>NW_028233120.1:1298000-1947000 GCF_057557595.1 Rhyacophila brunnea | reverse complement strand
CAACAAAAAATATTTCGGAAATTTTATGTAACAATAAAGATTGTAAGGTTTTATAATCAATAATACGATATAAAGTATTTAAGATTGTTTCACAAAAAAAATAACTTTTAAATACAATATGAGTATAATTCCTCTCTTTATATTTTACCAAGGTAAAAACTTAAAAAGCCATATCATTAGTAGTTCGAAAATTTTTTTTGAATATTTAGTCTATGATGAGAAGTTGATCAAAGAAGTTAAATTGATCAGTAAAAACACCGTTAGAAGGCACATAATTTACATATTTCACCTATTAGCATCCAACTCGATCAAGAAAACTTAGTTGATTCAAAAATAAGAAATTTTAACTTCACTTGTATCCATATATTCTTTAATAATTCCACGTGATTCGATTTTCAGCAGTAAAACAGAGAAAAACCCCGAAAGGTTTTTTAGTTTAAAATTTTCTACAATGTAAATAACACATATCTTCGTAAAAGAATTTTATTTTAACCGTTTTACATTACAAAATATTAGCTACAAACATAGCAATTTTGGAAAATAAAATTAAAAGAAACTGAGTCATTAAAATATTAATTTGTGGGCCAGACGTTTGGTAAATTCTAATTATATACATATTATTAAATCTAGAAAAGATAAATGTGATAAATATGATTAATATGCAATATTATGAATCAGGCTTTTTGAACTTCTAGAAACAATTTTCTACTCAAACTAAAAAAAATAATTGGATTCAAACGTTTATACACCTTTATTCACCTATAATATAAATTAAAACCATTTTGATCGTTATAATCATATAGAACTTATATGCAATCCCAAAAAAAGATATTTTAAAATTACAATAATTTTGTAAGAATAAATTAAATCTTGTTTTTTAATCAACATAAAAAATAAAGTCAGATAATTGTTCCAGTGATGTTTATTAATTTATATTGATTGCTCACTATCTTTTAAGGTTCAATATAAAATTTATTATTTCATAATATTGCATTGTGAAAAATTTGAGGGACGGCGAAGTTGATTATTTTATAGTTTTTACCATAGAATAAAAAATTGTAGTTTTTTAGCATTTTTCGAATTTAAATACGAAAGGTTCTGGTTTTGAGGGGCTTTAAATTTTTCATAATTATGCTTGTCAATCTAAAGGGATCTGAATTATCTTGAGATTTAAATAATTTTTATAATTTATATATTGATCGTTTTTTGTCTAAAAATATATTTTTATTATTTTTTCTGTAATTTAATTCGATTCATACACGACGATATGAAATCATTATTTTTCTAGAAAATATACGTGAATTATATATGGGAATATAAAAAATGATAAATATACATAAATCTGCATAAAATTTATTCAAATACCGTAAAAAGGTTGGCTTAGTGGATTCCTTTCAACCTGATATTCAATCTAAATGCTATAAATAATTTTAATTACAAGGATTCAAATAATTTTAAAGGTAAAAATGCGATCATCGGTGAATTTTTGGGCATTGAAAAAAATTATTAGATAACTCTTTTTCATATTGCGTTCTTTAATACCAGAATTTCGCAAATGCATCGCATACAATATTTTTATATATAATATATATGTTTTTGCATACGAAAACAACATTCTTATAAGTTACATATCGTTTGGTGCCTTAATATTCCTTTTGGGGTATTTTTTTAGGGGTAAAAATCTTATCACACTTTTAATAGCAAAAAGATGTTGCAAAATATCTATTTATTTGTTGCTGTTATTCAAAAGAAAAGAATAATATGATTTTCTGACTTATCTTATTTAAAAAATATTTATTTAAATGACATCTGTCTTAGCAGACACACCATATTTATTATTACACGTTTTTCGTATTTTATTTTTTTTATAAAAAGTTTAAATCTGTTTGTTTTGCTTATTATGAAAAAAATGTATATTAACACTAGAAAAAGGCTTTTATCAGCTCATTTTTTTTTGCTTCGGTTATATAATATCCTTATAACAGTTTTTATTCCTTCCATATTGGTAGAAAATTCTTTACTTGCATTTGAAATTTTATTTTTAAGCGCTATTAAATTATCCTAAAAGTTTTAGCTTGCTAATTTATTGATGATTAAATAATAAAAATCTATATAAATTGTGCTGTTTCGTGGTTGAATTAACATAAACTTCATTTTTTATAAGGTAAAGATACATATTCGTATTTATTATTTCACCGATTTGCAATTTTTTTTCGAATTATGTAATAAAGTTATAGTGCTTTTATTGTATTTGCAAACTTATTATTTTTAATAATTCTCTATTATAACTATATATTGTATAATCTAAAATGATAAGTTATTTATGTGTGTAAAATTATTTATGAATATTACTTTCGCTTAAACTATTTCATCATTGGATAAGGGATAAAAAGTTTTAAAATTAATATGTTCTTTCTGTGGTATTATTTCAAATTTTGTAGCATTATATTTGTACCATGGATTATGTAAATTTTTGTTTAATTATGGTTTGTTAAATTGGTCCTTTGTTTTCTGTGTGATAATATAGTCATACATTATATAGGTCGATAATAATAATCAATTCCCCCATGTTTTGACCATATTCAATGCATTATTCGAGAAATATGAAACTAGTTAAAGTGCGTCAAAATATAAGTGTTTCAAACGACGTAATATACTATAATTCACATTTATCGCCGAAAACATTACCACGATTCTATACTTATATATATTTTTGTCGGTTAAATATATAATTTGTAAACTAGAGCTAGATTTGAACATGAAAACAGTTCGCAAATATGCTTATGATGATTAACATATGCACAAAGCAGAAAATTTATTTAATAATTACCAAAAGAAATTAAAATAGACTAATAATGTACATTTATCGCTTATAAGAGCAAAAAGACAACCGCAAGCGTTGATTTGTTTTATATTTATATCACACCATGACAAAAAAATATTATATTGAAGCTGATCGTAAATTTTGAAGTTTTCATTTTTTTCGTTTAATTATAGGAAAGCTTATTCGAGTTAGAGTCACAAGGGTTGAGAGTATAATTTTTTTGGCATATGTCGTGCATATTTTCAAATTATAAAAATAACCATGAATGAAATATATGCAATTTTTGTGATAAATGTTCCCATAAAATTTATTTATCATGATATAAGTGAATTTAGGAATGAATTAAATATGCTTGAAAATTGTATTAAAAACAAGAAATTAGAAATAAAATTTTGTGAAAATAATTTCGACACTTATAAAAAAAATTCTTTTAATCTTTATAAAAGAGAAATTTGCATGATAAATTGCCAATCGGCAGTCAATATAAATCGATTGTATTTTTTGCTTTCTTATTTTAAATACACATCATAGAAGTACCAAATTCACTGAATAAATTTGGAATGAAACACTTTAAGAATCCTATGAATGTTATATTTAACAATTTATTTTTGGTTTTCTACGTATTATTTTGTGTATGACCTGCAAAAAACGGGCTTGGAACTAAGAAAATCATTTTTGTTCTTATCTATTATTTTAGATACTACTTGATTGTGTTATTTTTATCATAGCATCATGCACACATGAGTCTTGTTTAACTATTTTAATTCTTCTCAAGTAAGCATTATCTTTAATAATTACTTAAGGTTGATTTTCAAGTTTTAATATTTTAAAATTTATCAGGTTCTTGGTATTTACGCTGTTTTCCTATAAGCACCTGCCCTAAACCTCTAAATAGATGCTATTATAGCATTATAAAATACATTATTATCACATTATATATATAAAAAACCCTAAAATAACTGGACAAATAAAAATCATAATATAAACTATTAGAGTTCTGGTTACGCACAATAAAATTTATCTTGTAGAGGATCAATTTATTTATGTATCAAAATATTTTGCACTTACAGTGTAAAATTTGTATCCGAATTTGGTTTCTATGGAAATTACATCCTTTATATCTAGCGAAAAAATCATATTTTTTTTAAACTTCCGACTGTTTGTGATAAAATTAAGATATAAAACGCAAAATATTTATTAATAATACGGTTAATATTTAGAAATTTTGCTATATTATTGATTCCTTGATAATACAATTTGTAGTTGCACAATTCTAAAAAATTAAAATCAAAAACCGTCTATCATACTATTTACAATAAAATAACCATAAAATTAGTTAAATCAAAATTTATGTCAAATAAACCTATAATTTGTGCAAACATAAATTAAAATACAAAAGTATGAACCTTTAATTTAGACGATGTTTTTATTAAAATCATGATACGTATAAGTTTTATTATAATACCGAAAAAAATTGGTTTGAAATACATCGAATGAATATAGTTAGCTATAGATTACCTTATTTTTTTGTGTCCATAATTTACCCAGGTTTATTAAAAAAAATATTTTGGTTAGTTTAATATGGTAAAAAATTATTGTATATTTCAATAGAATTTTTTTCGTATGTTTCTTAGAGTAAAAATTCTAGAAATGTGCATAAGTGATTGGATAAAACTAAAAACTCGACCTACTAAGTTAGAGTCATTTGAAAGCATCATACAAAAGACTTTTTTTTAAAAAAAAATAGTAAAAATTTTAAACTTTGAAATTTTGTATATCTACGAGACTTTTGGCTTCAAATTTCTCCATCATAATTCAAAAATTTAATGGCTTGGTGATGAAAAGAGATTATAACCATAAAGACCTTTTATATTCAATTAATGCAATAAAAAAAAGAATGCATAGAGATTATATTCGATTCTAAAACAGCTTCAGTTTATATGATTACGATAATATAAGGTACCTGAACATATATATGCAGGCTATAAAATTCATTTATATAGTATAAAATAAAAAAAACGTTTCTGGTCAAATGAACTAATATAAGATAAAAAATATTATCACTAGCCTCTTTTTATTTCGTAAGTTATTAGTAATATAAATATCATTTCTAAATCTTAAAATTTGATGCATATCTTTCAGTTTCTAATAAATTTATGGTCAGATTTTAATTATTCAATGCTAATCTTCAGTTTAAAAATCACTTTTAATAATGTTTTTGGTATGATAAGAAGGGAAAAAAAATGTATAAATTCTGTCAAATATTTTTTTTTGCTTTTATTTACGATATTTTATAGCATTTATAGATCTTTCTACAATCAAACGCACGCTTTTGTATTATCTATTACAATTTTTCTTTGTTCTTTCTGATATATAAAATATAAAAATGGATAAATAATATATAGCATGCTACTAGTTTTTATGTCATAAAATGGTTTTTTTATGTTAAGAAAGTTAAAATTATATTTTCGGATGTATTGCATGAAATAAAAGATTTAAATTTTTTTTATAAACATAATTTTCGGGGAAAATATAGGCCTTTATTATTTTTGTGCTTCAACTTATGCATTTATTTTGTCTAGTTTATACGCTTCTTGTGCGGTTTAGTCATTTTTAAACACGAACAATATAATTATATTATGGGAAAGATACATTTTACTCAGAAAGATTGCTATATACCATGTGTATTTAATCTTTATTTTTTTATAGAGTGATTGATTATTCACTTTACATTTACGATAAAATACATAATATGTCCTGAAAAAATTATAATAAAAATATCTGAGCATCAAAATTTTTAAGTTAGACGCTTTTATAAATCAAATTACATAATATGAGTTTGAACTGCAGCATGTTCTGCTCATAAATAAACCTTTTTAAGAAACAAAAAACCGGATATAAGGTTGATATAATGGTATTTGTTAATTAGATGGCAAAAATAAAAGATATAAACGAAGGAACTCTCTTATAATTAGCAAAATTAAATTGGCGTACATAATTTTTTAAAGTCTTGTATGTTTTAATTTAATTTCAATATATATTCAGTGTCTTAAAATTATATGTGATAGTTAAATAAGTTTAGAATAGCAAAAAAAAATACTACGTATTAGAGTTTATTTATTTGTTTTAAAAGCCATTCATCCACGCTAATGTCTAGAATCTTAGTGGTCAAGTTTATTTAAGGAATCTGTGGAGAAAATGTTTTAATTCTGAATTCTATCTATTTAATTCTTTAAGTGTGTTTCTTTTCGACAGTTGACTAAATCGAAACTTGAAATGTACATCTTATTTTTCTATTCTAATATCTGAGGGCTCAATACCCAATTTTTAACAACCATTTAATAAGATTTCTACTATAATTCTATGTTCGATTCATTCTTATTTACCTGGTTTTTTCCATACCATAGTAGTTTTAATTTCATTAATTCTTTCAGTTAAATTATAAATTCCCATTCTATTGTTATGAAAAAAAATTAACTTTTCACTTTCATGTATTTATATCACAATACTTTAATATCGTTTCATACCGTTGCAATTTGAGTCAGTTTCTGTTAAGAATCTTTCTTTATAAGTACATAAATTCATTTGTACCCTTATTGGAAATTTCTTGAATATAGGTTTCTCACAAAAGTTCAGTAATTCGTCTATATTTGAAATTTTTCTTTGATAGCAAATTATACAAATCGATACTTATTATGCCGTCAATTATTGTGTGGATACTGGTCTCCTTGTTTATCAAAGTATGTGTCAGTATTGAAGAAAACCTTTATATATACGCACCTTGTGGCTTTTAATTGTTCTGGTATGCAAATTTTTCATGTTCATCATAGCCCATGTGTCTAATATTTGCAAGAATCTCACCTAATTAAACGTCTGTTTTAAGAAATTCATCTATTTCTAATATACTTTTTTTCCAAAACATTCCATTTCTTATAATATTACATAAAATATCTTTTTTTATACATGTTTGTCTTATTTTCCTACTTTTCTTCTGTATAGTAATTGTGCAACAATTTTAAAAATGATTCGTTGCTATCCCGTTATACATATGAAAAAGATAAGACAGAGCCTAAACACCTTTGATTTATGGTTTTCAAAATTTTTGCGCAAATACCGTTGCGCTTTAGTAAAACATTGCATTCATAATTGAATTTTGGCACATTCGATTACGCATAGTATTAAAGTTTGCGATTTTACATATCAGATAAAAGAATACCTTCTTCGATAAGATCTATTGAATAAAGAAGTCTATACCAAATTGGCGACAATTTTACAAAATACGCCACATATTTTAAATTAAAAATATTAATATAGATCACATGTATAATATTTTATTCAAGAACTACACTCTTTTAAGTATAAACATCAAAGTTCTAGCTTCTTACGCTTTTAAAAAAATATCAAGAAAATTCTTTTTAAAGCAAAACCATAAAATTCCTAAAATATTCAAAAATCACTAAAAATATTCAGCATAAATATTGCGATATATTTACTCAAATTTAATCGAAACCTCAAATAAAATAAAAAATATTAAGTAATAAATATTGCGATATATTTACTTAAATTTAATCAAAACCCCAAATAAAATTAAAAGCAATAACTTTACCAAATTATGCGTAGAAAAGTTGTCTTTAGGCAGAAACGAAAGTTTTGAGTGTTTAAATTTAAAAGATATATTTACAGTTGTTTTATATCAAAATTTTCAAAATAATGCATAAAAATTCCATTGAATTAAGCAACTAAAAAATATATATCAAATTTTTTTAAAAATGCCGATTCTTATGCGTTTGAATTAACAAGATATAATGACACTTGTAAAAGGATTTTATCTAAAAGAACACAAATTTGCTTATCTTTATCTATTTTATACTTTAATATATATATATTTCATTAACCAGTAGAAAACCAAAAACGAAGTTTTATGCACAATAATTTAGTTTTAATATTTAAAAACACAGTTTCTAAGCTGAATATGATTTTTTATACCCCTTAAATATTTACAATGCTTTTTTTATATTTTGACAAGCTTTATGATGTTTTTAAATTCTCTTTAGGAGTAATCTAAAGCCATATTTTATTCTAGCAATCATAATATTTTTTTTAAGATTTGCACATGTAGAAGAACATTGCACATTGTCTAAATAAAAATACATATGGTTTTTAGAATTGAAGTTGAGTTTCTGAATTTAAGAATATTAAAATTAATAGAATCTCACGCAAGTATCTTTTAATAAAAATGGCCTATGAAATACAAATTTGAAGGTAAATATTTTTCAATTGGTTTTTATTTCGTTATTAAAATAATAATAAATAAGGCTTGAAAATAACAGAATCTTGAATTTATATTGATTTGTCATACAAAAAGAAAACTACGTTACTATAAAAAACTATATATAATCATATTTTATATTTTAGAGTGCGCATATGCTCTAATTTTATTTATTTCTTTTTTTATGTATTTAATTTGATGCTCATTGTTTTATTTTAGAAAATTAGGGCTCTTTATCATAGAATATAAATTGTTGCAGGTAAATCAAGACATATTTTTGTTTTTTGAACATAAAGCTCCATAATGTTAATAATCGCTGGCCTTTTAATATAAATCTGCTTCATGTACTTGGAAAACATCTATTTGTATATAAATATTATATAAGAAATTAGTAAATTTAGCTAAAAATAGATGAATGTAGTTAAAAAGGATTTAAATATTTAAAGCAAACACGGAATTTAAAGGCGATTAAATCGAAAAAAAGCTTTTCATATAATTAAAAATATGAAAAAGAATACGGAACAACAAATCTTATAAATAGATATTCACATTAGACATATAAGCTAGTAGAATTCATATAAATGTAAATAGCCGCGTATTAGCAAAATGAATATTTAATAAATTTAAAATATTTCACATATAATAAGGGGAGATACATAAAACTGGGGAGGGATAATGGATTTGTAAGTTTTCGATCATGAATAAACTCAATAATTGCCATATATAGCAATAATTACTTACGAAATTCATAATAACCAGTTGTTTAAGTTTTTCAAGGTTTTGTTCTAAACTTTTAAAATAAGTCATATTCTACGTCAAAAAGATCTTCTCTCCGTATGTTTCATAAAAAATAACATTTTTCTGTGTCTAAACTTAATATTCATCAACTTGGAAAACTGTAAAGCGCCAATAAAAACATTTGAAATGTATATACAAGTGAATTTTATTGTGATCAAAACCCTAGACAATACAAATTTTTATAATAATATTTTGCTAAAATATCAATTCTAACACACATTTGTGTTTTTGAACCTTTTCTTTATATCTATCTAGTCCATAACAAAAGCATCTTTTATATATTTTATATTGGAAGCCTATTTCTAAACTAATGTTATTTGAAAATAAAATAAAATTTACAGATTTAAATATGATATTTAATGAATTTTTGTGTTCTATATTATTTTTTTTCTCGAGAATTAATTTTTGTTGCGCTTTATGAATCATATTACGTAATATATGGGGAGAGACATATCAATTTTTTTAATGTAACAATTTTTGAATTTTATTAATTTTTTCAAAAAACATATTTGAAATTTTAAATTTGTAACAATAGGACTTCTACGATTTTTATTTGTGGATAAATTTGATTTTTATCGATTTAAATTTCTTCCTGCAACACTCTCGATTGTTTTAAAGAACAAACTGCCCAATACACTTATGTCACGGCATCTTTACCATATCCATCATCGTTTCTTCTTCTTTAAAGACTTTTATATTCAAGTGTTTGCCACAATCCTATTGTTTTTTCGTATTATCCTGCTATGGTTAGCAGCCATAACCTTTATCGTATAGCTAAAAGTATTTTGATGGCATTTCATTCCCTCCTATGGCGTATGTGGCTATCATGTCCGTCATTGTAAATTAAAGATGTGTATATTAACAAGTAATTCATATTTTAAATATTCGCCGTCTTGCATAATAATATCAAGAAAAAATGTGCTGTTAAGTTCTTTTTTACATCATAAACAAAAATATAAGAACGATTCGCGAAAAAAAATTAAATTATATCTTGAAGTGAGCTATTATCACTGATCATTTCCTTTCCTATTCTTTTTCAAATTATATGGATTCCGATTTAATTTGGTTTTTTTTAGTTAAAATATTCAATGTCATAAAGATATCACATTTCATTCTTTTTTTATGCCTCTGTGTATAATATTCGGTGAGAAAACGGACTCTTTATGCAATAATTGATCTAAGAAATGCCAAAAAAATAAAAATTAAACAATTCTCTTGGTTTCTCCGAATATTTAAATAAAAATTAAATAACCACCAAACATTTTGTATTAAAGGCTTACAAATGGTATATTGGCTTTAAGCCAAGCAATTTAAAATAAAAATACAGGGCATAAAACGCATATAATGGTAACAATAACGCAAAAAATACATGATGTCATAAAATAGTATCATTTTTTTGATTTCTGGTTTTTTTCGTAAGAAAAAGCCCATTATTAGATATGAAAAATATATGAATACTATAAATATTCTATATACATTGAAAAGATACTCGCTTCGTTGTGTTTTAGAAACATAAAACTTTTTTCTTTTACTGTTGACATTTTTGAATATATTTTAGTAATTTGGAACATAAATGTATTGTTGAGTCCCAAATTCGTTTAAAGACGTTGTAGTAATTTTATATAATATCTTTACGCAAGCTTTCGTAGTCTTGCTTTATTTATGCTGATTCACTTATTCCTAAAATTCATTTATGATAGTAATATCTTATAAATGAACAAAGAAAATATTGTATTTTATGGATTCTTTATAATTTCACAGCGATAATTGCATTACCTCATTTTTTTAATGCATAAATTTATCTTGTAAAAAATAAATAGTTTCATTATTTTTTTTTGATAACGATAAAATTGTGTAAAAAAATAAATTGGTTCTATTATTTATATATATATAATGATAGAAATTTTAGTGCAAAGACTATAATTTTTTAAGATATCTCTATTTAGATCTGATTTATATATTCTGATCAGTTTAGATGTTTCCATTATCTATTCGGATGTGATTATTCGTATTGTAAAAAACGTAGTTATTTAAATCAGTCGTGCGTTATTTCTCTAATTCATATATCCTTCGTCTTTTCTTATATTTAATAACGATCAAATATTTTTTTGTCATTTTTTTCATTTATATATAATCATCCATGTTAAGTTTTAAGTTATATTAGTAATTTTCTTATTACTTTACAACATTATATCTAATGATTTTGCTTCTAAGTTTGTAATTTCTTAAATATTTGTCTCATTTCATGGAAATTTTGAGGTGTTTTGGCAAGACTAACTGAAAAATACCGGGCAAAAAATCGTGGTTGTTCAATAATTTTAAATTCGGTTGTATTTAAAAATTTTACATGTTAAATAGAAGCGATTTGACACTGCAAATACAAACCATTTTTAAACATAAAAACCAAAATACAGCTATAAATGCCCCAAAAAAATGGCAAAAATATAAATTATAGATTTTAATATTCCAGCAAAATTATTTTCTCCCAAAATTTATGTCTAATGATTTTACAAAAAATTCAGAAACATGATAAGAAATCGTTCTAAAAAAAGTTTCTATATAATCTGCATTTAAAAAATAAACAGGCCCAGATTTTTATTTATTATTAAGCGTAAATATTTTTTCATTTCATATCGATATATAAAAATAACATAATAAATTCTGACAAATAAATTAAGATATATTATCATAATGAAAATAACACAAACCTCGCTTCGGGTACAAATAAATTATGCATCTAGATGTTTTTAAATATTTTTATTGCGTCATTAGAATCTAAAATAAAATATTATATCTATATTGTATTCAGTTAAACTTACATTGGATTGCTATTGTTATAATTTGTAATTCCAAAATAATATAAACTGCAAAGAAACTTATGAATATAGTAGCCTTTCTAAACAAACTTTATATGTGACTTACGTTTCTGGATTTACAGCTGCTATGGTAGTAAATTGAAGGAATTCTTTTACTGATTTGTAGTTTTAAATCGTAAAATTCATGCCTTTTTATGCACAATAAAACCTAGAAATACATCGGGTGTATAGAATTAGAAAGGTATTGTTTTTGACTTACCGCGTACTTACAAAAAAAATCTTTATTTATCAGAAAAATTTCTTTATTTTTTGTATTTATACCCAGAATAACTCTAAAATTGCAAAAAGTTTTTGATCATTGTGACATTTTTTTAAGAAAATAATTATGAAAAGAAGAAAGAGAAGTATAATTTCTAGCTATAATAGTACTATTATTGTAAATTATATGTAAGACGATAATTGATTTTATATTTTTTTATTGTGTGTTCAGATGTTTTTAAGACTTTATATTAATTCATTTGATGTTTTATGACTTATTTATTATTAAAAGTGAACTTTTTCACAAGAAATTTTTTTTTATTAAATCACTAAATAATCATGAATACCTAAAATTTGGTTTGATACTAAAAAGATACAAACGGGTTACATTCGTCTAAACAGCTTTCAATGTTCTTTTTATATGAATTAAATAAAAAAAAGCTTTTGATAAAGTTTGAAAATATGTCAAAATACGTATTATGAAATTTAACATCTGTAACTTAGGTGAAATTGCAGTATAGTTATTATTAATATATAAAAAGCATAAAATTTTACAATTTGAATATAAACAAACACGGAAATATCTTGTACAATCATGCTATACAAATTTAAAACATATTTGTATGCTTTGAATCAATATCTTCATATAAAAAAGTATATAAATGTGTCGTATTATATATTAATCGGCATTTTAGAAGACAAATCAGTCAAAATGCTTAAATTTAATGTTTTTTTCGGCTACAAAATTGAAAAATTCCGTAGATATATTTTTTCTAAATAAAGTATTTTTATTCTTGTTCAAGGCTATTATTTATGTGTGATCGAATATTTCTCTTTACAGTAGAGTATATTATTTTGCAATGATTCCATTCTTTGTACAATTTTTAGAATTGATTTTTATTTAAATTTTAGAATATCGAGTGCGTAAATTCATTTTTTATGTAATAAAAATAGTGCAGTATTTGTCATCAAGACTTCTGTAATTATATGAAATAATTTTTTAATTAATTTTTTCTAGCTACGTTGCAATTTTATTTATTTAATAAAAAAAGTCATGTGATTACATTCTAAACAATAGCTAAAATTTTGTAGTTTATTTAAATTAACTTTTACTATTGTAAAATACCATGAATTACACTTTAAATAATATCTAAAATAACATATATAGACCTTTGTAAGTATTTTTTACCAGTTTAGTTCAAATCAAGCCTTTTTGATACTATATATTGCCCCCTTATGAAGAATTTCTTTTCCTATAAAGCCTCAAATCGCGTTATTATTGAAAAAACCGTAAATTAATTGATAAAATATGTTAAGCTATAGGCTTTGACTTTCAAGCCTATAACTAGTGTATGATTGCAGTTTAAAAGAATTTGCTGTAACATATGCTAAAATTTTCTTCGAATTTATGCTCACTCTGTGTTCTTTGAACAGAAAAAAGTTTCAGCTGTTAAGAATATTGATTATTTATAGTTGAAAATCGTGGTTTAAATTCTCATTTTCTCCCATCATGATCATTTAAATCTTTTTTATTGATCATTGTAGTAACTTTTTGGTGTTTTTTACCTTAAATACCTCATATTCTGCTTTATCTAAAGAAAAAGTCAATCTGAAATCGTTTTTAGTTTAAATTTTCAACAATAATCATGTATGTTTATAATTTGTTAAAATCTTTTTATGAATCATTGCACAACTTTTTATAAATTTCACTTTTATGCTGTTTTATTCTATTTATAAAGGAAGTTAATTTGAATAATTATATGTTGTATATATATCGGTATAATGAAAGGCATGAAATAACCAAAAGAAGTAAATAAACGGCATATATTGTTATAGATACTCTATTTCATTTTTTTTCTGCGGTTTTTAAGCATGATTTTTTTTTATTTCAAAGTAACATTGTTGATATCTTTAAATGTTTTATTTAAGTGATAAGTTACATATATAAACGTTTTTTTATACATAATATTCATGGTTATAAATGTATTAAAATAGAAATTAAACTAATTTTCTACAGATTTTAATTTTTAAAATATGAAAGTATTTTTAATCTTATACAGCACTATATATATCAATTCATCTTTTAGGAATATAAATTTCTGATTTTATTATAGTTACTTGGTTATCGTTTGTATAAAGATGTCTTTTCTATATCATTGTGTTTGTTTTCCATACTGTTTTATTATAAAATTTTTAATAAAGGTGAGGCTTGTACGGTGAACAAAGCATGCATTTAATATTTTTTACACGTTTTTCAACTTTAAATTGGCGAGAAAGCCACAATTATATATAAAGAAGCTTTTTGGGGGTTTTTTTTTACGACATAAGAATAATATTTTTAAGTTAAAAAGATTACGTGTTTTTTTAGCTTACTTGAAAAAATAAAAATATATTTATAATTTATATGAACATTTTATACATTTTTTATAATTTATATGAACATTTTATACATTTATTTTAATGAATAAACGTGAAAGTGAAAGCTTCACAAATTATTTAACTTTTTAAGTCGGGGGTATTTCTCATCAATAAATATGTTAGAACAAATTAAATTTAGATATTTGTACACACTCGTTTCCAATGGAATTTTATAGGCTTTGTAAAGGATCTATATGTAAGATTTCCGCTTTTTTATGTTTAAGTGTATTAAATATGGTATTTGAAGGCACATTTTTCAGGAGCTGATGGATCATCATTTATTTTGTTATAATATGGTTGAATAACCCCGAGTTTCTTTTTAATAAAAATAATATCAAAAACCTTATACCATGAAACGGTTTGTTTTGATTTTAGATACCTTATGAACCCAATTTTTTATCGAAATTTTTCCCATTTCACATACTTCCAAGTACGTAAATTTCCGAAGCCCAAGATAATTTGTATGATTAAATGTAAAATATAAATATTAAATTCTAGTAGCTTAAAAGATTATTGACTTAGTCTGCTATATAGAGAAATCTAAGGTTTTACATTATTAAATATAAATGCCTAAAACCCAGATAATTCATAGAAAATTACCATAATTTTAGTACTTTATTTTAGCTTATAATTTTTCACTGTTATGCATCTAATCTAGCAAAGTATATAAATATAACAAGCCTAGAATATTTAGCCAACATTTTACATATTTTCAAGAATTAAAATCTTTTGTTTCAAAAACAGTTTATCAAGATCAACATTTCTCAGATCATTTTCAATTCTTTCCATAAGTTTGTATTCAAGCTTTTTATGCTCGTTTATATATAAAAAAGTATCTAGATTAGTATAATCTTCCAATCTTTCCAAGAACTCGTAATCTTCTTTTTTAATTTTTCTTTCGTCCATAATTTTGTAATTAAAATTTGTGAGGATGAGATTATTTTTTGAATCAATCAATAAGCTTTCTTCGGACATCAAATCTATAAATATATTAATATTTTTTGTTTCAAGTATAATTTTGTAGATTTTCATGTAGTAATACGCCAGAAGGTTTTCGTCAACTTTTCCGTATTCTTGTATGAAAAGCATTAATATGCGTTTCAAGCTTATGTAATTTGAATTTTTGTATGTTATGAAGGTTTCACCTTTTATATTTGTACATTTTTCGGTTATTTTTGGGTATAGATGCTCTAATTTATCTGGTAAATTGAATTCATGGTTTTGTTTGTGGTATATTTTTTGAATGCAATAGTCTTTTGATGTGATTGTGAGTCCTTTTGAACCTACTAGGCCGATTTCTTTCATTAGAAGAATGTCGTCTGTTATTTTGCTTTTGATGAAATAGATAGATTTTTTTATTGTAATACATTCCCCAATTTTTATTTCTTCTTTTATTTGTATAAAATCGGTTAATATTTCAGCTGATTTTTGTTCTTTAATCAATTCTAAGTTTTTATCTATAATATCATTTGTTTTTGAATCATTATCAGAATCCCCATTTTTTATAATATTTTTATCGTTTGAATCCCCATTTTTTATGATATTTATATCGTTTGAAATCCTATTTTCAGCGATATCTATATTGTTTGAAGTCCTATTTCCCTTTATATTTATATTGTTTGAATAGATATTCATTGTATTCTGATCATTACTTGCACAATTTATTTTAACATTATTATCAAAATTTCGCCCCCTTAATTTTGCATTTTCATTTGTATGACTATTCATTATATTCTGAACATTATTTGAAATTTGATCCATTATGTTTTGATCTTTACAGGAACTGCTTGTATTTAGATCCGTTGTTTTTGGTTTTGGTGGATTGTTAATTTGTTCGTTGTCTAAACTGCTATTTTCCAAGCATGATGATATCTTTTGTAATGTTTTTTTACTTTGAATATTTTCTTTAACTTTATGGTTTTGTGATGTGTTTTCATAAAAATTAAATGGTACATTAAATATTTCAGGGTCTATTTTATACCCTTTGGCTTTCTTTTTAGAATTTACTGAATTTTGAACATTTTCTTTTGCCTCGTCATTTATTTTTATTGATTCTTGGATGGTTTCTATTTCCGCGTTTTTAATATGTTTTTTAGCACTTATATTTTCTCTTTTGGGTATTTGTATTACTTCTGCTGTATTTTCACTATGTTCTTTCCATTTAATACATTCACGCGGAAAGCTTCGTTTTATACTTGCTCTTCTTTCAAATATATTATTTTTGTCTTCACTAAACATTGTTTCTATCTCGTGTAAAGCTGAAATATCACGTTCTACCTTTTTTTCAATTTTATAGCCTTTTGAAATAGCGTTTGAATGGTTTTTTAGACCATTTATGTCTGTTGTTGTAATATTTTCTTTCATAAAAGATATTTTTCTTTCGCATTTAATCATCATATCGTCTTCTTTAAGGGTGGATTTGGTTTCATTAATATTATTTTCGATTTTATTTTTGTAATTATTTCCTATATTTTCGCGCGCACAATATAGTTGTTCCACTGAATTGAAGCTATTCGACACCTCTATTTCATTTCCGAGCTTTTTATGCTGTAGTTGTCTTTCGTTGTTGATAATATCTTGGTTGTTTTTTTCTAAATTACCTATATAGTCATTTTTAAATGCTTTACTGGTATTGTAAGAATTATTTTTTCCTTTTTCTTTATTCAGTTCAAAATGATTATTAATCTTATCTTTATTTATTATATTCACATTAATATTCCTTAACTCATTATAAAGATTCTTGTGGCCCCCTTTCATAAAATCTTTGTCGCAATAATAATTTTGATCTTTTGGTCTATTAGCATAATGAATGGACATTTTTTCAAATAAACTCATTTGACTGCCATCATCTTTATTGTAAAATTCATTTTTGTCATATTTTAAATGGGATTTTTTCGCCAACCATTCTTTTCCCCATAAGAAAAGTCGTTTGGGATGCAGTATTCTATAAATTTCATGATCTGGTATTTTAGTCCGTATATTCGAACTAATTTCAATAGCTTGTATATTTTTGGTGCTTGAAAGAGATGATTGTTCATCTTTATTTACATTATCTTTAAGAACAATAGAATCGAGTTTATTCGCCGGGAACTTACTCATATCTCCACCATTATTATTTCTAAGACTAATTTGACTTGTAAGTCTCTCCATCTCATTTTCTAAAATTGATACATCGAATACTTTTCTATTAATGGAACGTTTCAATAAATACAAACTAACATCAATCATTCCTTGCTGCTCATAAAATCTCGAAAGCTCTATATATAATAAATGATAATGTTCACTTACGCCTTTATTAAATAAAAGAAGAAGAATTTTTATTGATGTCGGTTTGTCATATGAAAGTGCTTTGGAAACCCATTTTTCTATATATGCTTGTTGATGCTTGAAATGTGGCACCTCTATTTTTTCTATTAAATCGTCTATCTCAGTGTCGTTTTTCATTTTTATGGGGGATGGCTGTCTTTTAGATCTATTGTAGTATTGTATTCTTTAATCATGGTATGATGTAAATATTATGTTTTGAGAATATTCTTAAATTCTGCACATTGTACTTTTTCCGTATTTTAATTTAATACTGTTAATCAATTGATGTGTCCTGATATTGTGCTAATGAATTCAATCTAGTAAATATAAATTTATAACTATCTTACTTATTTATATATCAATTTGTTAACTATTTAATCTTGTTTAATCAAAACTTCTGAATGCTCTTTAGAATAGATTTGACTGATGCTTCTTTCCACCTAGTCATCTTTACAATCTTCCTCAATGCACCTTTTCTTCTGACTTATTGGTTTAGTGTTTTCCTTTATACTACTGTTTGGGCACATGCTTCTGTTTTAGTTGGAATTCCTAACTCATTAGTACAGTATAAATTTATGCGAATTATTTATTTCACTTTAAAATTTAATTTCTGATATTATAAATTGTATTATAATATCTATTTTATTCCTTTTAATAATTTTTGTAATTGTTTTTTTTAATATATAAGATATAAATTTATACAAACTATTCATTTCATTTTAATAATTTATTTATAAAGATCTATTCCTAACATTTATTTAAGAACTTAAAAATCCCGGACTAAGTAGAAGCATACATGCAAGCTCTCACACTTCGCAAGACACATGAACTCATTTCATTTGAGAGGAGAAGATCAGTTGATGAAAATAGATCCGGGAAGGTGTCAAAAGATGCATCAAGGAATTATGCAACATTTCCAATGGGCTGACCACGTCTTAATAGATAAAATTATTAATTATAAACTTGAAAAATAAAAAAAAGGTTAATAATATAACATGTATGGTTGTTTTTAGGTCAATATTACAATTGGGAATGATATAACTCGGTCTTGAATTGCATCAGAGCACGTGTTCAAGCTATATGACTGAGGATATGCTTGAACTAATAATTTTTTATATGTTAACAGGATTAAGAAAATAAAGATAGTCAAAAATATAGATAAGATGTAGTCAGAAAACCAATTAAATATAGAAGTAAAAAAGACTTAAGTTATAATCCCAAAATATATCCTTAAATATAATCTCTCTATGAATATCTATAGACGAAGGTTGTGATTGAAAGAAGTAAGCATACACTATGCGCCCTAATGGAAAAATAAAAGTTTTGATTGTTTAAAAAGAGATAAAAGATAAATAGCTCGAAAATAAATTTAAATTCTCTATTTAATGTTGAAACTTCTTCTCTAATCGGAATCTACAGCTTTTCTGAGCTATAAAAAAAAGAAGACAAAAAGTATTTTTTATTTATGGGCTAAATATATAGTCGTAATTTTAGTTTTTGTTCTCAGGCACAGCTTGCTTAATTCTCTGTACACACAGTGTATTTATATTTTCGGCTATCTTCTCACCTTAAAGTCTTCTTCAATGCCCCTCCTTCTTCGAGACCTATTAATTCAAGGGTTTTTCTCAATCCCAAGAAGATAAAAATAATCCATAAATAAAATTAATTTTTTTTTTATGCATAAAAGAACTTGAAACAAACCGAATCGATACATATGCACAAACTATAGGATTTAGGAAAATTCTTAAACACATAAGACTTGAAAAGAGCAGAGGTGTCGAAATGTGGTAAGATATGAGAATAACCCAAGTCTATATATTATGTGTTTATGGTTGATTATCACGTTAATCTAGAAGAAAAAATCTAAAATTACAATACCAAAATGAACCCATAAATAAAATTGCTTAATGAATTTTGTTCATAGTATTATTGTTTTATGTCAACTATGCATCGAATACCTTAATAATTATATTTAATAATTTTTAAGGCCCAAATAAATCATGAAATCAGCATTTATTATTTTTATTATATCTTAAAAATATATGTGATTTTGGAATTTAACCTTGCAACTGACATTATTTGTTGTTTTAACTAAGTATGACTTACATTATTTGATAAAAATAATAATAAGTTGTTAAATCGCAACAGCAAAAATGAATTTGTAAATTTATCATTTTTTTGATTAATATAAATTTTAGTATCAAATATCAATTAATTTTTCACAAGGTATATAAATTTTATTTAGCTTAAAGTACCAAGATATTTTTAATTTTATTGAAACGTTATTTGTTTTTTACCAATATATCATGCATGTGCATAGAATATTATTGAAAGTATGCCCTATATTATAGTATATCGCACATTAAATAGATTTGAAAAATTGCTTTAATACTTTTTCTATACAGAATCAATATATTCACCTGTTCTAAATTTAAATTATGTTACTAATGTGATCGTAAGTCACTATACTCATATCATTTGACAGAAAAAGAGCAGTTGATGAAGACATATCTGTTAGAAGTGATAAAAAATGCATAAAAGAGTTGAGAAATATTCCTAGTAGACCATCCACATTTCTTTATATGGAATTCATAAGAGAAGTATCTTAACACATAAATAAAATAATGATAATACCATTAAATTTTATTATAAACATGTATAAATTGTTTAAACTAAATTTATTTTTTCATAATGGGGTTTTTAATTTACATCATAAGTTACTATTAGCGCAAAGTAGTTATTTTTGTACATAATGCGCGGGAATGATATATAAAATAATTACACAGTTTGGTGCGTAAATTACCGAAATCTCAATGAATATAAATGCTTTTTAAATTATTGGAATGCTCATAATTTTATAATGTACATCCATGAAACAAAAAACCTGGTATATATGAGTTGTGTAAAAAACTAGGATGTCTAATGTAATATTTTGCTTTAAGATTTACAATACACATAGAACTTATCATATTTGAAGTTTTAAAGCAAAATTATCATTTAAAATACAAGATGCCAAAGCACATAATAAAGTTGATATTTTTATTTAAGAGCAAGAAAAAATTGTTTTGCCTGATAAAATTCAATAAATCTATAACGTTTATTGTATTGAAAAAAAACTGTTTTACATAAAAATAATATGTACTGAAAACTTAACGGTGTTTTGTGGATATTTTTAACTTTTTAAATACTCCAAGGCTTAGGTTCTATTATTTTTCGCATACATTCCACGATATTTATAGCGCGGCAAACCCTGCCGGTATCTGAACATCATTTAAATTGAATTGTATTTTAGCGCTGGTTTTAATTTCAGATTTTACTATTTGCATATGCCAATGCACACTCTAAGGCACAAAAAGCCTTTTGGTTGACGGATGACTATTGATGTATATAACCTTATGGTTCATCTTTAAGTCATATGTTCCGTGTTTGCAACCTCTAAATTTATATAAAAATTACTGTGGTGTCATTTTAAAAAAAACACATTGATATTGTGATTCTAAAAATTTAATCTAGTATTTTTATGTTTTTGTAAACATATATAAGGCTTTTATCGATTTCTATTAGCAATTATTTACACATATTTTACTTTGAAAAACTTTAATACGATATTATTTATAGTCCTTTTTTTTTCATGTCACATACTGTCAATAAATACATGAGCACGTTTATAAAACAAAGACTTTTTATTGAAAAAAAAAACTAGAATAAAGAAAATATACGTATTAATAATTTTTAAACAATTTTTCGGTATTTTTTATTTATATCCTGTTATTACTTATGCTTTTGCTAATAATACATACAAGACTCAAAATAGCGATCATAAATTTTTTTTTGCATTTATATTGCGAAATAGAGCCAAAAAAATTATTAATTTTATAAATATAGTGTAATTGTAAGTTTTCATAAAGAAATCCACGAAAAATTATCTGCAAATTTATAAAACTTATAAATTTTCGATTTTTATCGATAATGGCAATATTTTTTTATAATTAAAAACATTAAATATATAATTTACAATAAAAATGAAAGTTAAAAAGATTCTTTTTTTATAATCAAAATAAATGCTCAAAAATGTCATTTATTGATCTAATTGCGAACAATGTAAATAAAAAGCTACAGAGCTGTAAATAAACATTAATCATAAAAAATATTTTAATGCAAAATAAAATATACATAGAGATAAAGGGTTTAAATGCATGTTTTCATTTTCATACATTGCTTAATTAATAAAAAATCATAAAAAGGTATATACAAATTTTTTATAAATCTATAGAAATTTTAGGAAAAATTCACTATTCAATATCCATAAATCTTTTTTTATTTTTTTTCTTAAATTATTATGAATTCATTCACAAATAGTTTTCAATATATTGATTATGAATTTATTACACAAATAATTTGCGCTATAATGATTATGAATTTAATATGAAAATAATTTGCAATATAATGATTATGAATTTATTATACAAATAATTTGCAATATAAGGATTATGAATTTATTACACAAATAATTTGCAATATAATTATTATGAATTAGTTATACAAATTTTTGCAATAATATGATTATAGTTTACGCTGCATTCAAAACTTTCTATATAAAATCTGTAAGTTTTTTTCTTTGTAAAAACTATGTTGGAGATTTAATATCATTATCAGTGTAGATTTATTTATGGTGTGTATGAAAAATAGATTCCTATTTTTTGCAAATTTTTAAATTAAAGTTTTAATCATACGATTTTCACCTGACATTATTTATAAGCGCTCAAGGTATATTTTATTTTTAATAATGATTATTTTATTGCTATCATAAATATATAACATAGTATTGATGAACTATATTTTAGGCCTAATTTTTAAAAGCCTTCTATTATACTTAGTTACAGCCATTTGCATCACAAAAATAATGATTTTCATGATTCTATTCTAAAATTATGTATTCTAAGAGAAATATAATTCTTTAAGCTATTTAAACAACAACAAAAATTGTGGCTAAACAAAACGGAACTCATTAATACACATTAGATAATAATACTTTTGATATTCTTATATCTAAATCATGATAAAACGGTGTTAACTCTACACGTATAAAATCATATTAAGCTCGAAATGCCATTTATATTTATTGTTAGTTATTAAATAGAGTAAAATAAAATAATTACAATATGCTTCTATATAACGTATTTTCTGAATTTCTTTAATGAATTCGTTCAACAAACATTAATGCATAAAATTCTGATAAGCTTTTACTGCGTATTATATTATCTCAAACACAAGAGCTTTTAGAATAGTACGATCTGTGCGAAGTATATCAGTTTTTTCGTTTATTAATCTCGTATAAATTTAATTTTCATATAATATTTTAAAAAAAAGCTAAAAAAGAATTATTATTCCCGAAATAATAAAAATCCGCGCCTCGAAAAAATGGTATTTTTGATATGAATATTTAAAGGTGAAAAATGCCATGAAACTAAAAATCTTAAATTGTCATACATATTTTATTAAAAGCGGCGAAAGAAGTACTTTTTGTGATATAAAATAAAAATATAAACCAAAAAAAACAAATATGAGCTTTGTATTACTGCCAAAAATGCTCGATTTAGGTATCCTATTTTATAAAAATACTCTAATCAACTCTAGCTATATGTTTCATTCTATATAAAAAATAAGTAAAAAATACAACACATACATATTTTTTATTATTGTTAATCAGAAAAAATAAGTTAAAAACACAAAAAGAAGTAATGTTCGTTTATATGAAGTAGCAAAGGTTTGCACATTTACACAAAGAATAGTTAACATAATAGAACAAACTGCATTTGATAGTGAATGGATTTCAATTAATAGTCAACAAGAGTTACATTTTCCGCATGATATTAAATATAGTATTGTTTCCGACTAAATTTTCAATTTATTAAAACTGAAAAACGCTTTTAAAATCGCAAATTATGCTTTTAGATTTTATTACAAATAAATTGTATTATAAAAGATTTTTAATGGTTTTAGGCTGATAATAATATATTATAAAAATAAACCATTTTGCTTTAACTTGTCCTATATAAACTGTGAGCTATATCAATAACAATTATTTTATAGATATTCAACGGTTTTAATTCCTATATTGGGCATAAATACAAAAAAAATTAAAAAATCCTTATTATTTTTATGTTAAAATTCGATAACAACAAAATAACATTCATTTCTTTAAATAAAATGCACATCGAGTTTAATTATATATAAATGCTGATCTAGAAGGCATCGAAATTTTATAAGCACCAATGTTATTTAAACTTTTAAAAAATGTTTTAAATGTTTTTTTTTTGCCCCATAATTATTTAAAACCCCATTGTGAATTATAAAATATGGGCATCAATTAAGTTCGTTTAAAATTAAAAAGAACAGTCTCGTGCAACTTTAGTATAAAAATTATAACATGTTTTATCTGAAAAATATCAAGAAAAAATGGATTAAAATAAATCTGAATTTTATAGCTTTTTAATCTCGAATGATTATAATAATAAATAATGTTATTAAATCTGAATTTTATAGAAAAATTTGCACAATTTATATATATAAAGAAGATTTAATGTTTAATATTCACACTCGGAGAAAATCAAATGTTTTGAAAATATATGTATCATTTATGCTGTCATGAGATTTATAATTTTAACAGCAGAAAGGGCAAAAAATAATAATATAATTATTTACAAATTAATAAGATAAGGTACTATTTTTTCTGATATAGACGATTTTTTAAAGAACAAATAGATAATAAATATTTTTAATTTATTGTTTTTTATTTTTATATAGTAAACATAGTGAGATGGGCATTGAATAAAATTTTGAAGAACGGATAACTGTCATTGATATTAATTTAATAATTTTGTTTTTTGAAATAAAATTATATATTTTTGTTGTTTAAAATTTTTTTACGCTAAATATAGCTAAAGAATAATGTAAATAAATAATCATGTATGCCAATTTTAAGTTTATTATTTTGTCATATCAATTCAATTCAATCATAAAGACTTTATACGTTTAGTGCTGTAAAATAAGCATATTATTGTACGGATTTCTGAGTGCATTTCCCAATAGGTTCAAACTGCCATCAGGTATTTTTTTCATATGTATATTTTCAAATTCACTTGAACACTCTTCATCACTACTATTTTCGGTATAAAAAAGCGGTTCAAAATGTGGTGCAATTGATAGAGATGCATTTTTTTTGGGTAGACCAAGGCTGGGTGCTTGGGGTTCATTATGTTCGATATTCGATCTTCTGTATGGTTTTTTCTTAATTTTAGAAGTCTTTTTATTTGTCAAGTGTGTATGTGGATATGGCTCTTGGAGAGCAGGCAACGTGTCTACATCTTGTTTATTTTTCTTTAAATCCTTTGTGCTGCTGGTGGATTCGGGTTTCTCAGATGCATTTGTATTTTCCGTTTCGGGCTTTGGACTTTCTGCATCTTCTTTTGGATTTTGGATACTTTTTAATTGATCATTACCACTTTTCTTTTCTTCCTCTTCATGCCTTGATGGTGACGATATCAGCTTAGAGATGGAAATCCGCGAATTTTGTGTGGAAGATGGTAAGCTAGCGAGTAAAAACAATCCCGAAAATAATTCTATGTTCATTTTGTTTGTTTCTGCATAATTGATATCATATAATATTGAAATATAATGATGAAACTTTAGAATAATTGAACAAATTAGTTGTAAACTTGTTTCAAATTTGAAATAAAATTTTCAAAAGGGTTTTTAAAATTTACTGATTGTGCATTTTATAATCTTATAGAGATATAATAATTAAATTTTTCGTAATTTTTTCGTGCAATATATCCAGCCTTTACAAAAATAATATTTTAATTCCTATTAAATCATATATTTTATATAAAAATAGGGGCATCTTTTGGTATGCATAAACATGAACGAATCATTTCTAAATTCTATTCTAAAATCATACACGAAAATTCTTCAAGAGCTAGCTGAAATAAAAGAGCACATGTTGATGAATAAGATTGCACTTAATTCGCCGAATCAACAAAATGTACCAAAAGTTAGTGATTGTATGCAAACTATAAAATGCACTAAGGATGTCGTGTTAAATAACAGACGAAAAAGGAAATCTTTTAATCCAATCAATAACATTGAAGATGATCTTCAAGTTACACCCAGAAATATAACGGGTGAGCACTCAGAAATTTCAAATATAGAAAACCAAACTGTGCATAAACATGGAATTGGAGCCTCATGTATTTTTAAAAAAATTAAAATTAACGAGAATTATGCGCATGCTGAGAAAAATATACCTTCATTTGTGGATATAAATGAACGAGAAGGATTTAAAAATGCAAAATTACCTCTAAAAGAATCTTCACCTAAAAATATTCAGAAAAAAAATTGCAGAAAAAACACAACACCAGAAAAATTATACGATTTTGATATAATAAATAAAGATAAATCGTTAGTGAAACCAAGAAGTCAAGTAAAAAGGCAAACCTTAAAAAGTCGTAAAAATTTAATTGAAAACGAAATTTGCGTTTCGAAACAAATACATGAAGAATTGTGTCCAATAAAAACAGAGATTGAAATATATAAAAAAGAAGAAGAAAATGATTTTATGAAAGAAATACAATCTGAAATTAATAAAAAATAATATGGTATTCCCCTTAAAAATAATTATTTTCCTAAATCCTTTATTTAAACATATATATTCTATTTATTGATAATACGATCTACATATCCATAAAGTTTTATCTTTTATACATATAATTATAGATACATGTCATATGAAAATCAAGAGCTCATTATCTGTGGAACCCCTATAAATATATTTATTGCGGCTTTTTATTTTTATATCTGCATTGTTATATTAATAAAACAATATTCACTTTAAGACTCACCTTACCCCGGGGCTATAATATATAAATTTTAATAATGATAATTTTCTGAATTAATTACATACAATAAAGTGTAAGATGTATGAATAAGATTTAATTTAAACCAAAATTCAAAATTATGAATTTTGATAAAGCATTTAGAGCTAGCCTAAAAACTTTTAAAAGTGGTAAATTTAATTCCGTTAAAATCTAAATATATTTAAAAGGAGAAATAAGCTTTAATCTGCATAGTAAAGATCCTTCTTGCTTGAATAAGATATCTTCTAATTATATAAAATCGTTTTTATTGGTCTATAATGTATTTAATGCCGTATTAATGTGTTTTTTAGGATGTAGAAAAAAATTGCATGGTAAAATTTATTTATCTTTTATATGTTCCAAATTTAGGGCTTATTCTGATTCTTTTTTTTATATTTATATTTTACCGAGTTTTGTGTTGGTTTATTAAGATCTTGTTAGAAATAAATCTGGTAATTTTTTATTAACATTTTATTAGCACGTCTTTTTAAACTCGATGGGACTATAAAACTCACATAAATTGCGCCTTATATAATTCCAATAAAATTTAGGAAATATATGTAGTTTTGTAATTTTTATAGATAATTCTATGTTTACGTTAAAAATATATGTTACTGTTCACGCGTGATATTCTATACTCAAATATTGCTGTCGGTATATAATCCTGTAAATTCTGAAGTAAATTTTACTTTTAACACAGAACATTAAATTTTATTCTTTTTTATGCTAGATATAAAAAGATAGAAATTGTATAATATTTGATATATTTTTCTGTTATTACTAAGGCACAAAACCTAGATTGCATATGAAGTTTATAAACCTAGTATCTTTTATAATTTCATATTACTTTTTTCGATTTTTTGTGCTGAACCGTTACACAAATAATTAATTACAGATGTTTTTTTTTCCCCAAAACGTGAAGTCCTTAATATATAAAACCGTTAAAAAAATAGATAATTTTGAAAAAAAAATGTACAAGTTAAAGTGTTATTTAATAAAAAAAATAGAAATATGTAAATATAATGCATTTGATATGAATTTTTAATGATATAAAATATTTTTCTGGTGCATGAAAATTTGCACTTTGTAAAACCAATAATCTTGTTGGTAAAAACATTGAAAGAAAAAATTTTTTTTTTGCGTTTTTTTCGTAAATATTTTCGATAATTAGCAAAAAAATGAAATTTGCAAGAATAATGTGACTATATTTTTTTCTGTGATATAAAATAGTTATATAGAATATTAACGTGTAATATGCAATTAGATAAAATACAATATAATTTATAATTATTTTAGCTATCCAAAATAGTAAAATTAATTTTTTACCTCCTTAATTCCGGTATTTTAACTATTATTTATGCTTAGTGTTTTTGAAGTGTATTTTTTACATTTCAAACACTATTAAGAGACTGTTATTAAAGTTTAAAAAGTTGAATTTTTTTCTTAGTGGACTCAAATAGATTTGAGAGAATCAAAAAACGATTTGCATTAAGCAAGACAATTGTTCTTTGAATTACATAAGTAAAAAAAGATTTTCGTAAATAAGATGGATTTTAAATACAAATTAAATCTATTCAAATTTTTTAGTGAAAATTAGAAGATCGTTCTAAATGTGACTTTGGCATATTTAGGCTGTGATATTACAATTATATAAATCACCACTAAAAAAATAATGAATTAATCTCATAAATTAGTATTAGAATAGTAATATCAAATTTGTTAAGATAAATATTAATACGAAGATTTAAATCATGTAACTTGATAAAATTTCTAATTAAAAGCAAAATTTATTTAAATTTTAAGGGTAGTTATATCTATCTTTTAAGCCCTCCTCTAAAAATGATGTTATTTTATTATACTTACAACTTTATCATTCTTAAAATCAGTGATACATATTTATTGAACTGTAAATTAATTATGTGACCATTATTTGCAAAGAAGCTATTATATAACATGAGTTCAGTTAATCCAAGGTGTTTTAGGTGTAAATGCATTCATTTTTGCTTCAATAAAATTATTGGTTTTTAATCGATAATAGAATTGATGCCTTATTTAATTCTATAGTTGATTATTATATGGTTAAACAATCAGTTTTTAGAATATAAATTATTTTATTAAGATGATCAACGCAATTAATACGATAGTAATAAATCAATATTTTTTTTTTGGTTATAATTAATATTGATTGTAATTCGGTATATGGTTGTCTGATTTCAGCGCACAAATTTCGTCTCCCTTGAAGAATATAATTAAATTAAAATGTATCTCATATTTATGGTCTATTTTTTGTCTTTCAAGTTAATCAAATTATTGAGAGTTTGGATTAACCCTGTTTTTAATGTGCATATAACTGACTAGGTGGCTTTATTCCAATATCTTTCGTGTCTTAATCTTACCCATGTTGAGATCTTAAGCTTTTGTATTAAAAAACCAAGAAAAACTGCTATTATAGATGATAAGCGTCTGCGTATTTCTACTGATGCTATGAATTTCTTGATTAATAAATCTTAATCGGAATATTTAAGAATATTCTATTGCAGACGCTAAAAAATTGAAATTCCTAATATTGACAGAAAAATTAGCAGCATTTTTATATTTTGATAAATTCCAATGTATAATTTAATTTATCGATGTTTTATTTACTGAATAAATTCCTAATCAAGTTTTGGCACATCGTATCTTTTTTTTCCATTTGGGGTATTCCCATATAGATATAAGGCAAGTATATACTACTTCTGACCTTATATTTACTAAAAAGTGCTCTATAATATTTTTATTTTCAAAAAATACTAGATAACTCTTTATTGATTCATATAAAAAGGAAACGTATCTTTATTACATGTATGAATCAATGCTTAGCACAGAAATTATTTTATTCGTTTGAATAACACCCCTCTGGAAGCAATTTTATCTAAAAATAAATTTTTGGATATGATCTTTATAAAAGATGCTAATTTTTTATTATATAAATGTGACCTTGCTTCCTTTTTTTATTTTTAAATTTTATTATCAGAAGATTAACTCGTATAGTTATGTATATATTGAAAATAGAAGTAATTGAAATAATTTAGAATCAGGCTTGATCGACCTAATAAATCACATTACTTTATTTTAAGCTGAATTTCCGAATCTCTCTATCAAAAACTTAATGCTACCAACAAAAAAAAATCACTGTGATCAAGAAATTATTTTTTAAAGCTGCATTCAACATCAGTGAAATAAATCTAGCCGAAAATACTTTGCAATTTTGTCATTTTTTCTAGAAATAAGTGTAAAAAAACGAATGTGAACCCTGAAGATGGCGAAAGAATAATGAAAAAAAATTGTGAATGCCTAAAGTGTAAAAAAAATTTCTAATGATCGTGTGAATTTTCATGCGATAAATTTATATGATTCGCGGGCTACATACGATATAACCCCATTTTTTCGAAAAAATTTGGCATCACAGATATTAAGAGAAATTCTAAAACCGGGTTCCTAAACCATCTTTAAATTCTCGAAGTACTATAGGATTCCATCTGTTCTGGTATTCTTTCTGCTTTTTGCGATAATAGAATATGCACAGTATATATAATTTAGACGTAATATAGTTGAATGAATTGCATATGGGTGTAAATGGCCGATGAAAAATTATGACATAAAAAATTAAAATCACTGTTAATATAATGTTGGCTTTTTATGCAACTAAATAAAAAACCTTTAATATATGGTGTTTATGATTCCTTATATATATGTAAAGAAATAAATTTATTGATAAAACATAATAATTTGACGTGTATTTTGCTATTTGGCATGCATAAAAGTAAAGAATTCATTGATATAAAAACACTGCTATTAACATAAGATTAGAAAATAAAATTATATCAATAGTCTCAGAGGATGTCTTAACAACTGTAAAATATAAAGTTTTTATTTTTCTTGGTGAATATCGCACATTTCTTAAAATAACCTGTTTTATTGTAATTTAAAAGTGATTACCGGACAAAATTTTTTAAACCAATGAAATATATTTATGAAAAAATAAATTAAATTCGGCTTTTTATGTTTAAGCGTTTATTAAGCATTTTTAATAAGCCAGAACTTATGATTTTTAATTTTTTTTTCATAAAAGCTATTCAAAATTATGAAAATATCGAAAAAACCAGTAAGGGCAATGAAATCTTATAAAGATCCTTTTATTGGCCATATAGACTGAAAAATCAGAATTTATATATCTTTATGATTCTCATGTTAACCACTTAAGATCGATGCATATGTTTATTCACACCACAAATATGAAGGACGAAAAGAATAAAAAGGTTAAAATTAAAATTAAAATTTTTGTTAGGTAAAATTGAATTAAAAAAAAGATTATATTATAATGTATATTCTATACATTTACCTCAGCCTTGGTAAAAAATCATTGTAATTTTTATTGTGATTTACTATTTTTAAGCGCTAAAATTCCTGTTTCAGGACATTAATGGTTACTGAGTGTTATAAAAGGTATTCTTACGGGTCATAATAACCCAGAATGTGCATTTACGAGGATTTTGAAAATATTAAAATATGTTATAATCATTCAAGTTAATTTATAGATAGTTATAAATGCAGATTTAAATTTTTGATCAACAACATTTCAGAGCAAAATATTTTGTAAATTATCGTTTAAAGGTATCAAAATGTGCAATTAAAGTATCAAAGATTATTCAGAAACAAAAAAAGATTTTCAAAGCCACCATAGCTATATTTTAATATATATGATCGTTTAGGTTAATTAGAATAGAATCATATATATATTTCTATTATTTTTCCTAGATTGCACATATTTTCTTTAAAAGAAATAATTTTACCCGTTAGATTGTTATTAAATTATAAAATATATATTGCCTTGGGAAATTTTATTCAAGAAGCTTCTCATATATATTCATTTTTTCATTTCTAAATAAATGGTGAAATTTTGTTCCTTTACTTATAAATGTTAAAAAAAAGCCCGTTCAGATAATATAATGGGTTAGATATGCTGCAGAACGCTAAAAATTATGTGTTCATATATAAAATTTCTGAAGAAAAATACACACCCTATTATTCTTCTTATAAATTAACCGATTGAACATAATAACCACTTTTATTTATTTTTCACATCGATAAAAGTATTTTGATTTTTTGAAAGGGCATATTCGGTGGTTATTTTATATACTAAGAATGATTTCGAAGTATTTTTTTACTATAAATTTTTCTGTATTTATTTATTGGTATTTTTTTATGATGGAAGTTGTGGTTTTTTCAGTTCAATCCTATTCAGCAAAAATAAGACAGTTACTTCTGACGAATACAATCTTTGTAATATCAAAGCGATTTAAAGACATAAAAAAAGGCTGTAAACAATGTTCAATATTTTTTTTATAAATTCGAAGCATGTTGAAAATTATATGCATCTTCTTATTTATAATACCAATATGTAATTATTACGATTCTACTCTATAAGTTTCTATATATATTTACTGATATATATAAACCCTTAATATTTATGATTCACGATACATTTAGCTGTTTCTAAGCACTTATATAAATTTTAAAATACTGTATGTATTATTATAAAATATGTTCTTTAAAAAAGGCTATACATTACTTATGCGAACTGTATATAAAAATTTCTTACTTTCTAGTTTTAATTTCGTGTATTTCACCGTATTAAATAATATCAATAAATTTATTCCTAATATTGCACATAATTCTTTTGGTAATCTAGACCTAAAGAATTTCAAGCTCATTTAGACTTAAAATTTGTATTTTAAGTGATTATAGTGGCATTAATGTCCTGCTTTTTGCATTTAGATATGAATGTAAAAATGTCTGCGACACTTATAATTCATTATTAATATGCAGCATCATTCTTGCTTAAGATTTGTATTTAATAAAGTAGAATGCAGCGCACCGAAAACCCGTTTATGCAAACAGTTTAAATTTTTTGTATGAACTCTTGTTAGAGATCCCTATTGCACCTAAACTTATCTGATTTTTTACATGCATTTAATTATATTGTCGACTATTATATTTAAATATTAATTTAATTTAAAATTAACGTTTATTTTATAGAATTTCAACTCTATTGTTGATTTATTTGCGATTTTAATTTTCTTGTCCAAAATTTTTTATTTTACAGTGATTAAAAAATCTATTCGGTAATCATATTTACAAAATATAGACTTACTAAATTCTCATATTGAAATTACGATAATATAACAGTTCTCTATGGTAAAAAATAATTATATATGATCTATTCATGCTTTTTGAAGTCACATATTCCAATATTATCTTTTTTAAATTTGAATTCTAATCGATTTTACTTTTTTGTTCATGTTTTACTAATAATACTTTAGGAAGTTCGCTTTATATTATTAAGAATCTTTGCTTAACTGCTGCGTCTCTCTGTGGGACTCCCCCCAACACCTCTTGTCACCCGTAATCACCGTGGATTGGGCTCTTTCTCATAGGCGGCTGTCATTATGTGGAGGTAATGAGATTCTGTTTACTGTTCATCGTTAAAGCATACAAGCTACAACCACATTCTACACTTACCTATATCCATGCTGGACGGTATGGGATCTTTTCCATTGGATGCACAGTTCAACGGCTTACACGACAACCTCCTATTTTTCATGGCTATTCAATGCTTTATGGTTTATCTTTTATTTATCACTACCCGCCTCCTTGGGTATTTTTCTTTAGATCAAATTCGTTTGGAATTAGTGGGGTGAGTGGAAGTGGAACCTTTCACTGGGGTCCGACTTGTAAACCACTCAACCATGCCACCCGTCTTTTTTAATATTATTTTTACAATTAAATGATGCAAGTACATTAAATTTTCTACAAGCACTATAATATAATTTCTTTATTACTAAATTCTGGCCTGGTACACCCATATAGTAATTTGTAAGTGGAAATAATTCTGGTCGTTTATTTGAACAGGTGAATTGGAAATTTTATTAGTTTAAAATTAAATAGTGATATTCTAGATAATATTAAAAGGTATAGTATGTGCGAGTGAGAGCATGTCAGATATAAAGTTTTTTTAATGATTTTTGTATTTTTATTATACATTCTTTATCACATAATATATAAATTTGGAGCCGCAACCAAACACCATTCCAAATTAATTTGAAAAAAATAGAATTGATGCAAAATAAGATTCATATTAATTATTTAGAAACACTTAAAAATCTTAAGACTAAGATAAATGACATATAAATATCAATATCCGTATAATTACAATAAATAATAAGATGATTTTCATAAGTTGTATGATTAAAAGAGCGTAGTTGATCGTAAAAAAATAAGACAAAAGGTATAATATTGCAACGGGTTTCTTATTTATGATGATTAAAAAATAATTTTTACGATTTATAATGAAATCATTATATCTCTATGCAAAAATTGGCAGAAGTTTCTCGAAAAATACCCAAATAAAAATTAGGCAAAGAGTAAGTTCAAAAAACCAAAGTTTGATCGCTTATATAAGTAAAAAAAATCTTTTATATTAGATACAGGCTTTGGCATTTATCCAAGATATTATTGTGATTTTATTGATCGTGAACTAGGATACTTTGATCAAAATGATGTGTCTAACTTATAAATTAGTTCAATAATGGCTGCATACATGAAGCACCTATCATAATGTTTTTGACGTATAAATTTTTCATCAATTAATTTTTTGACTCTATAGAGCTACATCTAAACCCGATCGAGGATGTATTCTTCATGTATAAGTCTTTGATTGTATCATACAATCCTAATATGATGGATTAGCTTTCTGCATAAGTCATTAATCTAATTTTTGATATTTTAGTATCGTAATTTCACAAATTACAAAGATAAAATTTATTTTAAAATGAGTGTGAGCCATGCATTTTATCATTAATTTTTCTATTTTTTATTTGTGTATAGTTGAATTTGAAATGTCTTATGGATTAAATTGCATGAAAGGTATTCAAATTATGTTTCAAGCCCTGTAAAAAAATCTAGCTTATGTCAAACAGATCTTATGGGGGTTTTTATTATAATCAAAAAATGAAACTGCTAATTATTCTTTAACTATTATAGATATAACAAAGTAAATCCATCATAAGTTATAATATATAGCATATAGACGCTCTTTTAGACACCCCTAAGGCACAAAAATATTAAAAACAAACCATTTTAATATAAAAAGTGAACCAAAAAAATAGGTTGCGAGCATCGCATTCTTACGAAAAGCAGTAAAAATATTGAAAATCTAGTACGAGTAAAAAAACCACAAATATCATAGTTAATTTACGTTATAAAACATAAAAATCTTTTTGAAATCGTTACTTGTGAACAAATTTTGTCTGAAATTGATAGACTCGAATGAACCGAATCATGAAAAACAGATAAAAAGATTGCTAAATATATATAAAAATATGCAAAAATGACAGAAAAAAACCATTCGTAAACTAAATTTATCTTCCGATCAATAATTTTCATAATCTAAAGGGTAAATTTTGAAAAGCAGTAGAAAAAGGCGAGGTTTTGTTTCGAGCAAATTTATAATTTATAAAAGAAATCATAGAATACCAACCCGATAGAGGACTGTATCAAAAATTAAATTGCTTGGTTAACAGAACAAAGAAATTTGGATCATAATTATACAAGAAGGCACGGTTATATACCTAGAATACACATTTCATGCTTACCATAAAATATAGATTTAAATAATTGAAGAAAAGCAGAATTCATTGGGCATAGATCTCGTAGAAAGCATATGCAGTGGTTTTGATTTATACCACAGTTAAAACTGACAAAAAATATTATGGACTATTAACCGAATATTGTTAGTACTAGAAAAAAATCCAATTTTTTGTTTAAAACCAAATTATCTATTAAGATTTTATAGTAAATATAATTGACTTGAAAATGATAAAATATGATTTCATATGATTAAGTTTTCAAAACTTATTATTGCGTTACAAAAATTATGTCATATATCAAATTCGGCAAAGTAATGCTTACTAAATGCCACAAATCATATTATAGCGTGTTTGAAATTCTTACTTTACTGAAGGCATGTGAACAAAGAATGGGGATGAAGGGTACATTAAAATCTATATGTATTCAATATAAGAGATTCATTTGAAATTTTCGTGAAGAAATTAAGACAGAAATAATTATATATAGCATGCTCTATAGGAATATTTACAGTTTTTCATCGTAAGAAAAATTTATTTGTTTTTTATATAATTCTAACATATAAATAAATTTTTTATTTCCAAAAAAAATAAATTTAAATAAATAAAAACTTTATAAACAAAATAAACGGTAAATTAATAATACTTCAATCTTTTTTTTACATTCAGATTGATATTTATATATAAAATATCGAAAACAAATTTTTATTAGCCTTCGTGTTTTCTATGGCAATATTTTACGATATTATAAATTATTTACAAGAATTATTAGTTTGGCGTGTGGTTGTACGTTTTTAGAAACCATATAAATAAAAAAAGTTAGTAAAAGTTTCATTTTGAAATTAAAATTGAAGTTAAACTTGCACATTATTGTATATTGTGGTTTTGATTACTTATCTGCTAGATTTTACATCTGAATTGATGTGAGTATAAAATCATGTGAAAATTTATATATGAAAAGATATATTGCAGAGCATTTTGAGATTTTTTTTAGACAAAATACTTTAGGATTTTAACTTTAAATAAAAATACATTTATTAGATAGCGTCTTTATTGAAAAATCTCGATTATTTTTTCAAAAAGTAGATTTAGCCTTGTTATTTGTTCAATAGATGACTCCTTGAGTCGTGTTTCACCTATAAATATTGGCATAAATATAATAGCTAATGCTTTTGAATTCATTCGAGTTTTATACTCCATCTTAGCTATAAATCCTAAACATCTAAGGTAATATAAAAACAAGTAACCAAAATCAACTTCCATAATGCTAATCAAACAATTTAGAAATAGTATACACATATTATCCATGCGATTCAAAGGTATATTTTGTATGACATGAAAAGCTTCATCATTGAAGACACCATCGATATCTTTAAAAACGAACATTTTAAGTCCATTGACCAGTTCGTATGGCGAAAAATCTTTACAATCAATTCTTATTTTTTTCTTGATATTATTTCTAACAATATCACTTCTTTCAACTCGACCAGCAAATCTAGTTATGCCTTCTACAAAAAGTGCATCCTTGGCGTGTAAATAGGATACTATTTTATTCATATCTGGGAAATATGAAAACACCCTTCTTTTTCTTCTAAAAAAGGATATAAATGGATTTTCGTGGTATTTTTTATTTATTCCAAATTGATTTCTTAAGTATGAATCTCTTGTTTCTTTATCCATGTGCTTGAAATAGAAACCATTGGCTCTTATATCGCTTATATATAAAAAAGTTGCATTTGCGATATATGTTTTTCCGGAGCTTTTATCATCTGCTGATGTGGGATCAAGAATTTCTTCGCCCGTACTGATATCGTAGAACATTTTGTGGCTAAACATCGTATTGCTTTTATTAAATGAATTCTATGTTTTAGACGTCATTAATTTTATAGATAATCAACGTTTCGTTAATTAGTGCAGTAAATTTTAACAATCCAATCCGCGACTATGATTAAGATTCAATAGTTTATAAAATGATTAAATGGGTTGATGAAAATTCTGATTTTTGATGTTTACATTTAATATGAACACGCATTAAATTTCATGATATTATGTATTATCATATTGAGGGTCAATATATTTGATTCTAACTTATTTTACTAACAAATTGTCGGAGCCTTTTTTTAAAAAATTTACTTTCTCAATATTCTTGAAATTCGATAAATTTAGCAAAATTTTATAACAAATATCCTTTCTTATTATTATTTTGATTTATACCCCAAAAATCCTTTCAATTTGTACATATCTATTACTATTGCATTTTGAAAATGCTTATATATACGAGCTTTGCAAAGCATGAAAAAGCTGTGTTAAATGTAAATTACATTCAAAACATCTGCTCAACACCTATATCATGGATATTAAAAAAGGCAATCTTACATTTTAACATAAATGATCAGAAAGGTGTGTTGTGAATATATATTTGATGTGTTATGGAATCTGGTATCATGAATTTAATGGCCAGCTTTTTAAAATTCGACAATATATACTCTTAGTTTTATTATATGGTTATTTTTAAAAGAATAAATAAACGGGTGAATCTCAGCCACTTAATGTAATCAATGATATAAATCAGAAAAATATTCTAATAAAGAGCCCAAAGTAATTTAAATATATTATCTACAAGATTTATGAATTTATATTGGCTTATTTTCTGGTTTAATATTCTAATCATAAAAACATATTAACCTTTATTAAATCATGAAACTTAAAAGGTTTATTTACATCGAATATAGATATTAATGTTTGGTTTATGCTCAAAATCCAAAAAAAAAATTAAATCGGAATTAAAATACAGATTTAGAAGCATTATTTTTATACTATATTTTATGTAGAACCAATTTCAAACGATTAGTTAAATCTGACGGTGCTGGTATTATGTATATAAACAAAGAAATATTATATTAAAGAAATTGGACCCACTAGTTATGTTTTTTAGGTGATTTGTCAAAAAAAATTGCATCCGTAAAATTTTTTGCTTAAAGATTTAATGAATAGAACCACGAGCTTCTTATTATTAAAAATTTATTTAGGTCTGGTTTTAGATTATATTTTTTTAATTTTAATATATTATTATGAACATGTTGAATGTGCGAAAGGATTTTAAATCAGAATAGCGCGATACTTGCAAGATTTTCTTTGTTAACGATATTTTAAAGGCAAGTTATATAATTTTAAAGGTAAATATATAAAATTTATGTGTAAAAATATGCTCTAAATTGTGATCTAAATTTTATTTGGGTAAACTATGCCCCTACAATTGATATAAATACAATTTATACTTGAATCATACTCAGCAATCTTTATAGGGTTATAAGATTTCGATATTATCCTTTCATATCGGTTGAAATTAAAAATTTATGCTTGTTTCGTAAAATTAATTGATTAGATTGAACCGGTAATGGGGTGGTATGGTTGAGTGGTTTACAAGTCGGTACCCTTTGAGGGGTCGCGGGTTCCACTTCCACCCACATATTTTCAAACGAATTTACTCTAAAGAAAAATATTCAAAGGGGTGGCCAGTGATCAATAAAAGATAAAACATTGACTAGCCATGAGAAATAGGAGGTTGCCGTGTAAGCCGTTGAACTGTGCCTCCAGTATGGAAAAGATCCCACACCGTTCAGCAAGGATATAGGTAAGTGTAGAGTGTGGTTGTGGCTTTTATACCTTAGCGATGAACTGTAGACAGAATCTTATTCCCTCCATATAATGACTGCCGAATATGAGAAAGGGTACAATCCACGGTGATTACGGGTGACAAGAAGTGATGGGGGAGTCCTACAGAGAGGCGCATTAGTTAAGCAATAGTTCCTATTAGTATAAAGCGAACTTCCTAAAAAAATAAAGTAAAACATTAAAAAATAAGGCAAATTCGATTACAATTTTTTGAACCAGTAATAAATTTACTACTTATTTTTCGATGATTTTAACCCTTCGAAAGCCTCGTAATAATTATAAGCAAATAAGTAAATTTTCTATAATATGAAAACGGAACTCTGAAAATATTAAGAAAAACTTTTTTTTGTGATTATAATATAATTCACCATGTATATTTTAATTTTTCGTTCACATTTATTTTATAAGAATATTAATTTCGACTAAAATAGATAAAAAACTATAGTGATAATGCGGTGTAAAATCTATATATGAATTAATTTTGTTTAAAGCCATTCAAACATTACATGTAGACTTTATATTGCTTTATAGAGCATATTGGCTAATAATTCTTTCGATCTCACACATTTACAATCTTTATATCGATTTTATTTTTCAAGTCATAATATTTCAAGTGTTCGTCTAAATTCTCCTTTTTTGGTTTTTATTTCAGTTAAAAAATTTTATCCGCGCAACAACTTATTGTATCATAAAAAAATAATATTTTAAAGTATCTTTAGCTGTTTCATTTAGTTTTATGCATGAATCTTTGGTGCACTTGTTTGGTTTTTGCTTTGAATTGATTGCATATAATCATATAAAGAATCTTCTATTTTATCTTATATTTACATTTTCTTATTACTATTTTTAAACCAAATTATAATTTGCCGTGGTCTTCAGCGATTTTAATCATGTAGAAGCTAGATTGGAAAATCAGGCCAAAATATATTTTCTATAAATTTTTTTGACGATATAAATTTATGATGGAGATATATTTGTTGTTAGAAAACTTGATGATTTTAAAACAGCTTAATTTGATGTTTTTAAACTATATAAATCAACTTAAAATTAAACTTTCGGTTTTGATTACCACTAAAAATGAATTTGAAAGACTTCATGTTTGTATATAATATTAAGTATTATATAAGTTTAAAATAGTTAATAATCGAGTGAAACTATCTAGTCTTATAAGTGTATTTTGAATTATAATTATAGCATTTTTTTAGTTTATACATACTACTTGTGTATAACTCATCATCTTATTTAGTTTTTAAAGTATAATGATGCATTTTTCCTGTATTTCTTAATGGAAAAACATAAATATTCTGCTAAAAGCACACAATAAGAAAAGACATAATTATTGGAATGCACTTTATTTATCATGTTTTGAAATATTTATTTATTTTAGTATTGATATTGTTTCCATGATATTCATCCTGCAAATATTACGATCTTGGTGATTGCTTTTTTATTCATGATGCCTAAAATTAACTATATTAAAGTGACGAGACTTTTTTTTTACAATAACATGCTTTATAATGGTCTTTATAGCTAGAAAACTCTAGTTTTGCACTTTATATCGTTTATTTTTATGGTTAGCCGCTTTTTTATTTATATTTGGAGATATATGGGCATAATCCGAATTAAGGGGTTTTTTAAAATTTTTGGGTGTGGGTTTTATTCTATACTATAATATTTTTGCAATTTATTATTTTGTCTGAACCATTATAATCCTTTGTTTTTATGCGATTTGGAACATCAATACCAGACAAAAATAATATAGAGAATGTAATTTTTAAAACTGATTTACCTATCAAGCATTTTTATGCAGTTTTTATAAGTAGTTTTTTGAATTACAAAGCAACTTTGGGATATAAGAATCAGAAACAAAAAAATTAAATATTATTTTTTATGGTTAATTTCTACATAAATATCTTTAATGGAGTAAAATTTAAGTCAGGCATTATAAAAATGTTTTAATTTAAATACAATGCTAGATCTCACATAAAAAAAGATATTTATAGCTAAATATAAACATTTATATCATAAATTTGTATATTTTTTAAATAGGTGTGATCATAACATATTTCTGTAAAATTTAAATTCAAATTTTTCTGAATAGAAATAAAATTTAAAAACCTTTATTTTGATTTGAAATTAAAATTCACCAATTTATTGCCTAAAAATTGATTGCAAATAAATCTTTATGTATAATTTTGAATATTTAATATATTTATAAAACTCATGGATCAATATATAACCACACTTTTTCTTAGCTTTATTTCTATATATTTTTTAATTACATGTTGTGTAAATCCGATTTATGTATATTTATTGTGGTTTATTGGCTAAATTTTTGTGTTATGGCAATTATATTTATTTATGGGGCTAAATTTGCGCTTAACATTTCAGTTTTTTTTCCGAGTACGACTTGCTTGATTTACTGTGTGCAAAGCGTATTAGTACTTTCGGGTGTTTTCTACTCTTCGAGGTCTTCTTCAATATTTTTCCACCTTTCGAGACCTATACATAGAGGGTCTTTCTCAATCCCAAGGTTTGTATATATGCCTCGATCTGGTTCGTGGCTTAGAGTTCCTTCTGGTTCTTTTATTATACAGTGTCATCACCCAACCCATGTTATAACAATGGAATAATTTCTGTCTTGCACTTGTGTATTTGTGGTAGTGCTGATCATAGTTTCTCAATTTTTCGCTGTGTTATGGTAACATTATTAAATTACATAATAATTTAGTAAGATTGCAAAGATGATTAGGCTGAAAGAAAAATAATATAAATCTGTTATATAGAACTACCTAAAATTTAGCTTGAACAATATTGAATGGCAGAAAGTCAAAAATAAACACGTAATAAATTTAATGGGTTGTGCTGTTTGACAAATACAAAAAATATGAATGTTGATTTATTTATTTAGTAAAATTACACTTACTGTCTTTCTTAGATATTGCCTCGTTATTGATTTTTGTACAACAATATATTTACACGTGGGAATTGAAACCATTATGGTTATTTGCAATTAAATTTGTTGATAATTAGCTTTTCATACTGATTAGTCGAAAGAAAATCTTTAGATCTACTAAATAAAGGCGTATTAGTATTGATATGATTTAATTTATAATATGGTATTATTCGAATTTTAAATTATTTTTCCTGCCAGATATTATAATTTTTTAGTCTTTTTTATTAATATGAAAAATATCTTAGTATTAATTTTTCATCCAATTCTATAAATTAAATTTAAACGCCGCAAATATAAAAGATAATGAGTTTCATAAACGATGATTTAATAATCAAAAGTTATTCAGAAGAAATATTGAAAACAATTAATAATAACCAGTCTATAATAATAAAGGGACCTACGGGTTGTGGAAAGTCAACGTACGTTCCCAAATTATTATTTGATTTACACAAACGAGTAGCGATAATTGAGCCACGTAGAATAGCAGTGAAGTCTTTATATAATACACTTAAAGGATACATATCGAATGTTTCGTACAAGATGCGATTCGATAAACGAATTAATCATTCAAATAAAGATCTTTCATATGTTGTTGTTTACACTGATGGAATGTTTATAAACGAGTTAATTTACAATAATGTTTATGATAATTTTGATTATATTATACTTGATGAAGTTCATGAAAGATCAACGCGATTAGATCTTTTGCTTGGGATCATAAAAACTAGAATGAATAGTAGCTTCAAAAATTCTTTTAAACTAATATTAATGAGCGCTACAATTAATACCAAATTGCTTAGTGACTATTTTAATGCTGTTACACTGAATGTATTTGGAAAAAGGTATAATACAACAATATTTTATGAAAAAGAGCCAGTTGGTGATTATATAATTGAAAGTTATTTTAAAATTAAAGAGATTCTTGGTGTTCAAGATGTTTTTAAAAAGAGAATGAATAAAATAAAATCTAATGAGGAGGATAAAAACCTCAATTCACAAAATAAATTATCTACAAAAGTTCAAGCGAAGATTTCTACACATATTCGACATAGAGAACTTAATGATATCAGAAAAATAAATGCAGACGAAAATATTTTGGGTGATATCCTTATATTTTTGCCGGGAGAAGAAGACATAAACGATCTTTATAAATTAGCAAGGAAACTTCCGCAGATTAAAGTCTATAAAATACATGGATCTTCTTCGGATGCCGATCAATACGAAATATTCAAGGATAATAATCAAAAAAATAATGAAAATTTTACATATACACGGGTTATCCTGTCAACTAATGTTTGTGAAACAAGTTTAACCATACCTGGGATTAAATTTGTGATTGACACGGGTGTTTGTAAAGAAAAAATAGTAAAGGAGAATATTCAATATCTTGTGCTCCAGTCAGTAAACAAAGAAAGTGCTGATCAACGGTTGGGAAGATGCAGTAGGGTTTCCGATGGTTTCTGTTTTAGATTGTATACCAAAGAGGAATATATAAAAATGACAACTTCTCGAAAAAGCAATAAGATTGCTTTAAATGAATTTGTAGATAAAAATAATAGCCCTGATATTTATAATGAAGCCAATAAAAAGTCTATTAAAAATGATGTATCCTTAAAAATTATCAGTGATTCTAAAATCGACATGTCCTCCGGTAAAATAAATTATGTTGTTGATCAATTGAACGATTTAGATCGTAAACACGTAAATTATACAACTAAAACACCAAAAGATCGGCAAAATACTACAGAGACAAAAAATAAGATAAAAGAAGGTACTAAAGAGACACTTTCCCATGATATAAACACAAATTACTTATTTGAAATTGAAAGATGCGATCTAAAATATGTTTTTTTGATAATGACTAGCCTTGAATTAGATTTTCTAAATTTCGATTATCTTACATTTCCAAATTATTACAATTCTAAATATGCCATTATGTATCTTATAAGCATAAATTGTATAGATTTTAAAGAATTTTTTGGCACTAAACCACTAGAAAATAATTTTACAGAAAATTTAAAAGATACAGATGATATTGATGACATTTTTTATGATACGGTCGCACAAAATAAATGTGAAGAAGTTGCAAACTTGTCATCATCGAGATTTGTAATTACCGAATATGGAAAAAAGATACTTAGTAATCCACTAGATGTCGATATATCCCATTTTTACGAAATTTGTAAACGAGATAAAATAGGAAACTTGGGGGCTATTTTGGTTTCATTGATTAGCCAAGAAAACTATAATTTTTTAGGAAATTTAAAAGAAGATGACGAAAAAATCACCAAGGTTAGTGATTCCGTATCTGATATACACACTCTTGTCCAACTTTTTATTGATTACAACAAAGTTGAAACCGAAGATCATAGGAAAGAGTATTGTAGGGAGGTTTCGTTGTCATATAAGCATATGGAAAAGGCACAAGCAATGTGTAAAAACATTTTGAAGAAATTCAAGGTCACTTCTAAATATTTGAAATTCGATGAAATTTGTATGGATGATCTTACTAGATTAGAAAAAGCATTTTCAGAGGCATTTAAACATAATATTGGAGTTAGACAAAAAGATGGTAGTTACATTATAAAAAATACATCTGAATATTTTTTAGATGATGATGAACGCAAAATATACATACATCCCAGCAGTTGCTTTTTCAGAAGAAGAGAAAAATATATTGTTTTTGTCAATGTTTTTTGCACTAGTAAGAAGTACGCGCGATGTGTAGGAAGGTTTTTTGGAAATGCTATTGATTAAAATATAATTATATAGAAGAAAATAATACCATGTACATTATATTTTAAAGAAAAATCATGGTTACACGCTTTTTTATTTTTCAATTATTATATTTATCAAGTAAAACTTTATATTACCCTATAACACATTTTTGTTTAACACTTATTTAATCTCATCTTTTATATAACGCTATTCTATGATTCTTGTCTTTTGAAGAATAAAAATTTTGGCTACTTTCCTATTCTTCTGATTTAATCGCATTATAATACAAATTATATTATTCTATTTTATAAATATATCTTACAACCTAATTTAAAAATCATTCTATCACTATTATCACTCTGTGTATATACCATTAGTGTAGAAATAATCAAAAACATGCCTTATAAAGTATTACCTTTCCAAATTATACGATTTAATAAAAATTTTTATTCTGATTGTTTTTAACTCTAATTTTTGAACATAAGTAGTCTATTTTATATTTAAAAATCTTGTGTATAGGCCATATATTCATCTCAGAATATCAATTTATCAATTAATTTCGGTTTTGAACCACTTTAATTTATTCGAGAATGACTTCAGATTGGTTTTCCATATTTAGTTGCCTATTATTTTCCCAATATCTTCATTTTTACACGTTTAATATCCGCGTATTCATCTTTCGGGTGTTTTTAATTATGGTTTTTATCTCAAGCCTATATTTTTAAATATGCTAGCACTTTCTAAAGCACATCTAACACCTTAAAATACAAGTTGTAGTATTTTATGATCTCTATTCCACTTTATGGCGAATATGGCATCAAATATATTTTTATTTTTTGGGTTAATTTTTGATTTTCTCTTCGAGCATAACGTGATTGATTTCCCGTGGGTCAAAAATATCTATACTTTTAGCTATATATTCTTTGATGTCTCTTGTCTTTTCAAGACGTATTATTTCAAAGTCTTTTCTCAATCATATAGTTTATACATGCTACAATTTATAATTTTATATTTATTGATTAAGTTTCTTCTTGTTATGAATTCCATCTACTGTGATATAGAAAGCCTATTAGGAACTTTTAACGCTCCTTAATGCATCATTTGACATCTTTACCTAATCTATCTTCATAAACTGCTCTTTTTCTGTCAAATGATATGATTTCCAGTGTCTTTTAATAAGGCATAAAGGGTTTATTTATGATTGTGTAAGGGAATTGAATTCTATAAATAAAAATTATGTAATAAGATATTTTAATAGTTGGTGATATTAAAATTGTTTATAAATACATCTTTTCGTAAAAACAAACTTTTGAATTCAAAAAAATAAATATAGAGATTAATTGAATAATGAAATACTTTGTTTTTAAATTTAAAAAAATAGTTTGACCAATTAGAAGAGAAAAATAAATTGAAATGTTAGACTTTCTCTTGTTTGATGTGCATGTTTAAAATATAAGAGTTAAAGAAGTCGAAAACTTTAACCAAGGATTAAGTTTTTTTTTGAAATGAAAATTTTAAACAAAATACGTTGAATAATTGTAAATAAGACATATTTTTGAAATGTTTAATGGGTAAATAAGTGTTATTCTAAATCCATTTTTATCCGAAATTTACATATTAAAAAGCTCCTGAAATGAAAACAATAAAATTTAAACAAAATACGTTTATAATTATAAATCTTTCATTCTTATTTATTTTTGTTTAAGTTTCTTTTTATCTATTTAGACGTAGTCAGCGTGTTGGGAATATTGCACAACTCCTTGATGTATCTTTTGACACCTTCCTCTGATCTATCTTCATCAACTGCTCTTCTTCTCTCAAATGAGATGAGTTCAAGTGTTTTGCGGAGTGTGAGAGCTTGCATGTATGCTTCTACTTCGTCCGGTATTTTTAACTCCTTAACATATTTTTTATGATATTTTGTAACCACATCATCCAAGTCATCACATATGGTATTAATCTTATATTACATTTTTAAATGAAACAAGTTCATTCGCCAAGATGTCATACTTCCTATATTTTTCATTCACAACCTCAGTTAAGTTATCAAGGCTCGTTATACCTATTTCGATCAGCGTAATCATATTTTCTTTTTTATCGTATTGAAAAATATCAGGTCTATTTTGTTTGATTAAAATATCTGTTTTAATTATAATTATAAATAATCTGTATTTTTGAAAAAGTTCATTAAGTAAATAAATGTTATTCTAAGTCCTTTTTTATCTGTATTTTACATAATAAAAGGCTCCTGAAATGAAAACAAAAAATTTAAACAAAATATGTTGATAATTATAAATATAACATACCTTTTTAATGGTTTAATTAATTTTATACCGAAACCTTTTTTATCGAAAATTTACATATAAAAAGCACATCAAATAAAAACAAGAACATAATCGATAAGTGCTATATTTCTTCAATATTTTTAGTAAATAATCGTTAAAACAATTTTCTTTAATATTTTTTAAATACTATTTTTGATCAATAATTATTATAACCTTCGGTAATCGTCTAAAAATTTTAATTACGTTTATATATGGAAATCCGATATATTAAATTTCTATCGCCCATTATAATATGAACGATAGATTAATAAATTTTCATCTTGATTGCAAATACGAATTCCATCAAATCATTGAACATTTCAACATTCTTTTCTATGGATATGGAAATAAAGAAGATCTTCTCAAAAAACTATTTCCAGATGGTGTCATTGTGAATTGTATATTTCTAGACACAATAAAATTGACAAAAACACTAAGAGACAAAATAATTCAAAAGAAATTACCAAGAGACAAAAGAAATAGCTTTCTTCAGTTCGAAAATAATGAATTCTTTCTCAAGCTGGATTTATTTCTACAAAAACAGAATAAAAAAATCATATTGGTACTTATCAATATTCCTAATAATTTAGATTTACTTGTGGGTCATAAGAATATCAAACTGGTATGTACTTTAGAATCTTCAGACATTAACTTCACATTCGAGTATTTTGAGACTCATAATTTTGTATTTAGGGATTTGACTACATTTGTTCCATACCAAAAAGAGATTCTTGATATTAATGTCAAAGAAGAAAGTAATAAAATTGAAACTACAAACAGCGTTGTTAAGAATGTTTCGAAAAAATCGAGAAATATATTTAAAATGTTGTTAACTACCTTTCAAAATAAAAAAATATTTACTGTTAGGGATATGATGGAAAAAGTAGCTAAAAAATTCTTGATCAGGCTGGCTACTGAGTTTATGATATTACTCGTTGAATTTTTTGATCATGGTATTTTCAAGAAGATAAACGATGATGAGGTCGAAATTTTATTGTCTAGAAAAGAAATTAATCTAATTTTGGAAAATTGGGAAGATAATTAAAAATCAAAATTTATTGATAGCATGCATATTTTAAATATTCCAAATTTTGCTTGATTTTTGATTCCATGCATAAGTCAAATAAAAAAAATAATATTTGCAATTTATGGGTTTTTAGAGATTCCAAATTTTGCTTGATTTTTGATTCCATGCATAAGTCAAATAAAAAAATAATATTTGCAATTTATGAGTTTTTAGAGATTCCAAATTTTGCTTGATTTTTGATTCCATGCATAAATCAAATAAAAAAAATAATATTTGCAATTTATGGGTTTTTAGAGATTCCAAATTTTGCTTGATTTTTGATTCCATGCATAAATCAAATAAAAAAATAATATTTGCAATTTATGAGTTCACGATTAAAATTATTTATGTGCTAATTTAATTTTTAGCTATTTAAATTTATTCAAGAAAAAAATATGAATGGTATTTAAAATATAATTTTCTTAATATTCTTTCAGCCTCATCATCTTAGCAATCTTATTCTTTAATGTCTTATTAATTCATATCTTTTTCATAATTCTATTGTTTTCGCGTTTTCTTACTCTTCGTTCGGCATTCCCACTCTTTGATATTCGACTTGTGGTTTTGTAAAAATAATATTTAACATATAAATTCTTGCAACCATAATTTTGTATTTCAAACGATTAAATTATTACTATGTATTAAATTTTAGTCTTGAACTATCTTTCTTTAAATAATTATCGATTAAAATAGACTATGGTCCGATCCTTGTATTTTATTTGTTTAAATAATGATATACTTCCCATAAATATAATAATTATTAGATTGCGAAATTGTTAATATAATTGTCGAAAATTACTAGATATAAATGAAATCATGTATTTTATCAATTAGCTTCTCTTTTTTTTAGAATTTCCTTGGATTAAATATAAGATTGCTGTAAATTATTTGCTAGTAATAAAAGTAATGTAATATTGTAAACCCGAGCCCATTATGTTAAGAAAATTTACAACTGAATTAAAGAAAGGTCAAAACAGCACAAATCTGATAATAGGTGCGTCTGAAATGTACACCGGTGCGCCATATTTTTCTGCTCTTGCATCATTAAGATCTGGATCTGATCTTTCGTATATAATGACATGCGAGGAGGCGATTTTGCCTCTAAAGATATTACTCCCAGAAGCTATCGTATTGAAGATAGAAGTTATTCCATGGATACTAAAAAGGATAGATGTCTGTATCATTGGGCCTGGTCTTGGAAGACCTGAATCATTGCTAGAAGAAAAAATATTAAAGATAGTTGAGTACCTTGACAACCAAAATATTGCTTTTATATTCGATGGTGATGGTATACATTTCTTCGTGAAACATTATGGCGCTTTAAGTCATTTAAATTCAATCATACTTACTCCAAATTATAATGAGAAAACTAAGTTAAAGACAGTAAAAAGAAGAGAAAATATGATCATTGTAGAAAAGGGGCAAAATGATAAAGTTAAGCATCTAAATGATGTAATTCTAATCGATGAAGCGAATTCTTTGAAGCGATGCGGAGGGCAAGGTGATATTTTAAATGGAATTATTGCTACATTGATATCACATAATAAAACAGGTAATCTGTTTATAATAGCAAGTCAAGGGTGTAAGATTTTGAGAAAGGCAAGTTTTAAAGCCTTTAAAAGATTCGGTAGGTCATTAATAACTACTGATATTATTGATTTTATTCATGATGCTATGTGGGACCTTGAAGATAGCCCAAATTGATAAAAATAAATATAATTTATATTGTAAGCTTGTCATGCTGTTCGTATATTATTTTATGATAAAATACTTACCTTACGCTGAAGTTGTTTTTTTATGCTTTATTTTTTATTATATCTGTGCTAGATATGTTCATATAATCGAATCTTATTTTGCTTCTGATAACTCGTTTATATTTTGACCCATGATAAAAATACCATCAGCTCTTAAGTAAAATCTAGATTTTAATAATGTAAAATTTATTCATTGAAGAATCGTTATGATAATTTAAAACAAAATATTTTTCCAATATGGTATCGTTTTTTATTCCCTGGTTTATAATACGTATCCCTTTTAGCTCTAAACAAATAAGATTTTGGGCAATAATAATATCATCTAGCTTTCTCTCTGCGCTTAAAATCAATTAAATGCAAGCCTCTATTTAAAAATAATAGTTAAAATAATTTAAAGAAAAATATAGCATTTTTCAAATAACTTATATCCAGTCAGACTCTTTTGTTAAACACAAATGGTCCAGGATCCCTAAATTAATTTTGTAAAAACTCAAAAAAAACACTTCTTATTACAAACCATATGTAAACGATATAAAACGATTGCGAAACAAACCAAATTGGGCCAGATAAACTATAATACAATAATTTATCATTTGCGTAATAGATATAACTTTTTTTGATTATCTTCGATTTTTTTATGTTTCTAAAAAAATTACGGCATAAGTTTTTCTATCTTTTCGATTTTATTTGGCGCTATATATACACAAAACCAGAGTTCCAATTCTATTTACAAAAAAACATAACTATTCTAATAATTACAGTGTAAATCTATTAAGCTCTAAGAAAAAATTGAAGTAAATTTAATAGAAAAAAGCACATGCATTTGTAAAAGGATAATTATTCGAATGTCATAATCAAACTGTATTATCTAAATCCTAAATCTAAAATTCGCATCATTTCTAAAAGAAACTCATTGTATCTAGTTTACTGAAAATATTAGCCGCAATTTGCGAGTAATTTATTAAAAAAACAATTTAAATTTATATCTTTAAGATAGAAGTAAGGTGTTTTTAACAGTGCCGGGATATTAATAATAATAAATTTTATTATTAACTAACTTTTACAGAATTTTATGATATTTCTGCTACCTTACGGCAACCAGCATGATTTCTTGCATTATTTTGTAAATTTATTGAGGAAAAATACTTGATATATTCGGATTTTTTTTGCTAAAATCCAAACCATCAAAAAGGAGAAAATATTAATCATAAACAAGGGAAAAGTATATTTATTCTTTATAATGGATTTTAAATGTATTTTATTGTGTTTATATGCATATTTTAATAATAATTTTATTATTTTTAATTTATTTATTTTAGGGCTAGATTATTCGTTAATATTTTGGTTTTTGTTTTCAAGAACAACTTGCTGGATCTCACGTGCTCGCATATTTATGTTTTTTCGGCCATTTCTCTTCTCTGAAGTTTCTTCATTACTTCTGCTCCGTTCAAGGCTTATTAATTCTGTGGTTTTTCTCAATCCCAAGGGTTGTATATATGCCTCAATCTGGGCAGTTACTCCGAGTTATTTAGGTATTTTTTTTTTATTGTGTTACCACACCATCCCAATCTATTACATATAAAATAATTTTTCCTTGAACTTATATATCAATTACAGCTCTGTTGGTATCAGATCATACTTTCTCGATTTTTTCGTTTAAGCTATCTTTATATTTTCAATATTATTTCCGCCAATTTCCATGTGAGTGAAACAGTTCTTCTTTTTATCATATATAGAAATATCTGGTCTGTCTTTTGATAATTTTATATTGGTTTTAATTCTTGTATTACTTTGATCCCCACAAATTGTAATTTTATTATGACCTTTTTTTATCTCTAATAAATTTTATATGTGCTCGATCAAGTATATATTCTGTTTGATTCATTATAAACTAAATATATAATTGCAATTCTATAAATATTTGGATTTTTTTTTATTGGTTAGATTAAATTGAATCTGTGTGTTTTGGTTATTTTATAATAAAATTATTATAGATCAGTAATATATAAAATATAGTGGTAAGAATTTGATTAAAATGGTAATTAATTCTTACAGGCAATGTACACACTCTTCGCCCATTTTTTTATATATTGGCTGTAATTTATGTTTTTTTTTGCGATTCATGTAAAAACTCAGATGCCGATTTATTTAGTCCTGTTTAACTTTTATGCTTGAATTAGAGATTATCCATATGATAAAATTTTCTGAATTCTATTCTATTTCATGTTTCATTCTGGTTTTTTGGTATGGTCATTTAAGCATCTCTATGATTTTCTTAAACTGCCGTTACGATGTGTTTTCAATAATACTTCAGTTGATATAATTCTTATTTCATATCGTACATATATTAAAAAATAAATAATTTTAAATTTAAAATGCTTATAGATGGTGTTTTGCAGAACTAAAAAAAGAAAAACCGAGCCCATTATAAAATTAAGTGCGAAATAATATAATTTATTCAATTTTTTGCGCTGGTAAGTAATTATTTTATATTATATTTAGTCGTATATTTACCTATGTATGCCCATAGATACGATCTGTAATATACATATTAAATCTGTAAAATTCAATTTAAACTGCGTTTAGAAAATAAATAGCTATCTAAAATGCATTTTTGTGTGTTTATATTATATAATAAATTTTTAAATCCCACAAATCAACCCAAAAAAATACATAAATATTATGGAATCTACTATGTAGATCTAATATGGTAATTAGGTTAAAATAAAACAATAGTTGTTTTTAAAAATGGTAGATAATAAGTAAGTATTTATATAAAAAAATGGTTCCTCGATGTATTAATAAAACTGAAAGTTTTACGAGTGATTTAGTTTAGTTTTTTTCCCATGATTTCTGCATAAAAATTTTTAAATATCTTTATAATAGCGTGGTAATAATTTTTATATTACAGGGTTACGGATTTAGTAGATTTTATATATGTATTTATATACATATATAAGTTGACCTTTTTATCGAGATTATTTCGTTTTTGAATATTTATTCGTTTAATTGTCATGAATAATCCTTTATTTATGTCTTTGAAATTTTGATTGCTGATATATTTATTATTTTAAACTGTAAATTTATTATTCATGGTAAAAATATTCCAAAACTTATTGTATTTTTAGTGTATATATGATTATCGGTATAGCTTGCTTACCTGTTTAGTCCCCTACAATTACATGTTATTCATGAAATTTTAGGTGGCTTAAAAGCTATCATATTTAGTGGGCTTTAATTTCGTTTTTATGCCTTTTTTAAAATTTCTCTATCCTTCTTCGGGATAAAATATTAATATTTTAGATCATATCTTAATTGTTTTATAGTTATCAATGTATGCTTTCAGAGAATTATAACTTACACGATAATTTTGTTCTTTTTCTGGTATCTTTACAAAAATAGAAGGATGAAATACGCTGAAATATGGTTATCATCAGGGACTACGTGTTGATAAAAAAAAATCAAATTTTTGTTGATAAAACCTATAAAATTTAAGTAAATACTATTTTTAATAGTCTTTAAAATTACTACTTTATCTCATTCTTATTTTTCTCTATCGAGCTTAAACTTCCCAATGGATATTTTAATTGGCTTATTTTAGTGATATATTCTTATTATATTACCTATTGAACAAAATAATACTTTATTATAAGATTTATACTCTTCTTAATTGTAAAATCTGATGAAATAATGCTTCAAATACGTGTTACAAGAAGCGAGGGATTAAACTGACGATATAAAAACTTAATGGTTTCTGAAATTTATTCAAATCTAAATATAATTAAAAATATATCTCACAACTTAACGTCCTTCTTATAAAATATTGTTTAAAAATCTAATTATTGGCGCTAGGTTTAATGATAATTATATTTATATTACTCAAGTACAATCGAATGTAATTGTTTTGTGTTTCTTGATTATTATCCAATAAAAAAATCATATGCAAAAAAAACAATTTATTTTGATATCTGAGGTATTATTAACGAGCTTTTTGTAAATAATGAGCAAATAAAAATTTTAAGGCTTATACTCTGAAAGTTTGTATAAAAAAGTTAATTTCTATCTGCGTAAAACTAGTTTATCCAAATCAAAGCCTATTTTGAAAAGGATTTTAGTACTTTTTATAATTTTTTCATTGATAAATAGTTTTTTATCTCGAAAATTTTCATTCTTAGTGACTCTATAAAAGTCTTTTTTTATTATATAAGTTTCTAATGGGAATATTGAATGGCAATATATTTAATATATAAACTTTTTCCGGCGGCTTTTTCTATTATACTATAGCTTGACGTAACTTATATTTGTTGAATCAAAAGGACTAAATTTGTCGTATGTTTTAAAAATTATTTATATTTTTACGCTAAACATGCTACTTGTAAAGTCAATCTATGTTTTCAATGTTATTTTATCAATTTTACTACGAGCATGCAAAGCCTTTATTAAAAAATTGTTCCATTTTGTATTTATATTTTGTTGTTAATTCGATAAATATTTCAGATGCCGAATTCAGTGTTATCTAGTCAGTTTATTGCATTTGAAATTATTTTTTTCTCGCGTCAATAAAAACAATAAATAATAAAACTAATTTTATGGTTTTTTTCTGTTATAAATTTATTTTTAATTTCAGGCAATAAATATTGCTGGCAACAAAAATACTTAGGATAAAAACAGACAAAAGTAAGAAATCCAGTTCCTACCTTTAATTTTACTGAAGTATGTATTTGAAATTTATGACTTTATATCAACACAATTTTTTTAACCGCATTTTATCTGATATACAAATAAAAAAACTTTAATATTAGAAAAAAATATTTACAAATAATTTATGAAATAGTTGTTTTGTTAAACATCTATTTTTTATCTTAAAAAAATTCAATCAATAAATGTTATCTAAGTATCATTGAACTGATAATAAAAATTGGTAAAAATGTTACAGAACAAAAGAATTGGAAATTTCCTAGGGTTTTTCTTATTTGCTAATAGAGAATTTTTTTGAACAAATTTCTACCCAAAATTTATCATGGCGGATAATTTTTGGAAACGATCATCCTATAAAATTTAATCATATTTGTGTTGAAGGGAATTTCAATTGGTTAAATTTCCGCTTAAGAAAATATGAGCATACTTAATGATAAAATATATAACAGTATATTTTGCAATAATATAATTCAATAAACGCCAAATCTCTAATTTATATGTGCATAAAGTATAAGATGTATAAATAAGACAATATTGAACATTGAATATAACGAATTTTTATAAATGTAGGGAAGATGTAATCACATTTTATAAGTAATGAGCAAATATAGTTTGCCTTGGCTATATAATTTTAGGGCTTATGATGAAAGTGTAATTTTTGATAGTTTATTGACACTATAATCACTGTTTTAGACATAATAATCAACTAAATCTTTTTGAGAAAATTAAATGTGTATTCTTTGTACCTGATATAATTTTTATGATCATTATATTTTATTGCCATATTAATGTCATGATATTCTATGAAAACAATTAATAAAGCTCTTTTGCCGTTTTTAATCATTCTATCGACGAATTTTGATGTAAAAAAATTAAATCGATTCTGTATAAGTTCAATATGAAGAACAAGAAGATTATTAAGACAAATTAAATTACCTGGTGTTTTGATATATTATAAAATTGTTGCACAAGTATTAAATTTTTTTATTTGAGTTATAAAATATGCATCTTTCTATATTTCTCTGAATCTGTTAATTTTTTTAGAATGGTACATAACTCTATATCTGTATTATAAAGAGTAATCAAGTTTTAACTACACAAATATTGGTAATTTTATATATAATTTATGTATCAGCGTTTCTAATCTCAATATTAAAACATACATATTCAATATATTTTAAAGGAAATTTTTAATCCTTAAAAAAATTAGTAAAAGAGGCCTTTTTTACCCAAGATCGTGAAATGGTCCTGAAGTATTTTATTATGGATAAATTTTATAAATCATGCAATCCTTTTTAAAAGAGCATCTTTATAATTCAAAACGAATTAACATAATTTTTTATTTATTTATTTAGCAGTATATGTCTTCCTTTTAGGAAGTTCTCTTATGAATATTAGAAATTTTACTTATCAGATGCAACCCGCGTGTGGTATTTCACATTTCCCGTTTTCATTCTTATCTCCGTAAATTAGGCCTGTTTTAAGAGGCGGTAATCGATATGGAGAGGGATGTTATCCTATCTACTTTACGTCGCTGGTTAACGCTGCTACTATCACCACACAGCACTTACCTATATACTTGCTCAGCGGGGCAGGCTTTATTCAACTTTCGGGCGCATTTTCGGCGTCTTAAACATCAACCTCCCAATTTATTCTCGACTTATCAGTCTTTTTATGGTTTTACTTTCTAGTTTCGACATACCGCCCCCTTACTGATATTTCTTGTTTCGAGTAAATTTATATGAATCCGGGATGCATCCCATTAGGAATTCGGACCACTTATATTACCGTCCCTAAACCAAATGCACCCCGTGCATCTTTTATATAAATATCTTTCGTTAATACAATAAATTATAAATATTTTTTTATGAGGAAACACATGTGCATTATAAAAACATAATTAATATCATATTTTCGAAAATATAAGAACCTGTATACATCCTTATCCGAATAATATAAAAAACATTTATTTAAAATATTAAGTTTGATCTCTATATTCTTCTTTAATTTTAGGATCATTTGACAAATCCTAATAAAAGTTGAGTTCGGATAGTTTTTAATATATGAGGGCATAAAATAACTAGATATGATGAGTTGGTTTAGAGAAAATGTAAAAATTCTGCAAATAAGATATTTACTGCTACCCATTAAAAGAGAATTAATTTTGAGTTAACTAATAATTTTATACACTTTATATTACGCTATAATTTAATGAATCTCAATCGGCAGATTCAAAAATATAGATTACACTAAAATTGTATTTTTATCGCACGGAAAAAATTTTTATTGGTGTATTCTTAGATAAAAAAAATAGTTATAATAAAGACATTACGTTTCTTTTTTTGAATATTATGTGTTAATTTTTTATCTTTTCTTTTCAATTATAATATTAAAAAATAAGATGAAAAAGAAGCCTTATTCTTATATATTTCCTAAGAATTACAAAAAAAACATTTTGAAGTCTGTCTAAAGTTATGTAACTTTATAGCGTAATTTTTTTTAATACCCCTTAAAATTATGGTAAATAGACAAAATTATGAATTTATATGATAAAAAGTGCAAGAAACTTTTTTGAAAACATTTACAACAAAAGTGAATGTCTAAAAAAGAAAAATTAAGTCCGCTGCTCGAAATCTTAAGCTTATTGACACAAACAACATTCAAAGGTAAAAAACTAAGAGAATTGCTTCTCAATAATTATGAATATTCGGATTTTAATGCATGTTTTAAAATCATATAAGGACTAAAACTATTAAATGTGGAAAAATTTTTGGCAAGAAACCCAAAAAATACGAATTCATCATTAAAATTTGTGGTAGATTTATTTAAATATGACTATGATAAGTACGAACGGACTCGTGGTTCCATGTGAATAATTTTGGTGCCTTTTAAATATAAAGCAAAATAAAAACATTATACTTTATGGTGTAGAAAAGGAATAAGAGTACGATCAATACAATATTTAAAAGAAATATACATAATTTTTCAACTATATATAGTAATAAATTTAAAGAATACAATTGATGGGAAAGAATCGATTGCTTCTATAAGTCGGTTAACCATTCCTAAAATTTTATCGATTTGGCTGTACATGTGGACACCAATACCATCGAAGGGAACTATTCTGTGCATTAATGTAATGTTCCATATCTATAAAAGGTAATAAAATGAATTTTTCATCGCTATATATTTTGTCGTAAGAAGAAACGGTAATTTCGGTTCTTTAGACTTCTTGATATTATATATCAACTTTCATTAATATTCAAATTTTTATTTATCATAAGTATTTTAATCATAAATTTGAAAAATTAAAGTCAAGCTCTTTATTTCGCATGCAGACAAAAACTGAGGTACTAAAAAAAGATACACTCGAATTTCATTTCAGGATCCTGCCACAAAAAAAGTATGCTAATTTATTTGGTATTATCAAAAAATGATTTAATTTTTCTATTTTAGAAGCTAACATCATCGATAAAAATAAGGAATGTTTACAGAATCTATATTTCGATACTGGTTTTTAAATAATCAGGATAAAAATTATCTGAAAATATTTTAAAAGATGTGATTAATTTGTTTATGGGTTATTTGATATTTAAGCTATTGAATTTTGTTTAGAATAAATCAAATCGTTGTATATAACATACTTTCTTGATGCTTTTCTTAAGATCGTCATATTTTAAGTCTTTCACATTGTATCGAATATTTTGAGCTTTAGAAACTTCATATGTTTTGCATGATCATATTTTTTTATACGTATGTTTCTAATTCAGATATAATTCCCGACTTGTTTATTTACAATATTTCAATGATGATACGCATTTAATGAAATCTATTGGAAAAGATGTTTCCATATTTTTGAGATGATCAAAAGATTTATATGTCTCTTTTATGCACATTAATATACTCTTATTGCTTAAAAAATCGATTGTAAGTTTAAATATTATTATAGTATTTTTCAATGAAAGATTGATGGGCCAGTGGGATCTTATTAACTAAAGAATGAACAGGACAGAAACATACTTCAAAAAAAGACCGCATAAATTTTTTTTGAACAAAAATAGTAACCTTAAAAAAAATTCCTTGCAAATATTATATGTAAGATCTATTTATTGGTTTAATAGCTCGATCACATGCTTAACACAGCTATATGTACACCATATATAAAATTTCATAATGGTAGGAGTAACATAATGCTATAAAAGGTGCCTGAAAGAACACGATTTCATATAAAAACGAGGGATATATTCGAACTATAGGATTATAGTAAATATTTGCTCTAATATGGCTTAAAACATGAGCAGCATCGAATAATATAAGCGAAATAAATATATTTATACCAAGAAAAATAAATCACGTCATACTTCAAGAAAAATATTTGATTACATATTAAAGTTAAACCGTAAATAAAAAAAATTGAAAATTGTGAATAATTTTGTAAGATGTGTCTACCCACTGTATTTTTCGTAAAAAATTGAAAAAATTAATATTTTCTGGGCTTATTGATATAATTTTTAGGCCTTGTTCAATCTAGAAACATCACTTCAATTCGGTTTGTTCTTAGTTCTGATGATTGATAGACCCGAAATTTATTTGTTTTGCCTGCAATTAAAATAAATTTTTGCTAATACTTCAATTTTTGTTTCTTGTGTGATTTAAATTATTAGAACTAAGAATATCGGTATTTCATGTCCGATTTATAAAAGTAAAGAGAACCGTTTTTTAAACCATCACAAAAGTTCTTTTTTTTGGTTTTTATTATTGAATTTATCATCTTATTCAAATTATTCTATTTTCAATGAATGATAAAGATTCATTATGTACTTTTTTACTCTTTATAAATGATATAAAAATAAATAAAGCGCGAATAATTAATATTATTACTGGCAGTGATCTTTTTCATTTAACGTAAGAATGAATTCCCTAAGAATTGAGTTCGTGGTATTGTAAGGAGCTAAATATCTATTCTTTTTTTATTTTTAATGAATTACCGCTAATTTGTAAAAAAAAAGGTATAAGTATGTTAATTTTACCATAAAAACCAGAAAATAGGGGTCGTATAACAATTAAATTTTATCTATTGGTAATTACAACTTATTTTATAGTCTTGGATTAGAACCTTTATGCATAATAAACAGAGTTCCTGCAACGAATAATACGGCTTAGCACAAAAAAATTCAGCTAACTTTTATTAATAATTTATAAATACAAATATTTGACGATAAATTTTGATACATTAAATCTAGTTTATATTTATATATTTAATCAACGGAATTTTAGTGTGGATTCATCAATAGACCATCTATATTCATTCCATATCCCAAAAAAAGTAAATTTGCGTATATTTAAACCATCTTGTATAAAATTTATTGGGATGGTCTTTACCACTTTTTGGATTTTAATCCAAAATAATCTTTATATCTTATGAATTTATTTAATATTTTTATTCTCTTTAAGACTTACATGAGCTATCGGAAGGAATTAAAAATCAAAAACGACCTATGAAATTCTCAGACTATTTTTTATTTATAGATTAAATTTCTTCTTTTTGTGAATTCCATCTACTGAGATGTAGACAGCCTATTAAAAATATCGCACAACTCTTTAATGCATCTTTTTACACCTTCCTCTGATCTATCTTCGTCAACTGCACTTCTTTTGTATTTTATATGGGTTCAAGTGCCTTGCGAAGTGTGAGAGCTGGTGTGTATGCTTCTACTTCATCTGGGATCTATAATCCTATTCATATTTTTTATGGATTTTATCAATCGCCTCATTCCAAGTAATTACATATGGTATTATTTTTGTTTTACAATTATATATTAAACCAAGTTCATACTCCAAGATGACATACTTACTATATTTCACATTCTCAACTTCAGTTAAGTTAACAAGTCTTTATATACCTATTTCAATAAACCTAGTTCTATTTTTTTTATTATCAATTAAATAAATATCATATCTGCTGTATTAGTATATCCATTTTAATTATGTATCTACCTTTATTTCCACATATTCATTTTCGTAGATCTCTTTTACTAGGTTGTTTCTGATCTTTTTGGTTTTCTTGAAGTTGTAGTGCCTTGATAGGAGGAAATAAATGCATTTGCTGATTCTATTTTACCTTCGCAAGTAAGTAATTTTTTATTCTCTTGCATCTCGTTGTCAATTGATTAAGTGTTTTCATGGCTTCATAACAATCTGGACCCTTTAACCTCTCATTTATTTAACACATTTCTGGCTTGAATATAACACAATTTATCATCTTCACTTTGTTTAACATTTTCGTCTTTAACCACCTTGACGATCTATCGACATCAACCTGGGCATGATTCTTTGCTACGAAAGGTTTTTGATGCAATGGTTTTTCTTTTATTAGATGCAATAATTTTTTTTTCTTTTCTAAATGTCTCTTAGTAGATGCTGTCGATATTATATTTATTTTTAAGATAGTCTTTAATTAGAGAGAGATATGTTTTGTTATATTTTCTACTTTTAATTTTGATGCTTTTCATGGCGAATTGTTTTTATTAGTTTCAAGCAGTATTTTTGGCAGTTAAATCATCTTTTCCGCTTTAAATTCATTGGTAAATACCCCACGTTCTAATCCATATCTTTTATAAATAATCTTTGTATATTACTGGGCTGGGGGGATAGAAATTTTGTTTGCAACATTCCATATCCTATCATCGAGTTTGGTGTATTCTTTCGGTTCTAGATTTAATAAAGCTATATGGTAATTTAAGTGTGATTTTGCATGTTCATCAATAGATTTGAATAGATTTCTTGCATTTGGTTTAGTCTTACATAAATGTCTTATTCTTTTTACAATTTGTTCTGCAATTATCTCATAAGTTTCTAGTTTTACATCCGATTTGCTATTCTCAATTATTTAAAGATATTTATAAGTGGTCGAGCCCATAAAAAAATATATATTTCTGCATCTGCGCATATTATATGGTTAGAAATCCCAAATAGAATATAATTTGCATTATTATAATTCGCTTAAAGATATGACTTTCCAATCTTACAAATATTTAATAATCAGACTCAAGTATTTTTATAATATCATTTCCGGATTTTAAATACGCAACAGCTAAAATAGATCCAATGTATATGAAACCGCTTTATTGATGTTTGCGACTGCTTCAAACATTTTTACTGTTGCATAATTATACCGTATGTCGAACAGTTAAGTACTAATAAATTTATTAAAATAAGTATCTGCAACATCTTAATAAACATTATTTCTTTCCCATAATTATAATAACACGAATGACCGTAATGTTATGGATATTTCCCGGGTGGATATACAGTCTCTAATCACAAAAAGATATTATAATGCAAGTTACATTCACAAAATATTTATATTTATTGTGTTTAGACCAGGTTATATATATTTTTTAACCCTATAATAAATTTAACATTTTAAAGCTATTTGAATTATTTTAGCATAATATAGTTATAAATATTTAGTTTATTTATTAAATTAATATTTAAGGATGCAACGCAATATATTGCCGAATTATCACTCCTTTAAAAAACAATCATATATCAAAGACCCTTTAAACATAATAGATTTACATAGGGATGCTTTCAATCGTATATTTAGATGTTGGCCTTTCGTGCACAATTAATAAAGCCATAATTTTTAAATTTTTCATGGAAATTCTTTCTAAACGCCGTTTCTCCTTAAATTAAGGATACATATTCGTAAGTTTTAAGATATTATTAATTTGGTTTGAACCCCTTTATTTAATGAAGCTCTTTTACACGCCCGAAAACGAAGACATATTATTTACAGTGTCATACTTCAACCTGCCGATTGAGATAAATTTAGTAACAGAAGATGAAAGCAGAAAGAACAAAGACAATGGGATATTTAGATTGATATGTGCGCGAGATGATTCTACATCCGATGAATACGACGGTTTCAAAGCAGTTCTAAACAAATTTCATGAACTTTGCAAATGCGAGCCACATGACTTCAATTTAATTGATAAAGAAATTATCGAAGAAGCAATCAAGATAAAAAAATCACAGCCTAAAGCCATTTTAAAAAAACTTCTTTCATCCCGAAAGAAAGGTAAAGAAGAAAATATAAATAAAGATACAGAAATTCCAACAGTTCCTTCTAATATAAGCAGTGTTGCGTATCTTAATAACAAGAACATGACAATTGCAGATTTACTTCTATTTGCGCGTATCTATCTTTTATACAAACAAGGAGATAAGTTTGGTGAAGATGAAATGGAATATCTTAAATTGTTTCAGAAAGGTCTTTTAGAAAAACATTTGCCTATTAAAGATATTACACTTCCGGATTTTAATGATTTAAAAATACAGGTGGGTAAGATTGTTAAGATTGAAAATCATCCAAATGCTGACAAACTCTTTGTTGAAACAGTTTTGCTTGAAGAAGATAAAAAGATTACTGTGGTTAGTGGGTTGAGAGGGCGTATTGATGCGGGTGATCTATTGGATAACTATTTTCTTTTTGTTACTAATCTGAAGCACAATAAACTCAGAGGCGTAAAAAGTGAAGGTATGATTTTATGTATCAAAGACAGCGAAAATCCAGAAAGTCTAGAAGTAATAAAAGCTCCTAAGGACGTTGCACCAGGATCTGTACTTACTATTGAAAAATATTATGAAGATGACGTGAAATTATATTTAACTGGTCAAGGTACACCTAACCCCTTGTTCGAAGCGAAATCCGAAGTTTTTTCGAAGTCTTTTAGCAATTTGATTATAAAAAATGGAAAACTTATGTTTGGAGATAAGCTTGTAATTGTCAATGGTCATATTATTGAAACAAAGACAAAAAACGGTATTGTTTCTTAATATTAACTTTATTAAATTATTTTAGTATTACAAAAATATGCTGTAACGTTAACACAAACTTTAATGCACCAAATAATATTTTATAAATTTTAGCTTTGAAATATTTATATACAAAAGTTAGATTTAGCTATTTTTCATATTTAATTGAACTACACTATATATAAGTTCGAAAACCATATTTTTTTAGATAATTTAAATAAACTAAACTTTTTTTTCATTTCTTCTTTAAAATAGTGTATGATGGCCTTATGATTGAATAGATATATATTATCAAGAAATTTAAGGATTAATTCCAGTTTAAAAACTAGATTATAATTATTATACAAAAAAATATCAGTAATCGGTTTCGTGATTTTTTATGATCGAAATTCAGTTTATTGTTGATAACAATGCAAAAAAAATAATTTAATGTTTTTGGTGTATAAATATTATTATTTTTGTTTTTTTAATTCCATTATCGGCAAACTTAACTGAATATATCATTTTAAACTAAATGTTATAATTGTGTCGATTTATACTATTATGTCATTTAAAATTGATGTTAATATGTTTATTTAATTTGCCAAGATTTGTTTCTTATATCCTTGATAAAAAAAGAACAAACGAAAAGTAGTTAATAAATATTTGTTATGTTCATAATTGATCCCCATTTAAAAGTTATGAGGAATTAAACAAGATAGTAACGATTTCTGTTTCTTATAGTGCATTTTCTTCTACCTACTGATTCAAATATTCTACTTAAAAAATAAGACAATTTTTATAAGCAAACATCGTAATAGATATCATGATTAATGAAATTTTGAAATCAAATTATAAGACTAATTCATGAAATATTTAGCAACCGTTCTAAAAATCGTATAGTTGCTTATATCACGGAGATTTGTGATCTTACCTTTTAGCTTAATAAAGGCCTAATGTTAATAACCGCGCACAAATAACTATAAATCGAACAAAAGTAACTCCTTTATAAAAATAATATTGATAGAAAGACTATACACATAAATTGATATTGCATATAAATCACTACGTCCAAATCCTAATAAATCAACGCAAGTAACTCTAAGAAAAAAATAGAAACGGTCGATAGATAGTAATTACTGCAAATATTTGAGTTATTTTTAAACATCAACGTTTAAATGACTAAATTCGCAACATTACAGTTTTAAAATGATAAAAACGGTAAACATAAAGACTATAGATCAAATTTTTATTAATTTATAACCAAGATCTTATAGGATGAATTAACACGATTCATTTCTTAAAAAAATAAATTCTGCTGAAAGAAATATCATTTGGAAAACGTATTATATTATTTGCATTTTTAATGGCTTTCGGATAAAATATATTAAATTGATGCCACTTTTTTTTAATAATTATTCTGCGAAGAATTTCAAAAGCCTCCAATGCATGTTATAATTTTATTACGTCATTTAATAATATTTTAAAGACCTATATAAAATTGTATGTTCGATTTGATAATTTATAGTGACTTTAAACCATTCGAATATAGTCCGAATTAGAAAGACTTTTTTTTCTTTTTAACAGAAAGATTTTTTATGATTTTTTTGTAAAACCTTGAAAAGCCACAATTTCTGTTTTAATATATTATAATTACTTTGAATTTGAGAATAAAACGCCCTTCTAATGTGTAAAAATATACATCTAAAATAAAAAGAATTTTTAGATTAGATTTATTTTTAATTTAATTAAATTCAATAAATAAAATTATATATATGTTTACACTTTAAAGAAGGTTGAGTGGTTTACAAGTCTGACCCCTAAGTCAGGGGTCGCGAATTACATTTCCACCCACCCCACTAATTAACGAAACGAATTTACTCTAAAGAAAAATACCCAAGGGGGCGGCCAGTGAACCATAAAAGATAATCCATACAGCACTGACAAGCCATCAGAAATAGGAGGTTGCTGTGTAAGCCGTTGAACTGTGCCTCCATAATGAAAAAGATCCCACACCGTTCAGCAAGGATATAGGTAAGTGTAGAGTGTGGTTGTAGCTTGTAACTAATAGCGATGAACAGTAGACAGAATCACATTCCCTCCACATAATGACTGCCGCCTATGAGAAAGGGCCCAATCCACGTTGATTACAGGTGACAAGAAGTGCAGGGTGAGTCCCACAGAGAAACGCAGCAGTCAAGCAATGGTTTCTATTAATATAGAGCGAAATTCCTAAATGTTATATAAGTAAAACATAAAAAAATACAGTAAATTCGATTAGAATTTTTTTTTACACTTTAAAGAAAACCGTTACTTATTCATATAGAGACTTTTTGTGTAATTACAAAAAATATAATGTATACTTTTCAATAGGATATTTTTTCTTAATCATATCTCTGTAAGAGAATTAGATTCAATACAAACATACAAAATTATATTCATTATGGTTTTATTTTTTGCTAAATTATATTTTTTGCAATTTTATCTGCTGTAAAACCCAATTATGTAGCATGTAATATCATCTTGCGTCATCTTTATAATAAAATGATGTGAAATTCATCCTCTGCAATATCTTTAAAGTTTTATTACAATCTATATGGAAAAACTTTGCTTGATTGATAGTGAGAAATACCTGTAGCTTTCTTTACATAAATTTATTTCCCCTGACTGAATAAATAATAATTTTCTAGAATACATGATATAACTATTTCATCCCCGAAGCCTAGATAAAATTATTAAGACTTATTTTAAATTATTTGGAATTTTTAGTTTGATATATATAGTTTTATCTTTTTAATGATTCTGTCTTTTTATTATTAGCTGCGTCTTTTGAATTTGTTTTTTTCAACCATATATATGTAGCAAATTGATAATCAAGCTATTAAAAAGCTATGAGAATCATTATTAAGATATACTTAGTTTCAAGTTACATTATTGGGTGTCTCGAAATATCCACTATTTTTATAGTTTTAAAGATGCAAATATAAATATATTGAAACTGGAGGATATATAAACTTTTTGATTTTTCCGATTTCTATTTAACATATTTCTGTGTAATTTGTCTGATGTAAAAGGAAATGATTTTCTATAAAAATATTACAAATCGTATATTTAATGAAAAATATAAGTCATTATTTAAAAATTTTGTATATAAATTATGAAATACATATCATTATTCAATAACTATACCCAACAATTAAATAATTACGAAAAGGCCTTATTTTTTCAGCGTATTTGTGTAACTGTATAAACAAATTATAGTTTACCTTTGAGATAAGTCAACCCGCTATACCATTAAAGGATCTAAATTTACAGCGAATCTTGCGATATTTCCTACTACATCTCTGGAACTCTTTAAATACATTATTTGGTAATTTTAGCAGTTATAATATGCATTGAATACAAGTTATTCCCTATAATTTATTTCATGAAAATAAAACAATTTACCCAAAATTTACACATGAAAATTGAATTATATATATTCCCAGATCTGGGATACAAAGCACTTAGACCATAATAAATATTTTTTAGCTTTTTTTATACAGTTTGTTCCTTCATACGAGCAATTAGTATAATTTAGAACCCTTGAAAAGAATTAAACTTATAGGATTTTTTACAGATAGGGTTAAAAAAATCATATATAGATTCAGATCCATAATATCAGCTGTAATACCAGGTAAAATAGCTTTTCCATTTGATGCGCAATTAATATTTCTAAATAAATAATTAGTATAGTTTAGAACGCCAAGAGCGAATAATATTTTTACAGCCTTTGCAAATTAGGATCCAAAATACATCAAAAAAATAAAATAATCATATAAATTCAAAAATTTATAAAAAATATAAAATTTTGGACTAATCCCTTTAGAAAATTGCCAAAATAATATTATTATTAATAGAAAATTTATAAAGAATATAAAATTTTGGACTAATTCCTTTAGAAAATTGCCAAAATAATATTATTATTACTAGGAAATTTTCAAAATTCACTTAATTTGGCTTTTTAAGTAACAATTTAGTATATTTTATCATAAATATTTATATCTAAATAGTTTTGTCGCATAAAAAATGAATTTATTATTAAATTTTCTTTTTGTGTCGGTTTCTAGCATCAAATATTATTTTCATCACATTGTGAAATTCATAAAACGTGTTAATAATAACACTTTTTATGATCCTTTAAATATATACTATGGTTTTCGATATTATGCTGATTACTAATTATTCAAATGCCGTTTTTATACACTTTCCATTCATCATTGCAAACTATATAGCCGGATTCAACATATTTATGAATTTATTTTAATGATATTTAAGTTATTATTTATAACCTCATTGCAAAAAAATTATATACACCGTTCAAATCCAACTATGTCACAAGATAATCAACTTTGAGACACACTATTTATTTATTTTGATTGTATAGAAATATAAATATATTTTTTTATTGGTCTCATACTCATTTTAAGATTTCTTTTTTTTTTCCTCACCGATACTTACGGCTATAAACCAGTCGCCATATGCATAAATATTCCATATTTTGTTATCTTTGTAAATAAAATACTTATATTAATTTTTTCAATTTTTTTTTACTTTGATTTCGTTTATGGATTATTTATCTTTTCTCGTCGGTTCTCTGTTATGACAACAACTACACTCTTTTTTAAGGAACTGTATAAACTTTGTATCCATATTACATATTTTATTTTATAATGTTGTAACATTTTTACTTTTAATGTATTAAATAGCGAACTTTAAATCAATAAAATATATTTTACAATCATTAATTTGATTTTATCTGCTTTTTTCTTGTGTGATTATTTGTGCTCTAAAATTCACCAAAAAAAGATCTAATAACTACGAAAAATTTTATGTAAACTAAAGGCTAGCGGCAGTAAAAATTACACCTACAACATTTTTAAAATATCGATAATTATATAATTTAACAAAATTCTATAACTAAACGAAAATTAAATATGTTAAATTTCAACATGATAATACAAAAACAAAATAAATTTAGAATACATCACAGAAGAATTCACATGATTAAATTATAAATATTGGATTAAAATATTGTTTTTACTTTATGAATTAGTAGATCCGATACAATGTCCTTTTCCTATATAAAACCGTAAAATGAAAACATTTCTACATGATTCAATACTGCATATTAAATTTATGGCAAACATATTTATTTAAAAATTATGATTCGTTTATCCTTTCTTGTGAAAAAATTTCTTTATAATTTATTATCGATTTCATATGAGTCTTAAATGGATTTTGCCTAATAATATTGTTTTCTCATATTTTGTATAATTATTTAAAACTAGTTTCTTTTATAGTATAATAATATATAAGGCGCAAGAAAATATGTTTATTATCTCCACTTTTATACGAAATATTGTGAAATTAACTATAGTCATCTTTATATATCGCGATGCATTTAAAGCACAGAATACCACGACAGGTTTCTCTAATAAATCAACCCTTATTAATTCAGAGAGAAAATGTATGATGACAGTGCGATAAAAAAATTTCAAATTATTGCCTTCATACATTCTATATGGAATTCTTTTTAAGCAATCATAAACTTCTTTACATCCTTTTAATATTTCGACTCGATCATAGGACACAATTTAATGAGTTCCACCGCAGCATTTATTATCTGATCTCTAAGTTAGAATCCATACCAAATAGAAACATTTAAACAAATTCAGAACTGGCCATATACATAGTTTTACCACACCTTTTTTACAAGATATTTTTATTTAAACTTAAAAATAGAATTTCGGGGTGGGGCATTTCTTTTCGAGCTCGCCATAAAATAATTAGTTGTCTTTAAGCATGTTTAATCTTTATAGTTTACAGGAGATAAGCGAAGTTAATTTTAAAGTTGAGAAACTATAAAAAACGCATATTTTATATTTTAGACCATGGCAATTTTTTTCAATACATATCTATATGTAATCCACGCAAGCTATATCTGCTTAGAACGAGCTATAAAATGAAATATTCCGTAATTAATCGAACAGAGGAATAAATCGAGGTTTTTTAAGATTAAAATTAAATAAAAGCAAATTTTGACAGCATAAAATTATATATTGAAATAAATATAATTGAATAAAAATAAATTTCAAGGACTTATATTTAATAAATTTCAATCATTGTGCTAATAATCATACATGAAACTTTACGTGTTTTAAACCTAATATTAAATTTTAGAAATTTGTAAAATAGCATATATATAATGCGTGAATCGTAGCCTCGGGCTAAAATATTTATAGAATAATAGTTTTTTTAATTTTTATGTTCAAATAGATTCTTTAAGGCTTGTTTTGGGTCAAGTTGGCGTTTATTAAAATATATTTAAGTTGCTCTTATAACAAAATATCTTGGGAATGAATCGTGGTCCGTCAATATATTATCACTAAAATATACAAAGATCAATGACATGTTTTGTTTGTATGTTTTAAATTGATGAGTAGAGGTATTATTTATACTTTTATTGATCACTTGCATAGGTTACGATAAGATTTTATTTTGAAATAATAAGATTTATCGCTTCTCATTCAAAGAAAAAGTCAAAAAAACAAAATGTTTCATAAATTTTTGACCGAATATGCTATACCAAAATATTTTTTAGATTTGATTTTTTTGCCTGAAAAGATACATTATTGCCAGTTAAACTTGATCGAATGCAATGAATGCATATATCACGCTCTGGTATGTACTAAGCGCATATTCATATCACAGAATAACACATGTAACATTGGAGTATATAATTTTTAAATTACGTTCGTTTGATTAAATTAAACGCTTTTTAAACATTAATCAATGTCTAATTTACATATGGAACAAAATGATTAGCCTAATTTTTAGATTTCAAATAAAAAAATACATTTTCATTGGTGAATTCGTTTAAAATATAAAGATCAATTATAGTAATTTTTTATGCCTTTAAATAATGAATATACGAAACTATAGAAATAAACATTATACGCCGCAATATATCTTCATGCTTATCTTCCTAAATACACAATCTGTGTTTAAAAAACCATCACAAAAGAAATTTATTTCCCCTAAAGAAATGTTTTTAACCATATTTTTATTGATGCAATCAGGTCTATGCACGAATGTGGAAGTTAACACCATCTATCATCCTTTAAATAGTGGATTTGAATCAACTAGTCAACGATTATGTGCAAATCCGATACAAAAAGCTAGTGTTTTTGATGATGAATTTTTATTCGAGGATTTAACAGATGAAATTCAAAATTTTATTTGGAATCTTGAGTTTTGTCCTGTGCCTTTAACTAAAACTAGCTGCGATGTAAAAGACACAGTTATAACCCCACATAAAACTGTGATACAAGATGAGACACAAAAACCAACCTCTTGCAATTATTTATCTTCAAATCTGATGGAGCATGTTCCAGGAAGTTCTTCAACTTCATGTTTATTTCCCGATTCGATTTCTGATCGTCCCTTTCTCGGACAGAATATGGCTGAAAAGGCGCATATTCATAGCATAAAAACCTTTTCTGCTCATTCAAATCCTAATGTTGATTCATTTCAAAGGAAAACCATATCTATAGAGCAAGCAAAAAATATACTATACATTCAATCAAGAAAAGCCACTGCATCCAATAGCAGTGCGCATGAGAATACATCATCAAATATTAATATTCAAAGCGAAACTGTTGCACTTGACCAAAGCAAATTTAATTTTATAGCAAAAGAAAAAAAAAACTTTGCAATTGACAAATCCAAATTAATAGAAAACAGAGAAAGAATCTTTAATGATAAAATTTTTGATAAACCTTTTGTTGATTCACAATACTTAAATTGGATGTTGAAGGCGGCAAAAAATACCAGATATTTCATTGATATTCGAGATTTACACACTATAATCAAAAATAAAATACAAAAAAATGACTATATTATTGGAAGTAACGATCCTACGGTCTTTTCGTGCTTCATCGAAAACTTAATAGGAAATATTGAGAATGAATTCACTAAAATACATGAATGTTTTATGTTAGAGGGGCTAGAAAATCTATTACATTTAATAAAAATCTTAAATATCCTTGATGAGAAGGAGATGTGTAAAAATTTATCTTGCAAAATGACAAATTTACTTTACAATACGGAGACACGACAAAATACGCTCAATATGTTAAACGAAATAAAGTACGCCCGTATCGCAAGTATTGTATTGCCTGAATTTGTTCTTTTTGATCATGAAAAGAATTACATTGATTATTTTGCTCAAGAACATCTAGTAAACAACGAATATAGTATCTTAAATATAATATTTTTGTTTTATTGGATTGAAATTATGGAACTCATGAGAATAGAAAATTGGTTTAGTACATTCGTTGGCTCAGATATGGCCTCTAATGTAGTATTTTATGAATTTAAGCATGAAATAAGAAAACTTTTAATGAATTCAACAAAATTTTTATGGAATGATAATTTCCTTTGTAAATACCATAGACTAGTAGAAAATGAATGGCTATTTATAAAAAATAAATAATAAATAAAATATAACAACTTTTTAACTAGTCATACTCGCACTTTTGATGCATATATCTAAGATTATTTGTTTTTTCTAGATTTATTTTTTGCGCCCTTAAATCTGAAAAGATCAATATAACCAAGACAAAAATACAATCTTACAACTAAAGATGAAGGTTGTTTTTTTTATTTATAGCTATGGCTAATAATGAAGATTTAGGTGGTTAGATTAGAAAGATCAAAGACACGTTAGGTCGATCTTTTCAGTTCTTATTATGCTTTAGTACGTATCTAAAAAAATATTTATGTATAAAAGCTCAACAGAAAAAAAATATTGCAGCCATTGATTTTATAGAAAGATTAAAAAAGCGTATACAAGAGTTGATTAGGCACAGGGAAAATCAAACTCGTGCAAAAAGTAATGGCATTAGGCAAATTTTAAGAGAAATGAAAAGCGTGAATTTTATAAATGAATGCTTTCAAAAATTCTTTGGACTAATATATCATGAATATAAACAAATACAATCACTATCAGTGCCCATGAAAAAGTAATTAAATTTTTGATTAAAATGAAAAAAAAAGTGATGACAAAAAACACTCAATTCTATCTAAGTATAAAATTCATTAGAAATTGCAGGTGTTTAATTTTTAGCATTAAATTAAAATTTTTGCATTGCAGAAGAAATTTTCTGATATTTTTGTTTGCTTTTTTATTTTATTTTGTGCTATTCTATGTTTTTAAGCCAAAACTTATGATTGCAGGACAGCATGTATTTTTCAATACTATATTTAGTCTCATTATCTTATAAATATGTCAATACACATGTTCATCTTGCAAGACCTAATAATTCTAGTTTTTCTATGCGATTTTTTTTTATTGTGCTTTTGCTTCCATTGACATTCACAATTTCTTAATATACCGATTATATTATAATGTGTCCCCAATACTGCATGTTTTGTCGCACGGACTATTGTATTCTTAATATTTAAAATATTATTGTAATTTACTTATGGCTAAATTCATGGTTATAATTTTAGTTTTTGTTCTCGGTCATGACTTTGCTATTTTCCCTGCACACACAGCGTAGTTATACTTTCATTTATCTTCTCATATATAAAGTCTTCTTCAATACCTCTCATACTTACGAGATCTATAGATAAAAAGGTTTTTCTCAATCACGAGGTTTTTATATATGCCTCGATCTGATTCGTGATGTCTAGTTCCTTCAGGTACCTTTTATTATATCATGTCACCACAGTGATCCATTTTATAATATATGTGAAAAATTTTTTCTTCGTATTGTAATTTAATGCCAGCTCTGATTGTCTGCTAGTTATTTTAGTCAATTTGTCGTTTTTAACTATGTTTCAACCGTCAATACTTGTCACGCCATTTTCGATCATAGTGATACAGTTCTTCTTTTTATCAAATTACAAAAATATCATGTCAGCTATTCGATAAGTTGATTTCTGTGTTTTTTCTTATATCCACTTTTATCTCCGAGATTTCATTTAGCCTTATTTCTTGTTCTGAGTGTCCGCGGATTTTTCTGGTTAATAGAAATCGTATTTTAGCGCCAACAAATAACGAAGACATCTTACTATATCTTTGTGTTTTCTTTTATAGTCATAACCAAGCTTTTTTATACATCTGCTTGCTAATTGGTCGACTGTTATTAAAGAGTAATTAGAGTGGGAACATCTTGTTCTTTTTCGCGAGAAAATATTTCTTTTCTAAATAAAACAGAACCTAGCTTCTTCTGATATTCTGATTTAGCATATTATAACCACTTTGAGGATCCTAATATTTCAAGCGCTGATTATTATGCAAATTTAAGAGTTTTTAATGTAGTGTTTTTATTTTTATTTTACAAATAAACTTGTTTTTTTCAAACCGGGCGCTGAAGATCTATGTCGAAGAGTCCGTATTTTGTTTCGAGAATAAATTTATTATGGATAGTTGGGTAGCGTTTTCGTTTTCAAAATTTTAAACTTGCAGCTTTTCTGGGTATTTGTATACTTTCTTGGAACAGAGTTTTACATAGCTGGTAGAGTATTCTTTCGGATTTAAACTCTATATTTTTGAATCCACTCCTTTGTTCATTTCTTTTAAGGTATAATCTTTCTTTATTGGCTGGTTGTAAGAGTATTCCATTTTCTATTAGTATTCGCCTGATTTCATCATCTAGCTTTCTAAAATCAATTGTTTCTAGCTTTAATAAACCCACATAGTATTTTATCAGTGATATTGCATATTCATTAATCGCCTCTATTATGTTTTTACCATTTAGTTTTGTTTTGCATATGCTTTTAACTCTTTCTAGCGTTTCAATTCTAATTTTATCCATCGTTTCGGGTTTAGTATTCGATTTGGAATCTCCAGTATTCCGAGATATTTATATCCATATTTTCCTTCTATGAATATGGCAATATTTTTTATCCCTTATTTTGAGTAGCTGATTTGGCTATATTTATTTCCATTCCGATGCATCTGAAGAATTGCGTTGCTTCATTGGAAATTAGTTCCAAGTTACTATCTTCTTTCGCCAAATTCTTTAAATCGTCAATATAAAAGAAATTTTGCTTTTTAAATGTCTTCTTATTAAGGCAAATGTATATTAATGGAAACTTTTCATTTAATCGGCGGCTTAGCGGATTTTTACAAATAACAAACAGTAGTTGAAATATACTACCTCCTTGTTGAATCTCCATATCAATTTTTTTTCTTCTGTATTTCTTTATTGTTCCATCTGAAAGATAAATTCAACTTTTTGTTAGTTTAGATATAATGAAAATCATTCATTCCTGTATGTTAAGATTTTTTTAAGCAGCTTAGAAGATACTCGTGGTCGATTATATCAAATACTTTTTTATGTTGAACCATATTACGTGTAATCATAATTGTGTTCACGGTTTATTGCGACGTTTACCATTACCTGCTCTTTATCTCCTTGTAGTCTTCTGTCCGTCACATGTTAGTTTTCCGATAGTAGATTTCTGAAATTATAGTATTTCTGTAATATCATTGTGACAGCTTTAGTTGTCAATCTGTATAAGTTTGACATACATCTTAAATGTCAGATTTTGATACATTAAAACTTCTTTTTTGTATGAGGTATATGATTCCTGAGTAGAACCAAATTTTTTCCTCTTTGTTTTCAAGGAATACTGATTATACTGTTTCATATAATATTGGGTGCAATTTTGTAATTTTTTTTAAATAAGAAGTTGTATATACCATCGCATCCTGCAGATTTTCAGTTAGGTAGGTAGTTGATGATTTAGAAGAATTCTGTTTCAGAATTAAAAACCATTTGAGGTGTGTTTTTTAGCGCTTTTTAGCGCAGAAAGTATCGAAGTTCATAACTTCTGTGCTTTTAGTCCACATATTTGACCAGCGATTTACAAACTTTTCTTTTTATGCTTTTATTGCTGGTTTTACTATATCTGTCAATTCCCTATAAAATTGTATTCAGTTGACTTCGAACTGCTTATTTACTTTTGTAATTATATTCTCTTTTCATATTGCTCTATCTGTTTTTTTATTCTCCTTATCTATTTGTTGTTTTAACTAATCACTTCTTTGACATCATTTTTTTGTCAAGTATCTTTATTTCTTCTCTCATGACCTTTTTTAGAAACCTCTTCCCACTTTCTTTTAGTTTCCCTAAGTTTCTTACGTGTGATTTTAGCATTTTAAATATTTAATCGTACCTTTTTATTTTTTATTTAAGCGAGTTTAATCCTTCCTGGGTAGGTTTCGATGTTAATTCTTCGTAACTCTTGCTGAAACCTTGAATAGATCCTTGCCGTAATGCACATGGATTTTGGATGGTTTTTTGTGATATGCGCATTTATCGCTATATTCAGACCCACGATACTTATTCTTTTAATTTAAGTATAGGGTATTTTCCTTGTTATCGGGTGGTTCAAGATGTCTATATTTTCTAAGCCCATCATTACATTCTAAAATGTTTTTTTTGCATCTATCGAGCTATGAGTTTTATAATCTTCCTCTTGAGTGCTTTATTTCTTCTATTTGTTTCTTTTTCTCGAAAATCATGGACTTCTCTTTCTTTTGCATCATTATCTTTAAGAAGTTTGAGGATTTGGTTTACATTTCGGCTATGCTCATATCACAGTTATAGATAGCATTGAAACTTTTTAGAAACTCTTGCCAGCTGAATCTTGGCATTCTTTCAGATCGTTTTAGGATCGAGGTGTAAGCCTCTTGAATCAAATTTCTATCTCGGCTGGTGATTCTTGCATATGACTATGAGAGTTAGAGCAGCCGTGGTATATTTTCCTGCGCCGCATGAGGTTCTAGCAAATTTTTGGTCGAGATTATCGTTGCAAAAACGGTTTTTGAATAATTGTCTTTGCAGCTGCACCATTCCTGTTTTTTCTTTATTCCCCTTCTTATCTGCATTTAAAGAAAAATAATTCGTAATTATTTATAAATCATCATGATTTCTCTACAATATATAATTACTTAATAAGCTGCAGCAGAAAATATAATAAAAAACAGTTCTGCATATGTGCACTTTGAAATAAAACTTCTCTCCCTACATAATAGCCGTGTTTTTTTTAACCAGGGAATGTTTTTTTATGTCAGTCTTTGAATTTATTTTCAGATTGCAGTGTTTCCTTGTTTTATCGAAAATCATGTATTCATGATTATTAAAGGTATAATTAAGCATTATATAGCTTTATGATATAATTTATACCACTTTTCTCAAAACATATACATTTTTTTTGTTGTTTATGTAGATACTTGTTTCCATGTCTTTTTTTATAATTGACTTTATTTTAAAAACTATAGTTTTTACGTAAATCATAAAATTTCGGAATATTTTATTAGAGAATCTGAAATTTAATTGAATTGTGCTATTAAAGTGATTCTACAATTTAAAATGCTTTTCTAATCCTGACTATGATAATAATTTGGAAATCATGTAGTAATTTATAAAGAAGCTGTAAAAAAAATATAAGAAGTCACAAATTTTTCTTTTCAAGATTTTTATTAAGCTATATTCAATATTTGAATTTTTATAAAAATAAAACGATCAATCTCACACCCTTTCCGATATTATTATGATACAGAATCTTAGACTTGATATATATAGAAGCCATAAAAGCTCATTAAACACCATGTAAATCTTTTGAAAAATAGATATATATCGGGAATAAAATATGCCTAACATTAAACCCATTTGATATTTAAATATTAGATGCAAAGGTTTTCGCAATAAATGGATCTGATTTTATATTTATGTAATGGCAATTTTAAAGATTTATGAAATGATTTAATACTGGAGTGTTGAGATTTTTAACGCACATTTTTTAATGGCAAATAATACAAATATAATGTTGTTATATATGCATATAAAAAAACAGTAATGATTTTAAGTAACACATAATATCAATGGTTAACTTATATCTTTAAACCTTGAATCGATGGGACGCCAGGCGATATTTTTATTTCTAAAGGCAATCTAAGTTTTACATTATGTTACTTTAAAAATAAAGTTTCGCTAGATAATTTAAGAATTAATCATTTACATAGCTTATTTTGATTTTTTATTGAAGAAAAATGGGATTTTAAAATACATTAAACCTGGATTTTTGTTATTTGCGTAATGGCCTGTTTAACAATATTTTAGTTTTGGTCATTTCATTATAGCCCAAATTAAATTACTTTTCGATACCAGAAAAATATAGCACAAAATACAATCAAAAATATTCAAAGCTATATAAAGTATATATTCTAAAAAGGTTGCCAAATGAAAAGCTTGAAAAGAAAAAGAAATGTGTTCTTCGTATCATAGACATAAAGATTTCTATATATGATATAAATTGAAATAAGTTCATTTAACTATTTACAACTTGAAACACACAAGTTGTGATAAGAGGTGATTTGTAAGAGAAAATATTTCTATGAGTAATATATATGGCATAATAAAACAATATAAACCATTTCGTTTTCAAAAACATAAAGAATAGATGATATTTGTAGCATTACAATGTCGTTTCCAACTTTTTTTTCATTCATTTTTTGTATTAGTACAAAAGAAAAGGTTTTTTGCTTATAAATGCATTTAATATTGTGTTTTGATAACTAAAATATTATATGAAAAAATTGAGACAAATCGGTGTCTTTTTAAGTCGTATTTTGTTATTAAAGTAACATTTTTTATGATAAAGTAGAGATAAAAATGAATTAAAACTATTTTTAGCGATAAAAGAAGGCCACGCTGAAAGATGAAATATGTGTAGATTTTGTAAGAAAGAAAAGGTCGTAAAAATTTGAAAAAAGGCTAGGTATAATTGTAATTATTGTAAAGTGGTTGAATTTAGATGGTTTTCATTGATTTATACAAACAAATTATTCATTTATCGTATTTAATTTGCATTAAATAATATTCTAGAATCTTAAAATATTAGACTAATGTATACAGTAAAATAATATGTTTTCACAAAATGAAACATTCTGGTTTTTTATGCATATTAATTCAACAGATAGGGTCATGGGAATAAGGCAGATAATGGTTCAACTTAAAACAATTTTAAGTAAAACCAGATTTGAAAGTAAGAAAGCCTTTCTATTAAAATAGAAAAAAAATGAAAGATAAAATTTTTTTTTATACGACTTAAAAATATTATTCAAAGAGTTTACTGCATCATATACGAATTTATTTTCTGTTTTGTGGTATATTTATTTTTTAGCACTAATATACGCGCATACATTCGTATAAACAAATGATTTATGATAGTATAACATGTAAGATTTAAGCTTGAGGCAAAATATCTTGATACTATGAACTGGGGTATTTAAGGCTAAAATAAAGGTACGGATTATGGTTGATTTGCAATACGTTATTTTTTTTAATAAGTGATAGATAAAAACTCGATATTACTTAAATTTTGTTTTTATATAAAATATTTCTAAAGGGTATAATAAGATAAATTCATATCTTTAATGATGCATAAGAAGGTTTTTAAAGCTAAGATTTTAGAATTTTAGCCTGATTCATGAGCAGTTTGTGATAAAAATCTTTAGAACTTTTAGAAATATTTTAATATCTGTGTGTTGATATAAGTGGTAAAGGTATATTTCAGTGTTTTCTTTACATATAAATAGATTAGATACTATGTTTTGAAAAAAGATGCATTCATTGATTACATTATAACTATAAACAATAATCTGATTTAAATTTGAAATTATATGAAATTTTAAACATCGCTTCGTAATTTTCTTTATCTCTTTACACGCTATTATTTGCCTCTCAAAGCGATTTATATATTTTTTTACTTATATATTGATATAATATTTTATATGCTTTCTATACCATACTAATCCCTTTTATACATTTATATACACCGGATAAAAAATAAAAAGGTATTTTGAACATTTACTGGTTATTATTTAGGCATTTGAATGAAATAACATTTTTTCTTTATGTTTTCCGGCAAAAATAACTTGTTGTTAAATCACTTGTAAATTTAAGAATCACACAGTCTGGATAGCCCAAATTTATGATGAAAATATATTTATGAAATTAAAATAAAATTATGAATATATTCTAGGGTTAGAATTTAACAAACATATATTTTTTTTCACAAATATGGCAGCTCTGTGTTTTAAAGTCTTATAAATGTTTAATAGATATTTTCTGTGCAAATAAAGCCGATTGTTGTTCTTTGCAGTCGAATATACATCCAAATCTTATATACCCTTAAAAAAAATTTGTATCAATTCTTTGGATCAATAAAAATTCCAAAAAAAAGGGTACTGCCAAATATCTTCTCATGTATGAACATTTTTAGAAATATTCTCCCTGCTAGCGAAATTTGTCGAACTTTATTACTTTAGAAGCGTATCATGAACAAAAAGACCCAACATATACTCTCATCACGATTCATAAATCTGAATCTATAATTATAATGTATTCTGTGAGGGAGAAGAATCTTATTTTAAATTCATAAAACTTATTTTTTCGTGTCTGAAATATTTAAAAATACAAAATAGTAAAGATTATTTTTTTCTATAAATATAATTGATGAAAATTTGGACTTATTTTATGCTTTATGAGTTGTTATTTGTGTGAAAAGGGACAGAATAATTTTGGAAACATTTTATGATGGTAAAAATTATAAGATTGTTTCGTGGAGTGAATACAGTGCCTTTTTCAAGTGACCGCTGTAAAATTAGAAAAAGGTATACAATTGATAAGATTTTCGAAATATTTTCTGTTGTGTTGTAAAAAAAAATTTAAATCACTTGTTTTATGGTAGTGTTCGAAATGCACACAAATGCTATGATCCTTCTTATATACGCACACTTTGTTTTTCCTGAGATAAAAAAAATTGCAAAGACGACCAGTAGTATCAAAAAGATGGGTCTAAAAATAAAAAAAAATTGTTGCTATAGTCGAAAAAAATACATTGCAAAAATAAGAATCAAAAATATATCGTCAGAAATAAAAAATACCGATATTGTTATACTGTGGTGAATAACTTAGTTCATATAATGTTGTGATCAGCTACATATCTATCTGACGGATGATACAAAACAAAGTTTTTATGCAATAAATCTTTACAGTCTAATATAATGTTTGTATAAAAACCAGTAAAATTTATGTGATTTTAGTATTACCTTCATTTTTTACATGTTAATTGATATAGGAAGAAGATTAAGAGCTGATAAAAGCGCAGTATTTTTTAAAAAAGAAATGATGGGTATCATAGATATAATATAAAGTTGTGAGCAATTGTAATTGAATCTATGATTTTGCTGAAAATGACTACATCTTGATTTTAGCTACTAATACTCATGGTTTGTAACATAAATCATGTAATTTTAATTTATTTAAAAAATAATATTTCCAACTAAAATTCTAATCATGTATAAAAACTTTATTTTAGTGTTTTGTTTCGTAATAGACTAATAAAACCTTTCTTCTTAGTTTATATCGATTTAATATTCTCATAAATAATAATTTATTTATGTCTTCTTTTGGTTTTTGAAAAATACCAATTGAAATTTTTTTGCAGCATGATTCATATGTTTTAATTTTTTTGTATATGGCTTGTGTGTTTTATGTATTATGCTATATTTTTGTGGTTATATTGCATTTATGATTAATTTATTTTGATGTCTATCATTATATTAATAAGTGTTTTTATTTAATTTTTTGGGGTTTTGTGATTAATTTCATTATATGGTCTTTCTATTGCTCTGTATGATTATCGCTTATATGGTTATTTAATTTATAGTTATGATTTTAGCAGTAAATTCTTTAATATATGCTTTATTCTAATTAGATTAAAATATTTGGGAATAGATGCAATATGGTAGTTTTCATAGAAAACTTTATCGCCAATTAATTTTATTTTATTTGAAATTAACGCGCACGAGATTTTATTAGAAATTACATCATTATACTATGTTTGACCAAGACTTGAACTCATCTTATTTGAGAGAAGAAGAGCAGTTGATGAATATAGATCAGGGGAAGGTGTCAAAAGATGTATCAAGGAGTTTTGCAATATTTCCAATGGGCTGAATACGACTCAATAGATGGAATTGATAAAAATAAACCTAACAAATAAATAAAAAAAACTATAGTTTGATATAATGAAAGATATATCTTCAATTTTTTCAATTAATCACACACAGTCCCTTTCATATAATACTGGGTTTATTATTTGTGCATGTTAATTTTGGTAATTCAATATGGGCCACTGTTTTTGTTATATTAATTATGAAATTTAAGAGGAATTTACCAACTTTTTTTTTAACTTAATATATATCATATTTTTAAGAAGTGCATTAATGAGTATTAGGAACTTTTGGTTATCTATTTTACCCCATGCGCGGTCCCACTCATTTCTTGTTACCAGTTTGATCTCCTTGCTTTAGGTCTGTTTTACCAGACGGTAATCGATATGGTGGGTGGATGTGATTCTATCTACTTTATGTCGCTTGTTTAATTATGCTACCACACTCCACACTTGCACGTATCTTTGCTAAACGAGCGAGGCTTCCTTCAATGTTAGGGAGAAGTTATGGCGTCTTTAACAGCCACATCCTAATTTATCCTCGGGGTTTCCGTCTTTTTATGGTTTTAATTTCTAGTTTCAACAGACCGCCCCCTTGTAGGTATTTCTCGTTTGAGTAAATTTATATATATTCGGGATGATATGTTGCATTAGGAACTTGGGCTACTTATTAAAGCTCTTCTAAGCCAACTTCGCCACTGCACACACCCTAATAGTTGCAAAAAAGCCATTTTCCTCATTTTATTTGAACTAAAAACAGAACGAACATTTTATTTTGCGTATTATGATATTCTCATAAATTTTTATCTAGTTTAACACTAAATATCATGTCTAAAAACAATTACAAAAACTTTTCATCGAATCTCTTATTTTTGTGCAACGATATAATTTCTCAGTATAGTTTCCTGTCCATACATTACAGTTTAATTTCGATATTCCAATATTTTCCCTTGAATATACATATTGCATGATATTAGGCTGTCTAAATTGATTGGTATATATCCATTTTAAAAAATTGTGTAATTGAAATAATTATTCTGGAACCGTCAAAATGGTATTTTTATCCGGAAGCGAAAATATAATAATTGAAAACGGAAAGGATTACATAGTTACGGATAAACTAGATATATATGAAATATTAAATGCAAACACAGAGCAAATAATCATACTTACACTTTTCAAAGATCGATGTGGCAAAATGAGCAGCCAGTTCAATAACAAGATAATATATACGGAGAAAGATACAGATAAAGAAGCACCGGCCAATATAATAATAACCACCCCAATATTTTTTCTAAACAACTATAAGAAGTTTAATTTAAAGACGAGTCTAATTGTTCTAAATGAGCCACATATGATCAGTGAATTGGGATATTCTAAAGTAATTCACAATTTGAGATTAAAAAATAACTTTTCTTTTATTGCTGTTAGTGCTGATTTAAGAAAATACGATTTCCTTATTGATCCTCTAATTATTTCGTATAACCAAAATTTCTTCATTAAATGCTCTAAAATAGAAGTCTTTTTTATCATTTTTTCGATATTTAAATTTAATCTTTTGACGGGAAGTGTTGGGATTTTGGTGGAAGATAATATTGCGAAAAGAAGATTGAAAATATTTCTTAAGACACTCAATAAAAACAAAGTTTGTAAGATAATGTGCAAACCAGAAAATGGAACTGACTTTAAAGACCTTTCCTTTAATAATTTACTTGTTATTGGTAAATTAAGTCATGTTTCTGGTATTACATATGATAGAGCTGTTTATTTGGGACCTGAAGGGCCTGATATCTCTAATTTAGCAACATCAACTTTTGATTTCACGAGAATAGAAAAATTTAAATATAGGATTGAAGACTTTTTGAAGGCTTTAAGCCCAAGTGTTCTCAGTGGGAAAAAGGATTTTGATTTTAATCGATTTTCATCTTTAAGGCTATAGTGCTTTCTTAAGTACGTTCAATAGGACCCAAATACTAAATCTATAATTAATAAAATAACTTACTTTTGAACAATCTTTTTTATATTGTATGTTTTTATAACCATATCATATCCGCTATAATTAGCGTACATCAGAATTTTTTTTAAATGTTTGAAATTGCCTTAAAATATCCATAACTATCATTTTTTCTGTGCCTTATCTACAAGTCTAAAAAAACCTAATAGCTAAATTAAATTATTTTATCTATGTGCTTTAAAAATATAAATGCCATCAAGATCGAATTTTAATCTGGAATAATCATTTTATTTATATTCCTAATGGACTCACTAACACACTCGAACTAGATTTTCTGTAATTTTGATCGATATAAAAAAGTGCAATAATTAGTATTATAAATATTAGTATGAATATTTTATATATAATTGAAAATTTGAATCCATATTGCGTAAGAGCATTTTTATAGCATAAAATAGTTAATAAATACCATCTAGTTGTAAGGGATGCAGCGAGCCCAGTAAAAAAATAGCTTTGAGCTTTTAAAAATATCAGTAAGTTTATTTTATAAATTGAAGATTTTAATCCATATTGCGTAAGAGCATTTTTATAGCATAAAATAGTTAATAAATACCATCTAGTTGTAAGAATGGCAGTGAGCCCAGTAAAAAACTAGCTTTGAGCTTTAAACAAACACTTTATTGTGATGCAGAAACCACATACTACAATCTAGTGGCCTAGGTACAAGTGTTGTAGCCATTATTGATGTGATGGGATGTTTCCCGAAAAGTTGAAGCGATTTACTATACCAATAAAAACGTAGAGCCCCCATTAACGGTCGCAGTGGTGCGATATTTTGATAAATCATTGATATCATAAATTAGAAATATAAAGTTCTGCAAAATATTTTACTAATCCCAAAGAATATCATAATTTAATGTAATATAAAGTTATAAAAGTATATTATATAAGCATAAATTTTCTTTGGGTCAAATAATAAAACAAAGATTTAATATTCTGGCAGAAATGAGAGAAAGTATAAATTAACAAAATATATTTCCTTTGTGCATCAATATGTTTTATATCTATTGAATAATGTATATGCTATTTTAACTTTATATGATGCAGTTTTTTATAAATTTATTCGGATTTATAGCTTCGTAATCGTTGAGGCTCAATATTTTTAATTTAATAATATATCCTTTGTTGTATTTTCTACACAAATTATAAAAAAAACAAGTAATTTTTTTTTTGTAAAGTTCTTCGAGTTTTTTTGTTCATTTTAGCTTGCTTTGTGACAAATCTTTTTTCGAGTTATTGGACTAAAGATACTGAATATTTATGTTACATAGAAATATGTATTTTTTATAAAATTCGTAAAGTTTCTAATCTTTAGCAGAATTAATATAGCAAAAGTTGTTTTTTCTGTTATATGAACGTCCATTAATTGAAGCTACACTTTTAAAGTGATTTTATAGCCTAAAATCGATTTAATTTATTAGTTTAAATTTTAGTTTTATAAATATTTTCGGGTTATCTGAATGTATCATCAAAATCAGACGTATAAAATAATAATTTTTTATCTGTTAATTTTGTGGGGTTTTTTTAATCGGTCGCATCTTTTTCGTTTTTTGTTTCTATTTTCATTATATCTATGTTCTTGGCTAAATGATGTCTATTTATGCAATAATATCTATTTTATTTACGTTTTCTTTTTAAGAGGGCATAGTAAGAAATTTATTGTATATTTTGTTTTGCTAATGCCACGAAATGTTTCTTATACAAGCATATAGATTAATTTTTAAGATTCTAGTCATATAATATATATTATAAACCTCTTAATTATTCATTTTATTGTATAATAGGGCTTTTTTGGTTAAAAAACTGATAGTTAATGCTTCATGGTAGTAAGAAATACGGCAGACACTAGTGGGTAAACCCACGAAAAAAAAGATTTTAGATTTATATAAAGACATGCTTTTGGGCTGAAACAACAGTAATTGTTTTTACACGGAAATACATATAATCATATCAAGTATTAGTATGATGTTCACCTGCAGAAATTTTCCGATTAACGTGGTCAAACGTAAACAGGTAGAACTTTCCATGAGTTTTGGATGATAAAAAGGCAAATAAATAAAAAATTTTATTATTGCAACATTATATCTTAAAAAAGATGAAGCAAATGAAATTTGAAATAGAATTAATAGGAAAAAAGCATAAAAAAACAATCGTACAAAGCAATTAAAAATATAAAAATAATTCGAGTTTGTTTCATATAAGAACCTGATCATAAATATATTGAAGTCAATAATTTCCCAAAGTATATATTAAATAAATTTCTGCTAATATTTTCTGTCAACTAGTATACGATTCTATTTAATTGATTTGTCTTATATCATAATTGTTTTTTAATGCGACAAATTTTACAACAGTCTTGTTATATATAAAAAAATAAATTATTATATTTGTCTAGAAATTTTAGTATGAGGTAAAGAATAAAAACATTTTCTGTATGTGCAAATCTTAAACACAACTAGTATGTATAAATAATTTTCAATATCTTAAATCATGTATCTGTTAAACAAATAAATAAATTTTTGAATACTATCTAGTTTGACAAGAGAGAAAACATCTTTCTTTACAGTATTTTTGAAAGATGGGTATTAAATACAGAAGTGCTATAAATAAATGTATATGTATAAAATATTGTGAACATTCATAATTTTTTTTTACATTATTTGTGTGAATTTAGACAGCCATTATGAAACATATCTTATTAACTAGAAAATGTAATAATAAATAATAAAATATGTATAAAAGATTGTGAACATTCGTGAATATTTTTTACATTATTTGTGTGAATTTAGACAGCCATTATGAAACATATCTTATTACCTAGAAAATGTAATAATAAATAAGAAAACATGTATAAAAGATTGTGAACATTCATGAATATTTTTTACATGATTTGTGTGAATTTAGACAGCCATTATGAAACATATCTTTTTAACTAGAAAATGTAATAATAAATAAGAAAACATGTCAATAGCAATCTAAATATATCAATCTTTTGTTATAGAATGAAATCGATAGGATAAAATTTTTACCGGTAATTATATAGGGGGAAAATATTGAATATAAAAAGCCCTGGTATATTTTTATGATCTAAAAGATAAAATCAGAAAGCAAATAATAGTCATCGATTTATATTATAAAATTAGTATACAATCTGTGTTTTTATTTATCACAATAAAAATTTTTAGATCTGCAAAATTTTGGTCAAATATTTTTTTTAGTATTATTATATTATATTGTGTGATACAGATGCTTTTTTGATGAAATTGCATCAAGGGGATATTTATATTTTTTTTTCGGGGTTTTATTTTGATAATATCAATTTAAAAGGTAGTTATTTGTTGATTCGATAGTATGATTTGTATATTTTTTTGCCTTCAAATAGCATACTTTAAAACATAAACCTAAAATTTTACAACACATGTGAAGTCTTTTTTAAATTATACTGATTTATAATATTTTATTTTATCTTTATTCCAGCTTGTATACGTTTACTATCAAGTTAAAACAAAAATATATGACTTATGATGTGTCAATTGGTTTAAAAAAAATAATTTCATAACAGTAAAGTTATTTTTGACGTTGATTATGACGAAGAGGCGCTACAGGATCAATAAAATCGAAAAAAATAACGCAAAAAACAGATATTATAAAAAATGTTACTTTCTAATTATTAAAGTTTCACTATATTGTTTATATCACTTGAATTAAATATATTTATTTTTAGCATATCAATGAACGTGTGTTAGCTCTACTAGAACAACAATTGATTATATCTTTTATTGTTAGTATTACTGAATAAATTTTATGAAATCTTATCAAATATCAAAGGCGAAAGAATATTTTTTTATTTGATGTGGTAAACAAGATTTCTTGTGTGATTTATACGATTTAATCCTTTATGCTATTTTTGATTTATATTATCTAAAGATATTTTTAGGCAAAAATTGTTCCTGAACCATAACATTCAATGTTGAATTGTTGGGTACATAAAAAGATTTATTTAATTGATTATAATATATAAAAAACACTAATCTAAGTTAAGAATAAGTTTACATATTCTTTTAGAAAGTATTTTTCCTAATAATCCTTTTTTCGTCTCGAGGGAGCACAACTCATCATACATATTAACTTCTGCACTTCTGTTAATAAAACCTTGTAAAGTTTTGTATTTTTCACATATACAATTGGCTTTTTCGAAAGATAATCCACGAACAGATAGAAGAGAGAAAAGCAGAATATCTCTGACTTTAAAATTGTTGTTTTTAGTACCCCTATCGATGAAATCATCATATCTTAATTGCAATGACTCGTGATCATTATCAATGAACTGTGATTTTTTGTGTTTGGATTTTACAATTTCATCGATTATTTTTACAACTTCAACTGTCTCACTAATATCCTCAGTTTCGATAACTGTAAATCCTTGCATTTTTGTGGCTGCGAGGCATGCGTAACCGAAATTAACCCCTATTTTAGCAAGATCCCTTTCTTTCAATCCTTCAACTATGTAAAATATATTGTTTATTCCCGTATTTTTAAGCCTCTTTTTTTGTTCATTAAATCGTCCATCAGAGATACTCGAGCAGAAATCCGAGCCTTTTTTTCTTTCGACGATAAAATCAAGAATAAATTCGTCATATACCCATAAAAAATCTCCAACGAGTAAGTTTCGAGTTTCACAAACAACATCTTTTTCCAATTCTCTTTGAAAAAATGATCTATCTTTTTTCGATTTGATTTCACGCGAATCTATGATAAGAATGGATTCTGCTGGTTCTTCGATTAGAGTACTATCTGCATTAAAAAGATAATTTGCTGTTAATCTTCCTAAATCAGTTAAGAAATATTTTTTGGATTCTTTAATAATAAGTTTTTTAGCTATTAGTGTTTTCATGCTCGACCATGCAGAATATCGTTGATTCGTATTGAATTCTGTTGAACAGTATTTGTTTCCTCTGTGACAAATTATGTGTTTTGAAATTCCGTCTTCTTGACTTAATACCTTTAAAATGGCGTATGGCCCGGATTTAAATGATGGCAAATATTTGAATTCTCGTTTCTTCTTGATCAAAGGCTTATTTATTTCTTTTATTTCGACGTTATTATTACTTTTATTTCCATCTATTTCTTTCGAAATATAAGCTTTAACATTTGAACTCGTTGGTGTATTTAAATCCTCATCTTTAACTTCGAGTTTATTACAATCGTCTTTTTCTATGTCTCTTTTCCAATTAGCATTTATTTCTTCTATAATAGCCTTTTTCCTTCTTTTTGTAGATTTAATATCTTTTTTGCATGCATTATTTAAATCTTTATGTTCAGTGATTCGACACATCATATTATCGTTTTTATCTGTAGCTTTACAACTATTATCCCGATTCTCGATATTATTATTGTTTAAATCTAAACTATCGACTATTTTATTGGATGCGGGCTCGAATATTTCTTTTACAATCAATTCAAGTGTTTTTTTACCAATATTCTTGATTTTTTTTAAATCTTCTGCACACATGATAGGTTCATTCCAATTTTTTAAGCTGGTTAGAATTTTGATGTATACAAACTTTGATTTTGAATTGTTTCTGTTTGCTTTTTTCAAAATGTTCGTTATAAGACTGACCACTTCATCTTTTCTGTCCATTAAGTAAATGGGTATTTAATAGATTGATGAAATTTGACTGGCCATTTATGTAAAGAAATTATAGATTACATATTGGATTTAGCATTTCTAAGCTGCAGGAAATATTAGAAAATTAATAATAAAAAATTAATCTATCTATTATGCTATATAATATAGGGTTTCAAAGATTATATTAATAATTATGTATTTGGAAGAGATTCGCTTTAAAGGTAAAATAAAAATAGATTCAATAAAAGCTATATAAAATTTGAAGGCTATTGTTTTAAATCTTTTCATATATACATTTTTTTATGAATAAAGCTTTCGTATATTCATCTTCTTTCATTTGTATACCTATTTAAACATCACATGAATATTTGTGCGTAATTTATAGCAGACTCATGCATTGCAGTATTTTGAAAAAATATATGCGATGATTTTTATGTCCATATATCAATCAAAAAATTTTGTTACCATGAAAATATGTATAATGAAAAATAGAGTCTTAATTTTTTATATTATAATTACGTCCATATGGGTTAATGATTTAAAACAAAAAAAGATCCAATCTATGTTACAAGACCATAGAATCATCATTTTATTGGGCCAAATTTCTATAATTAAGGTTAAATTATGGTGTTTGAGACCCATTAATAAAAATTTATTGACAGGCATATCAACTGATTAAAATTTAATGGGAATTTTGAGGCTTTTTTATTTCATGATTTATATTAACTATTTTTTATAAAATATAATTCTATGTTATTTTATTTTTCTATGGTTTTTTTCATGATACTTGATTAAGATTTTTAGTATTATAGAATGAATAAAAAAAAGATATAAGGTTTTTATGAAAAATATAATTCTATATTTTTTTAATCCTACTTGAATTAATATTTTTTATATAATCGGAACGAATGCAATTTTTAACGGTTTTTACGGAAAATAAAATTAATATTTTTAATGATACTTGAGTTAAGATTTTTTATATGATGGAATGAATAAAAAAAGGTTATATGTTTTAATCTGATCACGCAATCATTTCGTCGCAGCGGGTAAACAACCCTATCATACCAATAATGGCTTTAATGGGTTTGACTTGCGTTCTGGAATCAATTCAAGTTGTTTTAGCGCAAAAAAATATGTATTAAGCCGGAAGTTTTCTTTTACTTTTGATGGTCTAACAGCGTTTGATGTATTTATTGCTGCTAGGCAGAATATATATTAAGCTTGAAATTTTATTAGCACCCTCGAGAATGTAAGATTCAATCATCCGAATTCAATAATTAAGGTCGATTAATTACACCACTCAATCATCACCATTCGATCGTGATGAGCACAATTAAGTTATAATTGAAAAGCCCTCAACCCTTTGAATTTACAAAAACAATGCAAACAATAAATTAATAAAATTATAACTAATTATATTGTATTTTAGCGTCGATTAAGTAATACTCTTTAGTTTTATGGGTGAAAATCATGATTGAAATAATTGAAAGGGTTTAAAATATTTAAAAGATATGTTTAAATAATTTCTAATATGATATATTGAATTATTTTTCCACTGTAATAATTTCTGTTTATAATTTTGCCTTACTTTTCTTTAAATTTATAGGTTTCTTTCTAAAACAGCAATCCAGTATATTACATCTTGCAGTTAAAATTGTTAACTGAATAAGAAAGTTTTTAATTACTAAAGTAATAGAAAAAGTCTAAATAATTCAAAATTAAACAAATTAAAGAAAGTTTTTGCAAATTTGTAAACATTTGTGCCCTGAAAGTTACATGCACGGCCTATGTGCATATAATTTATATCGTGAAAAACGTTTATTTTACGGGCTCGTAACAAAATTTCCGATTTGAATCGAAATTTATAGCGAAGATATTTACGATAGGCTAATTTATAAAATAAATATAACATTATGTGATCAAATGATTGGTTATACGTAGCTTGTTTATACAATTTAGATTTATATATTAAAATGTGCAATAAAACCTGTTATAATATGGTTTTTATGATCAAATTTAAGTCTTTTATTATAAAAATATCTAACTCTTATGCATTAGGGGTTTATAAAAAAAATCATGGCCATTGTTTCTTGTATTTCAAAATATATGAATGTGGGTTTTTGGACTACTTATACCCATTTTAAAGACATTTGAATTTATGTGTTCTTTTCAGACTGACCGCCAGAATAGAATTTGGGTTCTTATTATAAATATAGAAATATTTTAAATTTAGTTGAAGGTTATTTGATAATTTATATTTTACATATTATGGATATAGCATAAATTATTATTGATAAATACGTATTTTTCATAAACATTATTGTCAATCACAATTTTAGTTTGTTCGTTTTGATCTCTGATATATGTATTTTCTACCTCTATTTCATTTTACTATCTCGCTTTAATTTTTTTTGTGGATTTAACCTTTTTAATATCCCTTTTTTGATCCTCTTTGCAAAAACCTAATCTACCTAAAAATAAAGCATCTTTTATGCTTTTTTCAATCACATTCTTTCAAAGCCTTTCCCTATAATCCCCCAATATAAATAGTTTCTGTATATTGCACCACCTTATTTTTTTGTATGTTTCTGCCCCTTCTGAATTAAAAACTCCATAAATAAATATCCTCATTTAAATATTTATTCACTAAATTTTTTTCAAAAATCCACTTATACTTATTCGATTCTTAATGTTTTCACAATCTTTATCGATTTATCTTATCTATACAGACTCATTCATTGAAATATTTTACGTAATCTTATTGTTTTTGTGTATGTATAAGCTTCTTTTGCCATGTAAAACTCCCTTATATAAGACTTATGTATATTTGGATTTTAATATCACATTTTATGATGTATGATAGTATTTGTCTTTAATGTATTACAAGTACTTTTTATTTGTGCGTTTAATTTTGATTTGTAACAATATATTTTATCTTCAAGCATGACTTGTGTAATTTCTCTTGTCGTCATCTTCTAAATATTTTTGACCATATATCATTCTCTTATATCTCTTTATATACCTCTTCTCATTTCAATAACTATTAGTTAAGGGTTTTCCTCGAACCTATATTTTGAATATATGCCTCGATTTGGTTTTCACACTTCGGGGTTTTTTTCTGCCATCATATTACCACACCATCTCATGTTACAACTTATTGTCTAATCTTTGGGTCTATAGGACGACCATAAATTTTAATCTATAAAAATTATCTAAATCACGCTCTAAATTGTATAACAAAATAAATGCTATTTATATTTATTATAGAATTACCAGACTCGCTTTTTAAAAACATATATATTACAAGATACAATTTTTATTTCTTATGTTCTTCCACGCAATAGAACATGCATCTAAATTCTTGACCAATTTCCTTAGATTAAGTTGGTATCTACTTGGGTTTTGTGATCTTTAAAAACTTTGAATTCATTAACTCTTATTATTTCGCAAGCTCTTGTACAAGATCTTAATAATATTTCATATAATTATAGTGTATAATACCCTTCATGTTAAGGAGTTAAAAATACCGGACGAAGTAGAAGCATACATGCAAGCTCTCACACTTCAAAACACACTTGAACTCATCTCATTTGAGAGAAGAAGAGCAGTTGATGAAGATAGATCAGAGGAAGGTGTCAAAAGATGCATCGAGGAGTTGTGCAATATTCTTAACACGCTGAACACGTCTAAATAGATAAAAAGAAACTTAACCCCGAAAACAAATCAGTTTTGTATTCTACCCCATATATTTAAAAACTATAAGATTGAGAAAAACCCTTAGGAATTATAGGTCTTAAGAAAGAAGAGGTCTCAAAGAAGATGAAGATAAATTAGCCAAGAGTATAGATACTATGTTCCCACAGAAAATCAATAACATTAGACTGAAGAGAAAAATTAAAATGCGATAATTCACCCATAAATAAAAATAAAATGTATTTAACCCGATAAAAATAAAAATTGTATTCTATGTTTTTCATATGTTAAAAATAATTTCTGGATATTTAGTTTAAAGCTTTAATTTAGTATTTAATAATTATGGGGGTGTTTCTATTCCTTTAACCTTTACAAAAACTGTACAATTAATAACTTTAACTATAGACATCATGCTATTAAATTATTTATTTTTTTATTAAAGGGTTAAGTTTCCTTTATCAATTATATCTATTTAGATGTAGTTTTCTATTGGGTATATTGCACAACTCCTTGATACATCTTTTGACACCTTAACCTGGTATATCTTCATTAACTGCTCTTCTTCTCTCAAATGATAAATGTTCAAGTGTCTTATGGTGTGTGTGAGGTTACATGCATGCTTCTACTTCGTCCGGGATTTTGTACTCCTTAACATAATAATTATGTGATATATTTATTTATATAAATATTTGAATTTTCTACAAATATGTTTTAGTAAGGAAGTTTAAAAATTAACTAAGCTTTTAGTCCTATTTTAATCTTGATACCTTTCTGGAAATCAAAAATATAATACACAAATTTTATGAACACCTATCTTCATCCTAATTTAAGTATTGTAAAGTTTTCCGTAAAATTTTCTTTTGACATATTAATTTAAGCGAATAAATCTCTGTTTTATTATGTACTATAGAAATATTTTTATTAAACAGCTTCCTTGGATCCATAAACTGCTGTGTTTCTAAAACTCGAGTTATCTTTTAAACTCTCATCATTATCTTTAAACTCAACAATAATTTCATAATCAACCCCCAAGATTTTTCTAATATCTTTAACAACCTCTTCTTTATTATCCGGAACATTTCTCATCCATACACTAAGCATCGCCTGCTTTCCGCGCAAGCTAGCAATAATTCCATTTACATCCTGCAAAAAATCTGGAAATTCGTCAACATACGTTACATTCGGATTAAAAACAGTTCCATCTTCTTTTTTATTATATAATGTAAAAAATACCATCAGTCTTTCAAATAATCGCTGCCCAACTTGTTTCTTTACTTTTATAATATATTTGCCGCCAGCTAAGTTTGCTTCGTCTTCCCACAGCGGATTTATGCCTTTCTTGAATACATTTATGTCTGTTGGATCGTTCAAGTTTGTGAATAGTGGTAAATGTGTTAAAAGATAGTTTAATTCGGGCTTCGTGTTGAGTGTACATAATGGCTTTATTAAAGATTTGAAGCTTGCTGGTTTTTCAGATGCTTTTCTTTGAACTGTTGTGACTGTAAAGGATTGTGAAAGTAGATGTGAATCATTGGTTTGGCTTGTCATTTGGGGTCAATAAATCATAATTTTCTAAATGAAATTATATTTAATAGTTTGAAAAGGAATGAAGTGTCTCGCATCTTTAAATTCCGAATAAAAATAGTACCATACCTCATAACTTGGGATTGTGTGCTTAATAAATGCCATAAGTAATATATTCACATGTTAGGAATAGCAACACGAGCACAAGTATACATACGAAAAACATGGTTGATAACGACACTGTAATTAATAAGTTATGGAACAGAAAGTGATTCAGATAAATTTTTGAGACATGTGAAGTATGATAGGGTTTAAGAAGTCAATAAAGAAGAAGAGATTAGTTAGAGGAATATATTGAAATATATAAGAATATGGGCTATCCTAAAGAGCCACCAGAATATTAGATCGGTTGAAAAAAAAAAAAGATAATCTAACCAACAAATATTTTTTAAAAATTGTCTGGTGAATAAATATACATACGGCTGTTTTTTGGGTCTCTAAAGTTAGTCTTGGTAAAAAGAAGTAAAACGCATTAGAATGAAGTTAACCGATAAATTAATTATTAAATAGACAAATATAAATAATTAACTTGTTTTATAAATATATTGTAGTTTTTCTTGGCTATAAAAGAGTTGTTAAATCGAAGTATAGTCTGAATAAATTTAGATTTTTAATAAGTTTACAAAAAGCGAAATAAATTCAAATAAAAAATAGTCAATACACTGTAAATTGCAAATAAATAAAAAAGTATGTGATTTATTATAATCACATACGTTTGATAAAACCTGTTGATTATAAATATTTGCGCCCCTTTTCCCTAAAGATAATTAATCACTCATAAAATATTATTAATTGTGCAAAAATTATTGGAATAAACAAATTTTTATAGGTTTTTGTATTGCATCTTTTATATAAACTTTAAAAACAACCAAATGATATGTATAACATTAATAACCTTTTTATTACATTTTAGGTAGTTAAATGATACCCGACTACATCTAAAGCATGTTTTTATAAATTTTTCGCCTATAATTTTTGTTTTAGGTCCCAGATTTTGTTTTTGGCTTACTATATTCTTTCATGTATGACGATATATGTGGTTTCTACTGTAATCAAAAATATGTAGAATTTTATTGAAAATCTATATACAAGAAAAAGATTATTTACATATATATTCCCTCTATAATTTTTTTAAATCTTATGTGAAATTTAAGCCTCGTAATTATAAATATATGAATCAAATACTTTATTTTTATTATTATTATTATATTTTGAGTTTCTTTTTTAAATGGTAATCTTTTACCTGTCATAACAAATTATTTGTATTTACCATGTTATCTAATAAAAAAATTTCATCGCTATCTATTATAGGTAAAAAATTTAGAGATATAATAAATTATACTTATGTACTCTCGCTTTTTATTGATAATAAATTTTTCCAGGGGGTTTAAAAATTATAAATTCGCAGATTTGTGATTTCAAATTCCTCTAACTTTCTGCAATATTTATTCTTCGAATCATAAATTAAGACTATGAATGGAAGACGTTTTTTCTTTTATTCAATACAAATATCATTGCAACAATTCTTCTAATTTTGAAAGAATTTTTTTACAGCTACATTTTTTTTACATTTTTGATTCATATATTTACTCTATAGATCCACGTAGAGATTCTCACACACAATAAGCAGTGTATAAAATTTTTTTTTTCTTTCTCTGTTTTTATCATTGAACAGGAAGAAATCTTGTACCTATTTGAATTTGGCTTATGAATTTTTTTGATGCTAGTTAGGATTATCTTTTTACGAAATATAAAGAATCGAATACGACATATTTTCGATAAAAGCCGAGAAAACGTTGAGTTGTAATTTTATTATAGATGACTATATTTTTAGATGTCTTTGCACAGCACAAATTTACCATCTTGAGCAATTAAAGATATCCGGTAAATTATTTTTACTTTTACAATATCTTCATATCGCAAAATAGTCGATTTTAAAAACATGCTTTATATTTTAAAACTATCATTATACGTTTAGAAAGCAAATTGTTGCGATATTTATATTTTTGTCAACATAACCAGATATTTATGTGCGCCTTATATACAACTAAAAATATTAATGGGTATTATATAATTTATTTATAAAATAGTATAAATGATGCAAAATTTATAAATTTTTATTAATTTTAAAAAAAATGTTGTTTTTTGTCATGTCTACATGATGATTAATAACCTCTCTTATCCCTAAATAATTCTAAAAAGAATCCAATTTAAAATAAAATTATTTAAAAACCTATATTTAGTGCAATAAAAGTATATCCCAATATTATTTAAACTTTAAATAGCATAAAATAATTTAAATCTGGAATTACATGGCTATAGTATTTCTAATCTAATTCATGTAAGAAAATCATATGTTTTTTAAATTAATCGTATAATTCAGGGTTACATTCAAAAATCTATACTGTAACGAAAATTCAATCACAACTCGTTTGAAAATATCAAACACAAGCAAAAAAAACCACGGCTCTCATCACTCTCGAAGCTATCTGCAAGAATACACCAGCCGAAAAAGACAATCGGATTCAATCGGCTTACACCTCGATACTACAACAATTCGAAAGAATGCAAAGATCTGGTAGGAAAGATTTTATACGAAATCACATTATGTCTTTAAATGTGATATGAGCATGATTCAAAGCATTAAATATTCTTAAAGGTAATAACGGGAACAGAAAACAAGTCCGCAAGTTTTAAGAAATAGAAACGAAAAGAAGCTAAATAATCAGCGAGAAGATTGAATATTAAACATTGATAGGTGAATGTAATAACCTTGATAAATGCAAAAAAAAAAATTAAGTGTTTCAACAACGGGCTTTGAAACTATTGACACTATAAATTTTCCAAGAACAAGAAAGTTCCTCATTCAAAAATTTAAATGTAAATAATAAATGAACTAAATTTAGGGGGAAATATACATATCACTACCAACCGTCGAGGAAAAATATATGAGATGGCCCGAATATTTACAGGCTGTTCAAAAAGTTACGAGGAATTAACATAAAAACAAGCCGCAGAGGGATTAAATTATGCTGCAAAAAGGAAGACAAATGCAAATATACAATCTAATTAACACATTACTGAGATCTTACGCTGATAATACCCAAAAACTACGATATAAAGTAATTAGGTTTGCAAGAAAGATCATGGGGCAACACAACAAATATCCTTTAAAAATATTGATATTCTAAAATTGATCAATAAAAATGATGAAAAAAATAGAGCAATACAATAAAAGAAAAGAGTTTATAAAAACAAATTGAAAGTTTAAAGTTAACAGAAAGATACTCTACAGCACTTAAAAGACACGGAAACCCAGATATAAACGCTGTATAGAATAATATTATATACTTTCGGTCAAAAATGTGGATGAAAAGCGAAAATTATACTAAATTTGAAGAGTAATTGCAGATGAATCCATTAGAAAACACATCTGATGTGCTGTTCATCAAAGAAAATGAGTTCATTGAGATCATCAATTATCTACCTAACTGGAAAGCCGTAATAGGTGAAAGTGCATACAACTTCTTTATAAAGAAAATTGCATAATTGAAATGTATCTTATACGAGATAAAACAAATCATAGTGCCTAGAAAATAAAGTGGTAAAAAATTGGTTTTATTCGGTGTAACATACTTAATAATAAAAAAACAATTTTAAATAGATAGAATTTTAGGCTCTTTACATGATGTCAAACTTTATTAAATTAAAAACAAAAACTACCTGAATGATATTGCAGAACGACGTCGAATCTCGGAGCTTACTATCGTAAAACCAACTTCGAACATAAAGAAGGATATTTGAGGGGTCAAGAAAAGGTAATTAAGAACGTTGTGATAAATACCGAAAACAACAATGAATCAAATGTAAAATTGTTTGATATAAAAAAAGTGATTGACTTGATATAGCAAGAGTACATTTTGAACTGCTTAAATAAAATTAACACACAAGAATGGATGATTATATTTATAAATAAATTGCTAAAAATCTGGGATTTATCATTGAGATATAATAATGAAGAAAAAAAATGAAAAGGGAATTATTCATGGTGGCAGCTTATACCCACTGCTGTTTGTTTTATGTATGGATATACTAAGCCGCAGATTAAATGAAAAATATCTATCTGTAGCAATCAACCTAGACAAGAAAGCATTTACGACTAAATTTTTATTTCATTTGACGACTTAAAGATTGTGGCAAAGGAAGAAAGTAGCCTAAAACTAATGTCTAATGAAGCAACTGAATTTTTCAAATGCATTGGAATGGAAATAAATATGGCAGAGTCTGCTATCTATAACAAAAACTGCAAGGATGTCGCAACATTCTAAGAAGGAAGGATACATCTAGGAACTATAGAAGGCCCAAAATCAAGAATGAAACACGAAACAATAATAAAAATAAGAAATGAAATGTTAAAATGTGCCAAACTAAACTATACGGTAAAAATTTGATAAGGCTATTAATTAACATGCAATATCATTAATCAACAGCTATGTAGGGTAGTTAAAGCTAGAGCCAGAAGATTTTTAAAAGCTAGACGATAACATTGATTGAAATGGAATATATATGCAACCATATAAATAATAACAACTTTACCACAAAAGAAATAAACCAAGGCACGGTCTTAAAAACATAATATTTAGAATAGAAAGAATACTCTTTCAGCTACTAAAATCACTAGATCAAGAAAGATTAAAATTATTTAGGAAAGCAATTTTGCTATAATTTGAAAAGGACAACGCACTGTAGCAGGCTTTATTAAATGATTTCTTGAAGATAAAATACGCAATAGTAAACCTATATAATCCAGAGCTCGAATTATTGCCAAAAGAGTGTTTATTGTGTAAAATAAAAACAAAAACAGTACATCAAAAACTCTTCAATATGCATAATAATTCAACACTAGAAATAATAGGATCGTCAAAGTGGCTAAAGTATGGAAATACTATACCTTCAGAAGAAGCTAGGTCATGTTTCATTCCGAATAGAAATATATTGTCAGGTTAAAGAGGATGATATCCGCACTGTAAATACTTTTTAAAACTGTCGATCACTTGGCAAGCAGATGTATAAAAGTGCTTTCTCATGACTATATAAGAAAAAATAACAAAATATTACGTTTTTTTAACACTCTAGGCTAGCAAGGAAATAAAATTTCAAATAAACCAAAAATATCTGTAGAAAATCGGTACATGAAACAATAGAAAATGAATTCACGGGGTTTAAAGTCGATAAATAAATAAAACCGATATAAAATTATCAAAAGCAGAGCTGATTTTTTTATATATGATATAAATAAGAATTATATCACGCTCATAGAAACGTGTGTGACTATTATTGAAAGCACAAACACAGTTGAAAGCGAAAAATTGAGAAAGTTTGACTTATTAGCATCCGAGCCGTCATTAATATGCAAGTGTAAGACAAAAATTATTATATATGTTATAACTTCGGACGGTGTATTATTCACAAAGTCATAAAAGATATCCGAAAGAACTCGAAGTAACTGACCTAATTGAGAAATATATAAAAACTTTTGAATTAATAAGTCTCGAAAAGAGAAGGGGTATTGAAGAAGGGTGCGGAGAGAAGAAGACCGAAAGTATGAAACGCTATGCGCGCGAGAGATAAAGCAAGTTGTCCTTGAGAGCAAAAACTAAAACTTTAACAAATAAATTAGCCCTAAAATAAATAAATCTTTGTTCTGCTTAATAATAATAAAAATGCAGTGTTTTTAGTGCTAAATGATAAAAATTTATTATATATGGGTTAAATAATTATCTATATTGCTATGGTATGAAATAAAAAAAAGTTATTCTAAATACGAAATCAAAAATACACTCTATACATCCAATAATAATTTGATTCTATCGTATTTAATGACAATGTATATAAAATTTTCGTGGTTAATATTAATATATAGCACATTTGTGCTCAAATTAAAATTAAATGCTTTTTGTGCTATATAATAATAATTGTGCTTAAATCCCAAATAATTAAAATTAAAATTTTTCTCTTATATGATAATAATATAATTATATTGTCTAAATAATGAAATCCATTTTTTCCTACCCAATAATAAATATATAATATAATATATTATACTATAAAATAAATTCCATCTTTTTTTTGATTTTTGTATCATATAATAATATGCTACATTTATTAATTTATCTTATATGTAATTCTCAGTATTTTATAATAAAAAAATATTTTTTCAGGGTTAATGTTTAATAAACTTCAAAGTAAGAGGTTGGCATTCAATTTAGTCTTTTTTTAGGTTTTAAGGTATGGTGAACCTTTCCATCATTATACTTTTCGATATCCAGACTTGAAAATGCCGTAGGTAAGCATCCTATTGGGAGAACCCTAGACACGCCCGAAGGATCTTCGATTTCCATTTCGAAAACGGGGTGTTTAAGTAGATTTTCGAGCAATAAAACTGCTTTTTCGACAGTTTCTCTTGTTTCGACAGTGTCAACAGAGGCAGATGAAAATTTTGTAGAAACAGACGAAGCATCACTATTATCCAATCCAACACCCCGTTTAATCTTATCGTTTCCTAATTCCCTTGATGTTATGCTGCTATCTTCTCTTTCAATGCCATACAAAGATCTTAACTCATTAGTCAATTCTCTTAGTACACCTTCAACCAAATAAGTTCCACTATCATTGACTGAATATTCATATTCATCTTTATTTTTCCTGAATTTAATAACAGCCAATCTTTGTAGATCGATGTATCGTTGTAAATCTGCTTTTTCATCAAACTTACAAACTATTTTGACACATTTGTTTGAGCTTGTTTGGGATTCTGCATCAAACACACTATTTTCTCGATGCCCACAGTAATCACAAATAATTGATGTTATTAATGTAGATTCACGGTTTTCTACTTCCACATTCAAATATCTTTCTGTGGCATTTTCTCTACATGAGGGACATTTCGCGGTTTTCTCCATGTACCCGCTTGTGTTGTTTGTATCCATTTGAAGGGCATTTCTAATTATGTTTACTTATTACTTTCCCCTTTTTCAAATGGATGAATTAAAAATTATAAATTTAAGGGGGAAATAATTATTTAATTCTAATTGGTCAAAGAAATTTTTGATCTTGAGATAAGTGAAATTCAAAATTTTGCAATTTATTTCATAGTTTAGCTGCTATAAAATAGTATTTATGGTCAATTTGTTTTCTAAAATAAATATTATAGGATAAAACCTAGGTATTGGCTATAATTAGCATCGGATAATATTTATTACGCTTTGCATCTTCACTAGATGAATGTTTTTAAAAATTTTAGTTAGATGTTAAATCAAAAATATTTAATAATTTAAAATTGAATTTTAAAATATAAAGCATAGATATATATAAATAGTTATCATTATTTTATACTGTCTTTATGTTTTTTCGGATTCAACTATCCATTATCGCAACTTATTTATCTAATTGTAAATTATTTTGATTTCACGAAACAATTTTATCTTATATTTTACATTTATTCTATCGTACCCATAAAATTAATGCTATCTATTATGAGATTAAGGATTTCATAATCATAAATATGTGCAAAATAATCAAAGATAAGATACAAAAATCTTTTTTTATCCCGGAGAAATGTCAAGAAAAAAAATATAAATCCATTTATTAAATTAAAGACTACATATACAGTTTAAATACATATTCAATTGATATAATACCATCTGGACTTAATATAAACGTAAAAATATGCTGAGCAAGAAATATAATGGGTTTAAGTGGGTATAAATAAGAATATCCAATTGATATAATACCATCTGGGATAAAAATAAACTAAGCAAGACACATGACTGAGTTTAAAAGGGTATATTCAATTTTTATAACACTATATAGTTAGAAAATAAGCATAAAAATTGATCTACTGTCACACATCATAGAGTTTAAACGAATAAAAATAAGTATATCCAATCGGTATAACATCATATAAATCAAAAATAAGCATATAAATTGATCAACTGACACATAAATAAGAGGAAATATAAAAATAATTACAATTTTTTTGTATCACAGTAATTGATTGATTTTGGTATTTTTGTGATCTTAGGTTTCCAGTAAAACTTCTCTGAAATTTATTCTGTTGTTTGAACGAACCAAATTTAAATTCAAAAGACAAAATTTATATCGTTAAAACCTTGGACAGCTTTATATTGTAGATTTCGCAAAATTAATTTCGATAAAAAAAAAGAAGCTGAGATTATGATTATTTTAAGCCATAAAAAATATGGTATAAAAATGAATATTAGTATAATATATATGCTAATATAACAAAATGAACCCCCACACTATAGTATAATATAATTTGGTAAAAATATATTCAATATCGATTGATAATAAACATTCTTAATCATAAATAGATTATGTATGATTGTGGAAATGAATACACTTCATCTAAATTTAATATACTTATTTGTAGGACTAAGTGTTTGTGTATAATATTCTGAAGAGGCACAGAAAATTACTTAAAAATAAACAATTGTATTTTATGTAATTAAGCTGGTATAGAACGGTATAATTTCTTCTTAAATTTATGAACATCATTTTACAGAAAAATAAATATTTTAAAGAAAAAATATTGTTAGAACTAAATCATCAAAGTACTATTTTACACTCGAAATTACGATTTCGAAATACATCTATAATAAGAATGGTATGAATCTCAATAAATGCAAAATAAATGGATGTTTTTATTTAATACTTTGGATATTACAGCTATAATTTAACAGCTAAATATTTTTCAAATTATAGTAACAAAAAAAACACAATAAAAAAATAAAATTGGTCTTTTAAAATCTTACAAACACTTGGATAAGACGTAAAAAAGATATCCACAAGTGAATTCAACAACCTTTTATGCTTTTAATTTGAATGATAAAATAATCTTATGCTATTGGTATACTTAATTTACTATATTTTCTTTATAATAAAATTTATGCTTTAAAATAATGGCTTTTGTATCACATTTTATTGTAAAATTTGGTTATTTCTGCGTAAAAAACCTTTCATTAAACAGTTTTAATATCTTCCAGATGCTTATACTTTAAAAAGAGCCTAGTTTATAAAAAGATTTATTTCCGAAAAAGAAATCTTTTCATACATTTTATAGATTCATTCATGCCAAAGTATAAGTTTCGAATTGAAAAAAAACCCTAAAATTATGGAAATATAGATAATTAAATTGTCAAAAAATATATATGACTTTTTATTTTATCTTCTTACTAGATCATTCAAATTCGTGAATTATGAATCCATTTCAAATTTTTTTTAAAATAATTAATTAAATCTGCAATCTTACCATGTATCATTCGTATAAAAATAATTGTGCAATTTATATATAAGCACCAGTCTTATATCTTTTAAATCTACAAATTTATGTTGGGTATTTCATAATAGCATTTTCTAATATAAATAACCAAATTTTTCAACATTTTTTTTGTTAAATAGTGACTATGTTTAATATTTATTGAAATATTTATCGTAAAAAATTTTAGATTTCCTAAAAATAATACAAATAATTTTTTAGATGCGAAGAGAAGTAAGGAAAGATTAGTTCATTTTATTTTATTTTAATTATAGATGATGTGCATTTTTAAAATTATAACGATTTAATAAGATACCCATGAAACTATTATTTATTTAAAACTCAAGCTTTCAAAATATAAATTTTGTTAATAAATCTAAAATAGCAGACTATCAACAGTTTTCATCAAAAATGATCATCGGTATTTGCCATTTAAAGGCTTTTTTAATAAAAAAAAAAAGTAAATCTTTTATATTAAACGGTCTCTTTTAGGGCCAAAGTCTTTCAATAAGTTATAGATACCTTGTGAATGCCTTTTTATTTATAAAAGCTACAATATTATTGATTATTTTGATTTCTTTATACAAATATCCAGAGTACAAAAACCTAAAGCTCTACGGCATATTTACCACTAAGCAAACTTAGATCATTAAATAAGAGCATGTTATGTTTCTAATAATGAAAATTGAAAAAAAATTGTTAAAAAACATAAATTAAAAAATTATTTCATAGATTGTTTATATAAAAGAATTTTGGGCTAGAAGTATTGATTTAAATGTGCAGAAAATATTTAATAGTTATCATGCCGAGAATGTTTACAAAAAATATGATTTATCAATCATTAACTATGTTTTTTTGGGACTCATAATCAAAAAGATGTATAGTAGCCAATCTTTGCAGATTTGTATTGGATTAAATCTTATTTATGGTTTAAAATGATTATTTACTATTTTAATTGTTTCTAGTCGAATCTTCGATAACTTTTTAACGTTGATTTAGGCAAAATTATTTCAAAAATCATAAAAAAAGCCAACTTCCGCGTATCCCCACCTTTCAATGTTATCAATTTGGTTATAATACGGCTTTAAAACACAATATATCCAATCATCTATGCGCATATTCTTCTTTCTGTACTTATTAATTCGGCTATAATACGGCTTTGAAACATCATATATCCAATCATCTATACGTATCTTCTTCTTTCAGTTAACATATACTTGGCTAAAATCTCATCATTATAACATCATGAAAAAAATCAATTTAGTTTATCGTCTTCTTTCTGGACTTATTAATTCAAAAAATTACATGTTTAAATATGTTTTAAACTATGACACACATGATATTCTTGAAAAATAATTCAATTAAAATCGAACAAAAAAGTGTTTTTGTATATCATAAATAGTAGTCTTTTTTTGTATTTATAAAAACCATTAGTTGTAACTATTGTTGATTCAAAACAAATTATTATTTTTATTTGATATGTTTCAATAAAAATTTGACTTTACGATTTACGAAACAATTATCACCAAATAAAATACAAGTTTCATATTTTCTTGTTTCATTTTTAATGTGTATTCTTTTTTCAATTCTTATACAACACAATTTTATAAACTACAATGTTTCCTTTTTTGAATTCGAAAATTGATCTTAAAAATCTATTTCTTCATTCGGGCTCGAAAAAGGAGAACCAAAATACGCAAAACTACAAAGACACATCTGCAATGGATATCGTAAAAAAATCAAAGTCGCAAGCTCAAGAAAAAAAAGTAATTGAAAAACACAGTTCAGAATCCGATATCAAAACAGAAGAGGCTATTCTTGAGATGAGCAACAATGCGTTGAATAATCATGCTAAATATATGGATACTGGGGTATCGAAATCTAAAGGAACGGAGAAAATTTTAGACAAAGATTTTGATTTTGGTTTTGATGAAAAGAGAAGAGAGTTAGAAATAGTTTTAAATCGACCATTAATAAATTTAAATGATTTGAGAAGAATAACTTGGGGTGGAATACCCAAAGAATTGAGAGGAAAGTGTTGGAGAATATTTCTTCGTACAGTTAATCTTAATAATGATAGTTATTCATTAGAAATAGTTGAAAAGGACAGAATCTATCGTGATTTGTTAGTTAATATAGCAAATTTAGATTCTAAAACGAAGCACCAGATTGAGATCGATGTTGTTCGCATAGAAAATTCACAAAGAAACATATACATAGACGGCTTAAAATACGATCTAACGAAAATTTATACCAATATTCTTTCTCTATATGCACATCAAAGATCAGCAGTTAGTTATGTGCAAGGAATGGCAGATATCCTTGTCCCATTCGCCAAAATATTTTATCAAGAAGAATATGAAAATCGTTTATATGCTGAAAGCAGCGCCTATTGGTGCTTTTCTCGATTCATTGATAATTTACAAGAAAATTATATAAACTTTCAATCGGGAATCAAAAACAATATGAGGCTTATGAAGGATATAATCGAATTGCTCGATCCGAATATCGTTAGAAAAATGATGAACGTTGGTATAGAATTCCAAATGTTTGCTTTTAGATGGTTCAATTGTCATTTTGTTAGAGAATTCAAAGATGACGCGATTCTTGTTATCTTTGACACAATGCTTTCCACAAAAACTAGAAAAATAGGGGGAAATAAAAATGATTGCATCAAAGATTGTAAAACTATCATGAAAAATATATCTTCTAGGGATAGTAGCATCCTTGAAAATAAAGATTGCGACAATAACTATGCTTGCAACTTTTTAAAGGAAATAGATTTTGCGCGTTTCGGGTTATTTCTTGCTGTCAGCTTTATTATATCCCTTAAAAACGAAATATGTAAAGGCGATTTTGTTGAAATCATGGAATTACTGCAAGATACAAACAGGGAAATATCTGTTAAGGATCTTCGAATATTATTATCAAGTGCATATGTAAACGAAAATATATTCAGTACCAGAAACAAATAAATATTGAGTGGGATAATTTTTTTTAATATCATACTATATTTTATCTTTTTGAAAATCAAATTTTAAAAGCGGCAATTTATGATTATTTTTCTTGATTTATTAAAAGCAATATTAAAAATATACGTTTTTGTATGTTAAATATTCGATGATTACGAATTTTATGAAATTAAACTTATTAGAAAAACACATTTAAACAAAAAATATCACTAATTTTGCAAATTGTTCATTTTAAATGCCACATAGAAAAATAAATTTAAATATTGATCAATATAGTGTTATAAACAAATGGGAAAACTTGTCACTTTAATTATGTTTTTTTTTGCTTTTTACCTATTATTTATCAATAAATTTTTTTTGGACTATACAGAACTGCATAAATTTTTTTTTTACTAAAGCTAATATTTATAAATTTAGTAAGTGGCTTCATTTGAAACAATTTGTAAGTTTATAATCGACAATCAAGAAACTAAATAATTAATCGATTTTTTTAAACATCAATACGTCATATGTATATTATTTGTTCATTTATGACAATTCGCCCTTTTATTTAAATTTTGGACCTCTATAGGTTCCAATTATCCCCTATAAAATTACCAAAAAATTACCAAAAAATTAAAAATTTCTGATACTATATTTCTAATATAGTATTCAATTATCATTTTTTCATGATATATAGATAGATCGATAAAATGTATTTATTGAAAATGAATTAATGATTCTTATAATGGTTATAAACATTAAAAACGATAAATTTATATGTTATTTTAATAAAAGAAATAAAACATTTTTTTCAGATAAAAGGTAAAAATTTATGGATTTTTTTTTAACATAGACCAAAAAGTAGAATGTTTTTTTTCTTTGTAATTTGATAATTTATGAATTGCATTAAAATATACAGAAAAATTATTATAGAAATTAAAATAATATATTTATTAAAGAGCAAATTTTTCTTTTAACTTTTCATGTTTGCTCGGGCAAAATTTTAGATTGCTCTATATTAGACTTACTGAATACTCTTTACAAGCACGTCATACTATGATCGATCTCAATACACCTTCTGCGCTGAAGACTTATACCTTTAAGTTTTTTCTCAATGCTATTATTTGTGTATATTCTACCGCTGCTGTTGGCGTCCCAATTATAATGGGCAATATATTTTATTATTTCGACCTATTTTCCGAATTTTCATGAACATATACTATAAAAGGTAATTATGCCCACCAAAAATCTTTATCATCGGTTTTTTATGACAACAAAACATTTTAAAGCAGGTGGACTTGAAGGTTGAACAAATATGAAAAACGATTGTTTTTATGGTCTCATATAACTTTTCTAAGAGTGCGGTCACGCGGTTGGTTTAGAAACGCTATATAAAGTGACTTAGTTCCAAAAAAAACGCACCACCGAATTCATATGAAATTACCTAAATTTAAATACCCGCAAGGGGTCGGTATGTCGAAACTAGAAAGTAGAGTCATAAATAGACTGGCAGCGGGAATAAATTATAAGATTGATGTGAAAAAAGCCATAACACGTCCTAAAAATTCAATAAAGCTGATTTTTTAGCAAAGATATGGGTAGTTGATAGTGATAGTAACACAATTAAATATCGACGGGAATTAGATAGAACATCATCCCCATCCATTTTGACTACCTTCTTGTTAAACAGGTCTAATCCACGGATATCAAACTGGCTACAGTAAAGTGAAGGATCACACGTGGATGTACATCATATAATCAATATTTCTTCTTGGTCATAAGCGCACTTCCTAAAATGTCGATAAATACAGGTAAATATAAAAAGAATTTATAAATTTGTCTCGAATATATAGAATTTTTTTATTCATTACTTTCTAATATAGACAAATAAAAATAATTATGCACATAAACATAGAAAAACCACTATTCGCTTTATGTTTAGTTAATGTGAATTTACTTAAAAAAATGAGCTAAGATTGAGCGATGCAAACATCGAATTTAAATATTTAAATCCAATCTCGAATCTTAGCTACACGCGGGAATACTAACATACCAAAAAGGCATTTAATACCGCCTAGAAGCAATAAATAAAGATAAAAATAGTAATCTTTACATAGAAATAGACTTCGAACGTCATAGATTCACTCTGTTGTCATTCCCAAACAACATAACTCAGTTCTCGTATGAGATAACAAGTTTTCGAAGCGATTATATTAGAAAAGGTTGTTTCCACGTAGAAACTACTCGATTGGCGTTGTCATTGCCGTATTACAGGTTTCAAAAATATCTACAGTAAGAAAAATTAAAGATTAGACAAAAAATTCACAGTTTTTAAACATATAAAACTTCTTTATACATAAAATTAATCGTATAAACGCGTAAAATTGCTTTAAACTAAATTTTAAGGTAGAAAAAAACAATAAAAATAAACTTTAAGATAAAAAAACTTTACTTTTATTTAATTCTTAATATAGAACATTAACATTGTAAAATACAAAATGAATATTTACTTGATTAGCAGAGATTGTAAAAAAAACCATGCCTGAATACTATTTTAAGAAAGATACCTTTTGTATGCATAATAAACTTTTTTTGTGCACATATACCAGCAATTCTTTCGCCCACTATGAATATTATCTATCATTATTGTCTAATATTCAAAAGCAAATATTCTTAGTTTCATATTGTTATTAAAAATTGTCATGTAATAACTAAGTTATGCATGCAATAATATTTGCCTTTTTTTTTGCGTAAATTATATACCAAATCAGCTTTTCGTAATATATTATGACAAACTAATTTATTCTTATAAAAATTGTTGCTATCCAACAAGTATTTGCAGGTATTATGTATGGCTTTAAGTTATAGACTTTTTATTTGCACATATGTAAATTAAAAAAAAACAGAATAAATGTATCCTATGTAAAATAAAGAAAACTTTTTAGTAAAAATATATAATGGGGAATATTATAAACTAAATTTTGAATTATTTTCTAAATTTTGTACATTTTTTTATATGGTTAAAAATTTGACTTTTGGACATAATTATAGCTTTTTTTCAAACGTAATTAATATTATTGCATGGAATTTAAAATTATAACTAAGTTTGCCTTTGCTTTTTTAAACCAAAATAATTTAAAATGTTTTTTAATTAAACGTAATCAATATTAAGAACTTAGTTATATAGAAAGCAAAAGTATAACTATTCTTATTTTTATTTTGCATATAAGATCGCCAAATAAATACTTACAAAAAAAGCAACCAAAACCAACATTCCCGGCGTTGTGATTTTATTTTATGCCTTGCCATATGAGTATATAAATATCCCTTTCGCACACAAACTGTTAAAGATATTTGCAATATCATGCTGTGAATATTTATATTTCAAAAATATATATGTTATTCAGTGTATATATACAATAAGTCAGTGTAAATTTTTAAATTCAAAAAAAAAACTATTTAAACAAGAAAGACATATAAAAACCTTTTATACATGCGTTAATTTAATTACACAATTTTAATTTGGTTTTTTCTTTAATTTTTTATTTTTATATTAATAAATCCCAAAATTTAAGGTTATAAAATAATATGTCATTTAGACATCGTTCTTATTTTATAATTAATTTTCTCTTTAAATCCATAATTTGTCAAATTTTTCCCTCGAATTTTCTATTATCTTTAAAGATCAACGATTATTAAATATATAATTTCAAACAAATTTAATTCGTATATTTAGATTCTTTTTAATTTACATTCGATTCATAAATATAGAGGTTCAGTATTTCGTACTTAAAACTCAACTTAATAGTAACAAGAGCCCTTTTAATAGATAACAAACCGTTTAGGAATGTATCAAATAATATTTACAAAATAAGTTTCTTCACTTTGAATAAAATAACCAACACCTGCATAAAAATATAAGATAATGATTTCTACGATGTCTAATTTATGAAAATTGGACCGTAAAGTAATTATAAAAAGGTATATTTCTACGTATAAAATATAATTTATTCTAAAAATATCCCTTCAGCTGAACTTGTAATCTCATATTTATTATTATTATAATAAATAGTTTTTTTATGTATAGAAATATAGGCTTTGAAGCAATTTTTAATTTGGAATGGGTTAAAAAAATTCAAATCGAATTTACTTTATTTATTTATGTTTTACTTCTATTACTTTTAGGATGTTTACTTTAAATTAATAGGAACCATTTCTTAACTACTGCGTCTCTCTGTAGGACACCCCCAACACTTCTTGTCACCCGTAATCACCGTGGATTGTGCCTTTTCTCATAGCGGCAGTCATTATGTGGAGAAGATAAGATTCTGTCTACTTTTCATCGCTAAGGTATACATGTTACAACCACACTCTACAATTACCTATATCCTTGCAGAATGGTGTGGGATCTTTTTCCATAAGAAGGCATGGTTCAACGGATTGCACATCAACCTCCTATTTCTCATGGCTTGTCAATGCTTTATGGTTTTATCTTTTATTTATCACTGAGTGCCCCCTTGGATATTTTTTTTGAGTAAATTCGTTTGGAAATTAGTGGGGTAGGTGGAAGTGGAGCCCGAGACCCCTCACTGGGGTCCGGCTTGTAAACTACTCAACCATACTACCCCAATTAGAATAAATATTCAATAAGAAATATAAAAATTCGATCTAGCAATATTATTAAATAAATGTGTTTTTGAAGGCAAACAATAAATTCGAATGCAATAGAAGACTGTCTTACCGCTCACTTTATAAAAAGATAAAATTTTTAGATGAAGGCCGATGAGAACTAAATTGCATGATTTGTGTAAAAATATAGGGGTAAAAAAAAGTAGAAAATTTATAAAATATTCCAAAATTACTAAAATAATACATTTTCGTGTCTGTTCTTTGTCATTCAGGGAATAGAACACTTTTTGTCGATTTTTTTTTATTAAAAAGCTGCTGAGAAAGATATGATCAATAGCTTTTTTATATAGAAAACGCAGTTTTTGAACCGATAAATTCATTGTATAATGCAGCGATATGTTCTATATTGAAATAGTGAATGACCGTTTAAGAAAAATATATTATAACAAAAGAATTGTGATTTATTGAAATTAATTTAGGTGTATAACCAGCATGAATAATTGTATAAATTTACGACTATAATGATAATAGAAATTATAGAGCTCGAATGCAAATTTAACGTCTATTACGGAAAATCAACTTGGTAGCACAAGAAGTGTAAAAGAAGCGGCAGAGAAAGCGCAAAAAAAAACATTGATGGAACAAAGACATGCGCCAAAATCTACTTAATTCGCGACTTTTTAGAAAATACTTTTGAAATAATATACCATGATTATTATATGAGGTCATCGTAAATTCCTTATCTTCCAGTATGGGTTTGTAGATTTATAGGTGAAATAACAAGTAAGTGGAAAATTTATGTAAAGTATTTGAGGAAAAAAATATTGCACAAACTTGAAATTCTAGGGATGCTGCCGAAAGTAGTTTAATACCGCTTTCATCGTTTTATAACTATATCCATTAATCAGAACATTAACTTGAATTCCTCTCATGTAAATATATCATTAGAAAAATTTTCTAATTTAATATATCATTTTTAATCAATCGATGATATAAAATAAAGCTTATGACCAAAACATAAGAAAAAATAAAAATAATGACAGAAGAAATAGTAAATTTTTCTCGTATAATTTTAGAAATTTATAACATAATTCCAGCAATAAATGAAGCCGTGGATAGCTAAATGCAAATATTTGTAAAGAAAATATCATTTAAATGCCCAAGAGTTTTTAATATCGTAAAATAGCAAGAAAGAGTGATATTTTACAATACTTGTGATAACATTATATCAAAAATTTCGAACCTAATCAAATTTTCATTTCAAGTAAAATTCATTCAAATAACTTAACAAATAATGATTTTTATATATATACTACTGCCTATGTGTTCTTAAATTAGAACCAAAAGACTTTTCTAAAATAGATGATTGTATGTTAAATTTTCGGCAAAATGATCGTTGCACTTGCGTCACTAATAAAGAATATTATAAGTGAAAATAGAAAGCAATATAAAGTGTAAGCAAAAAAAACAACCAAAAAATTAAGTTTAGATATTCACAAAAATTCGCTATGCTATGAAAGCCGGATCTATTGATGAATAAAGACTGCATGCGTTTGGCCTACAAAAGAAACAAGATCATGTGATATAGAAGATATAAATTTGTTCTTTGGAAATAACATAATACCAATGCCATGTAGAAGCGGATAAATTGGTAGAGCAATTAGAAAGTATAGGCAAAAGAATTTTTTACCATGACTATGCACGAAGACATAACGAAGTGGTAAGATGTATTCTTTATTTACTCACAAGAAAATTTAAATTACAAAAATCAAAGAATTACAGCAGAAACTCAGTTCAAGAAGTATTCTAAAACAATTCGCAAGATTAATATGAATATAACGGGCATATTTTATGTAGTTTGATTAATTAGGAATTTTCGTGTAGATAAGAAAAAAACCTTTCCACGTCAATAAAAAATATAAAAAGCGTATTATTAGCTAGAATAATGCTTTAAATGTGAATCTTAGAAATTATAATCAGTTAGAAAACGATTTCCTACTTATTTACAAATGCAAAAAAACAAATGGTTACATATGTCATCACATATAATATAGTCATAAAACATGCTAATTGCTACTTAGAGTGTTAGGAATGCCAATATAAGCATATAATATATACAAACGATGGTATTGTGAATACACTCGAAATAATAAGTCTTTAAAGAAGAAAATCTTAAAATCTATAAGTAAAGGGTTTTATGCTCAAATATGATAAAAAGAGCAGTCTGAAGTTTTGCTTGATCAATTTTAAAAATATAAAATAAAATTTATCTATAAATAAAATTATTAAAAGAGCTGGATAAACTATATTTTCACACATAATTTAAGTGCTCATACATGACAATATGGTATAAGAATTCCTTTTAGGAACTTATAATCTGATAAGCGTATTCTCATGGAAACTATTTTTTTTGGTATATTTCGTTCATTCGGAATATTCTAATATTATTATAAGAAAATTTGCAAATTATATGTTCCTATAGAATCATTCTTATAATTTACATGCATTTAAGCGTACTTATTTTAAGTATAGTAAATTGTGAAATCTGCTTGTTAGAACATAGGGATTGAATTTATAAACATATTTGAATATTAAACAAATTTTTGTGACAAATTTGTATTTTATATATATTCGGAGCCACTTTAGCTCAAATTTTGGGTTATATGACCAAAAACTGAATTTAATTTCTTGAACTAACATATTTAGCAAACTAATAAGCCATTATTTCCTATTAGAACAGTAGATTATCTGTCATTTATCGCATATTAATACTTTATTTTTGTAATAAAATATTTTATACAATCTTTTTCCTTTTTTCAGTTTTGATAAATGTTCACCTTTTGCCAAGTATTATATAAAAAATAAAATTCTCTAGATTGCACTAAAAAAATGAAATTGTGAAAAACACATAATACACATAAAATTGAATATAAATATCATTTATGTTATAAAAATCTTATAATCTCTAAATTTAAAAAAACGGTTTCATTTGTATTGTATTTTGTTTTTTGTGTTAGAAATGGGGGGTGCTTATGCATAAGTATTTTTATTGAAGGATATTTTTCCAAATATATTTTTTTGTGAAAGAAAAAGTATGCATAAGGATATAGCAGATGAAGAGATAGTAAAAATTACTGGAAAGTTTGCTTCAAAGATTTTATTTCCAATCGGTTTATAGAATTATAAAATTCAAATCAAAAATTAATACATAAATAAAATAATTCTAATTTGAGGCAGAATCACACGAAATTATAGAATTTTTCATTTTTTAACACATAAAAATGCTTACAAATCAATATTATGTAAAAATATACGAACCATTAGGAATTTTTTAGATATAGTCTTATGTATGAATTATAACTATGTTTCTTTTTTTTTAAGTCAGTAATTTTATATATATTCCACATTTTTTGAGCTTTTATGGTCGACATGGCGCATAAAATTCATCTAAAAACTTTAATAGGTAAAAACTAGTATTTTGAGTGTATGATTCACATTATGATAAGAAAAATGTGCTATTTTGTGTTTAAGATGCCAAATATGACGGTGAATTTTTATATTTTGTGACCTATTTATGGCCTTAAGATAAAAGAATATTCCAAATGATTTAGAACTATGTGTGAAAACACCTTGTTGTAATTAGCAAAGGCTTATCTGTAATTTTTAACTTCAAAATATGCATGATATTCATGCTAGAAAGCGTAGACTATGACTTTTAATTTTTCAATAAAAGCATACAGATCTAAATCATGCCATTATATTTCGTATTTTTCAGAATAGAACATAGAAGTGGAATGAGTGTAGAAGAAGTTTTGTATGATAAAATTGAAATTAGATGTTTTACACTTTACGTGATATGTTTAAAATAATATATTCTTCACGTGGAGATTTTTATATCATAGATTTAAAAATTTTATTCAAGCTCTTTCTTTTATTTTATCCTTAAATTTTATATAGCTTTTTTTGTATGTTCACAATTATTTTTATTTTAAAATCATAAGAATTCAGCATTTTATAATTTAATAAATTAACATTATAAAAGAAACGATAACTTTTTCCCTGTGATCTTTTGAGACTAAAAATATGCTTTTAATACATTTTCTGGTCTTTGGACATCACAAATCAATTTTATTTAAATTGACTCTTCTATAAACTCTAGTAATATAAAGTGTCATGATCTAGTATTTTGCCTTTCTTTAATTTCTATATCGAAAGGTGCAATATTTGAAACTAATATGATTTTTTCGAATATGATTGTTTGATAAATGTCTTCGCATACATTAATATAGTCAATTATTCCATTTTAATGGATTTTAAAAAACCGATTAAATATAAACCATGGTAATATAATCAAATTTAAACATTCTAACAACAAATAAATCCTATTATTCAGTTTTATGTTATGATAAAATGTAAATTTACGTGTTAACCATATTTAAAGGTAAGATTATTGTTCTAATCGGGCTTTAGGCCGAAATTTCTGCATTGGTTTAAAAATTACAGTAAAATAGAGAAAATAAAAGCTATCAATACTATAGATTTTTTATTGACTATTGAAAAAAACCATTTATAAATTCTTTCAAAGTATCTATACACGTTTGCTTTAAACTACCAGTGATGCCTTCTGAATCACTTATAACCTCATCCGGAACCATCGAATCTGTTTTTTTAGCATCAGGTTTGCTAGGTAATCCAAAAGGAATACATGAATTAGCTTCCATATTGCCTGTATTTTCCGGGATGCTTTTTTCATAGAAGGTTTCGGGGTTACTTTGAAATTCTGATGCTAAATTTGAAGAAAATTCGTTATCATCTGTTATAATTTCTTGTTGATCAAGGGTTTCGGGGTTACTTGGAAATTCAGAGGGATTGGGTGAAAGATTTTCGTCTGTATCTATAAGATCGCTTTGTTTTTTGTGTTTTTCGAAGTTAATTGGGTATACAGTGGGGAAATTTGACGAATCACTGTCTTTTTTTTTGTGAATTCTTTGCTCATGAGGATTTACTTGGCTATCTAAAAAATCAGAGGGATAATTTAAAGGATCTTCTGGGCCTTCACTTTTTTTAATAAATCCATCATTTTCTAGTTTCCCATTGGCTGCCGTTGAAGTATCTGGATTTACCTCGTTAAAATTACCCAATACATCTTCTTTGTTTTCAGATTTACTTATAACCATATGATCAATCGACTTATTATCTTTGTCGCTTTTATTGTCTTTAAAGTCGCTGACTATTGCTTTTAAAATTTCATAGATAATAATACCTTTGAGGGCATTTGATTTATACGTTTTGGTCTTACTGGCATTTTCATTTATTTTTGGATCATCTGCAGTATTATTTTTCATATTTATTTTATGCCAGATTTCATCTACAAAGCGGATTTTATTTGGATTCGATTTGAATGTTACCATCATTGATTTAATAAATTTATATACAATTTCCTTATCAAAATCTTTCCAACCCCTTTGTAGGAGCTTCTCGAACTTACTTTTTGTGGAATATGTCCTAAAGTCAATCGAATTTAATGGCCTTGATAAAAGCGGATTTGATATTGATCTTGAATTGGTGAAACAACTATCTATATTTACATTGTTATGATTATAGTTCCCATGTACTTTAATACTATTTTGTTGGTTTTTTGAAATAAAAGTTGCTATCAATCTAAAAAAACCCGTTCTCATTTTTTTCTATTTTTTTGAACATTCTATAAATTTATACGAAAAATGGATTTTCGAGAGATACAATGAATTAATGATTAATCCTTTTTCGGTGACTAAATATCAAACACGTCATATTATTTTGATGTAAAATAAATTCATCAATAGAATTTCACTATACATTTTTGTTAAAAATGCGGCAATCTTAATGTTCGTGTTTTATTGGCTAGATACTAGTTTTAAATTAGTTCGGCCAATAGATTGAAATTTATAAGTACAAGAAATCCTACAAATATTCTTCTGAATATATTATCTCGGATTAGGTTTCGTAATTGAGGCAAAACATTTATATGAATGAAAATTCAAGAAAAATCTAGTAGGTTTTTATTATCGCGTTTATTTTTACTTTATAATTTTTTATATTTGTATAATAAAAAAGTTATTGAATGTGCATTTCTTTGGTTAAATAATCCTTTTTCTCATTAAATTTTTTGAAATAGATGTGATCACGAAAAAATAATAAACAAGAACAATATGGTTAGAAGCATTGTTCTATTTTTTTGTCATACTAGTTTTTATTCGATTTTTTTATTGCATTAAAAATTAAAACTACGTGTTAATTATCTTTTATATATATCGTATTTCTTCTTTATTACAAATATGATATGTTTAAAGCATCATATTAGGTTCTTTTTATTTTATTTTTCATTGTATACTATCGTAAAACAAATACATTATTGATCTTTCATTCGAATTTTTAAGTTTATTTAGCATAATATAGCTCAAAATTCGTATTAAAAAGCGCAAATTTCGATACGGCGGTCAATATACGGCTCAAAAAATTAAAATTATGTTTTTTTGAATATTGAAACTTGTGGCATATGAATAGTTTCACGAATAGTTTTTTATTAAAATATGATCATCTACGAATTTATTGGTTTTTTTAAATATCATAAACAATAAAAAAATAAGATTTGCAAATTATTTAAAATAATTAATTTAGAAATTATATTTATGCCTTCTGTAGAAATCACAATTTTAAATAAAATTATAGAAGATGAATATTTTATAGAAATACTGGATTTTTCAGTGAGTTGATTTTTGTACAAAATTTATTGTAAATTTTATTTTCTATATGTTTTGTGGAAATTAACATGCCTCAATCTATAATATTATGAAAAATAAAATTCGAAGGCATATTGAGTTTTTTAATTGTTATCGATAAACCATGACATAAAATATCAAATCCCAGTAACATAATAAATAATTAAACATCGCTAAATTCTTATTAGATATTTAAGGTTTTCGACCGTATAGAAAAGTAGTAAATTTAAATCATCTGGAATATAATTAAAAAATAGTGTATAGCTATTCAAATATTCCATGATGACAAAAACCAATATTAAGATTCTCTTTGACTGTCAAAATTTAATTTAATTTTCTTTTAAAGCTGGGAACACAAATCTAATGGAACGGGCATTTTTCATTTTAAGCTATCATACTAATTATGGTATTCGATATTCCTTCTTAAATTTATAAAAATTATGTTAAGGCTGATAGTTCAAACCTGTTTATATATTCTAGATAAGAAATCCACTAGATGGTTCTTTTGAGATTTTTAAAAAGCGATACGGGTGATGAAAAAATTGGTTAACAAGTGACTAAATACAATTTAATATTGGATAAATAGTAAGCACAAACTGTAATTAAAGGATGAAAAATGGATAAATTTCTTTAATCATAGTTTAATAAGTTCAAAAATCTCTTTTCTATAAATAATCTTGTGAAAAAATCGAGAATTTCTTATCTTTATAAAATGACATAAAAAATCGAGAATCTCTTATCTTTGAAAAATATTGTAAGAAAAATCAAGAATTTCTTATCTTTAGAAAATATTGTAAGAAAAATTCAGATTTTCTTATCTTTGAAAAACCTTTTTAAAAAAACTAAAATAATGCTTTATTAAACTTCAAGTTATGTTTATAAATAATATCTAGATGATATTATGTATTCTATGTTGTATATGTATCATAATAGAAATTTTACGCAAATATTGTAATTATCTTCTTCTAAATATGTTGCATAATTCTTTTAGCTTTTCATTAAATTAAATTTAAATATTGCATGATAAAAACATGTTTGACGTATTTTTATTCTCAATTTTCTGAAATTCTTACTAGCACGTCAAACGATTATTTTTAACTCTATTATTAGTCCTTTTTTGTTATTTGGTTTATCTTATCAATAAACTGCATTAAAAGCGCACACAACATATTGTATATTGTTTTACTGAAGCATATGGTGGCAAAAATAAAAATTAACAAATCATATTTCGGTTATTTTAAAAATAATATGTAGAATATTTAAAAATTAATATCGATGAAAAGTTCTCTAAGTAGAGAATTTAGTGTTTTTACTGGTAAAAATATTGTAATTCTAAGATCTTATATGTTTTTGTGTTCTTAAATCACGATTTAAAGGGTTTTCATCTATAGTTGATTTATTTTCCACAAATTGTACAAGCATTAGAGCATGTATCGTTTGAAAATCACATATTTTAAGCTTATTAAAAAATTAAGGAATATTTATTCATAAAAGCTGTATGATAATTGTAATTAAACGATTAGATATTAAAATATACCAGTTTCATTATTTATTGCAGCTGTATAATACATTGATTGATCTAAAAATTATAATATACAATTTATATTAGTTTTTTTTAGATATAAAATAAATTTTTTTGATCTTATAATCATAAAATATAAATAATACGCATTATTACTTTAATTTTTGGAATAGTTAGAAATTTATTGATTAATTTATGATTGGTTAGATGAATATAACGAAGCCTTTTTTTAAAATCGCAGTATAAATAGTTATTTTTTTAATCGATCAGATACATAAAAGCTGACAAAACCATTTTTTTGTAATGGCTATAATTTCCTCGATAATTTACTGATCAAATATCTAAAATGCACGAAATTTTTATTATGTAATTTCTAAAATTACTTTTTATTTCGAATATACATGATGCGCCAAATATTTAATTAAATCTCTTGGAATCAACTTTTACTTTTAATAGATAGTTAAAATATGCACACAAGATCACTGATACTATTGAAATATTAAAAAAATACCCTTTTCTGTTTTTAAATCAGATAGTTATATGATTTCTTTGTCATTTTATTCATAACATTCTTAAAAATACCTTTTTCTTGGTCGATAAGATGATTAAATCATATCAAAGCTTATTTTATAGCGGAAACCTTGTCTATTATGTGTATTTTTTTAGTTATTTATGGTCATAAAATAGTGCTGATTGTTTTTTAAAAATTATGTAATAGTTTGTACGAAATAGAATATATTTCAGCAACAATTAAAATTACCTTTCTCTGTTGTTTCATAAATTTTTATTTCTATACGATACGTTTGACGAATTTCATCATATTTTAGCTTACGAAATATTGTCATATTTGTTTCCTAAACATTATAATAAATATTCTTTTGAATTCAAGATTTTTATTTGTTTTATATTTCCCAAAAATTATTATTAAAACTGATTATCTGTTATTTTTATGCTGGTCATAAACCCTAACCTTAGAAAATATATTTATTTCTCTAAATAATTTGGGTTCATTCAACACATGAAATAATTGTATTGAAATTTTTTTATATTCCTATTGAACATTAGAACATATTTTATAAAAAAAAATATAAGTGGATATAAAATATTTCTGATAAGCATTTATGTTTGCATAAAAATCACACTTATTCTTTTTTATGTTATCTATAAATGAGAATAATAAGCTATACATTTAGATCATGCATAAATTTATTTTTGACTAGCTTCTTTCGACTTTCAACAAAAAATTGACTTATAATAAAATGTAACACAGAACATTTGATTTGTTGTATATTGGTTTGTTTTAATATCTTTTATAAATTTTTGGAATATTCAATTTAAATTTATATAAATGCATACTTTTTATGATAAATCACAACATATTAAACTGGTAGTTTATTTATCTCTTTTTTGACAATTAGGCATGAAGTGTGAATGAATAACATATGAATAAAAATATATTCAATTTTTTTAATTGAATAAAAATCGTCATACTATTTATTCATGGGTTATTATTCTATGCAAACAAGTGGTTACAACTCTTTGGATTTAAGGGGTAAATTGTAAATAATCAATTATATTTACTCGGTTTATAAAGTATCAATACGAATTCTAACAAAATTTATTATGAATCAAATTATAAAATCCATTTAGTATATAAATTTACATAAGAACCTTTAAAATGATAATTTTGTGATTGGGCGTATTTTATTCTCTCGGAGATATGGCAAAATCAGACGGTAATTTATAAAATATTTATCCTATCATAATTTTAACTGGATAATCACTCAGTTGTAAAAATATTGAAACTTAATCTGATTTCTAAATTCCTGCTAGCTGGTTTAGATTTATAATTTGAAGTTTTTATTCAAGATGAGTATTTCTTCCTTATAAAATATAATTTATGATGTTTGATATGTGAATATACTTACTAATATAAAAATACGAAATCACACGGGCTAAATAATAGGGAATTATAATAATTAATAGTTCTTAGCCATATTCATTTGTGTTTTCTAGGTAATTTTTTCAACCAGTATTGAAATAAAGAACAATGATAATTAGTTCTTTGCATTTTAGATTTATTTCAGGTCTAATAAAATCAATGTTTATAGAATTAGTGTAAAGTACAACGCTGAACAGTTCTAATATGTTTTTAGTTGAATTTTACGTATAGTCATCAATCTATGTTTATATAATTATTGTAAAGTAATACACTATAAATTATAAGCCATCAATATTTGGCTTTTTAGTGTGTAGAATTATTCGAAACTTATATTTTTGGTGCAAAGAACAACGTGACTTGAATCTAACTTTTTTTAACTAGGTTTTCAAGGCATTAAGGCAGCCAATATTTGTAGAATTATGATAAATAATAGCTAAAAATAGTTTATATTTTTTTAATGGGTTTTTACGGCGTTATGATAATCAATATTTATAGACTTAGTATATATAACAACTAAAAATAGTTTATATTTTTTTGATTGGATTTTATGGCAAATAAAATATCAATATTATAGAATTATGATAACTAATAACTAAAAATAGTTTATATTTTTTTTAATGGGTTTTCACGGCGTTATGATAATCAATATTTATAGACTTAGTATATATAACAACTAAAAATAGTTTATATTTTTTCTATGATTGGGTTTTTATGGCGTTTGGTAACTAATATTTGTAGAATTAGTGTAAATAACAACTAAAAATAGTTTATATTTTTTTTTGATTGGGTTTTCAACACATGGTTCAGAACAAAAATTTATAGATTTGATCATAAAAAAAATGCTTAACAGTTTTAATCTTTTTGATTAGATTTTAAGGCATATAAAATGTCAATATCTATAGAATCAGCATAAATAATAGCTAAAAATAGTTTTAATTTTTCTTAATATATTAGATTATATAATAATTACTATATTTTTAAGCTAATGTAATTGAGTTTGTAAAGCGTAGCGACAATAAATGATAAATATCATAAAATCGGATTTAAAAACACAAAAATTTATATTAATGGTGTGAACAAGTTAAATTATATGCTCTCAATGTTAGTGTATATCTTTGCAGCAATTAGTTCGATTCGAAAAATACATTCTCTAACCTCTATCAAAAAAAAATCTGGCTGTACTATTAGTATACAATCAGTATTCCAGCCATTTTTGTATGTTTAATATGTAAGGAATTAACGAGCTAGAACATTAATTCTAAATTTCAAGGTGTATTTTCTATTAGTAAACTTTCTTAAGCTCCATACTAAATATTTATTTATCATCAAAATGGTTTAACATATTCTTACATAAGTAATAAAATAAATTTGATAGCTGCAATTTAATTGTGTGAAATAGTTGGATTATACAATTTTCTGATGCTTTTAAGAATATTTTCATCCCTTCGCAAAAATGGCAGAACCTCTGGTGCAATTCACTAAAGTCAAAAAGACAAACATGGAGTTCAAAAGATTCCACTCAGATCGATACAAAAGAGTAAAGCCATCATGGAGAAGACCACGAGGTATCGATAACAGAGTAAGAAGAAAATTAAGAGGAGCCATAAAGATGCCTGGTAAACGATACATTAATGATGAGGCTATAAGATATGTTTTGCCCAATGGATTTAGGAAAGTAATGGTCAGTAACGTAAAAGAATTGGACACACTTATGGGACAGAATAAGTTTTACTGTGCGGAGATTAGGCATCATATTGGAGCTAAAAAGCGTATCGAGATTGTTAATAGGGCACGGGAGCTTGATATTTTTGTTACGAATGCTTCAGCTAAATTAGTTCAAGAATTTATTGAATAATAAAATTCCCTATTTAAATTCTTTTCTACACTATTTAATCATTATTATTATTTGCTAAATGTTTAATAAATAATTTTATATGATACATTAATATAATTTACCAGCATCTAAATTTCAATTAAATAAAAAGCGTACGATAAAGATCAGAACATATATCGTAGAATGCGATGGAGTGGTAGCACAATATCATTAAAGGTACCAGAAAGAACTCTTGGTCACACATCCAGAACGAAGCATATATTTAAACCATAGGATCGATGAAAACGCTTGAACTAATAGATCTTGGTTAGAAAAAGGCATAAAGAAGATTTAAGAAATGCTTAATGTCAAAATTATAAATAAGATGAGCTCACGGTAAATCAATCTTGCTATTTTTGGAAGAGAAAATATAAAATTAAAATAATATATTTAACCTGTTGATAAAAAATATTCACTATAATTTGCTCGTCATAACATGGAATATAGACATAAAATACCACAAGTTATATTTTAAGGCATTTAAATGTCAATGGGAGTAAAAATATATACAAAAAGATTGAGAATGAGAAGGACACTTGAACTAATAAGTCTTGCGTGAAGAATGTTGTAAACATTATGAGACGAAAGAAATATCAGTCAAATATGTTCAATAGAGCAATCTAAATTTCGGTTGGAAGGACTTCTAATAACTAAAAATCAAATAAACACCACATAGATAAAATTAATGAAAGATGCCTTAGTATTTTTGTCTATTTTTTAAATATTTATTATACATGTTAAATGTTAATATTATTGGATAATTGCTAATTTTTATGATTGTCTTTGAAGATTTATGAAACATTGATGTAGATTTTGTGGGATACGTATAAGATGCATAAATAATTACTTAAAATTCGATATTTAATAAAATCCATACATATACGCTCGAAATTATAATATTTTTAATTAATACATATTGTCTTAAGCAGACATAAAATCTAATTTGCAAAAAAAGGTATTTTTACGATTTAATTTATGGAAGGCGTTCTTTAAAAATTAATATAGTAGAAAATGCTTTTACCTGTTGTTCTGAAGTACGTGTTCTTAAATCTAAATAACTTTTAAAATCATTATTTATAGCAGCTAATTCATATTTTAAACATTTTATCATAAACCTATGAAAATTTTATTTTTCAATGTATGGTAATGTACTTTATTTTAGTAGAACAAAAATTAGACAAATTTTATACTTTTTCTCACTTATTTTACAGATATCTGGCGGTGAAAAAATAAATCACAATGATGAGATTTTCTTTAATAAACACAATATATGATTTTTTAACAATAATTAATATTTATTCCTGATCTGGTATGTCTGAATTCATATTTTTCCATTTATATTTTTTTGAATGGTTTAATTCCATACATATTTTGATTTAGAGCTTATTTATTTTTGTTACGTCGATATTTTTTTTATAGGATTACCATGGTTTAATCTAAGGTGAATTGCCACATTTTATTTTAACTTTTTATTTCACGCTTTATCATTCGAATTGTATAATTCTTTTTTTAAATTAAGACTTGAATGTTATTACCATTATAATTAGTCGACTTATAATATAATTAAGATAAAAATCCAGTATCATTTCATTTTTATCATAAATCTATCAATTTTAAGTATATTTTGCAATTAATTATTCGTCTAAAAACACATATAGATTTATTGTATTTTATATTTAAATTCAACTATTAAATTAGGGAACTATGTTTATTTTAATTAAATATCACAGAATCCTTTGTAAAAATTTACATAATGTGATTACAATAATTATATATGCCCATAACAAAAATTACTCGTGTTTGGTTATACAGTTCGAAAAAAATTATAGAAAATAATGACGTATTCTGGGTGATTTATTTAGACGCTTGTAAATTTACTTGCTTTAAGAAATATTATGCATTTATATGTTTATCCAATAAAAATCAACTCTAAAACTTATATATCAAGGATAAAACCCCCTAAGATATATTATAGAGCATTGATTATAAAATATATTTTTCGCTATCGAAATTATATAAATGGTGTTGACATATTTCAACATCCAGATAGGAGATCATAGGATATTGATCAACTTAAAAAATGTAATAAGAAATTGGAAATAATTATTGAGAACTTAAAAATTTCACAACAGTAAATTAAGATAACTTTATACACCTTAACTACTTTTCCTGCACAATTTATACAAGATTATTATGTTGTATTCTGCGACAGCAAAAGAAAAATATACATCTTTTGAATATTTAAATATAATCCACTGAAATTTATGAACCTTACTGTTCATCGAAAGCGAATCTTGAATAAAAAGTAGAAATATATGATTTTGTTTGGATCTATAAGGTTCGAGGAGTGATAGATAGGCACATCATTATCGTTTTATAGTGTAAATCTTATGTGTATGTGACCCCAAGAAATATATGTGATCTGAATAAAAACAGAAAAAAATACTTATAATAATGAGCTAAATATCCGTTGAGGATATGTATTCTCTTTTTATGAGATTGAAATATTTATTTATTCTTTTTGATGATTAATCAAAAACTCTTCAACATGCATAATAATTCAACGCTTCAAATACTAGAATTCACAAAGTGGCTATAATATGTAACTAGTAGACAGTAAGAAGAAGCTAGGTTTTGTTTTATTCGGAATATAAACATTTTCTTGGAGAAATATTAAGATGCCCGCACTGTAATGAATCTTTTAAATCCGTATACCACTTGGCAAGCAGATGTAAAAAAAGCTTGGTTATAAATATAAAATCAGGCAAAATTGGATAGTGAAATGTATTAAATTCATGGTAGCAAGAAAATATAATTTCAAAAAAATCGTATACACTCCGTACAAGAAATTATGGAAAACGAATTCGCGGAAATCAAAGTAGGTACAAGAATTAAAACAGACATCAAATTACTAAACGACAGACCGTATATTTGATATATATTAAAAAAAGAACTATATCACTCTTATAAAAATTGGAGTGACTAGTATCAAAAACACAACATGGGTGAAAACGAAAAATTAAGATAGTATGATCTGCTAGCATTCGAGATGTCATTAATATACAAGTGCAAGACAAAAATTTTTACATATTATAGCATGGGCCTAGGTGGAAACACTATAATATAAAAGTTACCAGAATGAACTCGAAGTCATGAATTTGATCGAGGCACATACATAAACTTTGGGATCAAAAAAAAATTATTGACTCAAATTGTCTAAAGAGGACGGGAGGTACTGAATAAGTCTTCGGTGAGTAGAAGATTGCCAAAAGTATAAATACGCTGTGCGCTTGAAAAAAAAGAAAGTTATGCACGAGAAAAAACCAAAATTATGTCTTATAATTTAGCCCTGTAAATAATCTAATCGAACTGATATTTTATAAACACATAGCCTACTTTTTATCTTATCTCAACAATCTTGCTCAATATATGCATTCTTATACAACATATATAGGCAAATTCCTAGTTTTTGATATATAAAGTTCTTCTTCTCTTAATTTTTTATATAAATATATTTGGTTTCTAATTATTTGATCACTTAATTGAATTACACGAAAAAATCTTATATTGAATAAAATAATTTTTTTTAAATAATTTCACATATTTTATTCCTAGAAAATCCTTTTTTTAAAATTTATCATGTAAATATGTTTAGTTTCTAAACCTAGGAATTTTATTTTTTCTCTTTTTTAAGTTGGATATTTCTTTAATAATTTTATTCATTATTTAAACATAATATTCACTACATTCCTTAAAATTTAAATATTTTAATTGTAAATTTTGTTATCAACGGATAAACTGGTGATAGAAGAAACTTAAACGATGCTTATTTTCAATATTTTATATCCGTTCTACAGGGTTCAAAACAAAAGCATTAAGAATTTAAATGAATCTGAGCAATCATGTATATAAATAATTTGTATTTTACCAACCAATGTAAAATATTTGATATTCTAAAATATTACAATAAAATTAAGTGCTGATTTTCATATAAAGTTTACTATTATAGCAAAATGTAATACTAAGATAGAATTTAAATGCAGCTTTGTGCTTAACTCATGTGCATTTTGAATTAACTATCGAATTAAGAAGATTATTATAGAATTTAAATATATCGGTGTGCTTATTTACATGTATAATTATAATTTTACGAATCAAACTAGAGTACTTGAAATATTTTAAAATACCAATTTATTTAAGTAATCGTTTTCATAATAATTATAATTTTATATCGAAATGTATTATCATTTTAGAATTAATTATTATTTATGCGCCCATCTTCATAGTTAATTGCCCTTTTTTGCTCTAATAGAATATTTATTTGTCTTATGATACTGCAATGAATCTGTACATTAATTTTAATAACTATGCAAGTAATTTTTTTTAATTATTTAAGACACACGTAAAAAATCCAAAATTAATTTTTTTTATAGTGCATAAAATAGAGAGACAAATTTAAAGACCCATTATGACAAAACAAACCAACGATACAACATCCGGACAATTAACCCGAACATCCAAACTAATCCAAAAAAATGAAGAAGAAAACAATGAACTAGAAACCACAAAGAAGCTCAATTTACGTCTTACTGGTGAAGTTGCCATTCTTCGGCAAAATCTTATAGCGATCGAACGTGAAAACTACGGATTAAAAGAGCAAAAAAGCACAAAATTAATTCGAAGTCTAGATAAATCTGAATCTTTAAAAAAAGAGTTAACACTTCTAAAAACAGAAAATAAAATTAAAGAAAACCAATTGCGGGCATTCAAAAGACCTAAAAAATGTATTGATCACCAGACCCAAAAGGAAACACAAACCTCAGATTATATAACCGATCCTTTAGATTATAAATGGGTACTTAAACGAATATCAAACGAAATTGTTTTCGATTTATTTCCATTTAATGTTGAGAGACTTGAAGTTTTACACGACTATTTCTTAAATGAATTCGAACAACTACTTTGTAAAACTGATACAATCATTGAAGAAATAACTAAACGGAAAAACGATTTAAATGTATTTATCCGGCTTTTTTATATTTTTGGAATGAAAAAAGAAATATTCACTCACTTTTTAAAAGATATCTTTTATATGTACTTTAGAGAAAAACAAAAGGACAAAATGGTTCATGCACAGAATATGATATACGAAACTCTCAATTTCGTTGATATTTCATGGATTGTAAGTTTTATTGAAGATAAAGAATTCGTAGAAATATTCGATAATTTCCTCGGAAAAACGTTTGATAACTATTTTTGTATTTCATTTTATAAAAGAATAGCAAAAAATAGGCCATTTATTTTGAGCATTATTCTTTCAAAAACTAATTTTAATAATATCATGTTTCATTGTATCAAAAATAATCATGTTTCTTTTTTTGAACAATTAGTTGACTCAATTTCTGATGACGTTTTAAAAGGTTACATTGATGAAACTAATATCGAGTTTATAGATTCAAGTTCCTTAAAAAGAGTTTTTAAATCGGATTATATAGAGGCTTAAAGTAGATTCAGGTAACATAATAATTATAAATTTATCTGCACCTCACATGAACAAAAAACCATTTTAAATTTAATATTAAAGTCCACTTTTTTGCTTAAAATTATCTTTTTCATCACGAATAAAATGTTTTAAAAGGCTGTTTTAATGGCTGATGGTTGCATTTAAAATACACTTTATTGTTATCGTTTATATTAATAGCGATCACTATACAATTTATAATGTAAGCGGTTTTAATCTTTATTATCTATTGCATATTGAACAACTCTTATTCATATCACTATTTTCTAAATCATTGCAATATACGCATTCATATCCAAAAAAAGATTTTTATCGTATATTTAATCTTTATTATTAAGATTTACTGTAATACAGTCGATGCACCCCAAAAATTATGAATGCTTCGTCGTTTCAAAACAATAAAGAAATACATATCATATTAGCTAAAAATTCTCTTCATCAATAACGATCACTAGATGTGTTAGAACATAATTTATTTTAATCTTCTGTTTGATATGGCATATTGCGCTGTTTTTTTATATCATATCATTAATATCTAAGTTATTTTCAATAGATGCATTCATATCCCTAAATATTTAATTCGTAAAATAGATCTTTGCTATATATTATTACTATGATGTAGTCTCACATGAAAAAAATATTTTTTAAAATAAAATACCATACAAAAACATTAAAATAAAAATTCCCCAAACCAGTAAGCTATTTTTTTCAAATAAAACTATGAGAAGTGTTAAGTTTTTATAATATTAAACACCAATTTAAGTTCTAGTTTATATATAAACCCTGGGATTGAGAAAGACCCTTAAATTAATAGATCTCGAAAGTAGGTGAGGTATTGAAGAAGACTTTGGAGAGAATAAGATAATAGAAAGTATAAATAAGCTGTGCGCGAAAAAAATCAAGCAAGTTGTGCTCGATAACAGAAATAAAATGTTAATTATAAATTAGGTCCATAAATAAAACTTTATTTAGCTGATTTTCAGTTTTAAAATACTTCGTATGGTGGTATTAAATTCAAACATAATAATTATAGATGTAATGAAGCTGGGATTTGGTGTTTACTTTCCTGCATATCATCATAAGAAGACGAAAAATATTTATTTCAATGTTGAAATATTTTTTAATTGACAAGCAGATGCAAAAAATGCTTTGTCATGGCTATAATATACAAGAAGACATAGCGAAATGGTTTAATTCCTTTTTTTATGCTATTAGGTAAATATAATTTCAAAAAAAACAAAAAATCCGCAGATACTCAGCACAAGAAATAATATAAAATGAATTTGCGGACATCAAAGTGAATACAAGAATTATAATCACAAAAAAAATCAAAGAAATTCTTATTATTCTTATACATGATAAAAAAAGAACTGTATCATTCACAATTAAATTTGTTTGACTAGTATTGCAAACATATGCAAAGTTAGAAACGAAAATAAAAAGAGTGACCTACTAGAATCCGAGCTGCCATTAGTATACAAGTGCGAGACTTAAAATTTTCACATTTTATAGATTGGGACGGTATGAACACACGATATCAATAAAAGTACCTGAATAACTCGAGGTGTCGAACCAGATCAAGGTATATATACAACAACAAGATTGAGAAAATCCCTTGAACTAATAAGACTTAAACAGAGGAGAAGTATTGTGAGGAAACTCCAGAGAAAAGATGTTAGTCGAAAGTATTGATACCCTGGGCGTAGAATAGATCAAATAAATTGTGATTATAAACAAAAACTAAAATTATAACGATAAATTTAGGCCTAAAATCAATAGATTATTTCTTTGAACTTCAGTATTAATTTTTTTTTAATTTATACATATCATTGGTTATATTTAAGTGTTAAATATGATGATTTGACCCAACTCGATGAAATTGAAATCACAAAACAAAAAGTGTCTAAGAAAACTGATCTAGTTAAGCGAAATGCTCCATATAACAATTTTTCATGTGTAAGATAAATGATTCGAACTAAAAATGGTTTTCATGTTTAAATATATTTATTTGGACCGTGTTATCTAGTTTGTTAGTCTTTTTATCCGAATTGATATAAATCCAAATTCTAATTTAAAAATATCAGATATTTATGGAACCTTTAATCATTCGAGGATAGATATTTGGAATGTTAGAAAAAAATATGTGTTTAGAAATTATCAAATTTTCTCTTGATTTAAAACTAACTTAGGAACCCTATCATTTTTTTTTGAAGGCAACAAAAAAATATAAAAATTCACATATAATGCAATACCAAGTTTATATATAAAACCACTTTAGTCTATATTCACCTAGTAAAATACCCACTATAGCAAATTTTTCATAACTTTGGATAATTTTGACATACCTCTTGGTTTTAAGCGCTTTGAATACCATGATAAATTTAATATAAGAAATTATGTGATTAATAAGTTTACAGTTCCGTAAAATTTAATTTAAAGATAAAACCACAGATAGACGACCTTTATTACCCTTTGGGGTATTTTCTGAATGATATTAGAAAAAAAAATGTGTCATTTGATTAGCTTTCAGGCATATGTATAAGCCTCACTCACCATTTTTAATTTCGAAATTAAAATTTTTAAATTTTTTGTTGAAATTTAATCTATTTTTAGGTGATCCGGTGCTTCATATTTCAAAATTTATAATCAAATACGTCAATAACGCAAATTAATAACCATAGTGATTGTCTTTATTTCTATCTATTACATAATGTCAAAAATTATTCAAATACGTATCGATAGTTGCTCGGCTGTTTTTGCGATTTCCAAAATTATGTATCACAACCATATCTGATTAATATTTTATATCTAATATTCCAAGAATTTTAAATATTGTCTTCTTCAATTCCAAATTAGCTAAAATTTCCCACTTTTACTAAATATTGGAATGCGATAAATAAATTTCCTTTAGCATAAGCAATGACCAACAAAAAAATAAACCAAAGATTCATTTTTCATGATACTTCGTGTCTCGCCTCAAAATAATATAAAAGGGTATTTTGTTGTTTTTATGGTCTAAATACTTTATACATCATATTTATATATTCAAAGACCATAAATCTTTTAACAATTTATTTTATCATGAATAAAAGACTAGATGTATATTTTATGTATTACACAATTTTTGTTGATTTATTGAAAATTCCTTTACAAATTTTTGAATATAACCTGGTATAATCGATGCTGATTATCAACTAACATTTATTGTTTTGATATTCCCGTTTAATTAAAATTTCAGGAAATATAGCACCCTTAGTTTTTATTTCTAGAAGATTAAATAGAAGAATTATTTATTTTTTTATAAATATGACTGTAAAATCATAGAGCTAGAACACTTTAATGATACTTATTTTTTATTTATCTCTTAATTTTATTTCATTCTTTTACTTGTTCACTTTAAAATTCATATGACAATAGAAAATTTCTAGATAATTTCTTTTCAATCACATCTTCTTTACAAAAACCTTATGTACACCCTGTTTTCAAACTCAACATATTTAATATATTTCTCTTTCATTTTTTTCTATATGATAATGCTGATGTGATGATCACTTATATACATGCGATAGTATTAGAAAACTGTAAAATTCGAAGTTTTATAATAGAAATTTTGATAATCGATTCGCCTTGATTTATTGGTTATCACCAATAAAGAAATTCCCAATAACTACAAGTGACCATAAAGTAACATCTCCAAATAGAAATCAAATGTTAAATATCAAATGTACTACAATAGCAGATTCGTCTTCTAAATGTTTAAGGGCTAAATTTAAAATAAAAACCATGTTAAAAAGTTTTTATTTACTTTAGATGTCATAAAAACTAAATATCAGGGACAAAATTTTTATAAGATAGTGGTTTTATTTATTTTAATATTTCGGAGCTATAGAATCCTGTAAATAACCATAGCAAGGCATTAATATTAAAATATAGCGATTTTTCAGATACATTGAAGCGAATGAATCTGGCAGGTTAATCGAAGCACAAATTTATTATAAAGGATAAAGATTCGAATATTTATCGTATTTTCATTTTCTTAATAATATAAGATTTCAAATAAATCTACCACCATGATTATATTGCCATATAAATAATTAATTTTAAACTAGAAGCGCGAATATAGTTTTAGATGTTTAAATTTATCTTAAATCAAATGTAAGTAAGATTTTTATAAAATAAATGACAAAATCTTCAAAAGACTATAATTTAAACGTGATAAAATCATAATTGGTTTTCAAAAACGCTAAAATATGGTAAATTTTGAATGACCATGGCAAATCAACGGTATGGTTTAAAATGAAATATTTATTTAAATAGGTCAGAACTTCGGCTTGATTTTATCAAACCTAACATTTAAAAGAGTGTATATTCCAACGGTTTTATTCTGACCATGTGAATTGGATCAAAGCGTCTAGGAAACATCCTCGCCATACCAATAATGGCTATGATGAAAGCAGTGAATGCAGTTGTTTAGTCAAGTTTTTTTAGCGTCAGGATGAAGTGTAATTTAAATCAGAAAGATTTTTTTTACTGTGGGTCGGCTTACCGGAGCTTACTGTATCACTTTTAGATTAGTATAATTAATTATATGTTTAATAATTTGACATTGTCTTTGCGCTTGGTGATTTGAACTTGTAAATTTTTAAATTGAAGATTATTGGTCGAATATTCGAACCTAATAAAAAGAAGCTAATGGGGTACATTTTTTAGTTAGTATTATGTAATTTTCATGAAGCATAAATTGTAATAAATTAATTTTTGTAAATAGAAGTTCTGATCCTAGTTTTAAAATAATTAGTTGGATAAGAATGTGAAAACTCTGTTTCATTTCAAAATATTACAAATTTAAAACAACAATTCAGTTTAGTTTTTCAAAATAAATGAATTTAATTATTTTAAAAGATAATTTTTTATATCGTGAGAATCAATAAACTGTTAATAACGAAATTTTTATTTATTTATGGATTAATTTTCTTTTTATCAATTTTATCTATTTAGATGTGGTCGTCATATCGGGAATATTGCACAACTCGTTGATGCATCTTTTGAAACCTTCCCCTGATCTATATTTATCAACTGCTTTTCTTCTCTCAAATGAGATGAGTTCAAGTGTCTTGCGGAGTGAGAGAGCTTGAATGTTTGCTTCTACTTCGTCCGAGATTTTTAACTCCTTAATTAATAACGAAATAGAGTTATTTTAGTAATTTTATATTTATTTCCAATTAATTAAAGAACATCACATTGAAAATTATATATAATACAATTTTTTAAAATTAAAAGTATTTGTTTTACTTACTATAGAGGCTTATAATTTTAGAAGAAAATTGATGCTATTCTTCAGCCGAAATATATGTTTTTTTACAATTGATTCAAAACTATGTGCATGAATTGTATTAAAACACGATCAATATGTTATACTATTTATATAAATTAAAATAAAAGATGATTCATATTATTTCCTATCATTCTCGGAATTAATAATTTAATTGATTCGGACTTAGGATCATTAAATTTCAATATTTAATGAGAATTGGAAAATAATGACATTTGATGATTTATTTAAAAATTTTTATTGTGGTTTTTATGTCAATCGTTGATGTCTGAAATGATTCTAATTACGGAAGCATCAATGCAGCGTAAAATGAATTATTTTATAATCACTTGGTAAAATTTTCAACATTGCGGCTAAGTAAAATTAAGAAATCTTTCAATATTACAGCGAAAAGTCTTTTGATTTATTGTAGCTCTAAGATTTGTTGTTACCTGTACACTTATATGATTTAATTATACGCTTGTTTTTGTAATCAAAAAATTAATTAGGCCCAGCAACAAACTTCAAATAATTACCAAAATAAAATTAGTATTCTTGATATTTAACTTTTGTTCCAATCCTCAAAAACACCGCATATTTAATTTATCATCCAAATTGAGAAATATTATTGAAAAAGATTATTTATCATATAAAAACTAAACCAAATTTTTTTAACAGCATGAATCGTTTCACATTCTTTCTTATGATTTTTGTCAAATGTATAGATCAGAATGAAATAAATGACATCAAGAAATATTTGTATGGAAATAAACTATTGCACATCGAAAATGTAAAAGAAAACCGAGATCTAAGCGAAATAAGAAAATATAGAGACGACAGAATATTCATGAATGAAATAATTAATAAGCTACAAAATGTGAAGCTCAGTGAAAAGGCTACCCGTATTGTAAATAATTTGGATTTTCCCATGATAGTTACCTTGGGCGAAAAAAACTATCGCAATATATGTATAACAAATTTAAGATATTTTATATTCAAAATGGAAAATCCGTTCCTAAAAAAAATAATCAAATTTTTGCAAACTGCGGCAGTTGAAGATATTTCTTATTGTCAAACAAACAAGAAGAGAAAGATCCACGCAGATCATAAAGACTGCCTTTTGAAAGTAATGCCTTCCAGTTGCAGTAAAATGCATAGATCAAGATTAAAAAAGTATATTATTTACGAATCAGAATTAAAAAATTTTGTTGATTCAGCTCCTTTTCTCCTTAAAGGTGATCTTTTATTTCTTCAACATTTGGAGTTTAAATTTCATTTTGATAGCATTATGGAAGTTGAATATGAATTGGAAAATATGGGGATCGCGCCTCCAAATATAATGATTGATCATATTGCTTTATGTTTGATGGATGACCCGTATTTGTTGGTAGATGGTGAGAATTTTTATGTTGATAGAATTACAAGGAAATTTAAGATGGAACAAGATATATCGCCGTTCACAAGATCACCTTTAAAACCATTTGATCCCGAAAACCAAAACTGCAAGAAATCAAGTCAGCTGAAAAACGAGATCGAGGAGTTCATTAAGCGTGCTGGTCCGAGATTTGGTCCATTTTTTGAAAAAATAAGAAAATATGTTAATGCTGAATCAAGTTTCCGGGTAGTTTTAATAGAAAAAGAGGGTGCTTACCGTGATGAAATAATCAAGATAAATAATACAAGGTTTATTCCTCCAAGTAAAGATTCAAAATCCAAGTCCGGCATATATGTAGCACAAGGAGCCAGTATATACTACCCTATATGTGAGAAACCAGAAAAACAAAATTTATTTGACTTGGTTTGGCGGCGGATGGATGGCATAAATATCGGTTTTGATATTTCCCATTTGTTTATTCTCCATTTAAAAGATGAATATTTTTATGAATACGATAAATCTTATAAAACCATTAATAAGAGACCCGATTGGATTACCGCATCAGCGTATATGAAGCTTCTTTCATTTTTATTTGTTATATTTTTAGTAATTCCGATTTTAAATATTGCAATTGTTTGGGCTTTTAAATAAAAACAAGAATCCGAAATAGTTATTATCTTTTTTTACCGATTAATTTAAGAAGTAAAGTCATTTTTACCTGGAGTTTAATCTAAATAATGAAAACTTATTATAGTTCATCCTTAGCTTTTTCAATAAGATTAGATTTAAATTTAAGCTTTGAAAATCGAATTTTAATTTCAATTTATTCCGACATAAATTTTTATAGATATGGTTGTTTATATTAAAAAGAAAATATCACAAAAGCTATTCTAAAATATTTTAATATGGTAATTTTTTTTCTTATTATGTGAATAATTTTGCTGCCATCTTAATTTTCAAAATAAAATTAACACTGAATCCTATTTATATGTAAATAGGTAAAACTCTTCTTAATTATGAACTCGAAGCTATCAAGAAACTTTATATGACTTTTCATAATAAAATCGAATGGCGCCAATACCGATAATGGTTAATGTTGAATATATTTCTGGAAATAAAATACAAATACAATTTTTTTTGACATGTTACAATAGCTTAGTAAAGATCAACACTGAAAAATAGGATAAACGGGTGATTTTGAAAAATTGTCGCTAAATTATTCTATAAATTTCAAAAGATAGAATAAAAATATTTTTTTTTCACTAGAAAGTCTCGTTTTTGAAGTGAATTATTTGCCAGATTTCATTGACTCTCGATTTAGCTTTTTAGCTATAAAATACAACAAAGTAATTTTTTGCAAGATATACTTTATAAACTAATTGAAATATATTTTAATATAATTTTTAGTCATATTAAATGCCTAAAACCATGATTTTTATACCGTCAAGATTTCATTTGAATTATCCACAACTATTTTTTAAGTTTTGTGTAATCTGAAATTCCACAATCTTTGAGGCAAGAATGAATAGAATACTATAAAAATACGAAATTTACCATATAAACTATGAATATAGGATATAAACAAAGATTCACCATTATTTTGTGCATTTCAGCCCAGAATATATATGAAAAAAAAACAAGGGAGTCTGCAAAAAAAAGAACGTCCTTTGTTAGTTTTTGGTTAAGACGATGATCAAAATATAATCGGTGGTGATATACACCTATAAAAAATATCCGTTATAGGGGCATACTAGATTGTCAGATATATGTTCATAAATAATAATTTTAATCGACGAATAATATGGCGATAAAGTGTATAAAGAAAATCACAAATATAAGATGAAAGTTTATTAACAAAATATGTATTTAAGAAATACGTCTTTTAATTCTCAAAAACATTTGCTAGACGAGGAAAAACCAATCACGGTGAACAAAATAAAATGATGTTGCTCATGAACAATGCATAAAATTAAAAAAAAAACACAGAATAATCTTAATTAAGCTTTAGACTTAATAATATGTTTAAATTCTTCATCTCCGCTTTATTTTATTTATTAAATAGTTCCGAAGATCCCTGAGCTCATTTACAAACGGTTTAATATACTTATTAGTAATTTTTGGATTTAATTGAATATATTCTGGTTAAAAAATAAAGTTACAAACATTTTATACTCTTAAAAACCCCATATAAGGTATTTTAATGGTTTTATGGCGCAAATAAAAACAACAGATTCTATTAATAAATATCAAACCTGTTAGAATTGTGTTTCTGTGTATCTGTAGATGCTATATAGATGGAAATAGTGTCTTATTTTTCATTTTTTTTGATGTATTATTTACACGAAATTAAATTTGAAACTGCTTTGCCTGATTTTCTAAATAGTCTAGAATATAATTGATAGGATAGAATTAAAAAAGAAGTGTTGATTTGTTTTAACTAAGATGAATTTTCTATTGAATTTGAAAAAAATGCATAGTTTGTAAAATTTTGATAATATAAATCAAAAATACTACACAATTTAATTAATAAAAATTATATAGTTTTTTATTTACAGGCAAAAATGTGTATGAAAATATTATTATTCGAGATTTTTTGGTTTTATGTTTCTTAAACACACAAAAATAATTAAACAAGATCTCTACCGTAAGAGATATAATTTTTAAATTTATTTATCTCAAAGCAATTACGTGACTACAATACAGAATGATTCATAGAAATAATTAATTACTTTACTAAAATGTTTATATGGCTGGTAAAATGCGGTACTTCAAGTAATTTATAAGTGTGGCAATTTTATATGCTGTGTGTTCTTTTCCACTTTATTTGACCATATATTAGTTCAAGTATATGCGTTTACATGCACAAGCATAAATAAATTCGATTAAAATCTATTATTTTATTATATAAAATTGAACAAATAGAATTATTAATATTTCATTGAGTTTCATGTATATAATATATTCTCTTTTACAAAACATGAACTGGAAATTGTGATCTTTTGATAAATTACTAAACATGTAAATTATTAAATTTACAAGAAAAAAATATAAAATTAAACGTACATTTAAGTATCAGCAGTAATTCATTTATTTAGTTGGTTGTAAAAAATAACCAGAATCCGGAAATGCAAACTCGAAAAGTATTTGAACATGCTTAATGTACTACAAAACATTTTTTTCATTTAAAATTTACCATTAAAACAATGCGAGTAGCTTTTAAATGGGTTGAAAATTCGGTTAGCGGTTACAAAAGTATGCTAGAGTATGAATTCACATTAATACACAACGAAGTGATCAGAAGTATTAGCTTCATACTCTATAGAACATAAAATGGTAATAATTAAAAGATGAATTTGATTAAATATATCATGTAAAACAAAAATTCAGAAGTATGGATAATACCAAGATAAAAACGGAATTATAACTTTGAAAATTCGACTAAAAATTCATAAATGTAATATGAAAAAAAAATATAATTGCGCTTAAGAAATCTGAATTGTTTGACACCATAAATTAACGAATTGTTTAACTGAAAATTACGTGTTACTCAGGAATTTCACATTATAAAAGTTTGGAACAATAAAATTACTATAAGTCATAGCGTGTGAAAGTGTGATCGCGAAAAAACTATATAGAATTTTAATTCTTTGTGAATATTAACGGAAGCTGAGACATACGAATATACAATAGAGTTGTGGGAAATTCTTGAATTAATGTGTCTTATAAAAAAAATATTTACAGAGAATGTGATTTTAAAAATATATAAGGAGTTCTCATTAATTCTAATCGAGTTTTTTCGATTTTCAAAGTTTGCACAAAATAATAATATAAAACTAGCACTTAAATTATTTTTTTTGGCCAAGTTTTTCAAGATGACTATTTTTGATGGTTAAATAATTTAAAGGTATATTGGCATCGTAATTGATACGTTGAAGAAACTAAAAAGATGAAAATTCATTAAAGAATCCACAAAAAAAAATTAATTTTTTAAATCTATATGTGCATAAATAAATGCTTTCTGGATTTTTTAATTGTGATACGAAGTATTATATCAAAAAAACGTACGTAATAATTTATATAAATAAGAATAAAGCAGTGTTTATAAAAACTTTATAAATAAAAAGTGTTTGTTATTTATATATATGCATTTAGAAAGATTATAGGGCATATTTTACAAATCGCAGTTAAAAAACGAATATTTATATGCCCCTTAAAAGCATGAAATATTTGTTAATTTATCTTCTGGACATGTTATTATGTTCAATTTCAATATGAATTGTATATAAAATCAACATTGCACAGCGAATTTTTTTGTATCAAAAATGGGCTATTTATTATACAATACGAATATAATGATTAAATGTCGGATTTTGAATTTCAACTAAGCTGTGTACATTTTTAATTAATTTATTATATAAATAGTGTATTTATTTGGATTTTATGTGAATTTAGGCTAGTTATATGACTATATGAATGCCTTTGGAGTAATAAATGATACATATACATTTCCGAAAAAAATCCTTGGGTATTTTTATTATTTATAACTTTAAATTCAAATTTACATCTAAATTTATTAAATTTATATTACCAATGTATAATTAAACCAAATTTTTAATGATTTTTTCACAAAATATAAGCACAATTTTTTTCCTATCTTTTTGAAGGATAATCCTATATCTACATTGTATCATCTAATACAGATACCCAATAATAAGGGCGCATTAATTTTTTGCAGAATTTTGGGAAAATAATGTTTAATATCTAGACTACATGAACATAATATGATATTAAAAAAATAAAAAGTACTTTATACGACATAGTAAACTATGTAACACATTTTTCATTTTTTTTACTATTAATATTAGCTAAATATTTTACTTTACTACGATTCCCCCCAATGACGAATATGGAATCAGGTATGCATAATTGCTAATATATTTATTTGTGATTTAAATAATTTCGGTATTTTTATATATTATGAATTTCTAATAAATTCTCTTTGATTTATTTTAATTCAATTTACTTAACTTAACTTATTATTTTTGGTAGGGTGACATTAACACAATCTGGAAAATTATTACAAAAATATTTATATTCTTACTAGCCTAAGATACCTATTTAAGTAGATTTAAGATCATATTTTGTTTTAGTAACGATTCTGATATATCTATATAATTTAAAAAAATTAAAATGTGTTAAAATCATTTAAGTTTTGTATATAAAAATCTTTTTTTTTATATTTGTAAATTAAAGTTGTTTGAAAATGTTATTTATAAATCTATAAACACACTACAACATGCCAATAGAGGATATAATAATTGATTTAAAAAATAAATTTATTTATTTTCGTATTTTCTACAGAGTTTGCCATCCACAGATGGTATTATTATACAAGCAAATTAAAACAGAAATAATTTGAATTGTGTTAATTACTAACGCACAAATGTATTTAATCACATGTTATAAAAATATTTGAGCTAGATGAATTTAATAGTTTACAGCATAATTGAATTTAAAATGAATTACTGATTTTTATGTAATTTAGAAGGAAAAACGAAAATAAATTCGTTGGCTCATTGCAGCAATAAGAAAATATTATATGAAATTAAAGTTATGAGGTTTTTGTATTTAACTAAGGTTATAAATGGCTTTTTAAGCCATAAAAGATTTTTGTGATGTTATAACTATATGTGTATGGATTAAACCAATGATAAATATCAAAATAATATTTTTATAAGAAAAAATACATAATTAGAATATAATTATTGACTATAGGACATTATTAAAATACATTTCTAACATTCAAAAAGCCACCCGCGAAACACTATACGCGAATTTATGGCATGAATCCAAGATCCGCTAGCAGATCAATAAGGGAGTAAAGAAACTAATAAATGTGCATTATAGCAAAGATATTAGAGAATATGGGGGCCCAATTGCATTATCTAATCCGATAGTCAATACTTGGCTACAAGGTTAAGTGGCATCGACGAAAGAGGCCAAGAAATAGAACCCTGGGCCTTTAATATCTAGAAACGGACAAATCGTCTCGAAAAAAATTTTCACTTGTTTGTATTAATTTCAAAAAACGTAACACAAATGAATGTAATTAAGAGAGTGGCTAGAAAGGGTTCAATAATAATTACAGATTAATAGAAAGGCTATAAGGATATGCTTTGGATGACTATAAACACTATAGGCTCACACAAATAAACAATTTTGTTGATCCAGATTCTTTAGTATATATTCAAAATGTTTTTAAGTAGAAAAACAAGCTTTGGAACAACATTAAAAATGAATAATGTCTGAGAAAAGAATATAGAGAAAAATGGTTCAAGGTCTTAGTGTTTTTTTGTCATAGTAAATGTACTGTGTATAAAGTAAACTCGATTGTATATAAAATAAGAAAAAAATCTTATAATTTATATTAATATTAAATCATTTATCATACTATATTGTTTTTATTTCTTTCTGTATTAATTTTTATATTATAAATTTTATCTATCTAGAGGTGGTCAGCATATTTAAAATATTACACAACACCTTGATGCATGTTTTGACACCTTCCCCTGTACTATTTTAATCAACTGCTCTTCTTCTCTCAAATGAGATATGTTTTAGTGTCTTTCAGCATGTGTGAGCTTGCATGTATGCTTCTACTTTGTCCGAGATTTTTAACACCGCACATATTTTTTTTGATATTTTGTGACCATCCCATCCCAAGTCATCACATATGGTACTATTCTTATTTTACACATAAAAATTGTATCAATTTCATTCCCCAAGATGTCATACTTCTCATATTTTTTCATTCTCAACTTCGGTTAAGGTATCAAGGCTAGTCATACCTATTTCGATCAGCGTAATCATATTTTCTTTTATTTTGTATAGAAAAATATTTGCTCTATTTTGTTTGATTAAAATATCTGTTTTTATTCGAGTATCAACTTTTATTTCTGCATTTTCGTTTTCGCAGATCTCTTGTACTGAGTGAGTTCTGATCTTTTTGGTTTTCTTGAAGTTGTATCGTCTTGATAGGAAAAAATAAAGACATCTTACTATTTCATTATGTCTTCGCGTGTAATCATGCCCTAACATTTTCTCGCATCTCGTTGTAAGGTGTTCGATATTTTTTTTGGCTCTGTTAAAATGCGGGCTTTTTATCCTCTCGCCAAAAAACACATTTATGTCTTGAATAAAACAGAATTTTCCTTCTATGCTTGGTTTAATGTTGCCATATTTTATCCATCTTGATGATCCAACAATATCAACCATATCATTATTCTTAGCTTCAAAAAGTTTTTGGTGTAATGGTTTTTCTTTTATTTTACACAAAGAACTTTCTTGCTGCTTTTTCTCCAGTGTTTCGAGTCGGTGATATTAGCATGATATTTATTTTTAAGATATTCATTAATTAATGAGAGATGTGCCTTGTTATCTTTTTCTACTTTTAAAATTGCAGCCCTCCTCGTTGAGCTATTTTTACTGTTTTCAAGCAGATTTTTTAGCTAGTAGATCATCTTCTCGGCTTTAAATTATATATTACATAGCCCACATTCTAGTTCATTTCTCTTTATATATAATCTTTGTTTATTACTAGGCTGGAGGTGAATGGAAAATTCGTTTAAAATATCTCTTATCTTATCATCAAGTTTGATGTATTCTTCTGGTTCTAATTTTAATACGCCTGCGTGGTAATTAATGAGTGATGTCGCATGTTCATTAATGGCTTCAAATAAATTCCCGGCATTAAGTTTAGTCTTACATAAATTTCTTATTCGATTTAATATTTGTTCTGCAATTATATCTATAGTTTCTTGCTTTGGCTCTGATTTGCTATTCTCAATTACCCCAAGATATTTTAGGCTGCCGGGCCTTCTATAAATGTTGCTGCATCTGCGCATATTTCATGGTTAGTAGCTGATTTGTTTTTGTTTATTTCAAGGCCATCTGCATTAAAGAAGGTAAGTTCTTCGTCTGTCATGAGTTTAAGTGTCTCTAGTATTTTTGATATTAATTTGAGGTCATCTATGAAGAGTAGGTGATTTGTTGTATAGGAGTTTTCATCGTTCAGTACACTCACCCCGGGAAAAGCGTATATTTAATTTTCTGCATAAGGGATCAATGCATAGACCGAGATAAAAAAATAATTTTCGAACTGTATCCTTGTAGTATATCCTTATTTTTTTTATACATGATTTCTTCTCGATTTAACCTTAAGAATAAACTCCATTTACTTGTGATATTTTTTATAAAGGACGTTATACATGCAGGTAGATTCAAATTTTCAGTATATGCATGCAAGTAGTTATGTTCTATCTAGTCAAATGCCATTTTTTACATAAATCCACGTTGTAAATAGATGGTTCAAATGCTCTTTATGGATCGCAATATCAAAGATAGCTTGTTCTTTTGTACCTTAAACGCGCCTTATCGTTTTTAACTGATTTTCCGCTATATATTATCTTGTCTCGACCTCATACTAAATAATTTTCGAGACAGCTCTTGTCGTTTACTTACTTAAATTAGAAATACACGTGATTTATCTGAATTCATTTCCTATTGTGACATCTTCTTTTGGTATCAGATATGTCGTACCCGAGTAAAACTATACTTCCTGTTATTTTTTTCCATCTATTCCTCCGATATAATCTGGTATATGAATTTATGCAGGCTCGTATTTTTTTAATGAAGAAATAAAAGATTCCATCTGGTCGAGCAGCTTTCTAGTTTGGCAGTGATTTTTTTATGCTTAAACTCAACCTTTATTATAAGCTTATTTTTTCCTGTTTTTGGACAGGTAGAAATGGGAATAGGTAATCGTTATAATTTTTTTTGTTGCGGTTTTACGCACCGTTCTCCCGTATTTTCATCAAAAAATTTTCGATTTGTTGATTTGACGCTTCGATTATATAATTATTATTTTCAGCCAACCCTCTATAACAAAATCATCTCATTAGGCACAAAGCAGTATTTTCTTTGGTTAAGTCACATATTTTTTGTCCAGCTCTATCTTTTTCTTTAGTATTCTTTTTTTTTTCTGTATGCTCATTTAATATTGTTTTAAGATGATCATATATATCTAGGATCATGTTCCTTGATCGTAATATTTTTCTTAATTTTTTTACTCCCTCTTTCTTAACTTCACTGCGTTTATTTTTATATAATTCTAGTCCATCTTTAAACTTTCTTAAAGCTCAATTTTTTCTAAAATAAATTGGTTGTACTTTTTCGATTTTGTTGTGAGGCGTTTGTAGGTCTGTTGTGCTGTTTGTAGCAAGAATGGAACATCGGACATTTTCTTAAGATTCTGGGTGGATTTAATTGTCCCTATTTTCTTATTAATAGTTTGGAGAATATTAGAGTCAACTTTGTAGCATGAAATTTTTCTTGACCTTTCAAATTTAACGATGTTTGCCCTTTTTAGCGCTCTTATATTTCATTGAATTCCTTTCTACATAAGTCGACTCTTCTATACTCTTCAATTCCTAAATTGGATTGTTCACTTAATTTTGTTCTTTTTGAGTTTTTGACGTTTTCGGCATCAAATAGTTTGACAACTGACTTCCTTCCATTTTGGTCCATTACTATTCTCAATTTTCTTCCTTTGAGTTCCTGTTGGACTAAATTACATTGTAATTTTCCGTTGTAATATTTTTACAGTTTCACCCATTCGAAGCGTGGCATATGATGGAAACGTATTAGTATTGCCGCATAGGCATCTTGAACCCATTCATCCAATGGAGATTCTGTTGATGTGAAGATCGATTCTAAAGTCATCATACTTATAGCAATAATTTTATCAAAATATTTGAATTTTTTCAAAATTAGATTTAAAGAAGTTTATTGGTATTAATTAGTTTAATAACTGGACGGATTTGTCTATTGATCCAAAATTTCGGTTAAAATATTTCAAAAATATATATAAAATATCTAAAAAATGTTATAAATGGTTAAATTTATAAAAATGAATAAAAATACAAAATATTTATATTTTATTAATCAGGAGGGTCTTTAAAATGTTTTATTTTGAATTCCTTTACCTTGTATTAGAAATAATTTTATTGTACCGAAAAAATTGACTTTAATGGTATGGTTGAAATTATGCTCCAACTTCCTTTTAATTTATCATAGAAGATTTTCTTGCTTTTTCTAAATGAATATCCTCGTATTTGCATAATTAAAAAAATAAATTATTTCTATGTATTCAATTTTTTGCAATACAGTAAAAAAATAAATGCTTTATTTCCGTGTTAAATTAAAAATAATGTCACGAAAGCAACATCTTAAGGATTTATAAAATTTTCTGTGTGACTTGTATTATTTTTAGATATAAAAATTATCTATTGTTGTTTTAATATGTAACTGTAACCTTATCAGAGGCATTCGATTATAGTTAATTGAATATTGATATTAGAAAAAGAATATTATTTTAATTAGATATATTATGTGCTATTGAGGGTTGACGTTTTCTCTATAAATTGTTTGAAAATTATCTGATGAATTACTATGATGATGTAACACCATGTAACACATTTTCAATCATTTTTAACACGTCAAAATTCAAAATATTGATCATTAAACAAACTAGTGTGCAGATTCTTTGCACAACACATAAAACTAAATGCCATATGTATTCTTTTTCAACATTTATTTTTCCGTATAATTCAAAAATATTAGCGAAAGAAATTGTTATGGCTTATTCCTTTGGATCATGATATTATATTATGATTCTCACATGGATATTCATTTGTTTCTTTGTATATGTAGCTGCGTATAATTTTTAAAGATTGAAAAAACCCTTTAATATTTTTTTATAATGTATTACTTTTCTTTGCATTATACGTATATAGATATAGTCCAATATGCCAACAAGTATTTATGTAAATGGTACACTAGTTAGGCATTCACTGCACCGTTTAAAGAAATCCTTTTGCATAAGAAGTAATTAAAAAACAAGAAGTGTAATTTTCATACTTTTTCTCTTATTATCCTATAAATAGGGTATAGAATGGTTAATATTTTTACATTCCACCCTGCTCAAAAAATGAACAATAATATCACAGTTACTTTATGTTAACTAAAAATAAATATTTTTTAAAATCATTACTATGTTTAGTATGGTCTTAAATGAATTATCAACATCTTTTGTGTGATAATTTAACGAAATTTTGAAATGCAACTTTAGACATATTTTATATATGATACTAGTAAATACACCATAAATTTTATAATTTTTAACAGAGAATTATGCCATACATATTAATTTAAGTGCTAAAAAATAGCATGCAATTCTTTTAGAATAAATTTTCAATGATTATTCTCTTTTGTAATACAAAAAAACTGTAGGAATAACTCTTAAAAGATAATATAATATTGAATACTTTTGTGGTGTTTACTCTTAATCTTTAAACGAAATTAATCTGATTAAATAGATGACAAAGTTTTTTTGCAATACAAAAATTTATTTAAATCTCGTAGTTGATCGTTTTCAAATTTCAAGATCAAACAAGCTATCAAAGAGGCTAGAATTATATGTTTATATTTATATTTACGAGAACTGGAATTTTATCTATTTTTTGATAAAAACGCCTTCTATCATGACCCGATACATTTCGAAATTTTTCTTACGATTCAATTGCAGCTTCCTATCTTCAAAAAGATTTTCAACAATGAAACCAGAATCTTCAACAATTTTCTTTAATTCCTCAGCCTCAAAAAAATGTGTAAATGTACCATCCGCCCTTTTATAAAAGTTTCTTCCTGTTACTTGTTCTTTTTTATATCGTAACTGTATCATATCCATATTGCCATAATCTCTAAAGTATATCTTCCCATTTTTTTTCATAGCTTTAGAAAGCTTTCTGAAAATAGCAGGCAATAAAACAGGATCGATTGCAGAAAGCGTATAAATAGAAATTATAGAATCTATTTCACTTAATGGAATTTCTTCTTCTGAACTAATATCATGGACAAAAAAATTCACGTTTGGGAATGAAGAACGTGCAAGCTCTATTGCTGCTAGCGAAAAATCGCATCCATGTATTTCATTTTCAGTGTAGCAAAGCTCGTGAAGGGAGTTACCAACACCACACCCGATTTCTAAAATCCTTTGATTTGATGCATAAAGTTCTGGAAATTTCATTCTAATCCACTTTCGATTTTTGAAAAATGACGCTTGATGATTTATATAGAAATTGTCCCATGATTCCTTCGACTTCTCATACAGATTGTGCTTTTTGTCGATTTCTTGTATATCTTGGTGTATCTTTTTCAAAGCTTTTTCTAGTTGCTCTTCTTTTAAATAAACATTGTCCCATGCGTTATGATTATATTTGTCGCTTTCATTTATAAGCTCTCGTCTTCTTGTCATTGAATATTTTAGTAATTATTATGAAAATATCATAAATCCGAATTGATAAATTGATTGGTTAATATAGAAGTATTATTTTTAAAGTTGTAAATTATAATTGTAAAATCGAATTATATAATATAAACGAAGTTATTATCTAGGGACAAGACACTTGAACTCATCTTATTTGAGCGAAGAAGAGCGTTGATGAAGATAGATCAGGGGAAGGTTACAAAAGATGTATCAAGGAGCTGTACAATGTTCTCAATGGGTTGACTATGTCTCAAAAGATTAAATTATTAAAAAGAAACTTAATCCATAAATTAAAAATATTCAATCGCCGAACAAAATCATTTAAATTTAATAATGAAAATTTATCTTTGTTATATTTTTTGAAAATGAACATTTGAACAAAATCATTTAAATCTTAAAAATAAAATTTCTCTTTGTTGTTTTAATTTTTGAAAACGAATCTCAGATCATATAAATTATTCGTGTCGTATTTACACATAAATCTATTGATTTAATTGATTTTGATTAAAACATAAGATAACAAATATATTGGGGTTTAGCTTGTATCACAAAATTAATATTTTTATGTTAAAATTCTTTTGAATTTATTTTTTTCAAAACAAGTTTAAACATAATCATTTGTTTCGAAACTTACATAATTTTAATATTTAGAATAGCTAGATTAGAGCGATGATTTATTTTTAATCGAAAAGTGATAAGTTTTGTAATAAAACAAGTTTATACATAATCATTTGCTTCGAAACTTCCATAATTTTAATATTTAGAATAGCTAGATTAGAGCGATGATTTATTTTTAATTGAAAAGTGATAAGTTTTGTAATAAAGCAAGTTTATATAATCATTTGCTTCGAAACTTCCATAATTTTAATATTTAGAATAGCTAGATTAGAGCGATGATTTATTTTTAATTGAAAAGTGATAAGTTTTGTAATAAAGCAAGTTTATATAATCATTTGCTTCGAAACTTCCATAATTTTAATATTTAGAATAGCTAGATTAGAGCGATGATTTATCTTTAATTGAAAGGTGATAAGTTTTGTAATATTAGTTTCGAATTAAATAAATAAAGATGGCGTCATTTTCAATATCAGAAGAAAAAAATTGATCATGATATTTTTAACGTAATCATCAATAAAAATATCTTCCGCTTCTATCATAATTGAAATATCGGCATATTTTCTATTATTATACACTACACCTGGATTTTAGTTTCATAATAAAACTATAAATTTATTCAAAGTCTTATTTTGTTTAAAATGTGCATCTCAGAAATCAATTATTTATAATTTTTTCTAAAATTACTACATAGAATTTCTTAAATTAATTTTCATTGATAGAAATTAGAAATCTTAAAACGAGTGATTTTATGATATATCAATTAATAAAGTAGCCAAATTAATGGGAATCAAAGGACAGTAATAAAAGAATAAATCATCTCTAACATATCATAATACTTTGGAGAATTTTAAATTTTCTACATTGGAATTTCGTTAGATGAATTTTTAGAACTTTTACAGCAAAAATGTTTGAAAGATGTCATGTGTCATTAGAAAGTTGCATTTTATCACACTTCCTTCTTATCCATCCAAAGATATTGAAATCGGGAAATTTTCTTGAAATTGCACGTTAAGAATTATCAATTAAAGTGATTATAATCGCTATAAAAGCTATAAATATGTAATTTTTGGAAATTTATTAACCCCATGAATTTACTCAATTTTAGATCGATATTAAACATTCTGCTGGCGAAATCTACAATTTCAAATCCAGGAAAAGATGAAATCGAAAAATATTTAAGTGTAAACGATATTGAGTATACAATTGATCCACTTTACCCCGAAACTTTTATAGAAAATGTGTCAAGTACAGATCATTTATATGATATTGAAAAAATTAACAATTCAATAAATGAAATCGAACTTTCTAAAGTTAATTCCGAAATCGTGATAAACCTAGACTTTTACTTTAATGTCAAGGTTTTTAATGGTGAATACAAATATATGTGCGCTGAACTTGCAGCTTCTTTAGAAAAAAATTTAACCGTAGATTTTTTGGAGGAAATAGCCAAAAAACTATTAAATAAGGAGAGGCCGGTAGAAAATGTTGAGGGAATTTCAAAGGCCGTTCTGCATATGTCTAAAAATTGCCCATGTGCAGATAATCTTGAAAAAGGAGGCCAAGAACGCGGTCTACCTTTGGCCCCTGAAGGAATGAATGTCCGTTATTCTGAGATCAAGAAAATGATTAAAAAAATGTATCGAATTATTGATAGATATGACAGATTTTTATTGAAAATCTTAAATTTTACTTTTATATGTGACGGAATAGCAGATGCTTGTTCGGAGCTAAAGACTATGGGAATAGCTCCGAATTTCCTCATAAATGATTTAACCACTATTTTAATGTATGAACTAGAACCTTTAGATTGTAACTCAAAACCTTTTTTTAAAGAGATTGTACATAGGTACATGATGCAGGATCCTCTTGGTAATAATTCAGAATGCTCCAGTATAACATTACTCGAAAATCAGAGTAATCTCAATGAAGAATATATAAAACAATATAATTCAATGATGAAATATCAGAAGTTTCTAACACGATGTGGAAAATTTGGTCCTTTTTTTGAACAAGGCATTAAATTTAAAGAATCCATAGGCTGTTTCAAGCTAGTCTATTTTGGAGTAGGTTGCAGTGACAAAATAATAATTGAAAAAGTAGCAAAAGTAGCAAAAAATGTAAAATTCGCTAAAAGAGATTACAAAATAAAGGATGTAAAAACTATAAAGCTTGGTGAGATTATATATCTTTGCGAAATTCCGATCACTAATTCGGTTGAAAACGAGTATGGAAAAATTGTTTATCGCACCCCAGACGCAGTACCCAGTAAAGTCCCTCGATATAATTTGGGCTTTGTCCATCTAACAGAAAAATATACAAACAAGCACGAGCAAAAAAAATCGTAGAAAAATAAATTATTTTTCTAAGAATTTTAATTATTTTTATATTTTTGGTGTATCGTTTTTTTAAATGCACGTGATTCATGGGATCTTTTACCGGTTAATTTATAAAAATTTTAAATTAAATTCATTTAACTTCGGCTTTCCGTTATTTTTCAAATGCTTTTGTTTTTATTGTTGCCAAAAAATGGTATTCATGAAATGCATTTCACTCTTTATTAGTAACAAATATAAATTTATCATAAATATAATTTTTCAGATGCTCTTATTTTATTGTTGCCAAAAAAATGGTATTCATGAAATGTATTTCACTCTTTATTAGTAACAAATATAAATTTGTCATAAATGTAATTTTTCAGATGCCTTCTGTTTTTTTATTTAAAGAGGCCACGATGTTCGTGAAATATATTTAATTTTTTTGGCAACAAATATAAATTTATCATAAATGTAATTTTTCAAATGCTTTTTGCTTTTTTTTTCGATCTATTTTTTATTATTTAAAGAGATGTGGTATTCTATATTTACCGTTTACTTCATTTACAAATTTTTTATTTGTCATCAATAACACTATAGGGCTAATCTGCAAATAATGAATAAAAAGACAAAATTTTGTAAAATATAAATCACCACTCTTCACAGCAAATAAAATACATCTTTAACTACTTATTACTCTTATTCATTCAAATAAGTTGAAGTTTATTTACTCGATCTACATGTGAAAGATTCTTTATTATTTTACACATAAAACACTTAGCATACATTACTACGTTTTAAAAAGCCCAACACTCATTTTAGCCTCTATTCTAATAAAAAAAACCCCGATAAATCAATGAAATTCGAGTTTAACACGCCTTTTTGCGAACTATAAACCCAAATTGTAGTTTATAATCTATTAATATACTGTTTTTCTTTCCGTTTTCCCTTATTTCTCTGTTTTTTAATTGTGAATAAAATTAAAACACCTTTTTTCTCTATCAAGAATGTAAAAAAAATATTTATAATAATATCATTATAGAATTATCAAGCTCTTATTGTTTTTATATAATCAAGTATTTATAATATCAAAAATAATTAAAAAACCCAAAATATTATATTTATAGAAACTTGATAATTTTCGCAGCACATAAATATGATTCAGCATATCCTATAAAAAAACTGTTTTCATCAATACATCACGAAAGCATTCAATCAATTCATTATTTTTTATTAGACTAAATCCTATTTTCATGCAACATATTTTGATGACCTGTATAATTCTTTGAAATAATGTCAATATATCGCTAAAAAGCCGAATTTTAATTTTTTTAGATAATAAAATTACAAATTTGATTTAATTTTTTTTTGATTATTGATAGAATGCATTCTTTTAAATTTAGAATACAAATTTAATAATCTTTTTGTTTCTTATAATACATTACAAGTTTATTTAAAATAAATATTTTTGTTTTTTTTTGAGCGCAGTTTTAAATCATAGAAATGAAATTGTTTTAGATTAAACAAGCTTGAAAACAGAAAATCTATTTAGTTATTTAATATAGAAAGTGATGAATTATATGAAATGGTTATATCAAGAAACGTAATAAAATGTGAGATTCATATCAAATGCCATAAAATAAAAAAATAAAAAGCTACATTACAAGAATGCAGAATAATTAGATACATAAAGTTTTTATTAATATTACATGTATAGTAAAATAGATAAATCCGGAAAATCAAATTACCAACAAAGCTAGTGTAATATAAAAACACCTTATTCGTTTCGCCATCAAATAATAAGAACAAGTCCGAGTTATCATATATATCGTAGGAATTATATTATAATCTGAATTTTTGAAGCATAAACATATAAATTTATATCCGATAAAGTCTTAACAAATAAATACTAAACACTAATAAACTAATGATTGTTTTAAAAATTATTGATAACAAATTTCAGTTTTTAAAAAAATAGAAAAGTGAAACATAGCTTCCTTCAAATTCTCAAAGAACCTTTTTTGTGCTTCCCATACTATATTGGGTAGGATAATGTCATTCAAAATCGTTTTTTTTAAAGCTGAAAATTACTAAAAGGTTTTACTATATAACCTGTAAAGTAAATTAAGAGGTGTTTGCCACATTAATATGAATGGTGGATTTCTTTAAACGTAATTATGTGGGTCTAATTTATACAATATTACTGACGTGACATTTTTTTTTAATGATAATAGCTTGATTACCCAGTGTTATCTTCTTATAGAACTCTAAAATTCACAAAAAATATATTATATTGTAAAAACAATAGTTTGTGTTTTGTGTTATAGATACAGTTATAACAAGGTTTCGTAGTTAATTGGAGGTTATAAAAAGATATCGATCGTGGCTTGAATTTCTTTAAATATTCATAAATTTCAAACCTTCAACTAAAATACTTTCGAATATATGCAGCTCTTCTGATAATATTAAATTTTCTTGGTAATTTTGTCAGAACACTCTTTACCACAATAAAAATATGCTTTAATTATCGCACATTACACTGAATTATGTGGGTTTAAATTTTTAACACTGGTTTCTTATTTTTTATATTTTTTACAATATAAAATCATATAGTAACTTTTTGTAACAATATCTTTTTTTGAATTTTAAATTCAGGACTAAAATATTGATTTTTTTCGCTTCAATGATCAAAAATTGTTGTAAGTAATAATTCCTAATTTCTAGTATTTATTCAATAAGTATATATTGAAGGGGTTTAGAAATCACAAAAACGATTCAAAAAAGGATTCTTAAAACATTCCCACCACGAAAGAACATATCTGCATTTTAGTACCAAATCTTTTATTTTAACGCATAGGATTTTTATTTCTTTGTTTGAAAATTTTATTTACTCCAATTCATTGATCTAATAGCTTATTAAACTAAAAAAATCGGGCTGATCTATTCAAGAAAAGCACCTCCTATTTACAAGAATACCGGAAACACAAAAAAATATACGAAGAAAAGATTTTTATATATGCCGAAATATATATTTTATATTGGTTTAATAGCCTTTGTAGCATAATTACTCCCAGAGTGTGATCGACTGTGTTTATTATATTCTAATTATTTACTGTGATTTAAATATGGCTTTTCTTGTTTTATATATAAATAATTCCGTTGTCTTTAATATTACTTCAAATCCTTGCTAATATGCATTAAGATAGTAATATTGCGGTCACAGTCCTAATTTTTTATAATTATTTACACCTGTTTGATATAATTTATATACAATAAACATAAGTAACTGCTATTTATAAGCAAAAAAAATTGTTCTATTTTTCAAATTGAGGTTTAAGATTAGCTTTATATAATAAAAAGGTTATTATATTTAATTGTTTGTTAATGGGGGTTTTTTACAAATTTAGAATATACAGAACACTTCGCTGTGTATTTTATAACCATGTGCAAAACCCCAACCAATAAAAATTTAAATCAGATACATAATAAAATTTTATACATAGAAAAGTAAAACTTTACGATGAAATAGAAAAAAGTATGCAGGAATTGATTTTTATTTTCTTGTATTAAGTTTGATAAGCAAAAAAGAAAGATTTTACTTTCTCTAATTTTCTAAAATCAATAAAAAGCTTTTGTGATGAAAACAGGAAATCGAATATAAAGTTAATAAAGGGTTTTTTATGTTTTGAAACGAAAATTATGGATTAACAGATATACCATTCATCATAAAAATTAAGAAATTTAAATGTTTCATACCTTTATATGCATAAAAAATTTTTTTTTTATAAGAAAAAACCAAGAAGGCACAATAGCAAATTATTTTATGATAACCACCTATTTATATATATAGTTTTCATGTTAAAAAATCTGGCTTTGGTTGTCTTTCTTTTATAAAAAGCCATAAGATATGGAAATTAGTTTTAAATTATATTATCGATAAATTCATCATAAGAATTATTAGTACACAAAGAAATATTTTTTTGATAATTAAATATAGCATAAAATTTCTGTTATATAATCTGTATATTAATTATACCCTATTTTAGCTTAATTTAAATGGTTGGATTGTGTAATATTTTTTTCACGCTTTTTATTTGATTTATAGAAAGATATATTGTAAAAATTATGAATTAATTTAATCCAGAGTGACTTATCGTATCAAATTTCATGAAAATATTGAAATTTTTTGCTAATATCTTAATTAGCCTGAAACGTAATTTTTTGCCATCAATAAGGATTATATTGGTATTATTATCTGTGCTATAGTCAATTGATATTTTTTCTTAATATAGAAAGACAACATTTATTTGTCGGTTAAGTTATTTTCAATATGATAAAACATAAAATAAATATCGGTTATATAATTTTTACCATGATAAATATCGAGAAATATCTTTCAAATAATATTATCAGCAATTTTTTAATTTTTAATAAATGTTGCGTATTTTTAAAGCTATAATTTTAGTTTGATCTATTCCTGTAATTTCACAGTAAAATATAAACTAAAAATATTTTTTAATATCTTTGCGATAGTTATTTTTCTATATAATACTAAGATTTTGCAGTATTTGTACTTATTTTATGCAATTTTAGAAATTGAATATATTTTTATTTATAGTGTAATCTTGGTATTCCAAATTTAAATTTTCTTTTCTTCCATTAAATGATTTTATAATCGCAGATATATCATATAAATACTCTTGGCTACAGTATCTATTCTTACATCTTCTTCAATATCTTTACCTATTTTCATGTCCTATTGGTTCAAGGGTTTACTTCAATTTTATAGTTTAAATATGTGCCTCAATTCGACTTGAGACTCCGAATTATAGTATATGTATAAATATAATAAATGCATACAATTTTATGAAATCAAAACCATATTTTGTTAACTTTTTTAAATTTTCAAAAAAAATAAATTCACATCAGATATATTTTTTATGCTCTGAATTTCAAGATAATTTAATATTTACGATTTCTATTTGAATTTGACTATTAAAAAACACCTTTGATATATTTTAGAGCACAAAGAGTTCATGATCGTTATAAAATTATGTAAAGTAATTTATTGTCATTGTGTTGCATAAAAGATTTATAGTATATTTAAAATAATATTGAATCAAGCTATAAATAAATTGTAACGGGTTATTTTACCGCTATGCGTGCAACTGGAATAGATCAATAAAAAGGATTTGTATTTCATTCGTTTAGAAGTCAAAAATATTAGAAATTAAACTCTATAAAACTGTAAGATGTCTGTTTTCAGTCAATCTTATCACCCTTCTAACATTTTAAGCTTTTTTTTCGATTTTAATCAACTAGGATAAAATTTTTTAGTGGATTAATTTGATTTTAGCCATTAAAATTCATCCTAGTTATTCTTTAGATAGTATTTAAAAATTATTTTATAAATAGTTCTTTCAGTCTCATTTTTTTAAAATATATCTTAATACACCTTCACCTTTAAAAACTTATAAATTAAAGTGGTTTTGTCAATCCTATCGTTTTTTTATGCTTGTGCTCCAGTTAAAATTTCTAGCACTTTTCAGAAGAAAATCAGTAAATGTAGATTTTGTGATATTTTATGGTGAGTTTGTTTTGGGATTTAGAGATATATTATCGGATTGGATATTGGTCACTAAACTGACGATTTAAATAAGAAATTCATGAGTTTTCATCAATGAATTTGCTTATTTTTTTTATATTTATAAATGATTTGGTGAAAAAATCATAATAGGCTAGGCTGTTTAATAAAAATAGCCGTCATTAAAGTCTATAAAAAAAGTTTAATTTCGTAAAACTGATTTTAAGTTGATAAGTAGCAAGATTAGGATATAAAGTCATTTTTTCAAACAACTATTCGCTATACATAATGATTTTCATTATAATCAGCGGCTATATATGTATACTTTTTGAATGCAAGAGTTTCTCAACTATTTGAAAATTAAAATAATTTTTATTATTTTACGCTCCCAAAGTACAGGACACATGTAATTTGATATAATATAATTTTTTTTTATAACCAAAATTCATTACTAATAAGTTAAACACTTTAGGTATTCAGAAATGGTTGAGAGTAATAAGCCGATGCCTTGGATATGCGTAAAATATCGTTATTAAAGCATAGCATGATAAATAAAGAATTTTATTTCAGCAAAATCCAAAAATGGGTTTTAAATGTATATGAAAACATATATCGAATTATCTTTCCGAAAAAAATGCACATTTAGAATTAAAATTCAATTTTTAATATATAGAAGTAATAAGTAATACCAGCTATATTATATAACATCAGGTGTTAAGAAATCATTATTGGGATGCCAATGCTTAATAACAAATTGTACCCTCATCTAAAGAACTTTGAAACCTTAATAAAATTCATTTATAATCTAAATTAAAGGTAAATATAGGTTTTATCGTTTTAATGCCGTAATAACAATTTGTAATTTTTTAAGTTGCTTCTTTCATATATGATTTTCGTTAATGCAGCCCAATAGCATTTCAATAAATATTTACAGTTAACAGAACTCTAAGGGTAGCGTATTTCCATGTTAATATCTTGTTTTATGTTTTGTATTCTTACTTTCTATTGAAAAAGTTAATGTTTGGTTTCTGTATATTCACCTTTTTTTTATGGCTCATTTTATAGAAAACATATTAAAAGACAGATTTTTTGTACCTAGCTAAAATATCATACCAAAAAAGGTGTGTATTTTCAATATTATTTATAGATAATAAATTTCCGATCAGTAATAGAAATATAAAATAAAAAAAGTATATGCGTTCCGTACTCACAGAATTAATGAACATTTAATTAAAAATCACATTTTATATATAATTCAATCAAAATATAAAATCAAAACAAAATATTTGAAAGAATTTAATGTACGAAAATACATTAAATATTAGTGCGTTTAAAATTAGATCCGTAATAACGGATTATCATAATCATATTGTATTCATAATCTAAATGAAGTGCAGAATTATTTTGCGAGAGATAAATCGTAAACTAAAAAATATAAATGAATTCATGAACAGATAATTTCGTGGAAGTATATTATATTTTAAAATAGTGTTCATAATTATCAAAATCGCGGAAGCCGCACTCTTTAAGCTTATTGAAACACAGAATTTATATTTAACAGATATAACACGTAAAAAATGGAAATAAATTTTACGTAAAAATAGTTCAATAGATATGCCATGAATTAATATTTAATCTAATTATGAAAATAACGGGAAGCTGTATTCAATCAAATACAAGATAAATAAAATATGGAATTCATATTTCCAATTTAATTTATATGGAAATATAAAAATTCAAATGAAATTAGAAAACAGAAGGTCTATATTTCGACTTGTGATTTAGAACGTATTTATTTTTATTGCTACGCTCTTTGATGATGAATCATATCGTTTTCACAAACAATAAGAACCGTACTTCTTCTTATTTCTTTAAGGACATTATACTTCAGCACAACATACTTGTGATATCTTATATAGTTTAGATTCTTTTGTGATTTACACAAGTAACATCGATCCTCTGAAGTCACAATTCGTTGACTTACAAGATCATCCTCCGAAACATGTTCAATCCGGAGAAATGGCTGTTTAACAGGTCCTTTCAGTCTAAAATGGTTCATTTAGCTATCAATTTCGACTCCTTTTGATGTTTTCTTGTTTTTAAATTAGAAGGATCAATTAAAATTCTCAAATTCTTATAGCGTGATAAGATTGATATAATTATTTTGAAACAAAGACACACACGTTTCATTTGTTCTCAAAATCAACAGATTTCAAATTTTAATTTTTTTTAAAACATAAATCACATAAAATTTGTTTATTTTAAAACATCTTCTATAAATTTAGTTTTTAAAATCATCTTTTAAAACTTTTGAAGTTTTCTACAGACATATTTTATAAATTTATCTTTAAAAAAGCTGACACTTAAAATATATTCAATCGGAACAGTTAATCACGCCCTAAAACTTACTTTAAAATATAAATAAAACCAAAAACATGATCATGATTTATTCCTTTTTTGTGATATTTTTATCATTAGATTATGTAATTATTTATTCTAATTCAGCTTATATCATAAACTCAGCATTTCCATCAAATTTATTACAAAACATCATAGTATATTCCCAGCCTAAAAATATGTTGAAGTTAAATATACATTAAAGTAATATTTTTATCTATGAAGCATTGATGTGCATTTATTATTTCATATATTCAAAATATTTGTTTTTAAAATGATAGCTTTATTTTGAAACAATGATTCTAATGATTACAATAAATGTTAGACAAGTTTCTATGATGAATTTGTAGTTATATGTACGGGTAATTTCATAATATTGAACAAAACCTTTGCTGCAGATAATTTTTGAATGTAATTAATATTGTGTTTCCGAAGTAAAATGTTTGTTATACGCAACATTTTAGAAGAAAATTAGTAATTTTGGTGTTATCTACACTACTCTGTATAGTACCCGCATAACATCATTCAATTTTTCGAAAAATAAATAGGAGTGGTAATTTATAATAATGAAGCCACTAAAAAACACACATTAAAAAAAAAAAATTATTATGCACTAAGTTTCTCAATTCATAGTTTAATTTTTTAAGAAATAGTCGGTTTATTTTAAATATTCAAAGCACCGAAGTTAATTTCTTGACACTTTATCATGTGATCTATAAAAAAATATAATTATTTATTATTAATTACGTTAATCAATATTTAAAAGACCATGGGTATATAAGAAGAGATATTCAAAAGTATTGATTAGATTTACACACGTAAAACCTATATAGTTAAGCTTGAAGACATAAAATCCAAATTTTAAACTCAAAAATTAACCCATTAATAAAATTATACAATCATAGACATCTGAACACAAGTTCCCAAAATAATTGCTACATAGTAGAAGGCGAAAAGAGTGATAAATGTATATATGTTGTACTTACGGGAAATTAAACAAGTTAAGCTCTTTGAGAAAAAACATAAAGTTATATTCAAAAAATTTACACACATGAGAAATATATATTGGTTTATTATATTATTAAATTTAATGATTTTATTTATATCTTTATTTTACTAAGTGCCCATTTAAAATATTCTTGTCAAAATAACGAATATACTGATTCCAATTCTTTATCCATCAGAAGATAAGATGTTGTATTTTCTATATTACAAAAAATTATTGTTTTTTCTTTATTCGATTTGATTTTTTATATTTTAAATCTAAATTAGCAAAAAAATAAAAAAAAAATTTTTACCTTTAATTCAATAAAAAAAACTTACGATCCGCATTAATAAATTACTCAAATAGTATAATTACTTTGAAAAACTGGTTTTATTTTTAAATTTAGATTTTATAATATAATATTACCCGTTAAATAGTAAATACAAAGATTTTGAAAGCATATAAATATTTTCTCATAATAATTAAAAGAAAAACCAAGCAAGCACTATTTTTTAATATTATTTTTTAGCGGTATTCATTTGAATTATTGTATTATCTGGGCAATTTTTTGGCTAACGCATTTTCCTGTTGAGAAAAAAAAAATTTGATGAAATTGAAATAAAATATTAAAAATAAAGTCAAAAATATATTTTTACAATATTTAAACACACCTTTAAATAAATAATTTACAATGGTATGAATTTGTTTATTTGCTAGTGATTCCTATGATGACAAATTATTCACAAGCGGATAATTTATGTGCCTGCCAACAAGTAATACAGCAAAAAATAGTAGACCGACCTGCGGTAAAAGAAACAATTTAGCTTATATATCCTCTTTATTGTGGCGCTGAAAAGAATAGAATCGATGCTCGAAAGAAAGTGCAGAAAATGAAAGACACTATCGGCATAATAGTGATTTTTCACAAAGCAGTTTTACTCGTTTGAAATAGTCAAATTAAAACTATCAACTCATTTTGATGACTGATTATTCGCCATAATAAACAAGTTTTATGCGATAAAAGGCACACTTTAGAAAATTTATAATCCAGGTTAATCCTTACATGGCACATTTTTGAAGCGTTTGAAATTACGATTTTTTATATATGAACTTTTTTAAGAAATAGAAACAGTCTATTTGATATTCCGTATAACAATAAACTAGTCGATTTTGATAATTTTTTTATAAATTTCGAACCGAAATTCTACTAAAAATAAATGCCAAAACATTCAAGTATATTATCTTATTTCAGCATATACAATTTTTGACGAGTCTATCATATTCATTTAGTTCTAAGATTAAATTGCATATGCTGTATATTAAGCAGTGAAAAACGATAAATTAAGCCCGCATACAATCAATAGAATCAAGAAAACACTTAAATTAATTAGCATTGAAAGAATAAAATGTATTAAGGAAATATTTAACTATAATAAGACTAAAAGAGGCGTTGAGAAAATTTTCGTATTTAAAACAATCATAAGTTTAGCTTGAATTAATTTTTAATAATCGAAATTGCATTGACTCATAAAGAAAATTTAAAATTTTATATACCATATCTTTTTTACCTAATTTAAAAACGCATGGTATATAATTGATGAATTTAAATGTGTTTTTTTAATATGCATGTTGAATACAAATTAAACATGAAAAAATGTGCATATTTAAAAAAAATGTTTTACAGAAGATGTAATAAAATTGATTTTTAATATGATGCGTCCTGGATTCAAAAATAGTGGAATATATCAATTTATTAAAATTATCTAAAAACCAAATTTATGGTTTAAATTTAAGTTTTTATTCTCTAGCACAACTTGATTACTTTCACGTGCACACGGCGTTGTTATAATTTTGGCTTTATTTCCTCTTCAAAGTCTTCTCAATACTTCACCTCTTTTCGAGACCTATTATTTCAAAAGGCTTTCTCAATTCTATGGCTTTTTATGCCTGAATACGGTTTATGAATTCAAGTTTTTTTCCGGGACTTTTATGATACTTTCACCATCCCTTCTAAGTTATAAGATAAGAAATACCTTTTGTCTTGCGTTTGTATATTAATAACAGCTCAGATGTTAGCAGATACTTTTTTTTTGATTTTTCGTTCTTAACTATGTTTATATTGTGGAAAGCAGTCACATAAATTTTGATCTGAGTGATACTTTTCTTTTTTTATCACATAAAAAAAATTACGGTTTGTCATTTGATAATTTCATGTTAGTTAGACTACAATAATTTTAATTAATTAATTTATTCTAGGGCTAAATTATTACTCTTGATTGATGTTTTTATTCTCAAGCACAAATTGCTTAGTCTCTAGTCACACAGCGTATCAATAATTTCGGCTATTTCTCCTCTCTGAAGTCTTCTTCAACACCTCTCCTCCGGTAAATAATAATCAATTCATTGGTTTTTCACAATCCCAAGGTTTGTATATATGCTGCAATAAGGTTGGTTATTTCAGGTTCACCCAGTCACCTTTTATATTGTGTAACCCCACCCTCCTAAGTAGGGTATAATCATATATGTATTTTATATAATGAGAAATATGTTAAAAAATTGTAAACTAATAAAGGAAAAAAATTTGAAGCTGAAATGCCTTGTCATATTTTATAATGCGATGAGTCGATATCTGTGGTAATCAAAAAATCTCATTGATAAGAATTACAACATTCTCTTCACACTTTTCACCAAATTGTATTTTAAACAATGTTTTTAGTATATCGTGTTCATAAATTAGTTTTTTATTTTATTTTATAAAAAAGCCTTATTAAAATCGAAATTCTAGAATTAATACTCAACATGCAATATAATCCTAATAGGGCATTAAAAGCATTTTATACATAATTATTTTTTTTATTATTAGCTTTAGGTTAGAAAATAAAAAGCAAATACTAAGAACTGATGAGGTATTGTATTGAACTTTTAATTTAACATAATATCGATAATTTTGAACTGATATCAAAAAAATGGTTTAGACCCGAATATGAACTGTTCTAAAAATTAATATATATTGAATGAATAATTTACACGATTTTTTAACCAATAAACTATATTTCAGGTCTCAAAATGAAATTTTTGAGGGTTTCCAAGCAATTATATTGAAATTTAAAAAATATTATAAAAAAAGCTTGTTAAAGAAAGAATAAAATTGATTTAGTCAAAAAATTAAATTTGCCTTTTATTCTAAGCTCAATATTTCGCATAACCAGTTACTATTCGGTTAATTTTATTGTTATTAATTAGATAATTTTGTTTTTAGCTATTTAATATAAATCAAGAAAATATTTGGGGTGCTCTTAAGAACATATTAGTAAATTGTGTATTTTCATTGCGTCTTATTTTAAATCTTTGTCAATACGTACTCTTCTACTGGACTTATCGGTTATGTTTCTTTGGAAATCTTATTATTTTGACCGTATGTCTCTAGTTCAATTGGCATTTTTAAGCCTTCAATATATGACTTTTTGTGTTTAGTAAAAACATATCACAAATTATTGCGCATGATACTATCTACTGTAATTACAGTAATTTTATTAAAAATATTTTACGATAACAATATTTTAGACATAAAAATGGAAAAATAATAGAATTACTAACAATTTGTCTTATATCAACGTATCTAAACTACCAAAACGTTTATGGAGGCCAAAAACAGCCTTTAACTATGATTTAAAAAAAGACTAACACACAAAAGATGCTTATCTTTAAGGATCTATTTATTTCGTTATTAGATTATACCAAATGATTTTAACACAAGAGATAGAAGATGATCAAAATTATAATAAATATATATAAAAAAAGAATTTATTTTTCTTATACCTGTAGGACTCAGATGAGTGGTCTTTTACTTTTACTAAGTATATGCAAAAAGGCGATGTAAAAAAAATTGTATATACGTGATTAAATACTAAAATAATAACACGTCAAAAATAAGGCATCTATATATCTATAACGGTTATTCATAGGGCATTCAAAGCACAAAAATTATAAAAAAATATTTGAAATGAGAGAAAATCGCAATTTATAATAAAATGTAACCAATTTGAAGCGTAATATGGATGCAAAGGAGTATTAAGAATAAATGCCACTAAAATGTCAGATTCGATATAAAGACTAAAAGAAATAGTATTTAAAATTTACAAAAATAAAAATAAGAAATTTTATTGGAAACCTTTATACAAAAAAAATATTTTTATGATAGATTATTCGATCCGAGTATAGGGAAGATTTCCCCCATATTTTAATCAAATAATTAATGACCGAAATATATAAAAGAGAAAGATTCACACATAAATGTTAAGGTTTTTACGATTTTTAAAAAAAATAAATAAGCTACATTTAAAAATTTAATGAATTATAACATTAATATCATATTTATATGAATTATATATTTTTAAATTTAAATATATGGATTAAATCATGTAGAAACAACTTTTTTGTATGTTTATGTAATTTTTGTAAATAAAAACGACCAAAGATAAATTAACAGAAAACTCGACAATTTTTACGATAATATAAAGATTATGAATCATATTTTCAAAACGTAATTACTCACTATTATGATATTTTATTTCTTTAAAAACATCTGAGTACTGACAAAATTTATTATTATTTTTTGTGGGGATTAAGCTTATACCTATTAATAAAGAGTATAATGCATCAAAAATTTTACTATAAACTATGATTACATTTTTCACTATTTTTTTATCATGGAATTGCATACTCGAATGAAAACGGCTTGATGATTTCAAATATTGTAAAAACCAATCTTTAAATTATGATGTTCAAAAGATGAAAAAAAGAAGGCATATTTTTGATACTTATATAGTTCAAGTCGGGATTTTTGAAACAAAGACTTTTATTTTTAACAAAAAAGGTTTCATGTTTTTTTGCCATTGGGTTTAAATTTATTTAACAAGATTTTTCATTCCTTCAAGCCCTTTATGTTTAAGCCAAAAGGTTTTCACATTTATCAGTTCTATTAATTTGTAAATAACCTACCCAAATACTAACCACAATAAAAATTATTTTTGCATTTAATGCCTCATAAAAATATAGTAGATGCAAAAAGGAAAGAGAATTAAATCGGTATTGAATTCATTAGTTATGTGTCACTTTCCATCTTTATATTCTAGTTCCTAATCTATTCAATTCAAGGACATAATTCATATTTTATTTCATCAGCCTCAGATATCGAATTCGAGAGGTATGATCGATAAATTTTTACCCGAGAAACTGACAGAAAAAGTCTTATAGATGGTGATTTACACCTGATTTTGGCATAATTTGCATATAGGGAAAGCGATGAGAAATTCAAACAAAGTATTGTTAATTTTGTAGTTTAAAATTACACGTAAATTAAAGAAACCTTTTAACTTAAATAATTTTTTTTGCGTTTTGATTCATGATTCCATCACCCTTTTTGTTTATTTCTCGTATTTATCATTTCGATAACATGTGAATTATCAAGATATTGTAATTATACTAGTTTTTTTGATTTATTTTTAAAAGTGATATACATTTCCTGCTTTTGTTTTTTTATTTTCAATATAACATCAACTAAATACCATCTAAATCAGCAACGATTAATAATTAAAGGTTTATTGTTATAGTTGTTATCTGGAAATATATTTTCACCTTAACGTCGAATGTATTATATTTCATCTTTAAAATACATAAAGTACAAATGATTGAAGGTTATTGACTTACAGCAGATAGTGAAGTATTTTTAAATTTGTTGAAACGTGAAAAAAAATTATAAAAAGAATATGAATATTTTGATGATCATATGTGTGTATATTTTTCCAAAATTTATATAGCGAGAGCTTCTTTGAGCTAGCTTATAATTTTAGGTTAGAAACATAGAATAACCTAAACCCCAGCAAGTTATTTTTTGCACTTTTTAATCCTGTATACATGTTCAGATGGAATTTTTGTATTGCATGTAATAGCACAACGAGTATTTATGGGGATTTAGATAAAAATATGGTTTAGGCAGATATCCAATTTTTAAATACAAAAACTTCAGTTTAATTATAATCTAACAATTTTTATCGCAACTTGTTGATATAGAAGAACACAAAACTTGTCAATAAATATATTAGTGATGGCAACAAAAATCGCAAAAAGATTGATTGATGACCCATTTTATTTAGATTATGATTGATCACGCGATTTAAATTTTTTTATTGAGCTTTAATACTTCTATAAAACCTTTACTTTGAAAAAGGGCATCTTATACTTATTTAAATAGATAATTACGAGAAATTTCTGGAGTTATAAATCCCTTTTACCTAGAGTTATAAAATACGTGATTTGTTTGTAATATATTCTTCTATTGTCAATTTCATATTTTTATGCTCAAAATTAAACATATAACCAATATTTTCGGAAACTTCTTTATCATTTATATTTTTTCTTGCTACTATGTTATACATTTTCCATAGAGAATTAGTAAAACTTATTTTTACGTTTTTTACAAGTCACCAATATATATACGCAGCGTAACAAACTAAAAACAATTTTATGATTCATCCTAGTTTTATTTAAAGACATATACCTCAAAAAAAACAATTTTTTAAATCAGTCAAAAAAACTAATTCATATTGAATGGCATAAAAAATACCTTTTATAAATATTCCTTTATATTATGCGGTCCAATGTATATGACTGAGGAAAAACCTTGGACTAATAAGTCTTGAAAAGAGAATAGGCATCGAAGATGTAATAAAAAATATTATTCAAAAGTATAGATATGATGTGCCCACTGATTCAAAGATACGTTATACTTGAAAAGAAAGTCTTAGATTCTAGCACAAAAATCAAATTAAAAATTAAAAGAGTTATATTATGCAAGATAGTTGATATTTAAATCACCAGTTTCTAGCTGAAAAAATTCCTATATCCTTTTCATGCATGTAATACTCTCATTTTCAAATTTCTTAAAAAAAACATAAAATAAGCTTACAATAAACAAAACTCTTATATTGATAAAACATCAAAATAATTTAATTTATTATATTTGTACAAACAATTTATTAGCATACCACGATGAATTTAATATCATTATATTCAAATTTAAATCAATAATTTACTATCTCCTAAGGTTAATTTATGCCTCAGAATGAAAAATATAATATACTATTAAAATTATATCTTTAAATACATCAACAAAAAAAACATGAAAATAAAAATGATCTTTTGATATTATTTATATGGGTAAACTTTATAAACTATCTGATTTTAGTGGTGTACTTAAGCTCACCTAACTACAAAAAAAGCCACTTACCATATTTGTTCTGGCTTCTTTTATGTATTAGACTATCAAAATGCTCTTTCGTGCATTTATTTTTTTATATAATTCATAATTATTTTTAAACAGTGGTTACATATTTTTATTTAAACAAGATTGAAGTCTAATTGAAAATATAATATTGATTATTTGATGATGACATATTTTTATAAATCTAAAAATGACCCAATCAATATTTATATAAAAAAATTTTCGATCCCATAATAACTAATCATGAACATTTGTGTGATAAATCTATTTAAAAATATTTTTTTAAGATCTAGCAAAGGCTCGAATATGAAAGTTAATATTATGAATTGCAAGAGTGTATTTAGCATGAACAATGCTTTCTATTCAGAACAGCCACACAGAGAAATTTCTGATGAAGCATATAGATTGAAACCTAGATTTCTTTTAAATAAATACGCACCTTCACGATCAATAAATACAAGCACAAATGAAGGTACCAGCTGGAATAATTTTAAAGATTTTGATTTAATCGATCATTTATTTCAAGCCGACCTTTATTTGGCAAATGTTGTGCTAAACCACAATAAATATACGAAAATAAAGGAAGTATTGCAGGAAAAGCTCATAGAAATAAAACTGATTCAATCCAGAAATGAAATGACATATGACAAAATGTTTAAAAAAGTGCACCCCAAAGACAAGATACGTAAGTATATTGCTTTAAACGACATTTCTAATGGATTTCTTAGAAGATTTAGTTTTTGTCTAACGCTATTTTTAGAATTAGACAAGGAAAATACTTTCGAAAAATATATGAATGAAAAACAAGCCCTGGAACAAATTAGCGACTTTGCTTATAAGATAAAATATATATTTAAAGATGTCTCTGAATCAGACTAAACATCATTCGTTTAGCTGTGAATTTAAATACAAAAAAATTCATTGGGTAAAACTTTTAAAGAAAACTGAAAACCATATTTAGTTGTTAATTTTAAGACAATAAATTCTTAAAAAATGTAACAAATACGATTATTTTTTTATTATATAAACATATTTTTTTTATTCTCGAAAAACATGGATAAATTTGGATTTAATTTCAAGAATTACAAATATCTACACCATTTTACCAAATTAATTTTTGCAATATATAAATTATATATTTCATGAGACAAAAATTGTTCTATACATAATTTATCTTCTATGAAAATGGATTGGGTTTTCTGAATTTTTTTAATACATTTTGGAGAAATTGTGTTTGATCAGAAACTCAAAAAAAACTTCGGCATGACTTTAAATATATATAATGAATTTTTTGAGCAAGGTTTTTGGTAAAAGAAAATTAAAGCTATATATTTTTTATTTTTCAAATCCATAAGCAAAATCAACTTCGGAAATAACCAGAAAACTTCTTGCATATTTTATTAATTTACAGAAAAGTTGATGAACAAAAAAAATATGAAAGGAATCATATATCCTAAGCGATTATAAAAAATTATATATTGCACTAGACGCAATAGAAAAAGGTGGTCAGCTTATTTTTTTGACTCTAATCTAAAATATTTATTACACTTATTTTAGCTCTGCAATAAACTATAGATGTACTAAATACAAACAAAAAGTCAATAAAAAGTTCATTTAAATGACATTTAAAGTAGTTTTTGATTTTTAACGATATAATTTAGGTGTTTCAGTTTTTATTTCTCAAATCCCTGCTAAGATTTGATAGAACCCAAATGGTTTGTGTTTTCAATTTTTTCAATGATTTTTTTCAAAACGCAGCAATAGCTTTGAAAAAGTGATGTTTGTATTTCAGTTACATCCTCGTAAACTCAGCACTACGATTGACGGTTTCATATCATGAAAAAATAAGTTCTGATAATATATAGCGCCTTTTCGTATTAAAGATTAAATTTTTTTTTATCATAAGTAATTAACAAAGATAAATTTAATATAGGAATTTTTACATAGCATCGATCTACCTCCCTAATTAGAATAAGTCTCTATATATTCGATTTTGGAGGGTTACCTAAGTGTGGTCGTTAGATTTCATTTCTAGTTTCGTCACTTATATTTCATTCAGATTAATCATATTCATATTATTTCCCGCCCACAAAATCTATACAAATATATCTGTTTCATCGTAAAACTGAAATGTAGATTTTTATGTGAATTCTAGTTTAGATTATTATGTCAGTTTATACCGTTAGAAAACAGCCTTTTGAAACCTTTACTAAAAAGTAAACCGTTTAATCTGCGTTCCATGATTTTTTTTGTGTAAACTAAAAATACTTTCATAACTTCAAAAACCTTTTATGCCATTGATTTTATTTTTATTTTTCAAAAAACCTTCCATATTTTTCTACTATCATTTATTTTTATGCGATAAATCATCTATTTTAAATACAAAGTCTTTTTGAATTCGTCGACGGTTTTCAGAAAATAAAATTATATAAAGAACCCTATAACTTGTTAAATGTTGAAATGTGTTTCATTTAACTATTTGGATTCTTAAATAAATTCCAATTTTGATCACATAATTTACATGTTATTGATTTCGCAAAAAATGTTTAGTTGATCGGTAAAAAAAATAGCGAAACTATTTTTATTTTGCTTTAAAACATCATTTAAAATTTTTATTGTTGTTTTTTTTTGCATTCTGCACATCTTGTAATCTGTTTTTAGATAGGATAATTTAAAAATTACGATAATTAAAAAGAAAACACATTAGAGTCGCATTAGATGTATATTTTGTGATTCTTTTGCAGTAAAATTATGAATATGAATTCATTTATATCGCCAAAGATATATTTTAAACATTTATAAAATAACTATGCGTCGTATCTTTATGACAAACAAAAAGGTACAATATACGATGATTGATTGGATCGAAACAATAAAAAAAGCCTTTTTAGTTTTTATGCATGCATTAACTGGGCACTATTGAATTATTCTAAAATCGATCTATTTCAAAAAAAAATGAAAACTCAAAACAGATACTACTAAAATTATTAGACAGTGTCATTTTTGGTGTTTCAACAGCGAATTTTTATTTAAAAGAAATATTTTTGTGAAACTTAGTCTTCATAAAAAAAAAGGTTTTAGAGAAATTATCATATTAAAATTGCATATTTATATCGCCTTTATATCAAAAAGCTATTTTATTAGACATCAGTTAAAAAAACATAGTAAAAGTACTCTCAAATTGATTTCGAATAATGATGCACCTAGCAGAAATAATGTTGAAAAAATTCTATAGTCTTAAAAAATAATTTTATACAAAAAAGAATATAATTAGATTGAAAACTGTCAAAATAATATTTACTTATTTTTAATCCTTCACCTCGACTTTTTTCCCCATTATGTATATTTCATATACTTTTGATATGCGATGCAATTGTATATATTTAATATAGGACATCAATAATAAAAATTAATGTCATTTTTACCATTAAAAAATGAAAATATAAGTAAAATGCATTTTTTTCGGATATTACAGTCATAATTACTAAAAAAATTTTCTGTGTATTTTTTCCGAAAAATTAATGATTAAAAATGAAAAAACCATAATATATTTAAAGGCAGAAAAACCCCAAATAAGGAAAATGAAGCATAAAAACCGCTTTTTTTTTCTAAATAAGTTTGTTTAAATATAAAATTAAATAAAAATATGGATATTATAATGGCAAAAAAAGTATCTAGAATTTAAGAGATTATCATTATATGTCTGAAAAATCTTAAAAACACCTTTTTTATTATTGTATGTTACTGGGTGTTTAGTTAAAGAAAATATATTAATTTTTGATCTGTGATTTTTAGAGCATTGTTTTTTATCTTCAAATCATAAAAAGAAGTTATTTTCGGAGGATTTAAAGCGTAATTTAATTACCTAATATTTTTTCAAAGTTTATCAAGATAATATAGAAATTCTATACTTGATATGATTCAAGAAAAAAATATCTACATATGCACCTTTTTGTATAAAAAATAACTCCTTTATTTATTTTATCGGTAAATTTCCACAGTAAATTTTATTTAAAGATTCAATTTTCTAGAGGTGCTTCTGAATAAATTTTTTTAAGAAGCGCTGTATTTGTCTTCTATATTTTTATAGTATTTTATATAAAAGTGATATTCTGGAGGTCTATGTATAAGAAAATATAACACATCTATTGTAAAAATGTTTATATTAATATTTAACAAAGGAAATTTGGCAAATAATTCGAATAATAGCATTGTTTGTATATATTTTATATTTTTTTATAAACTTCTTTTTTTATATTTATTTTAAGCTTATATTTAGATACAAAAAAGTAAAAAACGCACTTACTTAATACTTAAAATATTTATTTAGGCTCTATACTATATTTTTCTTAAAATTGTGCAAAGAAGGTCCATCAAATGAAAAATCGATATTAATTCTCTAATTATCCATAAAAAAAAGACTTCCTAATCTCTTTATAAAAACTATTACGTTATATTGATGATAAAATATTCATTTAATTTATCGAAATACCTTGCAAATTATTTACTCTCTTATCGACTTGTCTAGTCGCTCATATATTATATTTTATAACAGAGGATTTTTCCTGGGGTTTTTTGTGTTACCTACTATTATTGTATAAAAATTGACGATACACGTGATTTTATATCTATTTTTTTTATTAGAACCCATTTAATTTTTTTATGTGGAAGGGCATAAATCCCATCAAATTAAAGATTTTTATATAACTAAGCTATAAGAAGTTCGAATGGAATTTTAAATAGCAGCATTAAAGTTTTTTTGAGCAGAGATAAACTCGTAAACTGAATACAAACATATATTACATTATCACATGATTAAACAAAAAAAAATTGTGCCTACTAACCAAACATCATCCATAGTAGCATAAGAAACCTCTAGTATCGAAGTTCGTGCTTATTGTAAAAATTGGAGCTAACAAAGCACAATTAACTATCACATAAAACACCCCAATTAAAATTGTACTGAAAAATAGTTCCACACGATATAACATATAATATTGTATTCACAGCATATGATTAATCTTGATTAAAGGTCTAAGGAATTCCTCTGAAGCAGAAGAATACGTATAAACGATAGGGTTGAGGAAAAATAATTAATTTTATTTCTTTTAAAAAGAAGTTGCATTAGAAAGCTTGATATATTATGCCCTTGAAAATAGTCTTAAGCAAATCAATTGGTTTTTTCGAATAAATTGATTCTTAAATTAATTTGAGGATTCAAAAACAAAATCAACTTATAGTTTTATTATTAAACATGCTTAAGATATGTTAAAATACTTAAATAACAATTTTTTTAAAATCAATCTAGTGATAAAACCATTTCTTTTTATTATACAAATGTTTAAGCTATTATTTTTTGTTAATAACCTTGGATTCTGATCTTATTTTTACAATTTTTTGTTGGTGCGCAATATCATGGATTTAATTGTTATTGAACTGATTTATATTTTTTTTGCATTATAAAAATCATATAATGATGATGCATTCTTTATTCGGCCCGATTTGAAACTATTTATTTTTAATTTAATTTTAATTTAATTTTTATCTCCTCACATAATTTCTAATCGAATTTACTTTATTTATTTATGTTTTACTTCTATTACTTTTTAGGAAGTTCGCTTTATATACATAGGAACTATTGCTTAACTGCTGCTTCTCTCTGTAAGACTCCTCCAGCACTTCTTGTCACCCGTAATCACCGTGGATTGGTCCTTTCTCATAGGCGGCAGTCATTATGTGGAGGGAATGAGATTCTGTCAACTGTTCATCGCTACAAGCTACAACCACACTTACCTATATCCTTGCTGAACGGTGTGGGATCTTTTTCAATACTGAAGGCACAGTTCAAAGGCTTACACAGTAACCTCCTTTTTCTCATGGCTTGTGAGTGCTTTATGGTTTATATTTTATGGTTCACTGGCCGCCCCTTGAGTATTTTTCTTTAGAGTAAATTCGTTTCGGAAATTAGTGGGGTGGGTGGAAGTGGAACCCGCGACCCCTGACCTAGGGGTCAGACTTGTAAACCACTCAACCATACCACCCCTCGTATGCCCTATATTAAATATTTAAAACTGCTAATTCTTTCTAATATTAAATATTATTAGACAGACCACAAATCCAATAAAATTAGATGTTTATTTATGGGTTAATTTTCTTTTTATCGATTTTATCTATTTAAACATGGTCAGCGTGTTGGGAATATTGCACAACTCCTTGATGCATCTTTTGACACCTTCCCCAGATCTATCTTCATCAACTGCTCTTCTTCTCTCAAATGAGATGAGTTCAAGTGTCTTGTGGAGTGTGAGAGCTTGCATGTATGCTTCTACTTCGTCCGGGATTTTTAACTCCTCAACGTATTTTTTATGATATTTTGTGACCACCCCATCCCAAGTCATCACATATGGTATTATTCTTTTTTCACATTTGTAAATTAAACCAAGTTCAATAGCCAAGATGTCATACTTCACATATTTATCATTCTTAACTTCAGATCACTTTTCACTTATCAAGGCTGGTTATACCTATTTCAATCAGCGTAATCATATTTTCTTTTTTTATCAAATAGAAAGATATCAGGTCTATTTTGTATGATTCAAATATCTGTTTTTATTCGGGTAACAACTTTTATTTCTGCATTTTCGTTTTCGCAGATCTCTTGTACTGAGTGATTTCTGAGTTTTTTGGTTTTCTTGAAGTTGTATCGTCTTGATAGAAGAAAATTTAGAAATCTTACGCTTTAATTGTGTCTTCGCGTGTAATCATGCCCTAATATTTTCTTGCATCTTGTTGCAAGGTGATCAATTGTTTTCATGGCTTCGTTACAATGTGGAGATTTTCACAAATACAATATATAAACTTTTTATTTATAGGTTAATTTAGATGTTATATTATGGATTTTATCTTTAAGTATAACGTAACTAATTTAATGTGAAAACATCATATTTAGTCTTAGCTATATTTCTTTCTATTATATGTTCTTCGGTACCCCACCCCCTTTTGAGATCTTTAATCCAAGGACATTTCTAGCTCCTATAGTTAAATATATGCCTCGATATAGTTCGTGACTTCGAGCTCTTTCAGGCACCTTTTATAATATTATGTTTACCCACCATCCCCTGTACGACATATGGCATAATCTTTCTCTTAGACTCGTAGAATTATGAAAATTCAGATAATAGTAAATCATTTTTTCTTGGGTTCTCGTGTTCAACCATGTTTATATTATCTATACTAGTTACATCGATTTCTATAAAGTTATACTTTTTTCTTTTAGTCATATAAGAATATATATGGTCTGTCTTTAGAAAATTTTAATGTATACGGTTTGAAATATTTAATTAATTAAAAGAAAAGTTGATTTGAGCAAATTATTCGTATCCCTAATGTGGAGAAAATGTAAGTCTACAAAGCATGACAAATATTATTATGCGAATACAGAAACAAACGAAAGTCAATGGGATCGACCTAAAACAGATTATCACATATATCATATATTAATAAAACATATTAATTCAAGAACGCCCATAAATGATCTCTCAGAAGAGGAAGCTTTAATAAAAATAAAAGACTTACTTGTAAAGTTGGAAAAAACAGATACCTTTAATCGTTTAACATTGTTTAAACAACTTGCATCGGAAAATAGTGATTGTTCTTCAAAAAAACGGTTAGGTGATTTGGGTGAAATAGTTCTTGGTGAGATGTATCCAGATTTTGAAAACATCGCCTTTTCATTGGATAAAAATTCCTTTTCAGATATTGTTTCGACGCCTTCTGGATTACATTTAATTTTTAGAAAATAATTTATGGGGAATGACGCAAAAATTAAATTAAAATATTTTATTAATCGGTATTATTTTGTTTTATGTTTTTTTTAAAAACGATACCTCATTTTTATTTGACGCATTTTTCAGTCTGAACTTTGGTAATATATTTTTTTCACGTTAAGAAATCTTAACATTCCAACTATATATTTTTTTAAAAGCAAGGTTTTCTTTTAACTTTTCATGTTTGCTCGCGCACAAATTCGGATTTCTCTATATTTAAGCTCTGCTGTATACTCTTTTCAAGAACATCATTCTTACAGCCTTCCACAATGTATCTTCTACGCTCAAAACTTATATATTAAAGTGTTTTTCTGGATGTAATAGTTTATGCACAGGCTTCCATTAGCATCTACTATTCCTTAATATACTTATATAATATTTTGTACAACACCATTCCATTTTAGGACATATGGTACTACAGAGATCTTAAAATATGCTGGTTTATAATTCTATTGTGTAAAACACGCCCAGAAAAAAAAATATTAAAAAAGTTAAAATAAATTTGCTTTTAAATGATTATAAAAGCCTATTATTACATAATAAACCCCATTAAAACGTTATATTTGTTTAACGTCTAAAAGCAGCAATAAATAACAAGATAAAGGATTAAAAAACAACAAAATACAAGCTCTACTTATCTAAAATACGCATTTAGACAAAATAATTATAGTTTTACAGCTTATTTGAATGTGTAAAAGAAATTAAAAGGATTACTTATTTTAAAAATTTGTGAAATTTGTTAAATTTACAATTAAATTATCTTATAATTTCTTTATTAAGATATTCACTTTTTGTTTCATGATGACCCTTTTCTCCCTAATCACTAATCTTAATATATACCTGGCTATGTAATAACACCAATTCGCAGTTTTAAGGATTAAATCGCAAATTCTCACGGCGTTTTCCTAGATAATCTTAAAGTTAATTAAAGATCCTTTTTTGGTTATTTTTGAATATGTGGCGCATATAGGAAAATATATATAACCTACAAATATCTTAAAATTATAAAGCAGGAACGAAAATAAACCTTGGCTTTAAATAATTCAGATAAAGCATATTTGAATAACAAATTAGTATAACTTAATGCACATATCCCAAAAGAAGAAGTTTAGATAGATCCCAAAAAACTAATGGGAATAATGCCAAAAAAATCGATTTTATTGTTTAGAATGATTATAAATTAAGAATTATACAGGAAATACCTATAAACTTCAGATTATTATTCTTTCGGCCATATAAATTTTTTTTTATGAATTCAAAACACCTTTAGATATTAGAATGACTAATATATATTGGTAAAAACTATGTTAATCGGAAAAGGACATTGATAGTCTGAAAATTATAGAACAACCAAAATACACACACGTTTATCATTAAGACAGATAAATGGTTGTATATACATGAATTTTAGCTAAAAATATAAATTCATGGCTAAAAGATTGCAGAGAAATAGTTCGAACGAAATTAAATATTATTTTATTGAATTTAGACCTACTTCTCAAAAAAATGTCAAAATTGGTGATGCATAAATGAAAAAATTAATTAAAATAAATAAAAATATAACTTAAGCCTTATGGCAAGAAATTATTTGTATGCAATATTCAGCGTTCCATAAACATGTTTAAAACTTTTTTTTATCCGACTACAATATAGTAACTATGGAAAAAATATACATATTATACAACGTCATATTAAAATTATATTCGCAAAATATTAATTAAGGCCAATAATTTAAACTAAATGAGCCAATAATAACAATAAAATACATTTGAAATCGCTGTAATCTGGGATAAAATACGCTTGACGAGTTTCGTTGATTTATTCACGATCATTTATGAAGAAAGGAAGTTGATTTGGTAAACTTGGTCTTTACCAGGATTAAAAACCAATTAAAAACAACAAATATTTAAATATGTTTAATTACTAGTAAATCCTTAAAAATTCATGCCTTAGATCAACCGATAAGAACTTTAAAATTGCCTTACTATGTCTTCTATTTTTATGCTTCTTACATTTGCATTCTCTTTAAAGGATTTCTCTAAAAATTTTGGTCAAAGACTTATTTATTTAAGCGTATATCTCTTTTTATGTTGGTGTTTCTAGCTCTTGATATACCAAGTATGGTGAATAATCTATAAATAAATTTATAAAAAAATCATACAGAAGCATTTAAATAGAAACCAAATAATTGAAATATAATTTACACGACATAAAAACCTTATTGATGAAATTTAATTATTTTTTTACGTTCTAAAATGTAAAATACGTTAATATCAAAAAATAATGTGCAAACTTAAAATAAAGATTAAAAAGATTTCTGCATAGAGTAAATATTAAATTAGCATTTTATTGAATAATAGATTGGTTATACACATATTAAATAGAAAAAATATTTTCCATAAAAGATTTTGCACTTAACATCATAATTATCAGTATTTTATGATATTATAGATTCTAGAGCATTTATAATGGTAAATTTTTACATTTAGCTAAGGACATGAAAATAAAGTTGTGTTTTCAGGCTACCAAAATAAAATATAGATAGAAACTATGTAAAGAAACAAATAATAACTATTTACTTTTGAAGACAGATCCATTGAAAAAAACATATTATATTCATGTATGATTAAAATTTTAGCAGCCAGATGTGTTTCTATCATTTAATAAAATTAGCGTTTTCTTGTTTTTTTTTCACTATTAGATAATAAGATTAGAACTAATTAAAAACGTTATAAAAAAATATTTATATTTTTTGATGTGGTAAGCCTCTAAAAATCTAAATTTAGGATAAAAGTTTCCATAAACATTACTTTGTTGAATTAATGTGTTTGTATAAGGTTTATCTGATTATTCTAAACAAAATTCATGTATTTGTTTTCCTTCTCTCCACCCATATTTATTTTCTTTGAATAAATTCAAATTATATATTTATTATATTCTTTTGAATTGGATGATATTATGACCGTTAGATTATAATATAATTTGTAATGTTAATCTTAATTTTTTAAGGATTGTAACCCCTTTCTTTTAAATGATTCTCTTTGTACTATTTTTACTAGAAAATTGATTTTATTTGCTAAATATTATTATTATAAATAAGTTACCAAGCAGCTATGAAATTCAACTAAGCCAAAGAAATACATATAAAAAATAGGGTTTTGAATACACTTAAATCAATAAGTCTTGAAACATGAATTAATCAGAATTTTTTTGGTGATAATATGATTGAAAGAATAATAAATAGCAGCTGTTCTATAAAGCAAGATATTTAAAGTTAATATATATGGTTGGTGGTGGATAAAAATCAATAAAACACAAACCAAAAAATAGACTATATTACATCTTTACCTAATAAAATCTTTTTTATATATATCATGTATCACAGATCAAATTTTTTTAAATAAATTTACAATGATAATTACAATTCTTAATAAAGTTTTTTATGTAATTTTAATGCATTTTGATATTATTTTTTATTTAGTAAATGGTTGTTTGATTTTTATCTTTTAATTCGTTTTCTTATTGAATATATTCTTTAATTAATTCGCCATTTTTTTCTGATGATGCTGTATTTTCGATTTTTAGCAAATAGAAAAAACGAATGATCTTATCCATAAAATATTTTGCCTTCTTTATTATTTCATACTCATTTCTAATTTTTTTTCCATATTCTCCATTTCATTATATTTGATTGTTTTCGGATCAGATAAATCATAAATTTATATACATATTGATCATCTATTGTAATGTACATAATTTAAATAATTATTGAAGGTATCTTTAAATAATTATTGATACATGTAAATTTAATAAGTTAAATAGCATTCCATGATAACTTATTTTATCAAAAAAATGATTTTGTGATATTATTAATATTTTAACAGGTGCAAATTAATCGCAAACGTATAAACCTTAATTATTGTAGTGAATAATTGCATAAAAAACGTATGTATAACATAAAAAAATCTTAAATAAGAAATGGGCGACTAAATGAAAAAATGTAGCCCATATAATTGAATAATTTTTATAGGTATATATTGAAATTACGACAAACATTAAAAAAATTTAAATATAAACCAGGAAAATAGATGAAAAAATATAAAAAGAATGATTAATTGACTGCCCATTGTATCGAATACTACATTTTTTTGCCGTTATTAAAATTGAAATAAAAACATATGAAAAATAATGTTTATATCAACTAGTAATAAAATAATTTTTTAATCCTATCAAAAAAAATTTTAAAAACAATATAAATGGCGTTTTTGAGACAAGTTGTGTGAATTTTATTTCCTATAATTAAATATGAAAATCGGGAACATTGCTGACTTTTTAATGAATAATCCTTGGTCCCTTCCAAATAAACCTCTGTTTTCAAGACTTATTAATATAAATTTCTTTGATGTTTTCAGTGTAGGACAAACAACCATATACAATAAAAAAAATCGAAAATCATTTAGATGATAATACTAAAGTAAAAATTTTAAAATACGAATATCCAAAAAAACATAGATGCATTCTCCATGTTCTAAGTTAATGAAGTTATAGATTGATATTCAGACGCTAAAATAACTTAACTACTCCGGTATATATAAGAATAATAATATAAATTGACAATTTTGAAGACTATGAAACATTCTGAATGCATAAATGATCAGTAGAAGAACAATAAAACCCCTATAAACATTCAGTAGTTCAGAATTAAATTAAAATTAAATTAAATATCAAAATCAAAATCATTTAAAATAGATTGTTTAAACAATATAATAAACAAAAAGTCGATTTTTTTGACTTGAATATGTTTTTATTCTTTATGATATTTTACATAAATGGACGCTTAGATAGAATGTGAACCATATAATGTGATTTTTTCAGTTATGTAAGATCAATAATTAAATTTTTTTACAATTAAATTATATGAATTATGAATAATTTATTCTAGCTCTTTATTTATTAAGCATTATTTTAACAGAGTAAATTTCTGTGATAATATTATCATTTTATTAGATTGTTTTGATACTTAAAGAATCTTATTCTTTTTTAGTGATTTATATGCAACTTAAAATATATATTTTTTTCTTCGAATATTCATTTTTATTTAACATATTGCCCGTGATGCTAATTTTTAGAATAAAAATTAGATATAGCCAAGTTTTACAGTTATTTATACACAAAATGGCTTCGTATTGATTTATTTCTTTTTCTATTAAAAATTTTATGATATATAATTACCCACTTTTTTGATTCTTTCCTATATAATGTCTAATATATTATATAATTAAATAATAATATTTGTGTCATGACATTAGACTTAAGGTTTTTTTTCGGTTTAAACTATATTTTATATGGTTAAAATTAAGTTAAAATGTCTATTCGTTAAACGATAATTCATTTTTTGGCACGATTCTTTGAATATAAAAAAATTATAAACTTTTTAGTTTATTAATTAAAATAATTGACAAGCAAACATTCTTTGGATTTAAATATTACTAACTTATTTGAATTTTCTTTATTTTTTCCAATAAGGCATGAATAATTATTATATTTATTAAATTTAAGAACATAATTAGCATACATTTTTTTTACTTAAAAAGCTAAAATTTTCGAAACTAAATTTGACGATCTAGATCATTTAATCTTTACATTTCTAAGTCCAAAATATCTATATTTTTCGTTTTTGTGTTTCGTAAACAACTTTATATTTTCAAAATAACGCTTTAAATTTTAAATATAATTCAAACCTTTCATATAAAAACAAAATTTTGTGGATTAATAGATCCATTGCTTCCTTTCTAAAACATTGTTCATCCATCATGAATGCAATGAAAAAGAATATATGAATATTTAATTGATCCCGGGCTGGCACATTTTCCGTTACTTATAGTTTCAAGATACCCGATGCATTCTGAATAATATTTTATGTTCTATTCAGGCATAGATTTTTTTGCGAATAAGAAAATAAACTCGAGAATTTCAAGAATATTCACCCTTGAAAATTTGTATTTATTTGTAGAATATTTTACGAAATCAAGAAAACAAAGATTTCTGGGACTTTATTAATTTCACAAATCATTCTTGGTAAAGATTTGAGCTTGTATTGAATTCTTCTAAATTCGTTTATTAAGACTTAAAAGTCTCTTCAAAACCAGTAGGTTCAATTATATAATTTTATTGCTCATCAACCATGTTTCCCGATTAAATTTCTTTATAAATCTAGGAATTAAGACCATTATTTCAGGAAAAAAATATACAGTGTTTCGTATTATTCTTTGTGATTATAATTTTTCATAAGAACTGCACTGTAAAGTCTGTAAAATCAACAGTTTTTTGAATATTTCCACGACTAAAAAAGAGTTTGTCAGGTATAATACGAAAAACCCAAAACCTTTTAAGATTTTTAGGTATCTGATGCAATTTTTCAAATATATTTTTATTATTATTATAAATGACAAAATGATAAATCATGTTCTCACAGTTATCATAAATGCCAAGCTAGTCAATCATATTTCAGCTATTACACTGTTACTTTTAGTAATAAGAACAATTTTTTCTTTTATTCTAAAATATGAAGAAAATTTAAATTTATTCATAGTTAAAGGTTTGTTTTCGATTTTGTATCTTTTCTTTACACCAATAATTGTTCTATATCGATTTTTGATAATCAATCTCCTCGAATTCAGTATTTCACATGTATGGACAATCTTAATCTTCTAATCCACATTTTAAAATCTATTTTTTGGAAAAACAGGTAGTATTTTTTTAATAGTTTGTAATGCGAAAGGATATGTGTATTTTTAATAATGAAGTTTTTTTTTGAATGGAGCATATCTTTCGTTTTAAAAAATGAATACGTAGGCAAATCTGAATAACTTGTGTATTTATTTTCCTAGTTTATATTTTGTTTTATTAGTTGTTCTTTTGATTTAGGTGTCTTCACGTGCTCTGAATCCATATCATTGACAACTATTTATATTATGAATTAACTTATGACGTTTAAAAGACTCAAAAATAAGTAAATTAAATGAATAATGTACAAACTAGAAATAAACCAATTTTTTAGGGTTTGTTTTATCTGAAAATATACAGTAAAAAAACAATTCAATTATACGATAAATTACCCCATCAACTTGAAATAAAGAAAATTCTGAGACTTAGCATACTAGAACTAATGACTTTTAAAAAAATTTTAAAAAGTAAATTATTTTATAAGCAAAAAACAAGATAGGAAATAGCATTCACGTAGACAAAGGGGTAGGAAGAGCCCGATTCAAAATGAAATATCGAAACTTAAAAAATAAGCAAAAATAATGAATTTATACCACAATAAAAATTTCCAACTTTTTTTTTTGAAAATGCAAATTAATTTGTCTAGAAATATATTTGGAAGCTAACAATTGGAAGATTAAGATGTTTTAAATAATATAGAAAGTATAAACATACAATAAATAAGAAAATCTAGGTGATCAATCAATGTCGTAAGAAAATTTCTAGTATGTCTAAATATTTAACAAAAACGCCGAATTCTGCAGGATAAAAAATTGATTTATAAGGCTCACAAAAAAAGAGAATACATGTGAGTAAAAAAATTACATTAAATACTAAGAAAAAAATACATAAACTGTTAGAATTCAACACAGTTTGAAACTCTATTGAAACCGAGGAATTTAGGGCTCTCATTATCTAATATATAGAAACTACGGGTAATGTACGACTTGATAATAAAATTATATGCATAAAATAGATTTTTTGCAAGCTATAAATAGTAATAACTTAAAAATAAAACATATTGGGCTATATTTAAATATATATGAGCTTAAACTTGCAAAAAATCGACGGAAAAAATAGAAGATAATTATATCATTAGATAAGAATTGAAATGAAGAGAAATAAAATTTAATTGATCAAATCTATGGAGAAAAAGACAAAAGAAATATTTCAAAACGTTAAGTTTGAAAGGGATTTCTATGATAATTAGAAAAAAATGCGTTTTTTTTCATTAAAAGAATTTAAAAACAATTAAAAATTTGCTTGAATAAAGATATAGAATGCTATATGAAATATTACTTCATTATAAAAGATCTTTTTACAACAATTCCTTTTATATGTTTTTTTAGAAATATGCTTTAAAATAAAAATTGGAATGATTGGTTTCACAAGAGGCTTTGGTTTCTTCATAAAATACAATATAAAGAATGTAATTATATAATGACCCATAAATCAAATGAATAATAATTATAGATGAACATTATTTCGATGACGTAAATGCGGCAAATAAAATTCAAAACATACAATATATTATTAGCAAAATAGCTCGTAATTGTTCGCCGGGTACAAGGATTTAAAGAACGAGCGTCAATAAATACAGCCATCGATAATAAATACGGAAATAAATGCAGTAAATCATAGATTTATCTTATAAAATTATATGATTAAATTGATAATTATAATATACGCGTGCTCTTAAGAAAACCATGTCTCTCTGTATCTGTATATAATTTTATATGCGTGTTAAAAGTAAAATGTAAATTTTGGTACATAGTATCTCACAAACGACATTTTAAATAAAAATAGGAATAAAATAAATGCAAAAAGTGTAATTTATCCCTATTTCCATCGTGTATGGTTTTATTTAACAATATTCAAACGTAAATTTTCATTTGTTAAATATATCTCTGAGGAATATTCTTACGAAAAGAACCACTTTTTATTCATTAATGATCATAAGCGTGTATATGGCATTAATACAACTTAAAAATCATAATAGAAGAAACAATCAAGTTTCTTAAATGTATTTGATTTCATGGAAAAATAGAACGCGAACTCAACAAGTGATGTTGGATAAGGCAGAAATGAAACATTTACAGAAACAAAAAAATATGTAATCACCTTGTAACAGATAAGATGATATTATAATAGTATGTGCTAAACATAAGATTTTAAAAATTTGCGATTTATTTTTATAAGAATTTACACTCAGCACCCATCATTCTTAATGGACAAAATATGTAAAAATAATCGCATGAATGTGTCATTTCACCCATAAAATACACCATAGTGTCCTAAAACTAGGATCGAAATATTTTCTAGACTAGATGATCATGCAAGAAAGGTTTTTATAGAAGAATCTATAAATTTATATTCAGTAAACAACGGAATATTGTATCTTGTGGACTATAACAGGAAGATGACTATATAATATTGAATTACCATTAAGAAAAAACTGCTTTTTATGTTTATACGATATAGTAAACTAATAAAGGAAAATGACTAATAAAGATAATAATATAAAATAGAAATGAAAAGTTAAAAATATAACATTTGAATACGAATACCATATTACCATGCTTTACTCAGACAATACACAGCCTAAAAAATTGAGCATAAAAAAAAGATAGACAACAATGCAAATTTTTTTAAATATTTCGAGCAACACAGTGATAAGCATGGTAAAGTCGGCTAAATGATAAAAAATAAAATTAAAATAAATTGAAATGCTTTGTATAATGCAAGAAGCAAATATGTTTTATTTCAAAAAATCAAGATAACAACACTTTCGGGGGCTTATAAAATAATAGATCACCTATAAAATAGATTTAAAAAGATGCTTGACCATTAAAACACATGAAGACATAAAGAAGTGATAATTTATAATACAATTATGGCTCTAAATAAAATTTGCATTTAAAAAATTAAAGTAAAAACATACGACAGCTGGTTTAATAATAATTTAAACGAACTAGCATTGATAAATGTAAACACCCAATTAAAAAAAATAGTGAATTTTCACATTACCGACCTGATATTTTTGTTCACAGTAAAAATAAAAAATCCCCATTAATAAAAATAGTGAATAGTTTGAGGAGAATTGTGCTAATTTTGATATTATGATCTAAATGATAATAAACATATCACAATTTTCAAACATAGAACACGAATGACAGCAAGATTAATACATGTTATAATTTAGTCACAAAATATCGCAACTCTTAAACATAAATGTTTAGAGGACAAAGGAAGCAGAAAATCACGCATAGAACAATAGGATTGATGAAAACAATTTATCAATATGTCTTTTAAAAATTTTTTGTTTGAAGTAGATAAAATAAGTTTATAGCGAGATGAATGCATGTATTAATCAAATATTGTCTGACATACCATTAAAATTTTGGAACAACCTATGTTAAGCAGACTAAAATCAAGTTATAAACAAACAAATGCATCTAATTAATCTGATGTCTAATATATTTGCATTAAATTATAATTTTCCATATAAATTTCTTCTTTCTATAGATCATCTGAAATTACAATCAAAGGTTTATAACTTTTGAGTCTTGTTGTTTTTTGTACATAAATTCATCGTACAGCACAATCCCCTTTTTTAAGATATTGCATAAATAAGCTTGAGGTATGATTCAAATTTGATTCTTATTAGCTATATAAATCACAATCAGCTATATTTTATGTATTCTTCGTGAATTCTAGCAAAAGTTACTTATTTAATTGTTGTTTGTGCAAATTTTTCTTCGTAATTATATTTAGAGTTGTATAGTATTCGAGAAATATATCTATAAAATTAAAGATCATATTGCTTCAAACAATAAAATTAATAATATATTTGAAATTTCTATTAACGGCACCAATTACATGTTTTTTTTAATATCAGCCTTGATGAATTATATTTTTTTTTTATCGCAAGATTATATTTTTTAGAATTTGTTCTGATTTGCTATTATGAGCTAATCGGGTAAATAAAATGATACCCCTTTTCACGATAAACAGTTATATTATATAAGTTTTTGTAAATTTTAAAACATGACAACAATTTTCTTGTATCTATGCTTTTTTAAGTTGATTCTTTCAGCCACTGAATCCAATGAAAAGGAAATTAAACATGAAACTATTCGAAACGAACTCGCACGGACAATTTTCGCAGTAAAACCAGAATCTGAACTTGCCATTTTATCAGAATACAATATATTTTGCTTTATTATGTCAATAAAAGAAGCCCGGGAATTAATAAATATCTTTGCGAAGAGATTTAAAGAAAAAGAAACCAGTTGCCGATATATGTATAGATTAAATAACCAGATAAATAAAAATTATGTATTCCATTATTCGACAATATGGAATTTTCTGTATTCCACAATAATCGACCCAGATTCATCTTCTAAGAGCTTTATTGAAGTATCCGATAAATCCACCTACACGCAATCAATTGACTCCAAGACTAGAGAATTTTTTTGTGATAATAAAAAGCGGCGAAGTGAAATTTTAGATCATAAAATAGATGTTGTTTGTTTTTGGAACGATTTTGAGTCGGAAATAAAAGGCAATATACAGCTATCAGTTGAGGCTATTGTCGAAAATATAGAGGGTTATTGCACACAAAACAAAAAAATAATGACTCTTCCCTTTATTTTTAAAATAATTCCTGAGTTTGAAAAACATGTAAATAAATGCCTTCAAAAAGATGCTGATAATAAGGAATTGATAGTTAATGATGATTCCAAGTTTAACATATTGGATTATATTTTTGCTCAAAAAGATCGAAAAAATTTCTTGCTTTCGGCCATTAAATCATTCATATTATACGATTTCCAAATTGCAGAACTTCACAAAGAAACATTTCAAAAATTTCGAAATACAATATCAGAGATGGAAATAGGCGAGGAAGAATTTCATATACTTGGTAAATGTTCAGTTGAGTTATTTAAAAAAAATACATTTGTGGTCGGATTTTTAAAGAAAAATATGTCTAGGGAGTTATTTAAATCTGTTCAGGAAAAGCTATATAAATATTATATAAATAACTTTATTTATGGGGAAAAAATCTGCATATATATAAAAAATAAAACAATAAAAACTAAAACAAGGTTGAAATTTTGTGGTTTTTTTTTTCGATCGAAAAAAGAGAATCGAAAGAAATAATTATGCCTGAAAAATGTATTTTCATAAGGCCTGTCGAAATTATGCCATCGTCAGGTGCTCGAATTCATTTTGGAAAATTTAATTTAATTTTTATAGTCGAGAATAAAGTTATATATGAATGGGATTATAGTGTTGTTAAATCCTGCATCTTTGGACCACAGTTTTTCATCTTTTTAAATGGTACAGATCGGGAACATTTATTCTATACCAAAAAAATGAAGTCTATAATGACATAAAGAATAAGATTAATAGTTTTTTTATGGAACCAAGTCGTTGGTTTTACGTAGAGTTCAAGACAAAATGCAGTTGCGAACAAATAAATTGTGTAATAGCTATGAAGGAATGATAATTTTAAAAACAGGCGAAAAATATTACAATAACTTTTCTTTAGAACAAAGATTTCAAATTTATACAGATTTCATAAAAGAATTATCTAAAGAGGTTATTAAAAATGATTGCACCCCAATATTTGCAAAATTCTTTGATGATCAATTTTCTACTAGAGAAAATTATACTTTAGAAGATTTAAATGATATTCATGTCTGGAAAAAATTAGAAAAAAGGGATAATAACTACTATGATAATTTTTTATCTGCTAATAAAGTGTTATATAGTAAGTTCTATTTCGATAAAAACTATTTTGCAGAATTTTTATTAGAAATAAAAGGCAAAGAAAATAATAGGCGTGAGATTTATGCATTTCAATTCGAAATTACGCATATTTATCCTTGTTGCCAGATTTTCAAAGATGTCATACAAAATATAAAATCCATTATCAGTGCACTGAGTTCTTTTTGTAGATGCAAATATACCAAGGGTTATCTATGTTTAGCATGCTTCTTAATAAAAACAGATTGGAAAGAAATATTTTCGAATTCTGCGAATTTATTGCTAAATTATTTTACAGAAGTTTCCAATAGTCGTGAAGTAAATTATGAATCTATAAATAATGATTTTATAGAACAATTTTCATTTGAAATTTTGAATTACGTTTCACACAAACATATAACAAACCATATTGTTGAGGGCGATATAAACATTATTGACCTAATAGACAGGCTCAAAAACAATTATGAAAAAGAAAAAGGTGATCTCCAAAATATTGACTGCCATGATTTTTTATTTATTTGGCGACTATACAGCGCAGATGGATACAACTTTAATGCTTAAAGACTTTGTATGTGGCATTTTGAAATGACAAAAAAACCTAAAAATGTGAATATGCTGCTACCAGCAACCAAATTCTTTATTATTTTTACAATAAAAGTTTTATAAATATGATTACTTAAACTATTTGATCATGATGAGCAAAAGCTGTAACTTTAGCGTAGATTTTACTATAGTACTACAAAACCAATATGGGCAGGAAGAACAATATATTTTATATTATATAGCTAAAATACCCCATACAATATCTAAAGACACAAGTTTTATATATTATTATTTCTCTATTGCACAAGTTACAGTATGCCAAGTCTAAAATTAATGATTCCGTTTAGATTCAAAAAATAAAATCAAAAACACGTCAAAAATTATTTAAGTAAATAAAAAAAATCGGATTATTTTTATTTTATACACAAAAAAGTAATATATAGTTATACTGTGTGCTATATAAGCTATATATTCGTGAAAATAAATTTTTTGACCATTCATTCTAGTGTTAAAGCCAATTATTAGTACGCTCTTGGAAAATTATGAATTATATTGTATACGAATCATCAAAATCAAATTCTTTACCTTATAATATTATCCCCTGTAAGTTTATTTTCATATGTATGCCAGTAGTCCATTTTTAAAGATCATGTTTTTGCCTTAGTAAGCATCAACCAATTTATGATATTTGAGTAAAATTAGTGTGGTAAAAATAATTTTTATAAAATGCATAGTTTACAAATACACAAGAGTATATATATTTTTTTAAGATGTGCAGATCGTAATATTCGGAATTTTTAGAGGTCTAAACACTTTTAAAACCCCAAAATAATCTAAAGAGGAACAATATATGATTTTAATGCAATATATACGATGTCTAAGAACAAACAAGCTCATAGTCAAAATATTTGATTTTTTAAGATGGAATTATTTGTATTTATATTTGAAATTATTTTACAGATTTATGTCTTCTTATCACAGTATAACTTCAATACTTATAAAAAAAATATCTGAAATTAATCATCCAAAAACACCCTAGTAATATTAGACTGTGATCTTTAATGATATCTATACTAATATATTTGGGCATTTTAATATGAAATCAACTAGATTAAATAAAATTCAGAATTTCAGTTTTATAGTAAACAAAAATTGATTTACTACTTTTCAAGCTCTATGGAAAAAAATATAAAGTATGCTCAAATATGTAATATATCCCTAGTATTATACACGCTACCTTTAAAATGTATTCTGGTGAAAAATCCTAGATATTTTGAATTTTAATATGAAACATAAAGACTATATATTCGGTTATATAATGTCTTTTTTTTAAAAAAACTTCTATGATAATTGAATGGGCTAAAAAATGGGATACTACATGGCATTTATGTCATCGAAATGAACAGGAATCAATTAAATACTTGAATTTATAAAATTATAGCATATCGAATTTTTGTTTAAATAGGTAGAGAATTGACTTAAAATCAGATTTAAGACGCATTCGGTTATAAACAAATATTTTTTAATTTCGGTAATTTTTGCTTCAAGATTAATTGCTGAAAAATCATTTGTCTGTAATTAAAAAAGTCTAATAATTTAAACGTATGTTTCCACTTTTGAAAATTTTTTATTTTATTTTTTTATTAGACAAGGAAATTGTGTTTCAACCATGTTTTAATATTTCTATAGAATTTTAAATATAAAATACCGTTAAGTATGGTATTGATCAATAATATTTTATTGTAATTTACATTTCAAAGTTTTCCAGATAACTTGCATTTGTTGACCATCCATAAGCTATGAAATTATCATAATTTATAATAGACACCTATAATTTCATATTTTATAATATTACTATAGATCCTTACCATCTATTCATCATTTTGTAATTAATTTTTTCTGTTTAGACATGCTATAGAAGGAATTTATAGCATAAATTACACAAATAAAAAATAACTTTTAATAGATGCGCATTTGAATTCCAATGATATAGTTTAACATTTCGTTAAGTAGATTTTTAGTATAAAATATATACTTTGTTTTTATTTTTCACATACAATAAAATTTGCATTAAATTTTCCACTTGTATTAACTTAAAATAATCTATGTAAGTTTAAAATTTTTCTGAATTTAAAATACATAACAAAAAATTTAAAAATTTGATTCACGATATCATTATTTCAGAAATACAATATTTCAAAGCAATTATCATTTTTATAATCCTTTGTGGCCAAAATAAAAACCCTTTTATAGATAAAAGTTAAAAAAATTAAAATAGGATTTAAGAGCGAATTAGATAAAAAAATCGGCATAAAATATAGAACAGTAGTACTTTATATTATGCATAAAATCATAGAAAATGTGTATAATAGCAAATTAATAGAATACAAAAAAAATTAATAAGATTAATCATTTTTCTTAAATTTTATACTGCTAAATCCTAAATAAAATCGGCATTTTGTTGTAGATTCCGCAATATATGGTTGATTTGGTCTTTAATTTTTTACAATAAGTTATCTTAATAATATCAATAACTTTGGACTGCTTCTTCTATACTTGTATTTTATAGCATAAAATAAAAATTTACAGCTATGAAACACGTGAATTTGATTAAAAATTTATAATTTGACATCCAATCATGTTAAAATTGAAACACAAAATTATCTACGATATAAATGCTTCGTAGTTAAAGCAAAAAACCCTAAAAATAATATAAAAATTACACATTCCTGTGCAAATATTGGTGCATAATCCTTGATTTATGATGTTTTTTGAAAATTTAAGTTATATTGTTAAATTTATATTTTTTTTGTTTTCTTTTGGAAATTATGCTTTCTTTATTTTCTTTGACCTCATAACTTTTATTTATTCAAATAATGTCAAAATAGACGGATTATTTTAAAAATCTCTGAAATTATGTCAGTATGATATATATTAGAAACACGCAATAATGTAAAAAAAATTAATAGTTATTTGACTGGTGATATATAATTTGAGTCAGTAGGCAAGCAAAGGGACCTTAGCCATAAATTTTTGAGGTTGAATCTTTATCTGGTATATATTTGAATGAAAAATTATGCATAAGATTTCTACAATGAAAATATATACAAGAATTAGATATTTCTTTTTTTGATTTCATCGATTTAAAACGAAAGTTTTTAAGCACATATAAATAAAATGATCGACACTGAATGAATTTATTATAAATTAGTTTGTGCATAAATAATTTAAAAATGCAATATTTATTTTTATCATTAAGTTTTGTGAGGTAAAGAGGCTCACACAGCTGTGTAAAATTTACACCCCAACTGAGCACACAAATTATTTGTCTAAAATTTATAAAATTCTTATAGAGGAAAAGGATGAAATTTACTTATATTACTACACATTAGTTTCTTGAATTAAGTTTTTATTTTTTCTATGGATTAATAAAATCTTATTCTAGAGGTTTTTAACATGTTATTTGTCTATTTTTAACCATGAAACTATAATATATTTGGCATTATAAAATATTAATAGCGAAAAATAAATTCATAAAAAATACAAATTTAAAAAAATCATGTATTATTCGTATGAAATAAAAAACTAAGTTTTAAAACACGAGTGAATATATTCATAAATTTAAAATTTATAAATACGAATTTTTTTTTAAATTTAGCCAAAATACAATAGTGAGAAAACCCATAATTAAAAGTTTTATAATACCTTTTTTATACAATAATACGCAAATTATATTTAAATCATAAATCGAAAAAACCTTTTGAATCAATTTAGATTTCGTATTTATGCACAATAATATATAAAAACATTATTTTCAGTAATTAAAGACAAAACGAATGCGAAAATCTTGTTCTAACTAAACTGATATATTGATCTAAGACATATAAACAAAGCACTCTAGATTATTAACCAATAAATTCAACCAAATAAATTATAAAGGAGATCTATATAAAATTTACATTTAGCTTTTAAGTGCTGACTGCTATATATGTACTATTATAATTTTATGCCATAAATTCATTTTATATCGTTAATGTGAATATTCTTTTATCTTTTAAAGCCCTTTCATGCATCAAAGAGAATTTAAATGGTAGTTTAGTGGTTTTTATGTAGATTTACAAGCAAAATTATCTAATAAAAACCAAAATATGCTTATTATTACTATTGTCTGTTACATGTATTATTCTTTTTATCAAGTGTGTTTAAAAATATCTTTTTCAAAATTTTATTGGACATACGCGTTTGTTAATAAATATATCTGTTATATTATAATAAGTAAAATTTTTATTTATGTTTTTAGAATCTTTTTATACACTTGAAAAATACAACATATTATATAAACAGTCTAAAATTTTGACAATCCTTCACATGTTTTATTTAAATTAATTTTTAATATATTAATTACCATTAAAATTATGAAATGTGTGTAGTAGCAACATTTATTCAACAAATATATCATCATCTAAAAATCTTAAGATTCTATCAGTTCTTTTTCGTTTGATATTTTATCAATGTGAATGAATATTTTGGCATATAAATTTTATATCTTTTAAAATGAACACATTTATCGATCATATGTTTTAATATATTGCAAGATGAATTTTTTTATTTTTACAAAAATACACTGTAAGGAATGCATCTATTGCTTTATTGGTGAAATTCGATTCAAAGTACATTTGTTATTATCATAACATAAGCAAATTTATGTCAGAAACACAATCTCAGCGTAATAACTATAAATAATGCATATTTAATGCAAGTTTTATTACTATTCCATAATATCTCGAAAAATATGATGTTTATCTGCCTTCTAGACTAATATGAACAAAAAAACGACACGTTTATTTTCTTTAAGTAGTTTCTATCCTAAACATTTATAAATGTAAAGTGAATTATTGGAAATATGTTAATTATTATGGCTTTCAAATACCTAGCTTTGCATATTAAATTTAAATATTCGACGTTATATTTCGAAGGATTTTAATTGTCATGATATTATAATAAATATTAATTCCTTCTAGTGCATGAAAAAAACTACAAACAAATAGACGATCTGTGTCATTATCTTAAAGCGAAAATTCAAATTAATCATTACTCTTCAATGAAGAAGAGAAATAGATATGCTGGATTTTACCACCTTAGACTATCTTTTAAGGTAAAAATCTTCGAATATATTTATATTAATAACAGAGAATATTTTAAATCTATATTTAGATATTCATCTGCAATAGCTTATTCCAAAAAATCATGCTTTCTTAAAAAAGCATTTTTCTAAGCTAGAAATGAAATTATTGTTATTTTAGGCGAAAAGGCACATTTATATATGAAACGGAAATTATTACAGTCAATTTTTGGTGCTCATTAGTTTTCTCTAACCATATTTTCTCATTATAATATGCTTTATTGACATAAAATAAAAATCGAGGATAAAGTTTTACAGAAAAAAATTTACACCGCTAAGGTATATTATAGCTTTATTAGTATCATCTTTCTTTTAAATCTATTTTGAAGCACATGTGTCCTATTGTTTAACTTGCATATTATTAAGAATAACATCAAAGCATTATTTTATTAATAAATTATGTCTTTTGTAACAGTTTGTTTTCTAATCTTAATTAGAGAAAATAGATACATTTTTAATTAAATTTTCAAAACATTTCTTAAAATCACTCCAAATATGAAAAAAAGCTAAACAAATTTTATTAGCTTATCATTTTAGCAGGGTTCATAAAAATAAAATAGCCTATAAAATATGATAAATCCTTCTCTGGATCGTAAGTAAATTAAAAAACTTAAAAATATATTAAATTTTTGTTACCTTGGCCCCAACTTCTATCTATCATATTATTGGTGCACATTCCTTTAATTCCAGCTCAAAAGAGACTATATAAGTATTAAATAATAAGTTCTACCCATCGGAAACTTTCAATTTTTTAAAGTTTTTTTGTCAACTACTTCTTATACAGTCGCTAACGCCCATAACTAAAACTATTTTATATAAAAACACAGTTTCAAGTCTAAAAATTGTGGATTACTTTAATGGAATAAATTTATTTCAAAAATTATTTTCTTTTTATGAATGATTGCAGCATTTTGTTTTTATTATCTAAATGTTGTTCTCTTTTCTTCTCTATATTTTTTTCATGTCAATATATTTAGATTGAAAAAATTTCTACATTTTAAAATTTTTAAGAAAAGTATAGAGAAGTGATACATTTTCTTAAATACAATCATACTATTAAATATAAAAATGGGGTTTTCGGTTCCAAAATATAGTAATTAAAAAAAGTAAGGCCAAACAAAAACATTGTAATTTGTTATGTTTTTTGCGGTTTTTCCTAAGATTGCATTCAACGATGATTTTTTTGTGAAATTTACGTGCACGAAGTTTCATTTCTTTTTATCAAAAAAGGGTTTAAGCGACCCAATTTAAAATTATTTCATTAAATTATATTTTAATTTTCAGGACTTATCGATCCCATTTTTTTATAAGATAATAAATTATCAACTAATGGTTATATAATTTTACTATAGAAAAGCGTAAACTCATATAGAGGACGCTTTATACTCTACTAATAGTTTAAGAAAAAAATATAAGATGCCACGCTTAAAAATAGAAGTTATTTATATTTTTTACCATTGAAAAAAGTTGAATTGGGTGTTTAAAGATTTAAATGAGCGAATAACTCGCAAATAAAACAGTTCTTATATTTTTCTCAAAAAATCATTTGAAAAATTTTTAATTTAAAATGAATAATTTTTTATATAAACAAACAATATATTGAGAAAAACTCTTTAATTAAATAATTTGATTGTGAAAGATGTATTGCGGTAGACTTGAAGATGATTTGCTTGGGAAGATTATACAGCAAATCTGTAATATAGAGCAATCTAAAGTTTTGCGCGAGAATACTTATAAAATTACTTCTTAAATAGATATAAAAGTGTTTTTATGTAAAAATTAAATCAGATGAATCTTAAAACACCCTATTTTTAAGACCATTTAAAAGTTTTTTTTCAACAAATAATATTTTTGTAGATTTAGATACCATAAGCATCTATAAATCATAGAATGTCAAATTGGGTTTTATATTACCCGAACACAATTGTCACAGTGAAATAACAGCTTCTTTCTATAAAAAAAAGCAATATTTAAGTGCCTTATTAAAGCTTACAAATATAATAAAAAAAATATCAAGAATAAAATTAAATAAATTTATGTGATAAATATTGTACATGTTAGCTCCAATAGAATCCCTGATAAGGTTTCCAGTATTGCGTGATTGAAAGAACTTCGTAATTAGGGAAAAAGTTCAAAAAAATAAGAAAATAAGTGTTATATTATACATTTTTATCTAAAAATATTGATAAATCACATAATAAGATCCTTTAGTTATAAGGGGAATATAATCATATAAAATGCAGCTTTTTTGTGGTTTATTATAATTCTAATACATAAAGCATGGCATTTGTATAATGCGCATTTTAAACTCTGCAATCGACTTTAAATCCGTGTCTTATGAGTAACTATGATGCATCTAGTGCGTTTTCTCCGAATGCTCATCACATATGGATATAAAAGAAAATGAACGACTGAAATCATCATGAAGCGCAAAATACATCGAAAAATTGTATTGATGATTTACAAAAATATTAAAAAGTGGGATTGCGTTCTGGTTTTTGTGCTGCTCGTAATTATAAAAAAAAAAGGCTGAAAACCATGCATACAATTTTTTTCAGTTTTATAATAGTCTTTTGAATAAATAAATAAATAAATAGGAAATTATAAGATTGTCACGTAGGTATTTTTTAAGATAATAAGCTAATCAAATAAAATAAGTTCTTATAAATAGATATTTCAATCTTATGGCGTTTGAATATTCAAGTTTTTATGTTTATAACTTGGATACCATTAGTTATCACAGAAAACATAGAATTGGGAAATCCCCTTTTAGCATGTTTTTTTAGATAAACAATGGTAAATATATCTTTTTTGTCATTTTATTTATATTTAAAAAGCTGTACAAAAATATAGATTTTTTATTATATTAGATAACTTTGCAGTCATAATTATTCGTTTAACAAGTTTAACTGGCATATAAAGAAATTTTTTAATAATGAATAACTTTTAGCATTGTTAGATTAAAACTACGTGTCTATCTTGCATCAAAAATATATACCCCTCTATTTGGACTAATTATTTTGTACTCTTCAAAGAAATTAAATAATTTAAAGCTTATTTCGTGAAATCACGTTTCTAGACATCTTTTGAAATATTTTATTTCATAAAACTGTTGCATATAAAATTTATAATTTAATCTTGAGTATATAGAGGAAAACTATAATGAGGCTTACAAACACAAACAAAATATTTTTTATGTGGACTAATTTAAAATAAACTAGAAAACATGTGTTTTGGTCAAAAATTACTCTTTTAATTTACAGCAGATCTTGTTTAAAACGTCTCTCATTGGTCAAGAATAAGTGATCTATTTAGTTCATGTTGTTTTACACACCTGAATAAAAGATAATAAATACAAAAACCTTTGTAAAAAAAATTATTTTATGAATTTTGTTAAAAATCCCAAATAAAATTTATTCAAACACAAGATCTAATGCAAATAAATATGATGAGAAAAAAGTAAAAATATTTTGCTTAATTTTTTTTTTACAATCTGAATTCGATATTTTGAAGATCTATGTTTATAAAAATCCTCCTATCTTGGAACCCGCATATATTGTTTGTACTTTTGCATCATGCAGTGTTGACTGAATACTAAAAAGATGTCTTAAAATCACAAAATAAATCACTTTATAAGATAATTCACACCATTTAGTTATAAAATATACTTTCAAGGTACTTTTATGTATTGATTTATAGTTATAAAAGGTTTTATATATGACTCAACATATTTTATAGTAAATTATACGCGTAAAAGGAGAATTTTCTTATACAGGAATAGCGTTTCGGAATAAGTATTATGGTATAAATTCAATAAAGAACACAACTTATGGTGACAGAAATTTATAAAATCTAAATGTTGAAATAATGTAAGAAAAAAATCATTTTACTATTTAATTTGTTTTCATAATAACAAAAATAAGATAATTTCGATGCATTCTATTAAAAATGACCAAAAAAGCATAATTTTAACATGAAATACAAGTTTTATTTATTGGAATAGAAATGATAAGAAATTTTTTCGGTGCGTAGAAGTGTGTATTTTAACTCCCGATTGTTTAAATATATATTTTTTTTTAATTTTCCTTTATCTTCTTGAACCTCAGTATAGATCTTTCAGAAAATTTTTTGGTTCGATTTTCGATTTCTTATTATGAAAATGCCGCCCACTCCATTTAAATTTTTTTTCATGAATTGAAACTGTTTTTTTGTATTAATGTTTACATGTTATTTTAATTTAATTTCCTATATGAGTGGCAATGATTAGTGTGTAAATATTCGACCTAGAAATTTCAATCTAATTGCTATCCATTAAAAATCACCTCACGCAACAGCATTGAAAAATTACCAATTAGGTAATTTTTCAATGCTAACTAGCTGTAAGAAATACAGAAACGCTTTTAGGCAGACCCAAGTAAAAGTAAGATTTTTGCTTTAAACATAAAATTGATTGTGGTGCTTGAAAAAAATCAACACAATTCCGAAAATAAATGCAAAATATAAGCCTTATTTGGCATTATGTATATATTTTCCCGCATCGGAGACCAGATTGAGTAGTCAATACCGTTAAACCTTTTTCTCATCGTTATTATTCAAGCAATTTATTATGGTTTTTCATGACTTTTTGTTTAAATAATCATGAATCACGTATTTTTGGTTAGATCGCTGTTATTAAAAATGAAAATATAAATGGTATCTATTTTTTGAGGGTAGTTATATTTATACTATTATAATTTTTATTGAAAAAAATATTTTAGAATACTAAAAATGTATTGTTTTTATATTTAATGGCTATATTTATAGTCGTAATTTTAGTTTTTGTTCTCAGGCACAGCTTGCTTGATTCTCTGTACACACAGCGTATTTATACTTTCGGCTATCTTCTCCTCTCCATAGTCTTCTTCAATACCCCTCCTTCTTTCGAGACCTATTAATTCAAGGGTTTTTCTCAATCCCAAGGTTTGAATATATGCCTCAACCTGGTTCGTGACATCATGTTCCTTTAGGTACCTTCTATGATATCGTGTAACCACACCGTCCCATGTTATAACATATGGAATAATTTTTGTCTTGCATTTGTATATTAATGATAGTTAAGATGCTAGCAGGTCATATTTTCTCAATTTTTCGTTTTCAACTATGTTTATGTTGTTCATAGTTGTCACGCCGATTTCGATCAGAGTAATGCAGTTCTTCTTTTTGTCATATACAAAAATATCAGGTCTGTCATTCGATAAATTAGTGCCTGTTTTTATTCTTGTATCTACTTTGATCTCTGCAAATTCGTTTTCCAATATTTCTTGTACAGAGTGCCTGCGGATTTTTTTGGTTTTTTTGAAATTGTATTTTCTTGCCCACATAAAGTGAAGACATCTTACAATCTCGTTGTCTCTTCTTGTATAGTCATGACCAAGCATTTTTTTACATCTGCTTACTAAGTAAACGAAATTTTTAATTGAGTCGTTTCAGTGCGGGCTCTTTGATCTATCTCCAAAGAATACGGTCCTATCTTTGAATAAAGCAGAATCTCGCTCGTTCTAATGGTCTGATATTTCCATATTGTAGCCACTTTGAGGATCCTAATATTTCAAGCGTTAAATTTTTATGAACATCGAAGAGTTTTTGATGCAGTATTTTTTGTTTTATTTTACACAATAAACTCTCTTTTTGTTTTAATTCAAGCGCAGGAAGGTCTATGTCAACGAGGCCATATTTTGTTCTGAGACATTCATTTATTACGGATATGGTTGTTGCATTTTCATTTTCAAATTTAAATATTGCGGCTATTCTCGGTGATTTACTTTTTTCTTGGTTTAGAGTTTTATATAGTTGGTAGAGTATTCTTTCGGATTTAAACTCAATATTTTCCAATTCACGTCCTAGTTCATTTCTTTGCAGATATAATCTTTCTTTATTGGCTGTTTGTAGGTATATTTCATTGTCTATTAGTATTCGCCTGATTTCATCATCTAGCTTTCTAAAATCTTCTGGTTCTAGCTTTAATAAACCCACATAGTAGTTTATCAGTGATATTGCATATTCATTAATCGCCTTTATTATGTTTTTACCATTTAGTTTTGTTTTGTATATGCTTTTAACTCGTTCTAGCATTTCTTTTCTAATTTTATCCATCGTTTCGGGGTTAGTGCTCGATTTGGAATCTTCATCATCCCTAGATATTTTTATCCATCTTTTTCTATTATTACTGTGGCAATATCTTTGCAATTTATATTGTAAGTAGCCTATTTGGTAACGTTAATTTCCATTCCGATACATCCGAAGAATTTTGTTGCTTCATTGGACATTAGTTTTAAGTTACTTTCTTCTTTCGACAAAATCTTTAAATCATCAATGAAAAGGAAGTGATTGGTTGTAAATGCCTTCTTATCAAGGTTAATGGATATCGATGGAAACTTTTCATTTATTCGGCGGCTTAGCGGATCCATACAAAGAACAAAGAGAAGTGGAGATAGACTATCTCCTTGTATAATCCCCTTTTCAATTTTTTTCTTTAAGATTTCTTTTTTGTTTAATTATAGAGATAACTTCCTGTTTTTTCTTAACACAGATATAAAGGCAATCATCCATTCTTGTTTGTTAAGATTTTTTAAGCAGGACAGAAGATACTCGTGGTCGATTGAGTCAAATGCTTTTTTTATATCGAACCATATTACGTGTAATTCATTTTTATGTTCACTGTTTATTGCAACGTTTATCATGGCTTGTTCTTTAGCTCCCTGTACTCTTCTGATTGTACCAAGTTGGTTTTCTGATAGTAGGTTTCGGGATTCGACGTCTTTCTGTAGTATCATTGTGACAGCTTTAGTTGTCAATTTATAAGAGTTTGACATGCATGTTATAGGTCTGAATTCCAATCCATTTAAAACTTCTTGTTTGGGTATGAGGTATGTGATCCCAGAGTAGAACCAACTTTTTACCTCTTTGTTTTCAAGGCATATTGATTTTACTGTTTCATATAATATTGCGTGTAGTTTTGTGATTTTTTTGATGAAGAAGTTGTATATACCATCGCATCCAGCAGCTTTCCAGTTAGGCAGGTAGTTTATGATCTGGAAAAATTCTGTTTCAGAGATAAAAACCATTTGTGGTGTGTTTTCCAGCGCGCATTTGCGCAGGTAAGTATCGTAGTTTCTATTTTCCGTGCTTTTGGTCCACATTTTTTACCAGAAATTCACAATATTTAACTTATCTGCCTTAATTTCCGATTTTACCGTATCTGTTAATGCTTTATAAAACTGTCTTCTGTTGACTTCGAACTGGGTGTTTGTTTTTGTAAATTTTTTTCTCTTTTCATATTGCTCTATTTGTTTATTTATTATCCTTATTTTATGTAATTACTTTAAGGACATCATTTTTTTTGTCAAGTATCTTGTTATGTTGTCTCATGACTTTTCTTAGAAATCTTGTCTCACTTTCTGGAAGTTTTACTGTGTTTCTTACGTAGGATTTGAGGGTTGTGTTAATTTAATCATATCTTTTTATTTTTTCCTCCTTTATTAGTACGTAGTATAATCCTTCCTGGACAGATTTTGATGTTAACTCTTCGTAACTTTTTTGAACAGCTTGCAAGATCTTTGCTATATCGCACATGTTTTGAGGGCGGTGGTTAGTGATATGCGCATTAACCGCTAAATTCAGACCTTTAATTATATCGCTTTTAACTGAAGTATATGGTATTTTTCTTGTTCTAGGGAGTTTTGTGATGTCCGTATTTTCTAAGTCCGCCAATACTCTGAGAAACGTATTTATGCATCTGTCGCGGTTAATGCAATGGTTAAGTGTTTTATAGTCTTCCTCTTGATCGCTTTGTTTTCTTCTTTTCGTTTCTATTTCTTTGAACTTCCGGACACGTCTTCTTTTCCCATCATTATCTTTTAATACGTTTGCTAATTTAGCTTTAATTTCAGTCATGCTCATATCACTGTTGAAAATATCATTGTGACTCTTTAGGAACTCTTGCCAGCCAGATCTCGGCATTCTTCCGAATCGTTTTAGGATCGAGGTATAAGCCTCTTGAATCCATTGCTCTTTCTCGGCGGGTGTATTCTTGCAGATGGCTATGAGAGTAAGAAGAGCCGTGGTATGAATGCGTGTGATCGTGTGAGTTTCAGGCAAGTTGTCGGTTTAGATTATCGTTACAGGATCGGTTTTTGAATGTTCATCTTTGTAGTTCTCCTCTCCTGTTTTTTCTTTATCCCCCGAATACTAAAAAATATTATCATAATTATTTTTAAACCGATATTAATCATCACATTTTTTAGTTGAAATGAATAGAAGCAGGTAAGAAAACATAAAAATATTTTATAGACAATGGCAAAAATATAAATATACTTTAATTGATAAATACATAACAAAATCCATCTGAAATCAAAATAAAATATTAATTTTAAAAGTATAACATTATTAAATATCTTTAAGATAGATCAAAATGCATTAAAAAAAATAAGGCTTATATTCCCAGATGAAAGAGTTTACATTTACCTTTTAAAACTATTATATAAAATAATAATTTTTTTGGTTTTTTCAAAATTGTGCAGCCTCGTAATACATTTATTTAAAAATTCTATGCAGATAGAATATCATAGCAGTTAATTTTAGATTTCAAAACCATGTCATAATAAAAAATTTTTAATGTTCACAAGCCAAAAAAAAATTATTTTAATTTATTTTCTTTGTTATCTTAAAAGTTTAATACGGTTTGGGATCTAAAAGTCTGTAAGGGGCTATCGTTGAGTTTTACAAATATTGAATTCAAATAATTTAAGTTTCGAATCACCTCACGTGCGTGTATTTTCAAATAACAAAAACCGTTAATTGATAACACCTAGCTGAAATGGGTGACGTAAACAGTAGGGGCTACTCTTGTTATTGAGAAAACATTAAAGAATCACTATATTGTGAAGCAGAAACAACTTGAATTTATTTTTGAACGCAAGCAAAAGTAATGAAATCCACTATTCGTATGATAAAAATTCTTCATAGAAATAGTGATCGAATTAACTTTAATAGATTAAAACCATGAATCTATTCTCTTTGTATAATTTTTATTCAAAATGTAATATTTTTTTCAGTAATTTATTTGCACTCTTCATATCATCAGATGTTACAACATTTGTTGCTAAGTTATAATAAAATATTTTATAAAGAAATTATTAGCTTAAAATCAACGACTTGCATCTTTTATATAATTTATCAGATAGAAAATCAAATTTTAGAGAATGTTTGCTGCATAAATTGTAATTTAAAGGCAATAGAGTGAAGAAAAACAGTTGAATATATTAGTCTTGAATGAATTGGATTTAATAGGGATCAATATGTCTATTTTATAGAGGTTCCAAAGTTTTTCTACGCATGAAAAGGGTAGTAAGACAAAACCGACTTCATTCTTAAAGTGTGATCCAATAAAAAGTATCACAAAAAAAATTAATCTTGTTAAGCTAGGTACAATCTAAGGTTTTTATAAGATATAATTAACACACAAAAATATAATAATACAATAATAATAACATCATAGAAGGAATTTTTCAGTCAATCTAGGCACAATCCAAGGTTTTTATTGGTTTAAAAAGGATAATAAGATATAACCATAAAGAAAAATAAATTTAAAAAATATAAAAGACCTCAAAATAATTTTTCTTGTTAAGATAGGTACAATCCAAGGTTTTTATTGGTTTAAAAAGGATAATAAGATACAACCAAAAAGAAAAATAAACTTAAAAAATATAAAAGACAACAAAATATTTTTTCTTGTTAAGATAGGTACAATCTAGAGTTATTCTTGTTTAGAAAATTTTGTAGATGACAATTAATCCGGTAACAAATCCAAATTAGCGACAAAGCGTATTTTCCATGGCAAATATTTGTAGAATATTTTATAACTTTTATTTTTAATTTTATAGGTTTATATTTTTTCTTCTTTAACCATAGCTCGATTTATTCCCATAAGTAAATCAAGCTATGCCTTTGGTAATTTATTTTTCTCTGAATTTGATTAAGAAATAACAATTTAACAAAATGAATTCAATAATCTAGTAAAAAGTGGGGATAAGATCATTAAAAATAATTAGAGATGAATATATATTTATCAACGAAAAGAAAGGCTGCTCCTTCTTTCAAATGGTGCTTTTTCACACACTTTCCAGAACTTCAAATTTTCATCAGCACCAACACTAGCTATGGTAGCACCTTCTGGACTTACGACAAGATGCAGTACTCTTGAGTCATGATTTCCAAACGAGGTAATTTCTTTCATTGTACTTGCTTTCCATGCAACAATATTATTTTTTGAATATCCATGACTTGTGATTATTTCCTTATATTTTGGAATGTGATTAATTGTACAAACTTGTGAATCTACATTAACTGAGCTTAGAAGTTTATTTTCTGTAATATCCCATGTTTTTATTGTCTTATCTTTTGTACCACCCGCAGTTACTAATTCGGCATATTTCCATGGACACCAACTCATTGCCTTTACTGCACTTTTATGTGCATTAATAGAATATCTAGGATTAATCGATCTTAATTCAAATATTTTTACAGTATTATCATTTCCTCCACTAGCCAAATATTTTCTATCATGATTCCATTTCAAATTACAAATCTCACCGCAATGAAAAGAAAACTTTCTAATTTCTTTATTACACCGCATATCATAATTAATAACCTCACCATTCTTTGTACCACAACTCAAAATATCTTCATTCCAATCCAAAGCACAAACCCTAGTCTCACTAACTTTTAATACACTAGTCTCAATAGAATTATTTAATATTTTGACTGTACCATCATTACATCCAACAGCCAATATATTATTTTTACTCGACATACCCGTAATTATATTCCCATCATTGTTGCTAAAAATTTCTGTGACTCTTTGTGTAGAATAATTATATTGATAAAGACTTTCTGAAAGTCCTATTGTTAAAATATTATTTTCTGACCAATCAAGAAGATTCAAATAAAAGTCATCCACTATTCCTGGTGCATCTAATATTTTAAATGGGGTGTCGTCTATTGTTCTATTCTCAAGTCTCTCACATCGCATTCCTAAGTTCAACTTAACTTTACATACCGAATGGTTTTTTATTCCTATGTTGATGTGCCTATCTTTTCGTGATCTTTCCGAACGAAATGATGTGTTAAAAATGTTCTTTAATGAGAATCGTTTCATTCTTTGGTTTTATGGGTAATGAATGTCCATTTCAAAATTAAAAATAAATTTCATGATTGTGGAATAAATAAATTATGCTTATTTTTTAATTTTGAGCAATACACAGAAATGTTTTAAATTTATATACTACGCTAATTTTTTTATTGAAATTGTTTAAAATGCGCTAATTACACTTATTTCGATATTATTGAATATATCATGATTGTTCTTACATTTTGAATATCAATTATTTGAAATAATTTTTTTTCTGTGAATTGTATTTTGAATATATATTGCTTATTTTCTAAATTTATGGCTTTACATAGATTCTTTTATTGAAATATTATAAAAATACATCAAAATGATTTTTTATTAATAGATTATACCCAGTTTTTCATTTCAAATATACCACTCTAATTCTTTTGTTGAAATTGTTTTGATTAAGAAAGAAAAAATTGGCTGTATATACTAATATTTAAGATATATATAATTTTACATCCATAAATATGATTATTATACTTCAAAAAGCGAAATTTTAATCTGAACTACGAATAAATACATTTTGATGGAAAAATATGGGCATAAATTAATTTAGTTGTGGATGAATTGGTAAAAAAGCATTTCATCGCATATATTTAAACCAAAATAAAATACAATATGTATAATTCAGCTAAAGAAATATTTATGGAACTTTTTACTTATCAAAAAAGTCCTTTCTGATATAACTAAAAAAAAGTAATTTATGGACGAATCAAACTCTATCGAATACTCCTAAAACACGCAAATATCAAAAATAAAAAAATATTGTTTGACATATTCATTAAAAAATAATTTTCCATTCTTTTATTTATAAAAAAACCACCAAAGGCGCTTGAAAATACTTTCTGAAGGCGTCTTTTATAAAACTATATAATAGATACATTTTTTATTTGAAAAAAAAGATGTTTATATTAACAAAAAAATGTATGGAAAATTATAAATTTCAGACTAATTTATTTATTTTTTCTGTAAAATTCGGTTTTTTTATATGGAAAAAAATGGCATATGTTCCAAATTATCAGAATTTGGGGAAGAAATTATTTTGGATCTTCATAAATCAAATAAAAATGCAAAAATATTTTGCTATATTTTATAAAAAAATAAAATTGCGAATATACATCTGATGTGTTTAAAATTTCGAAAGGATTTTAGCTACGGAATAAACCAGATTTATATATTTAAAAATATAAAATCCTTTGAAAAAGGCATTGAACCAATATATAAATGCCAATTTTTTTATTATGAAAAGTTTAAGAAACAGAGAAAGTAGAATCAGGTTGCTATTTATCATGATCAAAAATAAGTTCAATAAAAATTAAACAGCATTCGAATCTAATTTTTGTTATAAATACCGATATATTTATATTCTTAAATATAACAATATGTTTAACCAGTATAAATGAAAAAAAAAGCGAAAATGCAATCGATCATTATATAGTTATTTTTTCATTAAATGTAAATAGAATTATAAAAATGAGAATAATTTATTTTAAACAGCAATGCAAATGTGACGATGAAACAAAAATAAATTTTAGTCGATATATTATCACAATAAAAACACATGGAACCAGGACAAAAAACATAAAGAATCATTACAAATAAAAAAAGATTATATTATAATAATATGATATTCGGAAATAGAAATTTATGGTATTGTATGAAATAGAATATTCAATAAAAATAATTTACAAAAATTTAGTTGTAATTAAACTAATATGAAATTAAAAATTAGATATTCGAAATTTATTTGGATAAATCTAAAAGGCGAGAATATTATATAATTCAGAAAAGATCTCGGAAAATCAGTAAAAGATATATACTCATCAACAAAGTAAAAACCCATTAATTTCAATATAATTATATATTTTAACATTTTTTGTGATATAAATTATTTTCATTCGATTAAAAAATTTTTAAAAGCCGAGGCTTGGAAATTGTAATGCTGATATATTTCTTATGACATTCAAATGCATTTTTCATCAATAAATTTATTATGCCGTTGATTTTCTTCAAATCATATCTAAAATATAAAACACATAGATAAATCTAACCATAAAGAATTTCTGCAATTCATATAATTTTTAGCCCTAAAAAAATAGCTTTAATTTATACGCAAATTGACCTAATAATCTTAAAACATAACTAAAACCCAATTTTGATTTTTAAACTAAAAACACATATAAATCCAATTTTCAGCGCAATAATGATTGGTTTCTTAAGAGAATTGACATTTCTGCGGCGAGATCAATTTAATTCAACAATGATACACAAATAATTGTTATTTATAATATATTTCGTGAAATTTGATAGTGTAGCAACACGATATCACAAATACTATCTTTAAGATCTCAAATTTTTAGATCAAACTGAAACATAAACTAGAAAAAACAATAATAAAAATAAAGCGCTATTAAGCTTTTATGAAGAGAGTTTAAGGGAATAAAATATGATAAAGATAGAGATTAGATGAACCACAGATAGACTCTCGAGGAAATAAATCAAGTTCTGTTATAAGAAGTGAGAAGAAGGTAATTAAAAGACATAGATAACGTTTAAAGGTCTAATAAATATAGTTCTGTTAGAAGAAGAGAAGAAGTAAGAAGAAGGTATCGAAAAGACATAGATGAAGTTTAAAGGTGAAATAAATATGGCTCTGTTAGAAGACAAAAACATCTGGTTAGACTAGCAAGGTTAGTTCATAAATTAACTGCATAATTTTTATGTAAAAAATATATATTTACTTGGAAATATAGGAATTACTATGTTGAAGAAATTAAATGATGAAAATATTTCCACATAATGTTTAAAAGATAGAATATAAGGTTTTGAATAAATCAACTAGGCAAAAATATCCGATTAGTATTTGTGAATACAAAAAGTACACAAGCTAGAGAATTCATTTTCTTAATATGATTAGATAGTTTAAAAGTATAATTTTATATATCCAGTGAAAATTATTATTGATATAACATGTAAAAATATTGATTTTCAAAAATATGTGCACCACTAGAATTTTTTATGCTTATTTTTATATAATAAAAGATATTTAAAATACTCAAACATTAACACAAGATATAAATTTTATTTTCAATAGCTAAAACCTATATCTTGTGTTATCAACTCGTAAAACGGAAATTAAATGACAAAAAATATATATAATAAGCGCTTAGAAATCGTAAATTCACATTTAAGGAGGTATCTTTCTATTTATGGGTTAACTTTGGCATTATATTATAGAATTTCTCTTCAAAAATAACTCAATTGATTTCCTTTGGTTTCATCATATCATTACTCTACGTTATATTTTCTTCATCCCCATTTTCTTTGATATGGTTCCCTTTTTCAAGTACTGTTTTGACAGGGATAAAATTATGTTATAAATAAATAAAAAAATTTGTAAATAAAATTGTAGGTGGTTTTGAATTTGAAGCTATAAATCCAGGAACAAAATATATGAGTAATATTAATTGTTTGACAATTAGATTCATCCAGGAAACTATATACATATGTGAACAATATTTAAGCGTAAAAATAAATCTCGATTAAAAAGAATCATATCCGTCAAAAAAAATGAAATACTGTCTCTTTTTGTGTGTTCTTTAAAGATTTTACATGTAAAAAAGGGACATGAATCATAACAAAACACAAATAATTTTCATTTAACATTAGAAGATTCCAATTGTACAATATGACATTAAATATTTAATTAAAAAGAAACCATAAGTCGTATGTTAAACGGTTTGAAATACCAACTTCAGCATTTGCAAAAGAAATAGGAAATCCCTTGAATTAAAAGGTATTGAAGGAAGAAGATGCATAGAGATGGAATAAGCAAATATGTTATATAGCTTAATCTAAGTTTTGATTTAACAAATTTAAATGACAGAAAATCAAATTAACATATAAACAAATAGAATATTCGAACAGAAATTTCTGTTTATAATAATTATGTTGAATTTTTATTTGTTAAAAACGAAAATGAACGGCGAAATTTTATATTTTAACCAATTACTATATTTTAAAACATATATATAAATTAATTATGGTAAATGCATACAAAAAACATAAATTTGTATTATTTAATTATAAATCATATTAATAAAGACAAAACAATTATTTTATGGCCATAGAATACATTATTTCTAATATAAATTATATTTGATAGCATATTTTTGTAATTTCTAATATATTTTTATCAATGAATAATTTTTGTATCGATGATTATATTTTTTATAAAAACATTACGAATTCTAGATAAAATTTGTTTAAAATTACTATATTAACCTCGCTATAAAATATTCTTCTATTTATCTTCTTTTTTTGCAGAAAATTTTTGTAGATGCAATAAATAAAATAAAAGATTTATTTAGTGCCTGTATTTTTTTTTAAAAAATTCGAAACTTGCCCATAATTTTTTTTTTCAATCATTATATACTGCACCAAATTTTTTATCTAGCATATACATGATTGATATTTTGATCTTAAATAGACATAACACTATTTCGTGATACTTTTATTTGCCGTATTTTAAATTTATTGTAGAAATATTATTCAACATTGCCCTTTTTCGTTAGTTAGAATAATTCTTTATAATTTTTATTTTTAGAAGGATCAGTGTGTGATCATCAGAAGGTATTATGACTTCATATTCCATAATTCTATCAAATATCATCTCCATATTAGCTCCTTTATAAGACGAATATGCGTTGGTTTTTTATTTATATATTATTATACCTCGATTTATCATCCTCAAATTGAGAAATATTCTACACTTTTTCTTTGGAATAGTATGTTTATTAACTTTTATACAGTTGTAATTCTGCTTACTAGATTCAATAAAACACTGTATTTCGTAAAATCAGACTTCTAGTTAATATATTTTCATTCTAATGAAAGTAACGCTTCATTTTATTTCTGACTACTAATAATATATATTTATCGCCAATTAACGTGTCTTTTTTTATAATGTGTTTTTTATTCTTAGCCTTCTATAGTAAATGCGAAAAATTTACTCTATATTAAGATTATAATAATTATTTTTCTGTTATTTAAATATATTTAAATTAACAATATATACTTTTTTTATTTTTTTACCATAAAATACAATTCTTGTGAATTCATCAGGCCATAAATTTTTATAAATTTGATCATATAAGCTGTGTGCTTTATTAATCGTGAAAAAACACAAAAAATACTATAAAAAATCGCAAAAGTCATAAAATCCGTTTTATGGATTACCCAAAATGATTCTTATGAGAGAATATTCATAGCAGTTGGTGATTATTATTTTAAATATAAGTTTTTTAATTAAAATAACCGTACGAATCTAGATACAATCAATTTCCAGACTCAAAATATAAAACAGTCCTTTAAAATAGCGAAAATCCCCTTGAAATACATACATTATGTATAGTAGATAGTTGCACACTAAAAGTTTAAAAATTCAAAACATAAGATAAACCTTTTCTGGCATCATCGATATATTATCACATATTTATCATAACAGAAATCATTTTTATTTTAAATAAAAAATTACTAATGATATCTTACTATGCGTTATAGTAAATAAAGAAAGTTTTTAAGCATGATAAACCATAAAATTAGTACCTCAATTTATCAGTAATAAATTATTTTATCCGCTTATGTATCTGGAAGGCAAATTATAAAAAATGATTTTTTAAGTATTCTAAAATGCAAAAGACCCTTGAAGAAATATATATGAAAAATCTTGACAAAAAGTATATCTATATTTTTTTTGTACATTCTTCAAATACAAGAATGAAATCAATAAAAAATAGTTACATGATAGCTGACATTTTCGTGTACGATGGGAAGAAAAACAGCATCAAGAAAAAGAAATAGGAATAACGAGTATTGATAATCTGAAGAATGCTGAAAACGAGAAGCTAAGAAGATATGATCTGGTAGCAAATAATCACACCCCAATTTACAAATTTAGAACTCAAAAATTGTCATATGTCAAAAGTTAGGATAGGGTGGTTAAAAATACCATAATGCATATATTAAAAAGTCGGAATGCCAACTGAAGCGGAAGCATACGCAAGAACGATAGGATTGAGAAAGACAGTTGAACTAACAAGTCTTTAGAGAAGAATTTTTATCGAGGAATACTTTGAAGATGATGAGGTGGAAAGAAGTATCAGCCGAATCTGTTATATAGAGCAATTATAGTTTTGCTTGAACAACTATAAAAAGCTAAAAATTAAATTAAATCATATGATTTTCCATATATTAAAAAAAACAATTGATCGACGGATATAAGATTCATCTAGCAACAATAACAAACATATGTTTCTAGCTGATTCTCAATATGAATATTGAAAAAATACCTTTTAATGTCGAAAATTGTCTACAATCATCTAATATTTTCGATATCAATGGCTAATAGATAATTATTGCACCAAATTACAATAAACATAATTCCAATATATAAGTTCGATTCCGATAATTCTTTTCACTATGTTAAATTATTAAATCTAATATAATTTTAAGCTAATACTTTTATCTAATATATCTTTTTTTATTGAGACTAGCCATATTCAATGAATACTAAACATTTGTAAACATGAAAAAAGATTGAAATTTATAAAATATACTATTAATCAATTAAATCACATAAAATTTTCATACAAATTAGATTATAATATAATAGAATTCACTATCTTTATCATATACATAAATAAACATTTGATTAAATTAATTACGCATAGATATAAGATATAGAGATAATCAAAGGAGCAATAAATAAAAATATAAAATAAATTTTATATGCGTAAACAATGATCACAAGTACGTTAATATCCATAATAGCATCATGCATATGTCTCGTAATTTTGATAATTATATTTTTCTCATGGTTTTTCTGGGGAAGAAATCGGGGTGGTTTGAGTTCAAACGGTGAACCAACAATTGTTTTTGTGCAAGGAATTCCTCTAAATCGGATTCTTACAAATACTAGCGGAACTAAAGTTGGGAAAATCACCATTGAAGCAGAAGAGCCACGGGATAATGATAATAAAGAATCAGAAGATGACACAAAAAACGAATCTAAAAAACAAGAAACTGATAATGGAATCATAAAAATAACAAAAGACGATAATGATGATCAAAAAGATATAGATACATCAAGTCAAGAAAAAGGTGAAGATCCAGATGGACAAGAGAAAGATGTAGAGAAACCCATTGATTTTTTTAAAAATAACCATCAAAATAAAAAAGGAGTAATGGTGAATCCATAAGTTGCGCCAGTAAATTGAATCTAATTACTCATTCAATGTTTTAATAGCACTTGATATTTCTAAATTAAATAAGCGTGTAATTATAAAGTTTTATTATCATAAAAATATTGAATCAATTTTTTTTGCAAATTTATATCAAATTTATGTTTTTATATTTTTAAAAGTTATCTTGCGTTCAAAAGCATTCCTTCATTGCTATATTAGTAAATCACTAAGATTGATCAAACTAATATTCTATATCGATAATTTTGCTATAGCCCCATTTTTTAGTGATAATGATTATGTTAACACCAAACGAATAAATTCCAAAAATTCTTGAAAAACTAGATTAAAAGTACATATGATTTGGAATGGAAACAAACTTATTTTTTATTGTATTGCTTAAATAATGCTATATAGTAAATTAGAATATAAAAAACCCAATTTGGCGACCTTTAAACACATATTTTGTGCTATACTAGAATTTTGAGGATTCATTAAATATATAATGATATCTTCTGGTATTATATTAGCTATAATGATGCCTTTGGATAGATTTCTTGTTTAATTTTTAAATCTCGAAGCCACATAAATAATTTCAGGGCAATAGTTGCAAAATATGTTCTTTAATATCTTATTATTATTTATCTGGTAATCATGGTCCTGTTTTTTATATATGATATATTTCCGGGAAAATCATTAAAGCGTACTAACGAAAATTATAATCAAATTTTGTTCTAATTTTTTATTTGGATAGGTCCCATAATTTTTTAATCAACTTAAAACGTTGTTTAAATACTTTGTTGTTTTATGTAAAAATAATTATAAGAGACATTAAATACATTCTTCAAGATAAAAAAAATATGCATTGACCGTATATGAATATAATAAAAAGCAGATATGTTAATTTTGAATCAAGTTCTTTTAGAAATATAGAGAATCATTGTTTAAAAAAACCATATATTTAAGTCAAACATCTTACGGATTTCCTAGCTCAACTTGTCTTAAAATATGAATTTTTGGGCGGATAGAAACACTGCAAGATCGTCTTATCCATATTTAAGCTAATATCAAAGAATAGTCGTTGAAAAATTAGGAGAAAAGCGTTTTTTTTTGTATTTTCAAATTTGATATAGATTAATTTAAATCGTAGCCGCTCTTTTAATTACATGTAAGCAAGGGTTTTTGTTTAGATATTTTAAGTTTTTGATTTGAATTACTTTTAAAAGTTTTGTCTAAAATTTCTTCGACTAAGCTATATTTTTCAGTTTTTAAACATATCTATAACCGTTTAAGTCAGATAAAAACGAAAAATATAGGGCAAATATGAAAATATATACATATAATGATCTGATATGAAATCTTTTAGTGAAGTAGCGGCTTTTTTTTTAAATAATTTGGTGATGTGAATTTAAGGATTATATATGCCTCTCACTTACCACAAATTTATTTCTTGAATATTTTTACATTTTTTTTTGCTTATATACAAACATGAGGTCATATAAAGATTTACGCTAGAATACCAAAGTTTCCTAACTAATATTTAGTGATAAAAAAGTCAACTGCGTGTTTTTCAATATAATAAAATATTCAATTTAAGTTTGAAGCATCAACAATTAGCTTCGATGTATATCATCGTATTACAGAAGTTCATGAATTATATCTTAGGTTTGATTAATAAAACTTTTTTATATGTTAGAAATAAATATAAAAACGGGTGTTGGCTCTAGAAATGGCAATAATATTTGCACAATTTTGCTATTTTCTTAATAAAAGTATACTGTTCGTCAAATATTAATCTAGTTTCGTTTCAATGATATCAATCATTGCTATGGCGTCTCTAAATTCAAATAATAAACATGTTTTAGAGATCAGAAATCGATTTATAATAAAATTTATGTAAAAATAAATTAATTTCTATGATATCACCATTAATACAAGATCTATTGCCAAATATGATAGTATATAGGCATCTAAAAAACCAACAGAATTTAAAAAAATAATCTTGTCTTTTGTGAAAAAATTAATTTGAATGTGATTCTATATGATTTTTTCAATTAAATATAAAAATGCCTTGTACTAACATAAAATGAGAGTATTAATAATAGTTCACAAAACAAATATATAACTCTCAGACATAAATATAATTAAACAATACAGCAATTAAAATACTGATATTAAATGCGTGTTTACTAACAAATACTATACGGGCTCCTCTTTACACAAATCCATATATTTAGTTTATTGAATATTTCGTTTAAATAACCCGAAAATGTAATTTTAGCTTATTTGGCTAAAAAATTGTTATTAGGGAGATTTTTTACTGATACTAAGTTTGGTGATACTTTGTTCATATAAGATTTTAATGTATGCTATCTAAACTGTTAATTTGCCTATAAACTTAATATACTAGCAACATCTATGTTTTTGTATAATATATAGCCACTTTTTAGATAATATTCACAATTTATTGTTAATATGTCCAACCTTTTATGTTATATATGTGTTTTCTAGTGCATTTACACCACCATTTAACCTTTATGAATTTAAAATAACTTAATTAATCTGTAAATATACATATATATCATATGATTTGATGAATTTTCTATACATTTTTATTTTTTGATTTCTGTTGATCAATTTTTGTTGAATTTATATGATATTGCAATCCTCAATTATTTTAAGTTAAATGTGCATCAAACATAAAATTTCCAAGCTAATTTTACGGTTTAATCGAATATTCGTCAGATTATTTAATCTTATTGCAACTAACTCCAACTCAAAATATAATATATTTCAAAATCGTAGAACGAAATTTAATTATTTACCTATGCGTTAATTTGATTTTTATCTGTTTAAATTCGTTCAAGCAAAACTTTAAATTGCTTAATATTTCTTCAGCCTCATCATCTTTACAAACTTCCTCAATATAAATGAAGGCAATGAATAACATCGATCTTTAAGGCAAAAATCTTATAGGTAATTGAAAATGGAGTCAAATGACATCTTTAAAATTATAAAAAAATTAATTTTAATATATAAAGAAGTACTGTATAAATAAGTTATTGGGTAAGAGTATAAAATATAAATTTTATCAGTAAATCATTAGAAATTTGCGAAGAAATGATTTTAGCGCAAGAAGTATGCGATTTTTCTTTTTAGATGATGTAGAAGTTATATTTATAAATAAAATATCATTTAATATAGAAAACAATCATACTTTTTATAGGTAAAATATAAAATAGATTGAAATTCAGGAAAAGTAAAAATAAAATTGTCATTCGTGTTTCTAATAAAAGAAATGCAGTGATCTGTAGAAATTGAATCAATGCTTGGGTTTTATATTGTTAATATTTAAAGCATGAGAAGAATTTATGAACTATTACCTTTATTAATTTACCCAAAGCTTGTATATAATATTGGTTTATATATGTGTATTTTATCATTTATACCCTATTTTATATATTATTCACATTTTATGTGCAATAAAGTGTTGTTGTATTTATACTTTATGCTGACGAGTCTATTGATTATCAACTACTAAAAATATAATTACAGATAAAAATACAAATTCCAACATATTATGATCAAAATTTAAAAAAAGATTATTCTGTTTATCTGGTTTTACCCCTGATTATAACTCTAATTTGATGTGATGAATATGAGCTGGTGTGCCTAAAAAATTTATGATAAGTGCCAAAAGATATAAAGTACATACTATCATATAAATAAATATTGAGAAGATATCGTATTTGCCATGAGAAATAACATATTTTATTATTAATATCGATGTAAATATAATTACAAACCTAAAATTAGTATACACCATATAAATTAATTTATATTATAATACAGCCTAAACAATATATTTTTCTCTTAAAAAATTCAATTAATCACTAAAATTGTTAAAAAAAATGTATAAGAGAATGTATAATTTCGATACAATATAGAAAAGAAAACTACATAATGAACATTCATCATTAAAATTCGACCTACTCGTAAAATGGAAACCATATAGTTTCAATATATTGTTTAAATAAGAACTAAAGCATTTAAAAACCATTTTTAGCTCCTAAATACCAAGTAGTTTATGACAATATTATCATCCAATTGTAATATTTTTTTATCTGTATTTATCGCATTTAGTGCGATTTGAACCCAAAATCATATAGTTTTTTCAACAACATATAATATTCCAAAACAAAATAAGATCAATATACATTGTGTGTATTGTTTATTAAATCTGTTGCATAACGTCTTTTAGACCATAATAATTTGATTAATCACTTATATTAGTAAAATTTCAAACTTAAATTGGGTGAAAAAGAACCCTTTTATGTTTTTACATCTAAAATAACATTTTAATGGCTATTTAGATAATATTGATCCCGAAAGGTTTATTTTGTCTAAAAAAAGGTTTTTGTGTGCTATATTTTATGGCTAATTTTCGAAAGCTAAAATATTTGTAATGCCCAAATGTTTCGATCTTATAACCATGTACATTTTTATGCATCTTGAAGTCATCCCTTATAGCTTATTACCATCAAATTGTTTTTGACAAATCTTTCTATTTTAATTTTAGATATAAATGGGCATAGAACTAAAGACACTAGTTAAGTAGATGCAGTTATGTCGTCATTTGGTTTTAAATATTCGCATATAATCTTTGATTTTATTATGATGCAACATTGAAATGATCTGAAATTTTATTTTTGAAAATTTAAAACGCGAATTGTGAATTTAGTATGGGTTTTTTGGTATCTTAAAATTATATAATATCAAAAGAATTCAAAACCTGTAGGGTTTGTAAAGAGAATAAAATATACATATTGTTTGATTAAAATATTTCATTAATCCACTTTTTACATTGTTTATATATTCTTGATGCATTTTTCATTCTTAAATTGGGCGTTTAATAAGACATTGGGTTTCCGATAATGGTTGTTAATACTGATGAATAAGGCTACATTAATGTTTTTTATTGGCTGTATTTTAAAAATCACATCATGCTTCTCACAATATATTATTGTAAATACTCCAATTTATACTATCTTAATCATTTAAATATCTAAATTTCTCCTTTATTTTAGAACTTTTTTATTTACCAGAAAGACTATCACCATTTACACGTATATTGAAACATGATATGAAGCTTTTTAGATGGGAGTTGAATAATAGCGCATTGTTTAAAGAATTTCTTTTTTTATTTTAAATGAATTTGAGACTTTAAGAATACAAAATAAAAAAAAAATTTACTTCATTTGACTAATTTCACTATTTAACGTGTGCTAAAAATTATAAAAAAACTATTTTAAGTAAAGAATATTTACAATAAAATGTGCCTTTGATTACATACATTAAATAAAATTTTACTTTGTATTTTATATTTTATCCGTCACTATTCTTCGATATTTAAATTAAAAAAACAAATAGATAAAAAATCACATGTTTTAACATACATCATTACATAGGATAATATAAGTCTCCCAAAAAAACAACCACAGCATTGACCTTTAACTAAATCTTATAATCAATTAATTCAAAGTATTTTGAATGAGCTTTATGACTAAAAAAATTTTAAGTTGAGTTTTTAAAAATTTATTTTAGCAATAATATAGCAAATTTATTGTTTTTTGGTTTTTTTATCCCTCAAAAACATTAAATGAATGTGGGCTACGAAAAGACAATGTTATCATCTAAATACGAATAAAGCGCATTATTCATAGTGAAGTATAATTTCAGAAAAAATATATAAACTTTTGAAGAGATTTATACAAAAATTTCGTTAAATTTCTACGAGGGCATCTGATATATAAATTCATAATATCTGGAAATGTGCGTAATTAGACAAAGGTTTTATACAATTAATTTAATTTTATCGTTTATGATACCCTAGTTTGCAAGAAAATCTTATTTTATGTATTAGATCTTCCCTGAGGGTAAACTAATTTGAAATTTTACATAAAATAGAAAATTAATATTTAATGAACATATAAGAGCTATAAAATATGATTTAAAAAAAATTTCGGGTAATTCTTACGATTTTTGCTTATATGATTGTAAATTGATAAATATAAACATATATCAACATCCAAAAATGTTCTTATGTTAATATAAACCGAAAATATAATATACGATATAAATAATCTTTAAAAATATCAAATACAAAAAATGTATGGATAACTTGAAGAGCTATAAAAATATAATATTATGGTTTATTTTAATATTTTTTAAAACAGTTGTTATTTATTTTGTAAAGTATATTATTTCTGCAATATTTCATTTCTCGTAACTTTTATAATTTTTAGAAGATTTTTAATTATTTAAATTTAATTGATCCACAATTAATGTACATTGCAAACGTAAGATATTCCAAAATATTTTTTGTCATTTATATCTTTCAAACTCTCCAGTCATATATTATTTAAGAAAATATTGTGTCATCTTTATCTTAAGAATAAATGAACCTTCATGAAAACAATCGCACATAGATAAACAGATAACAAAAGGGGAATTTTTTAAATATAAAATAATTTTGATTAAATAATTTAAAAATGATCACCACAAAGCTAATATCTATTATAGCTTCATGTATCTGCCTCGTGATATTATTCATATTATTTTTTTCATGGATTTTTAGTAGAGGTAGTCGAGACGGTTCGAAATCAAAAGGCTTGGGTTCAAAAAATAAGTCATCTTCTTTTTTCGGTGGAAACAATATGTTTAATAACGGCATATTGGGGGGAAAACGTAATAAAGTGAAAGATGATGACGCTAAGTCTGAAAACGCTGATGATAAAAAAAAGAAAGGGCCCGAAGATGATAAAAAGGATCAAAAACCCCAAGATAAAACAGTGAAAAAAGCTGAAGATGGAATAAAAAGTGAAAAAAATGGGGTTTCAAACCCAAATAATGCGAAAAATGGACCTCAAGGGGAAGTTGCACAGCCAGTAGGTAAATAATAATAGAAAATAATTACTAAAGAAATATGGAAAAAAAATATTATTTAAATAATTTTATAGAAAGTGATTTACATTAAGTATGCGTAAACTAAACAATTATTTTCATAGGCATATTTATTTTTTTCACTATTATTAATTGGTAACGTTTGAATATTTTAATAATAGAATATTTTTTATTAGATAAATAAAATTATAATAGGCTTTTTAAATGCTTTTTATTTACCAATCTATGATTTTTTATATATTGGATTCAGATCAAATGAATTTAAGTAGTTTTGTTTAGCAATCAAATTTTTTACAAATATTAATGATAAATTTAGGATCGTATCTAATAAAATTGAACAGTTGAAATTTTTTACAAAGGATATATTCGCATTTGATTTGGTACTTCTATGATAATTTATTCATCAAATCAATTGGTAACTAATCAAGTATGCGGTTAATGAGCAACATATTTCCTATGGTCCCAAATTTCATAAAGCCAAATATTTATTGGACTTTTAATGCAGTAAAATATTTAGAATCAAAGCTATTTAATAATGCACACAATATAAATTTTGATAATCTTTATTTTTTTGAAAATATTGTAATGAAAATCTTTATTTTGCTTATAAGAGTATTTAAAAGGATATTCTAATCTCATGAAGACGAACTCTTGTTTTAATTTTTATCATATTATAATTATTACTCATAAATTTAATACAAGGTGCATAATTATTTGCCATTTTTTGAAACCATTAAAGTATAAAACCAGATCAAGGTTTTTTATCTTTAAATTACAAATTATCGATAATAATTTGATTTATTTGTATGATATGTGCAATAATAGAGTTAATTAGATCATAAACTTGCCGCCACTTTATATTTAAATCAAACTCATTAACTAAATTTAATACCCTTTCTATAAAAAAATGCTAAAAGAATCTTTTTAAGATGGTAAAAACATTTCTCATCCCTTTTTAAAAATTCTTAAACAATATTTAGTAACTATAAAGCTTTTAATAATATATCTGAATAAATATGATACTATATTTTGAGTTTTAAAACATCAAATTTGTCAAAATACTAACCAGAACTAAATGTTTACATTATATGTCATCATTTTGTAGTTTTTCTATGATCTGGTGTGTTTTTTCATGCATATATACAGATAGAAGGCTATATTATTATATTTAAAATAGACATGATTATTTATTAAGACTCCTTTTACTATCATCTTTGCATCAGTTTTCTTCTATATTTATACATGAAAAGCCGAGTAAGTTCAAATCTATAACATAAATTCGGGTTTTCGACATATACTTCACCATGATTTATCTAAGAAGAGATGATTCAACAAAAAATCATAAATAAACGGATTTTTTTTCCATGAAAAAGGCATTGTTTATTAAACAAAAATTTGTGATTTTATGGAGGTTTGGAGTACTAATTGTTTTATTTTAGAAGTGAAAAAATATTTCCCTCTCTACAAATATTAGAATTACTATTCTGTGATTTATCATCCCTTTGAATTTTTAATATCTAAAATACCAAGCCTTTAATCAAATTTTTTTAATAAGTTGCCTGTGTAACTTGGTGTATAACATCCTAAAATCAGTACAAAATGTAATAAAATTTCACTTTAATACATAATTGTCGCTTATATTTTTCATTACGTTGCAGATTGTATTTTTATTGATCTGAATTTATACGATGCAGAATAAACATCATTTGGTATAAAACATACAGTTATAGTCTTAAATATCTATATATGTACGCATAATGTATTCCATATAGACGAAAGTATGGATTATTTATTTAAAGGTGATTGGATTTTGGAATATTTCGATCTTTTCAGGCAAAATTTCAGAACGCTTTCTAGAATAGATTTAGCTGATAAATCTTTCCACCTCGTAATCTTTACACTACTCTTCTATTAATCTTCTTATTTACATAGTATTAGTTCTTGTTTCTCACACGAATCTATTGTTTGTACGTATGCTCTGCTCCATTTAATATTTCCAACTCTTTAATATACGACTTATGGTATTTTGTAACATTCATCCAAGATATGACGTATGCACTATGCAATCACTTATTATATATTAAGAGATGTGTATTTTCCGGAAATTTATATTTTCTTAGATTCTCATTCTCAACATTAGATAGGTTATTTATATTGTTATGCCTATTTCTATCCATAGCATCAAATTTTTCTTTTTATCTGGCACGAAAATTTCTGCTCGATCATGAGATATTATGATACCAGTTTTTATTTTTGTATTTACCTTATTTATACTAGTTTTTTTTCAATTACATCTTAAATCATGTGTTTTCTGATTTTCTTTAATTTTTCAGACTAAAATTTCCCGCTAGTATAAAGTGTTCAGATAATATCACTTCTTAATGTCTTTGTGAAAAGTAATTGCAGAGAATTCTTTTATACCTAATTTCTAGGTGATACGCTTTTTTATTCACTGATTTGCAGTGTTGACATTTGGACTTCTCCTCAGAGGGAATATTTCCATCCAACATGATAAAAAAAATATTTCTTTTCTTTTGGCTGTATATTCCTAATTTTATATTATCTTGACGATTGAGATTTGCCAATTTTTGAATTTCTAAGAACGCTAAGAAGTTTTTGACGTGGTTGTTTATTATATGCATCAAACTAGTTTTGTCTCTACTATATAGATTATACGCACATATTTTTTGGTTTAAAATTAATTATTAAATACTTTATTCATTGCTGAATATGATTTACTCTTTTCTTCTATTTTTTTACTGCTCTTTTTTATGAAATTCCTTTATTGGTGTTTAAGATCATATCAAGCTGATAAAGCATTTTAATCAATAATAATTCAATATTAGATATCCCTTCTCTAAGATCCTTTCTTTTGTTTTATGAAATTTATTTGTTTGTTGGTTTTAAATAAATTCATTCTTTCACCATTACTTTCCCCAAGCGATCATCTGTTTTAAGTCAGTATTTCAGTTCTAGTTTAAGAAAATCTATGCTGTAGTATATATCAACCTTTGAGATTGTTGATTTCTTAAGACAGGTCTTCGCAGCTAAGGTTAGTTTCGATTTTATTCTTAATTTTTGATATAATTACATGTCAAATGTTTCACCTTTATCACTGATGTACTGTCTTCTAAAATTTAGAGGCTCTTCTGGCGATCTTTTCTTTTATGGGCTTGTTTTTTTGAAGCTCCCTTTATTATTAGCAGCAGATTTAGATCTATTCATTTTTGTCCTTTAATTAAAGAAATAAATTGTTTACTTTGTCATCATATATTGGTTTTCTGTGTATTTAGATATCATTTTTAGATCCTTAACTACAATAGATTGGTCGTTAAAGAAGATCTACCTAATTATGTATTTACTAAAGGAATTTTTCGATAAAGAGCATTGCTCAGTGAAACCATAAACAGCGCAAAAAATACGTATTGAGCCATCATCTTGCGCAATTACCTGATTCAATAGCTCGTTTAATTTTTTATTGTCATACATACTGGAATTTTTTTTAATAAAAAATGTAACAAAAAATCATATGAAATCATCTGAATCCTAAAACCATTCGGAAGATTGCCGAGATAATGCTAGCAAGAGGTCCTAAAACAACGACAAATATTTCTTTCAGTGGTATGAGCATGGAAAAAAATTAAAGAAGATATCAATTGTTCATAAAGATAATAATAGGATAAGAAGACAAGTTCATATGTTCAAAGGAATAGAAACAAAAAATAGAAAACCAAGAACGGAAGAGAAAGACTTTAAAATATTAGGATATGGCAATATACTCGATAGATGCTAATTTAAGTTTAGTAGATTACCAATGGAATTTTAAATTGTGGAAATCATAAATTTCACAAGAATAAGAAAAGAACACCCTATCAAAGTTAAAACCGAAATAATTGATGTTCTGACTATTATAATAACTGCTTATATCCCATCATATCAACATAAAAAGTTACGAAGATTTCAAATTTATTACAAGCTGTACTTAAAATCTTCGTGGAATAAACATCAAAACCAGCCCAAGAAGGATTAAATTACGTCTTTTTAAAGGAATAAAAGATAAAAAATACATTGCTGATATCTTACGTAGAAAGTCTAAGAAAACTAAAATAAAAGAACACAAAGTTTTAAAGACGAGTCATGAGACTACACGGCAAGGTCCTCGACGAATAGAATGATATACTTATAGTGATTGATATAAAACACGATAATATAAGAATTATGCAGAAAAAAGGTGCGATACGATAATATAAAAGCATTTACAGAAATAAATGGCAGTTTGAAGTGAACAGAAGTCATTTTTATAGTGAATATACAGATACAGGAAAACCTATGATCAGAGCTGAAATTGGAAAATTTATAAATTTTTGGTCAAAGATCAAAACGAAAAATAAAATATACCCGACTTCAAGCCTTAATTAATCAAAACCGCATTAAAAAATCAATAGCAGATATTTCAGTCTAGAAATAAAATATAATCAGATTATAATATATCAGCTCAACTGAAAAGCTGCAGGATGCAATTGTATCTACAACTACTTTACAACAAATATCATTAAAATGCACCTAATATAATATGAGATAGTCAAATCGTGCCTGGAAAAAAAAGTGGTATAAAATTTGTTCTACTTTGGTGTTACGTAACTAATAACCAAAAAAAGTTAAAAATGAATCGAATTTCTGGTTTTTACATGTATGTAAAATTTATAAGAGTTTAAAATAGTCAATATAATATTACAGGATGGCGTCGAATCCTGATACTGCTATAATAAAACCAACTTGGGACGATTAGAAGAGTACATGGAGCTAAAAAAACAGCCGATTATAGACTTTAAATTAATAGTGAGACAAAAACGAATGACACGCAACTTGGTTTGACACATAAAAGTATTTGATTTAATTGATCAAAAGTGCCTTTTAAACTTCTTAAAGATCTTTACATACAAGATTTAATGATTTTATTGTTTATTAAACGTATAAGATCCTGTAATTTGTCTCCAAGATTAAATAATGAAAAAAAAATCAAAAAAGGAATTATTCGAGGATATAGTTTATCCCCACCACAGTCATCCCTGTGTATAGATCCGCCCAGTTGCAGATTACCTATAAATTTCCATCAATCCTATGAACCTAGACAAGGAATCATTTACAACCAATCTTTTTCATTTCACTGACAATTTAAAGATTTTGGAAACAGACGATCATAACTTAAAACTAATGTCTAATGAAGCACGCAATTCTTAAAACACAGCGGAATGAAAAAAATATGACTAAATCTGCTACTAATCATAAAAATTGCAAAATAATGCAATTATAATAGATTAAAAAGATGTATTAAAATACTTAGGAATACTAGAAAGACTCCAAATCGATAACAAGACCCATAACATTATAAAAAAACCAAAAAAAATATTGAAAAAATTAGCTGCCTTATAAAAACGAAATTGAATTGTCAAATTATCTTATAAGATTTAATTTAAAATGCAATATAACTGATAAACTACTAATCTACTTTATGAAGGCAAGAACCAGAAGAATTTATAAAGCTTGCAACGATATTAGCTCATCTTAATATTTTATCAAACAACCTGCAATCATTCTATGCAGAAAAACTGCACCACAAAAGAAATGCGCCAGGAAACACTAAAAATAAAGAATTTAAACCAGAATCACATCTCTTCCAGCTACTAAATCACTGAACCAAAAAAGAAGGAAATCCTATTTAAAAGCAGTAAAACTAAATTTTAAAAAAGAAAACTTAGCTAACCAAACTTTAATAAATGATATCTTAACGACAAAATATGGATCAATAAACCAAGATCTTTCAGTGTTTGAATTAAAACAAAAAAGATTTTTTCATGGAAAAGAAAACCATAACACTATATTAAAAGCTCTTAATTGTTTATTATAATTCAATGCTTGACTACTAGTATTTTAAAAGCTTCAACAATTTGGAAATATAAGAATTTAGAAGAAACTAGTTTCGGTTTTATTAAGGATGAAATAAAAAATTTTGTTAAAGATTAAGATGCCCGAATTGTAACGGATCTATTAAAACTGTCGACTAATTGGTAACTAGATGTAAAAAAAAACTTTATCATGATTTTATAAGAAGACACAACGAGTTATGAATAAGTTTTTACCACCTGTTAGCGAGAAAATAAATTTCAAAAAAAGCAAGAAACTCTGTACAAGAAATATTAGAAAATATATTTATGAAAAATAAAATAGATACAAGAATAAAAACAAACATCAAATAATCGAATTACAGGCTGGATACTTCGTATATGATTTAATAAGAAACTTATCACTTTGATCGAAATTGGCGTGGCTAGATTTTATCATATAAACACATTTGAGAACGAAAAATTGAGGATGTATAGTATACAGCATCAGTGCTATCGTTAATACACAATTGCAAGACCAAATATGCCATACGTTATAACTTGGTACGGGACACTTTATCATATTTAGTATTGGAAGAAAAGTAAAGCCATGAATCAGATCGAGGCATTTATAGAAATCTTGTGATTTTAAAAGGTATTTAAAAAAATAGGTCTCTAAAGGAGAAGAACTATTGAAAAAGACTTTAAAGAGGGGAAAATAGCCGGAAATATAAATACACTGTACGGATGGGAAATCAAGACAGTTGTGATCGAGAACAGAATCTAAAATTATAACCATGAATTTAGCACAATAAATAAATCTAAATTGAAATAACTATAATTGATATTCCATATTAGCATACTAAGCTATTTTCTAATATAGATATAAATTGTATTTATTAAATTCATAAAACAGTGAAATACAGAGTAAACTAAGTTTTTATTAAAATAAGGGAAGTGCAAAAATTTTAAATTTGTGCAAATTGTATATTTTATGTAATATGATAAAAACGCATTAAGAACAAGCCAGTAAAAATGTAATAAAAAAAAGTACGGTTTTATATTAGATTTCAATGAAAAATAATTAGGTATATGATATTTTTACTTGATAAACCTCATCATTTTTTTATTTTAAAATTAAAGATTTAATTATTTTATTTGAAATTTTAATACATATTGCAATAAAATTGATTACTTATGATGGTTTTCAGGGCGCAAAATTACAATTCATTCATATCATCAGCATTCCAAAATTATTTTACTTTAATCAATTTAAAATAGATGTATACGTAGCAGAATGACAAAATCAGTTTATAATTTTTTTAAAACATATTAATACATACAAATTAAAAATATTCAATATGGTACAAAGTAAAACTTTTGAATTATAGGCATAAAATTTGCTACACATTGAAGAATACACCAAAAAAGAATATTTAAATATGTGGAGAATAATAAAATCATGCTTGATGTGAAAAATATATATTTGTAATATATAAACCATAAATAAAACACATCACAATATGCTAATATTGATGGTATTTTTCACACAATAGCAGCAATTATTATATTTAATGGTTAGGTGTACTAATAAGTGAGAAAAGATGCACAAAGAATAGGTTTAATGCTTCACTTTAATTCATAAGTGTTTAAAGAAGAAAATGTGCAGTGTAATATTTTTGAGAGAACTATACATATGTCTATTTTTTAGATCACTGTACTTTATTTTGATTGAGAAATTTTTAAGAAATATTAAAAATGGAAATAATTTTTATCGAAAGTCATTTCTTATAATTTAGTATGTGATTTTTAAAAAGAAAAAATCAAATAGAATCGAAATAATTTTAAAGTTGTTAATATATAGTGTGCGTTGTTATTTTTCTTAAAAAATGAGCACATAACACCTATAATGATTTTATGCATATATTCTTTTATAAAATACAATAATCCAGATTTTTATATAAATAATATATTTTTTTCGCACCATTAATTCCTTTTGAATCGTTATTTCTTATTATTGTTGCTTTACATCATTATAATCGTACATATGCATTATATATTATATTTGCTCGGCGATCTGCCGATATTTGAGACCCCCTTCCTAAAATGAATTTTTAAATTGCTAGATTCGTCAGTTAAAATCGTAATTTAGATTAGAATCATTATTCATGGTTATGATTTTAGTTTTTTTATTCGATCACAACTGTCTTGATTTCCCATGCGCGCAGTTTATTATCTTGACGGCTATTTTATCCACTTTGAAGTCTTATTATATAATTTTTCTCCTTTAGAGACCTATTCATTCAAATGCCTATCAAAATCCCAAGGTTTATATAAATTCCTCGATTCGATTAATGACTTTACTTTCCTTCTGGAATCCTTTATGATACAGTGTTCCGTCACGCTCCAAGTTATACCATATGTCATATTTTTTGTCTTTCACTTGTGTATTAATGACAGCATGAATGCTAGGAAACTATAAATTCTTGATTTTTTGTTTTTAAATGTGTTTATTTTGTTTAATCTAGCCACGCGAATTTCGATCTGTGTAAAAATTTTCTCGTTCAATCATATACGAAAATATCCGGCCTGTCATTCGAATTTTTGAATTTTTTTTATTCTTGTATCTAGTTTATTTTTCATGAATACGCTTTCTATTATTTCTTGTACAGATTTTCTATGAATTTTCTTGCTTTTTTTGATATTTTTTTTCTCGCTAATAGTAGGTGAAGACATCTTACTATACAAATTATAATAAAATAATAAAAATTATGATAAAATTTTATTTGGGATATCCTATATTTTATTTTCTAAATTTTTCTTTTTCATCAAATATAACTTGACAAATTTTCTTGTCTTACAGCTATAGAATTCAATTCTTTTATTAATACCTAACTTACTTCAATGATATTTGTATGTGCATCAATTTCTTCCAACCGTAATAAATACTATATTGAAAAATTAGTTATGGATGCTTATATCTATATTCAACTTTTCATTGTATTATTTCCATATATCCGTGATAATAGTCGTCCCTTTTACAAAATATCCTGTTATTATTTCATTAAGGTTCTCTTAGTATCTTTTATACTATTGGAACTAGCAATATGTATTTATTATCTACCAACCAACCCTACAACTTTAACACATGAAATTCACTTATCCTGGTCGTATTTTCATCTTTTAAGGTTATTTTAATTATTTTCGACAATATTTTTTGTCACTAAAAAACTTCTCTTTTCATCAATCAAGGTTTTTTTAACGATTAAGCTTACTTTAAAGCCTATTTTCGTATTGTACCTTGTTAAAATTCATAGAATTTGAAGTTTTTGCAATGTTAATTATATATATTCATAATTTAATACAATAAAAACTTTGCATAAGGGGTTAAATTTCGTTTAAGATCGTATTCTCAAATAAGAATGATCTCTTCTAATACGTATTTACAGGACATTTTCCATGAAATTACATCACACATGGCTTTAGATTACCCGAAAACAATTACTAAATAATAATAAAAAGCCTTCGTTTTCAGGTTTCTTCAATTCTTTTTCAAGGCTGCTTAACTTGATGTTCATTTTTTTGTTATTTTTATTAAGTAATAAAAAGATTGACGACCCTCAAAAGGGCCCGAATAACAAGCAGATTTCTATTTATTCTGCCTATCAATACATTAAATAAAATAGTGTTTTAAATCAAAAAATTGAATTTATGTTTTTAATCATGTTTTTTAAAATATAGAAAAGCAAGTGTCTTTCTGTCGGCTATTTTGTATTTAACTTATCTGCAGCAAGTTGTCTTATTCGTATCCGGAAAATTGTTAAAAAGAAAACTAAAATAAAAATTTTAAACCTTCTAAACATAACGTATAATGAAATAACTTTCTAAAAAAATTACATAAAATATTGTTATCTAGAAGAAGCGTATTAGGTGAAATATGAAAAAATATATATTTTATAAACTATTATTTTATGCTTTCTGAGGAATTTTATTATTTTGTAAATTCATTGAGACATAGAAGATGCAATTTTTTTTAAATATCTCACCATTTTTATCCTTCAATACCGGTCTTTTGCATTTTATTGATATAAAATGATATATCCCAAAAAAAATTATTATGAATGTTCAAAACCCATCATGTTGGCTTAGGGAGTAAATTATTTGAAAAAAATTAATAGTATTAATTAATTTTTAATAAAATAATCCCCATTTAATAAAATACATCGCGCAATCTAATCAAGAATCGAAATATATAGGCTTTAAGAAAGGTTTAAGTTTTATAATTTGACCACTATATTTGGGCGATTGCTTTTGATAATTTTTTATATCAAAAAATGCTAGTTTTGATCACGATCACTTATAGTTGCAAAGTATAAAAATAATTTTATGGCCACAATATAGTTTATGTTGGAGCTGTTTGTTTTTCTTTACAGAGGTTCGTATAATAGTTTTTGCTGCATATCTTGCAGGTGGGTGGCATTAATTACCTGTTTGAATTTAAAAATCCCCTTACACGTGAAATAATAAAGCCGTCAATAATTTCAATTAAGTGTGTAGATAGAATATTTACACCCCTTAATCATATCACTTTTATGGCACGAAAATGTATAATTACCTCTATAAAAAATCTTGAACATACATTTTATCTACTAGTTTACATGGAGGTTAGTGAATATGTTTTGAAATTTATGTTGGACTTTCTCTATTTTTGAAGCGTTGTGGCAGAGTAGACGGAGAAAACAATTTATAAAATTTTATGTTACCATGGTAACATATATATATAAATATATTTCTTGATGTATTATTATTTTAGCCTTGAAATATTGTATATATGTTCACACAACCAATATCAAAATGTATTTTCTTTTATTTTGATCCCATATTTTTAAAAGATGAAATATAAAAATCTATTGGTTTTTACAAATTTGAGTTTATTTTACAATTTTAATGACGTTAAAATGAGCTTAAATGATAATGAATATTTTCAAGCATATGAAGACGAGCATTGGAAGTGTTTTGGGGTTGAAGTTCCAAAAAATATATCCAAAAAACAAATATGTTCCATCACCCGAATAATCAAATTAGAAGACCCAAATGATGCTGAAGGCACATACTTTAGAAGCAAATCTGATTGTATTTTTAGAAATGCTGATACACGTCTTAAAACACTTGAGGCTTTTTTAGCATCTTCACTAGTTTCAATGTTTCCTAGTTCGGAAGATAGCGAAAAGCCGGAATTTATTTACTCATGTGAACAAGATACCAACTATTCCACAGTGAATAGTAGATTTTCAAAAAATTGTGCTTTATCTAATATTGATCTTAAAACAGATATTGCACCATTATCACTGGTTTATCCACTAATCAAAGAGGATCCGGAAAATTTGAACGATGCATATATCATTGTTAGTGCTTTTCCCAATCTACATACAAGATTATTTCTACTAAAAAAGATGAAAATAGAACTTTTAAAACTAAAATTCTATCATAGAAAAAAATTATTTTCCGAATGGTTAAAGAACTTCAATAAAAAATTTCCAAAAATATACACCGAGCATGATTTTAAATTTCTGAAGAACGATATGGATTGTATAAAAACAATTTACGCTGATATATTTATTTGTAAAAGTTACATTTCAGCAAAAAACTTTATCGAATCAAAACTTAATTCTATAAAAAATGGCCAAAATGTCATTGATGATCATAAAAAAGACGAGACAGATTTTATATTAAAGGCATACGATTTTTTTTTGTATCTTACAACAAAAATTGAGAGTGAGCCTATCTGGAACTGTTTAAAGAAAGGACTTTTACGGTTTTTTCAATATCCCGAAAAAACCTTTATATTCGGATTTATAAAATCTGGAATAAATTCTACTTATGTTGAAAGATATCTGTATAAATTATTAAAGTGCAACAAAAAAAATGGTTTTGAAGGAGAAATCATATATTTCAAATTACTAAAGCGTGTCTTACACTCAAATAAGAATAGAATAATGAAACATTGCTGGTATTCTAAAGAAAATTGTTTACCTAAAAAACGAATAGATTATTTAAAATTACATTTATATAGAATTTGTAAAACATGGAAAAGAGTCGACATATGCATTAAAAATTACATTCTAAATTTTGTATTATCCAGTCAAAGTTATACATTGTTATGGGATAGAAAAACTATTCGAAAATTTCAAATTAATGATTACCTTGAAAATGAATGTTTTTCTTGGCAATGTACTTATAACGGTCCATTCTTCGAATGTAATTTTCTAAAAACATTGGTGACGATTGAATATTCTAAATCCAAGAAAATTTCATTATATAATCCCTGTGAGTGGAACGAAGCATATATAACCAATATTTTATTGGGTTATAATAAATTCTTTAGTGCTGTTAATGAATTTCCAGCTCATTCTGATACGAACGATAAAGATGATCTACAATTCCAAACAATTTTAAACCATAAATCGAAATATCAAAACATCACACTTAATGAAAGGCATAAAACTCACAAGGATTTTATTTATGGGCTAAGAAACTTTTTGTCTTCATCCTTTCAAGACTATTCGATTTATATTGAAAACCAATTTGGGTTTTACGAAAAATTAAATCCAGATGAAATGTTCGATAAGGAAATCAATGTTTCCAAATACGTAAATAAATATCCTTACAAATATTTTGAAAAGACTAAACATGATCTTGAAGTGGAAATAGATGAACATAAAAGAACAGTTACAACAATAACCCGTTTATTTATATTCTCTAATGATGGAAATTTACCCGATGCGAATCAATTTATATTAACATTAGTTTGTTATGATATATGCAACGAAATATCGACGTTAAATCTAATTATTAATCATTTAATAATTTTCATGGAATCTATTTTAAGTGAAAATAATGATCTTTCTCAAGGCTACACCCAAACACTAGAATTATTAAACGATAAAAAAGGTAAAATTTTCAATTCTCAAACAATAGATATATTTTTAAATGAAATTGATGTTTATTCTAAAGACTTGGAATATTTTGCATTAAGATCATTTGATTCGATTTTGGAACATGCAATAAACATTTCCTTAGCTATCGGAAACCCGAATTTCAAATCGTACCAAAAAAACCTTGGCCCGTTCTACAACGATTTAATGGATGAAATAAAAAGGAAAGCAATGGAAAAGAATTTTAATGACATTCTTAAACATTTCAAAGTACTTAAAAATGACTGCCAAGTAATTCTTAAATCCAAAATTCTAACTAAACATGCTGAAAAGCTAAAAGAGTTTACAACAAATTTCTTTGCTCAAGAAGTTTTAAGTTGATATTTATTCTTCCAACACAGTTTTTATTTTATTAGGTATGTGAAATTTTAGAATTTTTATTGTGTATAAATAAAAAGGTGAAGTATATAATTGTGTAATTTAACGATTCTTATTAGTTATGCATATTTTTAGTTCTAATTATATGCTATAAATCCATTTTTATGATAGCATCCTAAAAAATAAAATCATATTCTATCTGAGTTCTCACATTTCATAGGTTTTTAAGTAAAAATGTTTTAAAATATATTTCATTTTTTTCTTCAGTATTTGTATGGTTATTTTATTTTCTTATGGTTATTTGCCAATGAATTGCTTCGCAATTAAATACTTAAGATCTAAAAATAAAAACTAACCAATTATATAGGTCTGGATTCCCCGTATATTTAAACATATATATAACATCATCCAATGAATTGAGTTAAACTAATGTGCAATCTAAATTTTTCCACGACGAAACAAGAAAAGTTAAATGAAAAACTAGGTCTTAAATAAATATAATAAAACACAGCATTATAATTTAACCTAAATGTTATAAAAAATTAATCACTAGAACTAAATTTAATCATCGGAACGGCGGGTAGATTTATTTCTAAAATTACACCCTCAAACATATTTTATGTATTTCTCATACACGTAAAAATGTGCATTTTGGTGTATTTTGATGCTTGGCATATTTGTATTGAGTTATTAAAACCTTAATTTATCAAAATAATGCTCCGTCTATTCAATTTAAATCTAAATTTCAGCTATATTCAATATAAAATTAATATTACTCCATAATGGACATGAATTATAATATTAGCACCCTTACTTTCAATATTTTTTTAGTTTCCTAATGTCATTTCTTGAATTCATGGAGACAACATTTCAATTGCAGAGAGACGCATTAAATTTGTGAATAAAAGCTAGATTTTTGATCAAGCATAAATCTTATAACATATTGTATATAAAATTATTGGTTTCAGCATAAAACAAGTTTCTCTTTCCACTATTTTTTTCAAAGGGTTAAAAATTGTCTAAATATATACAATCGTTTCTTATATATTGCAATAAAAATCAAAATTCACAAAATAATATCGCAAATCGAAATTTTTGATCTCTTTAGATATTTTTAAATATATATTTGTCATATTTAAGCTTCAAAAATTATAAAAAAATACATTTCAAAAACATTCTAGACATCTACCTCACCATAATTATGTGTTTAATTCTGGTTTAAAAAAATGATTATAATCTTGAGAACCAATTAAAAGGTCCTATATGCTGAGGTAGCCATTCAATATAAAAATAATCTTAATTGTGGCAAAAAAACTTAAATTATATAATTTGACAATTCTTTACATTGAAAATCTTACAAGATAAGCATTATTGAAGAATGAAGTCTTGGTAAGTAGAATAGAAACAAAATTTAAATGAATAAATTTAGCAGGTCCAAAACATAAATATACTTTACATGAAAGTAAAAATTTATTGCGATATGTATCTAATTTATGAAATTTTGCTGGTCAAAATGATGGCATATCTCCAAATATTTAATATAGAAAAATAAGAACTTGTTTTTTGTCCTGCTCAAAAAATTCAAACATATATCCTTGTTAATAAAATAAGTTGGGGTTTTTTGAATTTTTACAATTTCTAAATATAGAAAAGAAAGCATGGGGGGCTGTTTCGTTTTCGGCGATATCATAAATATATTTTATTTTAGTTATAAATACACCATCAAAAACTGAAGACGAGTAAAAAAAAAGATCTTGGATAATTTATACAAACAAAGAGTAAAAAATTATAAAATTTTCTCTTAAAAGGTTTAATGAAAGGTAAAGTTCTGACTTCAAGGGTTTGAATTATTATAGGTTTTTTATTTTTCAGTTTAATCGTAACAGTGTTTCAGATACAGACTGAAAAAAGTAATGATTTTATATATACTGGAGCTATTTTGCAAATGACGTCATTTATATTTATTTAATATGTTTATGTGGTGGATAGAAGAGTATACAGATGCCTATGAAGAAGGTATCACAGATCTTAAATATCAAAACACGCGTAATCAGAAGTGATTTAATGTATCTGAACTATAAAAATAGATGGGTGTATATTTGGAAGAAAAAAATATTATAAAAAAATTAAGTTGATGGAGTATATATTTTGATACGATCTAACGTTTTAGGGAAAGAAAAAAGATGTTAGCTGTTGTTGATTACCGGATCAAAACAAACTTGATGAATGATTATGGAAAATATAAATAGAAAGTGCAATATATACTGATACGCAGATTATTATTAGGTCCTTAAAAAGAATTTCAAGGACATTAAACACTTATAACACCAAAAAATTTATTACATCTCGAAACCTAAGTATATACCAAATTAATCGGGAATCTAGGTGCCCGTTCCATTGCATGGAATAACAAAAGTTGAACTAATTTTTAGCTTGTAAAATAAATGATCTTAAAAATGAGTCTGCTAATATTTTAGTTTATTATAAAAAATTTGATTTCTATTTACAATTTTTAGGGTAAAATGATTTTTTCGATTTAAAATTATAATCGACTGATACACTATTGAAAAATATAGGATTTTAAAGTTGTTTTATAAAAAAACAAATTAAGGTATTTTTTTAAAAAAACAGAAGTAAGAATAATTAATCTAGATATTTCTGAACATATAAACATTTAACACAATATAATTACCTACACATAAATATATGTAGACTGCATTCATTTGCCACATGTATTTGTTTGTATATAAGACAATAAAATGTAGGCAAACCTATAATATTTTATAAGATTTAGGTTATAGATATATTAGGGAAGTAAAGACTGAAGTTAAAAATAAATAAATTAAAATTATAAATTCTTTGCTATTCGATTATAAGAAAAGAATAAAAATTAAATCTCTACAGATTAATGATACAACTATACCTTTTAAATTGTTCTTTTATTTATTTACAAGAGGAATTGTGTTGTATGTTTTTTATATTTCTATTGACCAATAAATAAATATTTTTCACAAAAGACCCATATAAATTAAAATATGGCTTTAAACTGATAAGAAATAACCACATATAAAATATATTGTTTTTATGAATATTCAATAAAGAAACCATTCTTAAATATAATAAATTAGCTCTGTATAAAATCTATTAGGTACTTTTATTTTACCAGCATACTATAATTTATTCCTTGTGTAATATACTTATTATAAAGCACATAAATCTGGTTCATAAAGGGACTGGGTTTCTTAAATTCGTCTACTTCTTTTTGTTAAAACGTAAGTCGGCAAATTAGGAATAATTAAAAACTCTTTTATGTATATTTTAAGATTTGCTGCCGATTATTCGCATCTACCGCTCCGTTCAATTCAAATGAAATTAATAAAAATGACTCACGAGGTTTTACGGCGTGATATATGTCTCTAGGATATACAGAATTTTGAATAAACTTAAATATTTTATTATAAAATTTTGTAAATATATAATAATAATTTTTTAATTCGTAAAACATAATATGCTATCCAAATTTTATATGGATTCTCTAAATTAAAAAAATAATAATATAGAAATTGAATATTTTTGGACCCGATTCGATAATTCTTTGCACACTTTAATATAAATCTTCATATAAAACAATGCTAACCTTGTATATCAAATTTAAATGTCTTAAACACTCTATATTTATATACCTTTAAAAACTAGCCCACGAAATGATTCAAATTTTGGTATATATGCCTTCGAGGGTTTGCTTGTGTCAGTTTTCAGCTGAGGTTATTAAAAGGGGATAACTTAAATCATATCGCCCGTTAGAGCACACCTTTCTTGATAATACAAAATTATCAAAAATACTATTATGTACCAAAATGAAATAATATATAAAACTGGGTGTTCACTGTCTTCTAAATGAGGATAATAATAAAAACCTTTATCTACATTATAGATTTATTTGTAATCCACATTTCTTTGGTAACTCCTAATTTTATTATACATGAATCTAATGGTATTTTGAAATATATTTTACTTTGATTAAAACAAAAATGATCACCTTTTTTTACGAATGCGGAGCATTAATAGTAATATAATCATGGCATAGAATGATGTCTTCACCATTCACCCGTGTATATTAGGGAATTAGAAATGTCAATCGAAGCAAAAGTATGCGCAAAAAATAAGATTATGGAAAAACATTGCCTTATAAATTTTAAAAGAAGATGATGAATTAAATAAGATTCTAAAGATCGTAGGGCTAAAGAGGCATTAAAAAATATTTATATAAGGCAATCTTGAGTTTTGCTTGAACAGATTAAATAACTAAATATCTAACTAAAAAATGCTGAATTCAATAAAAAAAAATTAATACGACATCAATATTTCCTTCATCTTCAAGTATTCAGGTGTTCTAAAGATTTTCGATGCGCCAAAAAAACCACTATCTGCAAGATTTTTCTTTGTATAGTACACATATCCCACACACAATCAAACTTTATAGTTTTAATTTCTGGGAAATAACTTCTATTATTTTCTGAAATTTGTATATGTCAACAAAATTAAAATTTTTACATACATATAATATTTATACAGTAATCATTGTATAAAATTGCGCATGTTCAAGGGAAATGGACTAAAATTCAAATAATATAGCAGCTAGATATAAGTTTGGTGAAGGATAGATTAAAAAAATGATTTATAGTTATAAAATGATTAAAATTTTGAGAAAAATTATATTAAAATATGTACTTCGTATCAATGCCGAGTAAAAATATTTAATAAATAATAACAATTTGACTCTGTGTAAATATCCATAAATGTCATGTAATTCGCGTTTAAGGCATGGTATTTACTTCAAAGATTTTGACAAAATCAATTATAATATTTTTTATTTATGCTGAGTCTGTGCATATACTTGAAATTTAAAGGGCATTTGGGTATATTTGGGTCTTCTAATAAATTTAAATTACGCTTTCGTGATAATTTTATATGATATTCTCTAAATATCAGGAAATTATACTTATTAATTAAAAGACCTAAATGATCAAATCATGTTAAAATTTATAACTTTAATATATTTTTTCACATTTAAAACATCAATATAGCTCGCAACGTATTCTCTTATTGCAGAAAATACATTTGTACACATAATTTTATTTCATATATATAATTAATGTCGTAACATGAATGGGTAGGGCAACACAATAGCTAAAAAACACCAGAAAGAACTTTTAGTCAACAACACATATTGAGGTATATATTCAATTTAGGGATTGAGGAAATCTCCGAACTAATGGGTCTTTAAAGAGGAGATATATCAACTAAATATAAGAGGAGAAGATATAGCCAAGAGTAATTATACGATGGTTCACGGAAAATGAATCATTTTATGCTTGGCGTTAAAATCTAAAATTACAATGCCAAAATAATTCATACACCAAAAGATCTCTAACGTATCAGTTTGTAATCACAGAACTATATTTTACCATAAAAGCTTTCGCTTAATTAATAATTTTAAATCAAAAAAACAGAGCCTATAATATTTTTTTTTGAAAAAATCATTTGAATTTCTGTGCTTTTCTGAATAGCATTTTTAATTTTTTCATGTGGTCGTTTACCTAAATCTTAGTTGAATATAATTTGATTATTAAAATTATTTTCTTATTTATGGGTTAAGTTTATTTTATCAATTCCATCTATTGAGACGTAGCCAGTCCATTGGGAAAATTGCACAACTACTTTATACATATTTTGACTCCTTCCATGATATATCCTCATAAACTTATCTTCTTCTCTCAAAGTGATGAGTTAATTTGATCATTTATCATTTTATTTATATAAATGATATAAGATAAGTTGGATATATTTCGATCTTTTATTATTAATACCATATGTCGTATATTAAGGAATCGGGAATACCACTAGAGGTGGAAGCAGTAGCACATGCAGAAACAATAGTATTGATAAAAACATCTGAATGTATAAGTCTTGGCCTTCTAAATATATTGAGTAAGACTGTAAGTATAAAATATACTAAGTAGGACTATAAGTATGATATACCAGAAAAGAGCAATAACGAATCTATAATTTAGAGCAATCCAAAGTTTTGCACGAGCAAACATGAAAAGTAAGAGAAAAATTTGTCCTCAAATAAATTTATAATTGTGGATAATTTAAGATTGTTTATTTATTTATGGGTTAAGTTTCTTTTTATCAATTCCATCTATTGAGACCTAATCAGCCCATTAAGAAGATCGCACAACTCCTGATACATATTTTGACACCTTCCCTGATTTATTTTCATTTGCTCTTCTTCTTTAAAATGAGATGAGTTCAAGTGTATTGCGGAGTGTGAGAGCTTGCATGTATGCTTTCACTTCGTCCGGAATTTTTAACTCCTTAAATTGTGGATTATTTATAATTCATTTATTATATAAATGAATTAAAGGAGTTAGAAATGGTAACTGAAGCGGAAGCTTACGACAAACAATAGGATTGAGAAAAGTTTTTGACCTAATAAGTCTTGAGAAAAAAGGATGCATAGAGGAAGATTGTAAAGATGATGAGGCGGAAATAAGTATCAGCCAAATAGTTCCATAGAGCAATCTAAAGTTTTGTTTGAACAACTAAAGAGGCTAAAAATAAAATTAACAAATAAATAAAAATCAATTAATATGAATGAATTAAATTTATGGTTTGAATATATTTTGGGTTTTTATCATTTAATTTATATAAATGAATTAAACTTATAGTTGAATATAATTTATGTATTTAACCTTTAATTTCTATAGGTGAATTACATTATAGCCTTCCGAACCACACACAACACAGAATTTTTTATAAAATTTGAGGTCATAAATAATTCCAACATTACCCTCATAAAAAACAAAGGATCTACCGTCTCTATAATCTCCGATCCCAACTTTACCACAAAAAGTGGAAAATCCAATCAAACTGAACTCCAAATTGATGATTTTACTTATACCCTCGATATTTTCCTTCATAAATTTAAAATTATAATTATTGTTTTTATTCTTAAAATTTACAATATTCAGAGAAAACCCCGAACCTCCACAAATCAAGTCATTTCCAATTTTTAAAATGCTCTCAGCTCCAAAGTCGTGTCTTGAAAGAATCGTATCATTGTCTTTTATAAGAATTGTTTGATTCGTGCCACTGATCAAATATCTATTATCTTCCAAAAGCTCGAAAGTAACAAAATCTGGTAAAATACGTTTCGATACTAAATTTTGAGTTTCAATATCAAAAATTATAAATTTATTGTTTGATAATGTATATAAATGTTTCCCTTCTATTTTTATCTTCTTTATTTCTGCATTATGACCAACAAAAAATATCTCTTCTTCTAGATTTTCATTGAAAATATGGACCGATCCTTTTTCAGTACCGACTAACAACCACCCTTCTTGGTAATCAATGAAAGTTATGTCTTCTTCTAAGTCCCTATTTGTTATTCCACTTATTTCTACTTCTTCTATTTCGTAAAGCGAAACTGTTCCGTCATATGTGGCACAAATTAGAACATTGTCTAGAATGAACTTTATGTAAATGACTGAATCTTGGAAATCATTTACTTCCTGAACTATAACCATAGATGGGAATCTTGATACTGTAAATTTATCATCGTTTCCACCAAAAGCTATTAAATCTCCCCTATTGTTGATGTCTATAGTGTATACTTCGTTATTCATTTAGAATTGTGTAGGGATTAAAATAAATTTATTTATTTTCACCCTAAGAAGGTGTAAGAGAAGAAATAGCCAAAAGTATATATAAAATATGCTCACGGAAAACCAATCAAGTTATGCTTAAATAAAAATATAGAACTGAATATCAAAACAAAATCATAACTATCGTACAACAAATATACTATATATTATTGACTCTGGGATGCCAAGAGAGACTGAAACATACGTTCAAACAATAGATCAAAAAAAAAATCGAATTAATAAGATTCCTACATAAATAATGCATAGAGGAATCGTGTTAATTTAAAGATTTCGAAAGAAACATTTTAAATTCTTACTGTAGAGCAATCAAATGCATTAATTGAAACAAATATAAATAGCAAGAAACATTTTAACAAAGTATAAAGAAAAAATTATTTGTTTTCTGTGATAAAAATTAGGGGTTTAACCATGTATATAGGCACGTAAACGCGAAAAAAATTAAAGAATAAACACAAAGAAAAATATTGGCTTCGTAAAAAAATAACACAAGTTCATTTCTAATAATAATTACATATTTAAAAATTACCAAAACACCGCACTTTATATAATTTGTTTGTTTCATTGGTAATATTAAATTTGAAATTTTTTTTTTTAAATCATCAAAACAGTCCTCTTTCATATAAATTTTGTGAATTTGAATTTTTATTTAACAAAATAAAATAAAAATTGTTTGCGAAGAATAGAATTGTGGGAAGACTAAACTTAATAAATGATAATATAATGTCTAAAAGACTTGTCTATAAGAAAAAACAAACCGAAAAACAAATAAAAGATACAATGAAACACACAAAAATCTTTATAGGGAATATATGTAGAAGATAAAAAGTGTAAAACCTTTTTTTAAACCTCTGGAAAGCAAAAAATCCAAAATAATAAACAAGGCAGCTATTATCTACTAAGATGACCTAAATATGGAGTTCATAGAATGCGAAATGGCAATAATGTAATTTATGTGAATTCCCCATAAAAAAATGTCGTTTTTTTATCCGCAAACTATATAACGAACAATTCTAGTACCTTAATTATAGTTAATTCGATCAATATCTGACCAAGTAGAATATTTTTAACTCTAAAAGACACAAAAAATAAAAAATGCCTGTTTTTAGCATTATTATAACAAAATTTAATGACAATCGCAAAATATTTATTTATGTGATATAGCCTTTGTTTTAATACTAGTAGAAATGGAAGTGATAAAATCAAAAATTATTACTATGCATCATCACAATCATAAATATTACCCATGGCTCAACATGATAACTATCAAAAGTTCCTCGGTTTTTAATTATAGTATTTTTCAATTATTTTGGAAACTGTGTTGTTTTATACTGGTTAGAATCTCATTGGAAGTCTAATAAAAGTCATTATTTTGTGATCTATAGTATTTCACACAAGAATTTCTACTTAATTTATATTTTTAAGGTCATATTTCTTCAACAGTCGATAGATACAGCAAATCGTATAGAGTAATTTTAACTGTAAATTTTATTCGCAAATATGTTTATTTTCCGCATAATGAATGATTAAATAATTTTTAGTGGTCATAAAAGATAGGTTAAAAGGTAATTATTTTTACGTAAAACATAGATAGCATTCATTTAAAACTGAATGCCAAAAAAATTAATATATCCACCAACATCAAATATTTCGTCAAAACCAAATAAAATGCAGTTGTATTTATCATAAATATTTATTCATATTAAAGGGGGCCTTTTTATGATATTTAAATAATAATAATTTCACCCACGGAAAAACAGTGAAAATATTTATTTTATATTAATGCTTTTAAAATTTGGAATCGTTAGTTTTAAAATACAAGCACATAAAGATTTTACTTTATACCATTACTTTAGTAATATCAGTATTTATTATCAACTTTGTAATTTTTTCCAAGTGTTAATAAACTTAAATTTCTTAGAAAAATTTATTTTTTTAATTTATTTTAGAACATCAAATACAAATTTATCTAATAATTTATTTGATTTATACCATATAAATTTATTCAAGTAAAAGTTTATATTGCTCTATGAAAGAGCGGTTTGATTGATATCTTGCAACCATATCATCTTCATAATCATTCTTTGTGCATCATCTTCCTCTAAGACTTATGATTCAAGTATTTTCTTTGATTTTAATGTTTATGTGCACGCTTTTGCTTTAGTTAATATTCCTAACACTTTAATATATTTTTAATTTAATTTTTATATCCTCACATAGATTCTAATCGAATTTACTTTATTTATGTTTTACTTCTATTACTTTTAGGAAGTTCGCTTTATATTAATAGGAACTATTGCTTAACTGCTGCGTCTTTCTGTGGAACTCCCCCAGCACTTCTTGTCACCCGTAATCACCGTGGATTGAGCCCTTTCTCATAGGCGCCATTCATTATGTTGAGGGAATGAGATTCTGTCTACTGTTCATCGCTAAGAGTTACAAGCTACAACCATACTCTAAACTTACCTATATCCTTGCTGAACGATGTGGGATCATTTTCATTCTGAAGGCACAGTTCAACGGCTTACACAGCAACCTCCTATTTCTCATGGCTTGCCAATGCTTTATGTTTTATCTTTTATTGTTCACTGGCTGCCCCCTTGGGTATGATTCTTCAGAGTAAATTCGTTTTGGAAATTAGTGGAGTGGGTGGAAGTGGAACCCGCGACCCCTCACACTGGGGTCCGAATTGTAAACCACTCAACCATACCACCCTTCTCCTCACTTAAAATAAGTATTTAAAATTGAATATATTATTTTTGGATATTTATCTTTAAATAAAATGTGTATAGAAGGCATCAAGCTATACTCTACTTATTCGCAAAGAAACATCATCATGTACACCTTTAATACCATTAAAACAAGTTTGATTTGTATATATTATATTCGCACATACAAACTTTCTAATTTTAACTTTAGAATATATATAACAAGGCACGAGTAATGGCTAAGTGGTGTAAAAATTCGCACTAGAATCTTTAATTTAAATTTTTATAAGTTCGGATCTCCTTCGTACAAATTAATTGGTGCATTACCAAACTTGTTATTAATGTCGCCTAGCTGTAGAGGATCCCCGAAACACTGCTAGATCAAACCACAGAAATTAAGTCTTTCGTCTTTAAACATATTCTTATTTTGTGGCGCTGAAATAACTTGAATTAATTCCTGAACATAATTGCAAGTTATGAATGATCATTTTCGTATGATGAGGAATTTTACCCCAAGCGCGACCCGATTGACATAGTCAAACTGTGTATCTTGAAAAACTTCACGATACTGTTCTATTGCCATATTAAAATATAGAAACCAATCTTAAAAATGTAATCCTTTTTATTTTCTGTGTATAGTTCTCTCATTTCTATCATGCGGCAAAAATAAAATCTGTTTCACACGTATTAATGCAATATGCAGGGTACTTATATAAAAAAAAGAAGCTTTGTTAAATTAAAAGATTTTCATGATTTTACTATCGATAAGTTTGAAAATCACTAAACCAGAAAAAAAATAGTCTGAATTTTATATTATCCCAAAAAATCTTTTTCACGTTATATTTTAATTATTTCTGATCTATGTAACCAAATTGTGGAATTCAAAAATATCTTGGGGCAAAAAAATATTACTAAGTGAAAAAACTGATTAGTTGTCATTTAAGATAAAATAAACCGTTTTTGTTCAGCCTTTAGAGAATATCTATGTATCTAAGGGTTAATTGTACTTATATTGTTCAAAATTTTTAAAGTTTTCAATTTTTTATGCAGTAATCTAAATATTTTTTTTTAATTTTATTGAACCAAAATATTAATTATATTGACCTCAAAAAGTATAGAACATAATTTAAATGGTTTTTAAAGTATTTTTATATGATTTATATGTTTTCATATCCCTTGAATTTTCTGATTTTTTATTCTTGAACTTTTTTACTAGCCGAATTCAGCATGCTATTAAATCTTAGATTATACAAAAAAATTATATAAAACGAAAGATTTATTTAAACGGACAAATGCCATCGTTAAAATAATTTTTGTGCTACAACAGATTAGTTATTTTAACTTAAAAAAAATATATATTTAAGGCATTAGAAGAAAAATGATTTAAAAAATTTACTATGATAGTAATAAACTATAATTTACATAATACAGTTTTTATAGATTAAATTTGAAAATTAAAAACCTAGGATATAATATAAAATTTTTTTAGAGTATCTTTTTCTTGCTATATTATATAATTTCATGGATAAAACACGTTAAATTTATTTATTCATTAATTTAATATAACTTGAATTGTTTTCAGTATCTTTTGAATAATTTTGCATTATTTTACTGCCGTCTATTCTGCTTTTAAAGTGAAATTTTTTGAATAAAATGTTTATTTATTTGTTATTTTATTCCTTTAAAATCCTTAAGGTTTGATTTGAAATTTTTTGCATCCATTTTATCAATCGTTATTCAATTTTTTTCAAACAAAATCATAATTTTTTTTTATCATTTATTTTTTGTATATTTTGTTGATCAATCTTTACAAAATTTGGATAAAAATTATTTAAATAATTATTTAGTAGTACTGACACCTACAGAATTCCCTTATGAAGTTTACTTACAATTCCATAAATAATAACACTGATTTCAATTATATTCTGAACATTTTCTAAGAATCACATTGCTAGAATTATCTATATTGCTAAGATAATCTATATTATTACCAATCTTTCTACAAAAAAATTGTCACTTAATTTTTATATTTAAAATCATGATTTGGGTATATAATTAACAAATTCAATATTCGAATACTAAAAAAATATTGCTTTATAAATTCTTAATACTTTTTATAGCTCTTTTTTCTGTAAATATGTAAAGTTCATACATAAATTTAGATGTTCGTATATTTTATATGATTTTGTTCGAATATATACTGATGATGAAAATTTAAAGAAACATACACATTTATAACTTTACAGTGATTTCAAAATCATTAAATTCGAACAAAAAATAAAATGTGATTTAAGTTTTTCGCTGTTAAACCAAAATGGGATTATGAATTTCTCCATATAATTTGATTTTGAATAAGAAAACATTATTATTTATTGGTTTTCGCGCATAAAAATCGATTTTGGCTATTTATTTGGTTGTTATGAAATATTATAATTGTTATATGTAAAATGGGCAGTTTTGATTATTTAAAGTGCAAAACTGTAAGTCTAAGATTTATCATTTTGTTTATTCGGATTTAACAATAAAAAGTTTTCAGTTTATAAGTTTCTTTTTAAAGTTCCCAAATATTAATACTTTAAACAAAATCAAAATCTATACTTGCAAGCAGAAAATTATCACTGCTAATAAATTATAATGGGGTGTTTTTTAAGAAGTAATATTCTCAATTTCAGCATAAATTAACATCTAATAAAATATATAATACATCATGATTTATGACAGAAAATTAAAAAGTTTGCAAGTAAAAGGCTTTGAAAATAATTGAAAACCGGCAGACTTTTTTTATAAACAGCGCAAAAAATTAATTGCAATTTTAAAAAATGTTAAAGAAAATTAAACTAAACTATGGTAGTAACCTAAATATAATTTTATTCTAACTTGATTGTTGGATTTCCTATAATATGCAATAAAATTTCTATTTTTTCATCGAAAAAACTCCAAAAGGTATGATGGGATTATGATATATAAATGAAGATATCTTTGAAAATATATCAGTAAAATGATACTAAGAACCCTATTTTAATGATTTAGAACAAATTTAAACGCCTGATATAATGATAATATAATATTTTAATTATCTTACACCACATTCTTCATTGTAAAAATAATTATCAGACTGCATCTGTAAAAAAAATGTTTCAAAAAAAGAAATTTTTATTTATTTAAATTAGTTTAAAGAAAAATTCTTTCGAAAATCTTTATTTATTTTAATAGCCTCTCGTTTGAGATTTCTTGTGATTATTTTCTCGTCTTATCAGATTTAAATAGCGTCGGTGATATAATTTTATGATCTTATTTTTATAAACTATAACTTTTAAAGGCACGGGCTTTTTTTAATCTTTCTTTATATTATATTTTTTTCAATATGATCAAAGATATTTTTATCAAATGGAAAATATATCATAAAAAGTCATGAAAGTGATTTGTCCTATTTTAAGCTGTAAAAAAAGCAAAAAATTATATTTCAGCTCAGTTCAACTTTTTTTCACATTTTTATGATGCCTTAGTATATGTTATTATATATAAGATACCCGTAGCTATAAGATAAATATATTCTTTAATAATATGCTTTATGCCTTTTTTTATGTTTTTAAACTGTTTAATTTAAATGTTTTGTATTTTATTTGTGTTTCTGAAGAATTTTAGAATTGATCGCATATTTTGGCATCAAATCTGCATTTTGCAAACTTCAATTTTTATAAATTTATTATTTTGCAAGTTATTCACCTGGCGCTCAATTGTTTTATACTGAAGAGCCCGATCATAATATAATAAAATTTTTTATAAAATACCAAGAAAATTATATTATAAGGGGGTTTGACGTCGTTTTTTTCGTATTTTTTTTTATAACTAGCATTCTGACTGAAGTGATGCCGAAAAGAATTTATTTTTATAGTCGAATAAATAATTATGCCTTTAAAGCGTTTTTTATCGCGCTATAATGTTTTTATAGATACTAATAATGTTATTTATTCATATCAAAACAAATCAGGTTTGTTTTTGTTGTAACACATAATGTTTATTTTAATATGAAATTCAAAATTAAAATATATAAATTTTATAATTTGAGTAAATTATTATTTATTTATGGTTTAGGTTTCTTTTGATTCATTCCATCTATTGAGACGTAGTCTGCCCATTAGCAACATTGCACAGCCCCTTGATACATCTTTTGACACCTTCCCCAGATCTTTATTCGTCAACTACTCCTCTTCTCTCAAATGAGATGGTTCAAATGTCTTTCTATAATTTGAGTAAAAGGTTTTTTTTGTTGGATTTTTTCTTAATCTGATGATTAAAGTACTTCTATAGAAATGCCATTTCATAAAAAAATTTGCGCTAATAGTATTAAAAAATTCAGCATCATCCCATCCCAGATTTTTTATCAAAATCACAAATAGGAAATTTCTCATCAGAATACATTTTTGTATTTTTATTATAATGTGTTATCCCGGGATACCATTGCAACCTTTCTAATTTTTTTTTGATGTAGAAATTTTAGATTGATTACAATCGAGACAATCAATGTACATATTAATGCATCGAAAAAAATTAAAATAATTTCTTGCGTAACGGGCCTGGTAATTTCATATTTTGTAGAAATTAATTTGTTTTTTCTTTCAAATACCGAGGTTATCAATAATAAGTTAACGATTAATGCCAATTTTTGAAAATAAATGCCGTTGTAAATCTATTTCATCTTTGGAAATTTAGTAAAATAGTCAGAAAATTTGATTTAGATGTAGCATTTTCCCACTATTATATTCAACACATAACACAGAAACATTCAATAACTATAGGCCAAAAAAGCCGTGTTTATTAGAAAAATCCAGGCAAAAAACTCACTTCTGCAATTACATTAGAGGAGTTATCACAAAATTCGAATATTTAGTTTTATAAAAGGTAATTGGTTGGTTTCAATAGATTCTTCTAAAATGGTTAAATATGTGATATATTATATAATAATATGTCAATATACAGCGATATATTCGAAATTTTTATTTCAATCGAAAATAAAACTCTACATTTTAATTTTTATGAAAATCAAGCAATCGTTTACAAATTGTAATGGATATGATGGTTCATTTCTGACAACAATCACAGCCAACATTCAAAGTTTATTTTATAATCCACATAAAATCATCATTTTTGTTCTTTTTGTGATCGAATATAAAGAATCTACTATAAGATTTGCAATATATTTTTTTTTAAAGTTTAATATTTGCATAAACTGGTAATAGATTTACCGGATCAAATATAACTATTCAAAACATGGCAATTTCTATATTTTGAGAAAAACGGGTTCCCATAAAATTTCTAAATACGATAACATCTATAAAGATATATGTGGGGGGAGGATGATTTTATTAACACCAGACTAACAATAGAGTTGTGAAATTACACAAGAATACAAATTAAAATATATTTTCATGCACTATATAAAACAGGGGTACAAACACACATTTTAAGTTTCGATGCATATAACCTTACAAAATCCGGATGCTCATTAGACAATATAGATATAACTTAAGATAGGTGGTAATCCAAATATAAAATTATGATATATAGGTTGGAAATTAGTAGAGCCACTACCCCTGGGAAGAATAAAGAAAATTCAGCTAAAAAGAGCAATTTGTGTACTATAATATTGTGGAAAGGTTTTGAAAGTAAGAAAGATAAAATAATTTTAGGTCGGATTCCAGCATTATTTTTGTACAAGATGTTCTGAAATATGCGATATTAATAAAAATTATATATTATTTCCATAAATTTAGCTTGAATATAAATTCGAATGATAAAATTTTATCAAAAGTAAATAAAGTATTTCCTATAACAGAAAATATCTGCAAAAACTTACCCCGAATACTGAAATAGTAATTGGTAGTATATATTACTTTTGAAATTTGATAAATAAAAAATTTTAAATTCTTTTTGTCTAAAATTCAAGCATGCTTTATGCAATTGTCAAAATTTACATGGAATATCAAAAAATACTTAATTATATCAATAAAACATATATTATCATTAGAAAGAAGCATAATTAAATATTGACGAAATCTAATCATATCTCAAATAGGTTAAATTAAAATAAGATTCAGCATAGGTGAATCTATAAATAAAAATAAATTAAATTTTTAAGTCATATAATTGAACAAATATAATAGCAGGTTTCATTAAACAAAAAAAATACATAGATATAAACTTATTTTAACAAATTATTCCACGTCTGTTTCAATATAAATTTAAACCATTAACGTTTTGCATTATATATTTCGAAATTATATATTGAAATCTAAATATCACATAAAAAATATTTTAACGAGTTAAAAATCCAGAAAAAAGTAGAAGCATACATGCAAACTCTCACACTCTGCAAAAACTTGAACTCATCTCATTTGAGAGAAGAAGATCATTTGATGAAGATATATCAGGAGAAGGTGGCAAAAGAGGCATCAAAGAGTTGTGCAATATTTCTAATGGACTTACTGCATCTAAATAGATAAAATGAGGCTTGACCCATAAATAAAAAATTTGTTCACATAAATATTACATTGCCCCTTTACCTCCGCAATCAAATAAATTCTGTTGAAATTCTTTGCATCCCTGTTTTTGTAAATTTAAAAGGTTTTCATGTCAAATTTGAATCCAGTCTTTATCAATGTATTTCTAATTTTATTTCTGCAATCTATATTTGAGCTTTTTAAATATAATAGTCGAGTTATATAAATTAAAACCCAAGTTTAAATATATTATTTGTTTTTAAGTGTTTTTATGGATCAAAAGTTGTTTTTAAAAATAATTTAAAAAGATTACTACTTTGCGGGTCGATTAAATATTTTATCGTTATATTCCAATTTATTAATGATTTAGAGCTTATCTCTGCATGTTTTTTTTTGCTATTCACAAGCAAATCAATAATACAAATAATTCAGAATCAAGTACAAGAATCGAACAATAAATTAGTCATTCTGCTATCTATGGATGAGATATAACTTTAACCTTAAAGATACTTTGAATTTATTGTTGGGCAATTTTTTAATGTATATATGTGCTATCACAAATAAGATCCCCCCTTTTTTAAAGTTATATATAATTTGATTTTAAAAAACTGTTTAGAATCGAACTTTTTAAAAACCTTATAAATTATAAAAAACATCCGTCAAAACTAAAAGGTGCAAAATTCATTTTTTCAAGTATATTTTAATATGGGTTTGATTTTTTTATAATGGGTGGATATAATGAAATAAGGCATAATTTTTTTTGCGTTCACTCCTATTCGGGTGATCTCGAAAATGATCAAATTTTGCTGTTATTTCTACCAGTTTATTATTATTTTAATATATTTGCCAATATTTTTTTATGTTTTCCTTTGTATTTATTATATGTATGTACGTGTAAAGAAGTTCTTCAAAAATTTCAATGAACCGAAAACTTAGTGATGAATTTTTAAAATGTGATAATTTAGCAACTTTTAATCATTTTATACATGAATTTATTATCTATTTTTTAATCTCTCCGGTCTTTCTTATCCAAGATCCAATTTTATTCGATAAGACAGTTTTATGATTAAAAATCTCTTTCATTTTGGAAGCCAATAAGTAAAAAAACGTGTTGCTTTGATAGAAATCACACGGCTACCGAAATAGAGTTTGCATATTCAGATGTATAATTTTAAATGTTGATGGTAAAATGTCTTATTTAATGTAATTGAAATTTAACAAAATTCATTATAGCTTTTCTAATTTTAAAATAGGCGAAATAAAGGTTTAGGTATATTTGGTTTTAAAATATTTTTAAATCTCAGCTCTGCTGTATCACAATTTTTAGACCTTACGGGATGCTTGCGAAGGCAACTCGTATGTTTTTGGAATTAAAATAAAAGATAAAAATCTATTTAATTTTTTAGATTTATATGTATATTCTTATCTTATATCATCTTTATACATCATTCAAAGTATAAAAATATTTGTGGCAAGATAAATTATGAAGTTTTTAAACTATGAGATATGCTTTATGTGCGCAAAAATAGTTTTTGGATTAAATTCGTATGATTTAATTAAAGAACAATGTAAGAAAAGCCAACCCATTGATTCATCGCATGTAGAAATGTTTAAAACACAAACAAAGAATATACTGCAAGAGCTTTATTTGAGTGATAATGATATAGACGACCAAACCGTTTTTTTGGCTTGTGCAATACCTAAAAATCATAATGTAGAGTACCTTATATGCTTTTTAAAAAAGCTTATAGATCACCCTGGTTTAAAGGATTCATTAAGATTCAGACAAATTAGCGATTTTTATTCAATCAATGATTTAGATTTTCAACATCCTCAAGATTTTGCAGATATGTTCATTAATTATTCATTAAATGATGAACCTATTTTATCTGATGAAGAAGTTTGTTTCCCGCTTCTAAATATCATTGAGAGATGGCCGGCTGAGGATTCTCATCGAAGAAAATATTTTGGTCCAAATAATATATATAGAATGATAGACGAGGCTAATAACCTTGCAGATAGCAATACATTGAAAAAACCAGAACCAGGGATTAAAATTCCAGATTTATTTATGGTAAGATCAAGAAAAACAACAAGTAAAGATTATTATTACATTAGAAAAAATATAAACGAAGAAATAAAAAAATATAAGATAGATATTCTGCAAGAATTTGATAAGATTTTGTATAATTTTTCAAAAAAGAAACAAAAAAAACTACGAGTTATAAAAAAATATTTGCTTCAAAAAAATTCTCGCCAAATAAATTCGGTTATTCGAGAAGTACTACAAAAAACACAAATAAATTCAATAAATTATCTTAAAGACAGTCTTTCAGCTTTAAAATCCAGCAGAAAAAACGGGAAAAAAAGCATTAAGTATGCTAAAAGCGTTGGCAAATCATGCAAGGAAAATGTCCCAGAAAAAATAAAAGAAGAAATAATCAAGCTCAAGGCTACTTACGCTATTGTTATCCAAGATATAAAAAAGTTAAAAAAGTTAATGAAATGTATTAAGGATTGTGAAGAAAAACAATGGAACGCGTTCACAGAAAATATTAAGCCCTTTTTTGAATATACAAGTAGCATCAGTTTATTTATTTGTTGTAAACACAATGAGTATGAGCATATAGAGCAATGTGTTTTGCAAATGAATAATTTAATCAAGCAAAACAATGACAATGAATATATGCACTATCTTTATTTATATACGTTTTCTTATAATAGAACAATATGTGAAAGAGACGATCAGATAATCTATAAATCGATTTTCTCTATAAAAAGGCACTATTATAGTTCAAATACGCTTTTCAAGCTTGGTAAAATAGTCCAAGAAAACAAAAATATGCCTGTTTTTCAGAAAAAAAAATAAATAAATTTTTTATATGAACTAAAAAGGGGTGAAAACGTAGCCATTCTAAATTGCGAATTTGAATACCAATCCGGTAATAATCAGAGTATCAGAAACAACCTGAACAAAAAACTTATTTTAGTATCTTATGATGATGATAGATTAGTAATTCACTGCATTGAAGATAATGGCTATTCGGGGGAATATAAAGACATTGATTCCATAGAAAGACTTCGAAAACAAATTTTTCTGTTTATAATAGGAAGCAAAATAGAACACATAGCTCGAAAGCCTATGTTTTTTAAATATTCAGAGGAATATTACAACTATGATTGCTTTGCATTGCACAAGATCTTAAAAGATCATTGTGTAAGTATGTGCTCAAAACCGGTATTATTTGAAGTTACTTTTAAAGAAACTTTAAAATCGTGGCTCATAGAGCTTGGAAAAATTGGAAACTTGTTCTCTTGTTATATTACGACGCCAGAATACTTATATGAAGAAATTGATGTATCTTTAGAAATTTTAGAAAATCTAAATATTAAGAACCATAGTGTCAAATATGGGTTTAGAGATACTTATTGGAAAAGAAAAACTTCAAGTGATTCTATTGATAAATTTCCATATATGATTGAAATTTTTGAAATTATATTCGTATTTTGTAACATTCATAAAAATTTTTGTGAGTTATCAATACAATTACACAGGTTAGAACGATTTAATGAGAATCAATATGTTTTATTAGCGATCAGAAAGATAAATGAAGCATTGAGAGTTTCTACGGATAATATACCGCATAGTATTTTTTTTAATTCAGTAATTTCGAATTGTTTAAACAATTCGCTGGAAAGTATCTTAAATATCCACACATGTGAGCAAATTATGGGCGTACTTAATCATGGAGAAATGGATATAACAAGGCTTAAAAAAATCGTATATTTTATTTTAGTGGATCTTTTTGGTATTTTATTAAGTGAAGTATCAAAAAAAATAGTGCTACACCCACAAATATCCCCCCATTCTGTTGTACTGCACCACTATATTACCCACTATAATACTTTCCTTGAGCGGACAGTATTCGAAAATATTTGTTTTAATATACAAGAAAATCTAATAATAGAGCAAAATTACAATTATTACGTATTTTTTTCAACAGATAATCCGGATTTTTACTCCACTTTCATAAGTGATTAGAGCTTGGATACCGATGGAATTAGTTATCACTACTCCGAAATGCTATCAGTAAACAAAATTTAAAAAGTATATTATCGTTTATTTTATTATAATTTTTACTTCGTTCTTATTTATTTGTGTTTGCATATAGGTTGGTTTTTCTTGCATATGTTAATCGTAGAAATTTAAATTACGACGGTAAGTGTGATTAAATATTCTTATATAAGATCTTACAAGGTATTAATAAATTAGCTAGACTCTTAATATCAAATAGAATTAGCCTCTTCATGTCCTCTTAAAAACGCTTTAAGAAAATTTTCAAATTGTAAAATTTTCTTCTCTACTTTTTGATAAACGCCGCAGCTTAAAAGAAGATGTGACATCCTTTATCTATTAAATATAGCCTAGAGCTAATATAGCCAAAATTTATAATCTTTTTGTTCGAGTTTGTCCTTCAAATGATTTTTAGAAATGTATATAAGCGAAATTAAGAAAACCAGTCAATTGTAGAAGTTTTATTGTTTTATATACTTGTTTTTGTGCTTTTTATTTTTTTTATTTTTTTGTTTATTTATTATTTTTAATAGACTATTTAAGTGATAAATCATCCGAATTATAGCTTCCAATTTGATAAAAAGTGATAAAAATATTATACTTTTAAATCATTTTCTACATGTTTCACGTTGCAATAAATATTTTTACGTCAGTAAGAGATGTTTTTTGCTTTATAAAATATGTCATATTGCTTGTGGATACTTTAGATTTTCTCAATTCAATTATTATATAACGTTGTTTCTTTTAAGAACACAGAAAAGGATAATATACTAAAATAGGAGAATTCTATTATATTTTTTTATATTAAAACTTATCAACGTATGCACGAGATACAACTTAATATTTTTTTTATCTATAAAATGTTATTTAATATTTTTTTGTGCTAAATACAATATTTGAATAATTTTGATTAAAAAGCATGACATATTTTAGGCATAAATATTTTATAATCATTAAAAATGATTACTAATACGGCTACTTTGATATTTAAATAAGACGCATACATATATCCGTCAATTTTCTTTCAAAATTTTTTGTGATACATACGTAGAACTTATTCATTACCAATGATCAAATATAAATTCAATTAAGTGAATGAATGAAAAAGGAAACCTTATAAAAAAATTCGCAGATGTGATTTCATTCTTATTACTAATTTTTTTTCGGGCAGATATGCCAAAGTTTAAAACAAAAGTTACATAAATATAATTTTTCGATGTTTTTTTGCGATCATTATATATTATAAAATATTTTTATGATGAGTGGTATAATTTTGGCTATAAAGAGATAACAACAGGGTGTCTAAAGTAGTTCTATCAATAGAAATGCCGTACACAAAGGTATCTTTTTACAAAGATGATAAATATGCATGTTCATAAATTAAAGCATAGGAAAATAAACAAATAGATCAATATGCATCAATGAACTATAATTATAGTTTTTTTTGATAACAGAATTGCCTTGCTACACGCTATATATTACGGATCTGGTTTAATAAAAATACTAGTTTATTTAGCATTATCTATTATACATTTGAAATGGATTACCATTTAGATATATAAAAAATATTCGACTGAAATAGAAACAATAGAGTGTATGGAAAAAAAACTTCTTTTTCCGATTTGTTTACATGCATTGAATATTTTTGCTTCAGCTTTAATTCATTTTTAGAATAAATATATCGTTAAAGAGTAGAATGAAAAATATAAATCTATAAAAAGTAAATTTTTTTGGCTGTCATGATATTAATTTTTATTAAAGATGTAATTTTCTAAATTTTATGGTATTTAAAACATCATATTCCTTGCTTAAATGCGACATAATTTAGGATCGCATACATAATGAGATATATATTTCCTTTTTCACCTCTCAGGAATAAGAATCACCATAAAATAAACAACCTTTAAAAATGTCAATTTTTTTAGTAGTTCAAAAAGAATAGCCGGAATAAGTCTAAATGTGATTCAAAAAAATAACAACCTATCGTATGAATCTAATTTTTAGTTTGAGCATGCAACTAAATTTCCCTATGCTATAAAAAGATCCAAAATAAAGTTAGGATGTATATAAATATAGTTGTAAAATTACACCTATGAAAAATAAAAATCTAACATATCTACTACAGAGAAATGTGGTTGAGCAAATTTAAAATAGACAAAAGAATATTGTTAAAATTTATGTTCTTCTGATTAGAAAGTAAGCCATAACGAACTATATGCGAAAGTGTTACTATGAATCCGGTGTCAGCTAACCAAATAATGTGAGAGATTACGAAAAGAATAACCGAAGATGATAGCAAAAAATAGCGATAATGGCTGGCTCTGCTTTATTATTTAACCCGACACCCCGATGCCAAAATCTAGGGTTAAGTCGCGTCGAGCAAGTCAAATAAAATGATCAAAACAGGAAATTGATTCTTTTAGACAAAAGTAAATCGTCTGGTGAAAAATTATGTATATTACTTATTTATAGAATTAAAGCAACACTAGCCGGTGCCATCGAGAGAGTGGCCAGAGACGTTTAAGCATTGTATTCAGATTTTTGGGTCGGCATATCATATAGAATTCGATATCTAAGAGCACATAAAATGCAAAACTTTATTATAATTTCGTGAATCCATATTAAATAGTCTATACTCATAATGTTAAGTGTTACAGCAAAAAGCTGAATACTACAGAAAAAAAGAGGAAGGTGTAATAAAGAAACATAGAGACGAATGTGGATCTCTTGATAATTTTATATTATATATAATGGAGCGTATATAAAGTCTATCCTACTTAATCGTAATTTAAGAAAAAGGTTTTATGTATTTAAGTGTAATATTATATTAATTTGCACACAATTTTTCGATAATTTGAACATAATAGATCGTATTTTTAAAATATACTTTATAATTCTAATTTAATTTTGTATTTATGTTTTACTTCTATTACTTTTAGAAAGTTCGCTTTATATTAATAGAAACCATTGTTTAACTGCTGCGTCTATCTGTGGGACTCCTCCAGCCCTTCTTGTCACTCGTAATCACCGTGAATTGGGCCCTTTCTCATAGGCGAGAGTCATTTTGTGGAGGGAATGTGATTCTGTCTACTTTCTTCGCTATGATATACAAGCTCAAACCACACTTACCTATATCCTTGCTGAACGGTGTGGGATCTATTTAAATACTGGAGGCACAGTTCAACAGCTTACACAGTAAATTCTTATTTCTCATGGATTGTCAATGCTTTATATTTTATTTATCACTGGTCGCCCCCCTTGGGTATTGTTCTTTAGAGTAAATTCGTTTAGAAATTAGTGGGTGGAAGTGGAACCTGCGACCCCTTACAGGGGTTCAATTGTAAACCACTCAACCATACCACCCCTAAATAGAAATAATTTTAGAACATCCAAAAAATATTATATCGTTTCCATGCAGATTATGTTTTTGTTATATTATAAAATTCAAATATTTATATAACTATTTCCGTATATATATCATCATTATGCAGATTTTCCAAAAAAAATTGATCATACAAATTATAGTATTATGGGGAAATTTTTCTTGATGGGTAAAATAATCTTTTTACTGACTTAAATAGAAAAATATACTAATATTTCATAAATATTACATTCTAGTATTCCGATTTTAAAAACAAACATTGTTTCAGGTATCGTATTTTCTGGTTTAATTAAACTAGACTGTCAATTTAGTGGGTTTAAACTTGAAAAATTTCATATTATAATGCTGTTACTATGTTGTTCAATAAATTACAAAGCAATAAAGCTAAATTTTCTCTTATAATAAGAAATCATCTGTCTGTATTGTTAACTTAAAAGATAAATTATGAAACAATTATATAAATGATTCATGATAATTTTAATTCCAAATTTATTTAAAATAAATTTATAGTATAAATATCGGTATTAAAAGACACCATATTTATTGTAAAAAATATTTTAGAATCATGTAAATAAGATGAAGGACGCTTTCCGATTATAGAAATACAAGTTAATGATTGAATCATCGACGCCAATTAAATTTTATAGGGCTATTAATTTAGAAGTATAATCACATTCGCAAAGATAAGAAAAATTCATGGTCCTTCTTTCTTACCTTAAAAATACGTTTTCTACTAAATCGGTCGTTCTAAAAATCTGTTAGGAATTGAAGTATAAGATAGAAAAAAAAATTTTAATCATTCATTGAATTTTCTGGATAAGTTTACGATCTGATAAAATGGTATTATTTATGCAGTTCAATATTTTAAGTTTAATTTTTATCTACAATGGTTTCCATTTTTAGAGTTTCTAAACAAGTATATATAATTATATAAATTTTGTTGAAAAAATATTAATACATACTTTTTAGCTAAGAACGATTTGCATATTTGCAACACTTTTGATCTTTTAAATGAAATTTGATGTTTATATTGTATCGTAGTTTGATATATTATCTTCATGTACAGTTCAAAGTTTTAATCTATTAATTTATTGTGCAAAACAATCATGTAATATAGTCTCTTTTTTTAATACTCGCATGATTAAATGTATAAAAATTATGGATCGTCGTGAATTGTGTTTTTGGTTTTATAAATTACCCTCGATATTGTTTATTGCGCCTAAAACAGAAATTATCATACTACTTAAGACAAAACGATTTTTTTGACTCCATGCCACACAAATAAATTGCATAAAATAAATAAAAACTTGTAAAATTATAAATTAATTTATGTTATTTTTTATTGATTTACAAACCTAAGGGGAACAAATCAAATGGATAGCTTTTTGATACAATAATTCCATCAACAGACGAATATTTAATTATCTTTTATTGTATACATATGTACTTTTAAAATTCAATGATATGTTTTCCCGACGGAACCATCAAAAAACCCATTTGTAATTCACATCAAGATAATCTTAAAAAATAACACATGAATATATGATATCATCATAAAAAGGTAGTTTATAAGTGCACGAATCTGTTAAAATTTTCCTTTAATGATCGAATACTCTATAAAGATTATATAAGAGGCGGCTTAATTTTATCGTTAATGTATAATTTTGTGGTATATGGCAGTGGTAAGTTGGTCAAAATGTGGTTAGTTAAAAAAGCCCGCCCAATTTATTTAAAAAAATACAATTTAAATCTCAAAAGGTTTTTATTATATAACGCCAGAATATTCAAATCACTTATATTGCGGTTATTTTCATGGCTTTGTCTATCATATATATTTAATTTAAGATTTTATTGATTTAAATCTTATAGAAATTAAGTTTTGTATTTCAAAAATATAATAAGACACCAAAAATTAAAATATATATAGATTTTATGGCGATATTCAATTTAAATATATTTTATTTATTTTTATAAAACTTAATATACAAATAGTTTAATTACACTTTATGTTTTTTATCAAATATAGTTTAAAAGATGTTAATTTTTATAAAAACTCTTTAATTATTGATTTAAAGATCAATTATAATGGTTATACTTTGAATTTTAACACTTTACTATGGATTATTCTAGAACTGGTTTTTCAAATGTACACTCTGTGTGTTTTTGCACCATAAAGACAATTTTGATTTTCAGAAGAATACGCAGGTCTTATATATTTTTTTGATCCATTAGGATAAATAATAGGATTGAGGAAAAGACAAATATTCATAAGTCTTGGAAAAAAAAGATGTATCCAGGAAGATTGTAGAGATGATCAAGCTAAATTTATTATTAAACATGTAATTTATAAATAACAATAAAATGGTTTTTCTAGAACATAATTAAATTCGTACAATCAAATCAACCCAAAAAAAATTAGTCAATTTATCAGCTCAAAATTTAATATATATTTTTCTAATTTCCAATAATATAATTTTTAAACCATATGATCATTATAAGTGATCAAAAATTACTTTTCACACCATTTAATTATTTAAGTACAAAAACACAAGTTTTTTTGTTCTATGTTTTTATCTATGCGCTCTTAATTTTTTTTTGATTCATGGCCCCTCACTAGATATAGTTCTGATAACCATTTACACAAAAATATGACATGTGCATATGAAGCATATATCCAAAAGATTTTTCATGAATATAAGCCAACCACTTCTTTATTCCTATAATATATAAAATTCAACTATGTGAACAAATATAATGCGCTAAAAATACACATATCAACATTCATAAAAAGGTTTCCGACCTTTTTCAGCAATAAAATTGCATAATTTCTGAATTATCAAGTGTGTATAATATTTACAATTTTGGGCTCTAATGAAGGCTAACAATTAAGGTTTATATGACCGCAATTTCATTTGTAAATACTATTGAATGTGAAAAATAGTTTAATATCTTCCTTGTGATTTTATATGTAAAATAAATGGGTATTTTTCTGTTCGCCTTGTTATGTGCTATTTACCATCGGATTAAATGAATTTTTGAGTCTTTGAAAATTTAAAATGAATTATAAAAACAATTTATAAAAGTTAACATGAAAATTATTAGTTTATAAAAAAATTTAAGTTCATATATACCCTTTTCCGTAAAAATAACAGGTTTTTATGTCAAAAATATATTCTTGAAGCCTTTTTTATTTTTAAAATATAAGATAATATGATATTTTGCGTGTAGATACCAATATATATTCTTATCAACAATTATCTTTCAAAAATCTCTAATTTAATGGATTCATGAGTTCTATAAATTGTTTTTTAGGGTCTTTTTATTCATAAAATTTAAAAACGACAAATAAAATATTTTCAAGCTGTTAAAAGAATGCAAATTGATATCATATTCTCTATACATGACAATATGAATTCCGAACAAAGCTTCTACGAAAGCAATTTTTTGTAAATAATGTGGGTTTCAAATATAATCCGATATTTTTATCGATATCTAAATATGTCTATAATAATCTAGATTGTTTTTTATTTTGAATCTCTGATTTAAACAATACTATCTATTTTAGATTAAAATATATTCGTAAGCTTATAAGGCACGATTTTTTATCAAAATATGAAACCTATAGCCTTAAATTTAGTACTTTTATGTGTAAAAATAGCAGGTCATGGCTTTATAAATTTATATGACTCCTTTGGGGACATTTATCAGATAAATCAACCGATTGATTCATCACACGAAATAATGTTCAAAGAAGAAACAAAGAATATTATAAGGGATATTTATAAAAACAGCGGCAAGGACATTGAAGAAATGTTTTTACTAGCATGTGCAATACCTAAGATCGAGGGAATTGAAAGTCTCTTACTATTTCTAAAAATGCTTCAAACAGATCCTTTGTTAAAAGAAAAACTCAGTTACCGTGAAATATCCGATTTTTATTCGTTTTCTGGAATTGAAATCGAGCATCCTATTGAATTTGCGGATCAGTTTATTTATCATTCCTTGAATATTGACGCTGCCTCTCTAGAAGAAGAAGTACGTTTTCCGCACATAAATGTAATTGAAAAATGGCCATGTGAAGATCATACTCGTAGAAATAGCTTTGGACCAAGTAACTTGGATGTAATATTGGATCAAGTTTTGGATGATTCAAGTGGTAGTAAGAACGAAAAAGACAAGCAAAAAATTATTATTCCTGATTTATTTATGATAAAATCGAAAGATACGTGTAAAGAATTTTATTCTCACATTAGAAAATATGTTCAAGAGGAGCTTAAAAAATATTCATTAGATCTTCTTCGAGAATTTGATAGATGTTTGTCTTCTTTTTCAGCACAAAAGAAAAAATATTTTCATTTCATAAGGAGTTATTTGATGCGTGAAAACTCAAAAGAAATTGAACCTATACTTCGAAGAATTATACAGTTGAACCACACAGATTCAATCAATTATATTGCAAATTATATAAAGACTTTTAAAGGTTCTAGGAGGCAAGCACAAATTTGTCTTGGAATAAAGATAGGCGGAGGTAGACGATCAGGTAATTTATTATCTAAAAATTTTGTCGAAGATGTCAAGAAAATGAAAATGAATATTCAAAATATCAAAAGCAACATACATAATTTGAAATGTTTATTATACGGTCTCAATAAATGCCCTGAAGATCAATGGAATGCCTTCGTGTGTAGTATTGGGCCTTTTTTTGATAATTCCAAGAATATTCATATTTTTTTTTGCTGTAGAGGCGAAGAAATTGGGTTCATAAAACAACACATAGAGAAAATAAACGAAATTAATCTGTGTCAGAATAATAGAAAATTCATCTTTTCACTTTTTGAGTACAAAATCGATTATAACAGCATAAAGGAAGAAGATGTACCATGCAAAATAGTTTTTAAATCAAATCTAATAATAAAAAGATCATATTTTATTGAAAATGCTGATTTCAAAGCTGATAAGGAATTTGAAGCTGATCTATTTCAATGTGTTTGTTATGATAAAATGGTTATCATTATACAGTATCACAAACAAGGCATTAACAGAACAAATATAGCTGATTATTTCATGCAATATATTGATAAAAATAATGTGATTTTAAGAAATCAGGGAAGCTATCTAGAATTAAGAGGCGTTAATGATAACAAACTTATCGTGAATTCCCACGAAAGTGGTAAAAAATTAAATATATATAAAGATGTTGATGGAATAAAAAGGTTACGTGAACAGTTGAATCTTTTTATTAGAGACAAAAACACCCAGGAATTGGTGCGAAAGTCTGCGATATTTGATATTTCAGATCATAAATACAACTTTGACATTTTTGAAAATTATAAGGTTCTAAAACATCTTTCTGTGGTGTTTCAGTGCCAGTCTAATTTTTTTGTGATAAGTTTTAAGAAAGCTTTACTCTCGTGGCTCTCATATCTAGAAGAATTGGGAACTCTGCGATTCTCTTATATCACAACAGAGCAATATTTTTTTGAGAATATACCTCTAACATCAGAGATAATCGAAAATCTTGATTTAAAAGACCATACTGTTAAATACGGATTCAGAGACTCGTACTGGAAGGCTAAAACTCTTGAATCTACTATTAGTACTTTCCCATACATGTTTGAAATTTTTGAGATTTATATGGAATTTGAGAATATTAACAAAGAAAAATGTGAATTCTCAATGCAGTTTCATAAAAAGGAACGTTTTATTGAAAATTTTTATATTTGGCTGGCTACTACCAAAATAAATCAAGCTATAATTACAGCAACAAGATCTTTTGCTTTAAAAGATGATATCAATCCGGCAATTTCTTATTGTTTAAAAAATAAAATTGAAAGTTTTTTGACAATACTTGAAGGTGAACAAATAATGGATGTGCTCAACTCTAAGCAGAGTGATGAGACCACTATGGAAAAAATCTTGTATGTTGTTATCACAAATTTATTTGCCAAAATTCAAACAAATGTGATTAATAGAATTATCGAAACACGCCCAGAGCTTAATATTGAAGAAATAACGGATTTTTATCATGCAAATTATAATAACGATTTGGAAAAGATGATTTTCGTTTCTTTCTTGTTTTCTATACCAAATAACTTGGAGAGGATGACTTCCAACAAGTACTACGTGTTTTTTTCAACAAATAATAAGAATTTTGACAGTCATTTCAGAAGTGAAACTTGTGTAGTTCTGGAAAATTCAATTCCTATTCCTGTGTGAGCTAAAAATAAATAAAAATTCATTGAAATGTTTTTATTGTATATTTGTAAATGAAAGATAAATTTTTTAATGGTATAAAGTGATAACAGTGTGACTTTAAATAAATTTCTTAAGATTTCTGCACGATGCAAATGCGGCAAATAGCACAGATTTGTCTCAACAAAATTACTTTTTTATTATATACACCATTAAAAATTAGCTAGAAAGAATAATCGGTGATTTTAAATCCTATAAGAGATGTCGTGTATTTTATTCTAATAAAATGAATCGACCTCATTTTTGATAATATATTAGATAACATGATCATTATTTCCAATCTTAAGCCAAATAAAATAAACGATTTTTTGTTTAATGGAAACAATTTTATGATGTTTTAATTATTATACTTGCATGCAGAAAGCTTTATCGGAATGTTTATAAAAAATATTCCGAGTTTTTGTAAAATTTTATTGCGTGATTAATGGACTTGTTTTGTGATTTTATAAGATGAAATTCGATAATATATGCATTTTATGGATATGGGCCTAAAATTGGAGGAGGTTTAAGTTATTTTGCACATTTTATTCTTATAATACATTTTTAATAGAACATCTGCTAATTCATGAGAAATAACACCTAATGTATGAAAAAAATTATTTAAAGAATATAATCAATTTCAAATTTGTCGCAATTATGAGTTTCGATATGAACATTATCGTTTCCACAAATGTATTGAAGCTTTTTTTGAAAAAGATTAAAGATTTCGTTTTTCAGATCATAAATAGATGGCTCAAATTCTTTTAACTTCTCTATACATTTATATTTATCCATATATCTATGTTCATGCGCATAACCCGTTCCAATAATAAATTCAAATATACTTTCATAGATGAAAACCCAATTATAAGCTGGAAGTGTATATATGAAGATCGGAATGGTTGGCTTAAAGCTTTCTTTAAGGGCTGAAAATTTATTAGATGCTGAATCGCATCCCATTTTCTTTATGACTTCTGATTTTAGATACTCGATTGTAAAGGAATTGCTCATCAAAATTTTTTTGCAAATTTCAATAACAATTTGGTCAAAATGTGTGTCTATAAAAACATGAACTTTTTTGTGATTTCTCAAATTAATCTCTAAACCCAATTCGATTATAGCATTGATTGTATCAGCTAACGTACAAGTTTCCATTTCTTTTAACTCAATATTGTTTTTTAAAAATACCTTTTGAGGGGAACAAATTTTAATAGACTTAAAAATAGATAGATTATTTTTAGAAATCAAAGAGCTCGATATTTCATTCGCTAAAATCTCTAGAATCGACTTTTTAGCGGATTTAAGGATTGTATTTACAAGTTCCATAGATGAAACCATATTAAGTAAATCGAAAAATTCATTATCAAAATATGTTGTAGTAAACGTGTTAATATCTGTTTCTGCCGCGAAAAAATCCGAGCTCTTAATTTTTAATTCCTCAAAGCGCTTTAAGTATCTTGAAATGTATATACCTATTCGGTGGCTGAAAAAATTAATCTCTTTTATCGTGGAATTTTCTATTTTTTTTAATATGACTTCAATCTTCATATTAATCATAGTTTGAGTCGCGTATCTACAGATATTTATGTCATCTTCTTTTGAGTGTTGATATTCAGAACATGCATGTGCTACCTTTTCTCTAAAATTCTTAGATATATTGGCAAAGTAGTAATTTAATAAAAATGCCTCATATAACCAATTTTCCTGCTGAATTTTATGCTCTGTTTTTCTTCTTACTATGTAAATTGATTCATCTTCGCAAATTTTAATTGATTTTGATGATTCCGAAAATTCGAATATAAAAAAGTACCAAATAATTTTTTTGATTGGCATTAAGTTATTTAAGGAGAAAGAAATTCACAATTTTATAATTATTGGATTTAAATTTAAGATTGGGGTAAGAAAATTTTTTAATGGAGCTGTTCCATGTAATATTAAAATCTATAAATCTTTCACAATTAAATGCAGCTGAAAACATAAAAAAATGCTATCTTTTTTAAAAAAATTGTTTTTCAGATCAAATTCTCACAAAAATTACAAAATTCCTGCATGATATTTTAAATTTTTTTGCGATTTATTGTGCTATTAAGTGATTGTATCATTGTTTTTTTTTCATTAGTGAATTTTGAATTTCCAGTTTTTAAAGTCTCCTTGATTTTTATAAAGTTGATTACGTAAATGAAGATTGAAATAATATAATACCACACAATATTTTTCATATGAATATATTGAACGCTAACTATAATACACAAGAAACATCAAGTATCATCGTATGTAATATTGTAATAGCATTTAGAAATACAAAATTTAAATTTTTTTATTGAAATTATTTAAATAAAAAGTAACTAAACTCTGTATGCAAATAATTCTTCAATGAATCAAATAACTGCTATTTAAAACCATAACCATTCACACCAATTATTAATCGGATCGTAGGTATAGGATAGATTACTCTTACGCAATTATCAATAAAATTCATTGGTTTTCAATTCATTTCAAATAAAATTTAGTGAGAATTGAGCATTGTATTTATTTGTAGCGATCTAAAAGAATCGTATTATACACTAAAGACATAATTTTAATAGATAAATTATTAGCAATAATTATTATGTGGATATCTTAAATACCAGATAGATAACTAAATTAAAAACTACATGGTTTATTAAATAGAATTAAATAATGGGAAATTTATGGCGAAATGATTAAAAAACAGCTTTGAATTAAAAAAAATAAACTGAAAAATGAAGATTAGCAAATTATTTTTTGTGATGTAAATGAGAATATATTAATTGAAAATTATAAATAAAAAGTGAGGAACACAACCATCAGTTGCATTGAAATCGAAAGAATGAATTATATTATATCTATAGTGGAGTTTTATTTAGATTCAAGTTTACATTTTAATTATATTATTGGGCGTAATTCTGAAGAATCATTGGATTTATAAATTTAAATTATTGCAAGATAAATTATATTATTGTCAAATGATGTAAGCCAATATTTCATAATGGGGTAAAAATAAAATTTAAAAAACAAATACTAGGTATACCCCGGAAAAATTATTCCTCGAAGTAACATGTAAATATGAACCTAACATTGGCCGAGAAAATATTTGTACACGCATAAATTCCGCACTTGCCTAATTTACTTCGAGGATATAATGTATTCAATTATACATAATTTGAAATTATATTTAGAAAATATACAAAATTACAAATAAAGTAGCTGTATTTTTTTGGATATCCCCTGTATTCATCGTTTTAGATTAATGTAATTATTTTAACATAATTTTTGTTAGTTATAAAAGTCGATATTTAACTATTCAACATAAATAAAATTCATATGAATATAATTGAAATATTATTAAAAAAAAATCAAGTTTTCTTGTCATGCGTATTTGATATATATTTACTATGGGTTAATTTTATTTTTTCGTATTTAATCTTATTCAAGCAAAGCTTCAGGATGCTCTTTTAATTATATTTGGCTCATACTTCTCCCACCTCGTCATCTTTACAATCTTCCTTGATTTTCCATCTTCTTACATACAACAGTTCATGTTTATTCCTAATATTACTTTCTTATTACATAAAACAGTTCAAGTGTCTTTCTATTATAACGTTGTTCTTTGTATAAAACAGTTCAAGTGCCTTCCTCGATTTTCCATTTTCTTACATGAAACAGTTCATGTATCTTTCACGATTACCCATCTTATTAACATACAAAATTTCAAGTTTTCTACCTTAATTTTCCATTTTCTTACATGAAACAGTTCATGTATCTTTCTCGATTACCCATCTTATTAACATACAAAATTTCAAGTTTTCTACCTTAATTTTCCATTTTCTTACATGGAAAAGTTCATGTGTCTTCCTAATATAACTTTCTCCTTTATATAAAACAGTTCATGTGTCTTCCTCGATAAAACATTTTCTTACATGCAACAGTTCATGTGTCTTTCTCAATTAATCATCTTATTTACAAACAAAATTTCAAGTGTCTTCCTTAATTTTCCATCTTCTTACATACGATGTTCAAGGGTATTACTCAATTAACCATCTTATTTAAATACAGCATTTCAAGTGTCTTCCTAAATTAACCATCTTCTTACATAAAACAGTTCAAGTGTCTTCCTCAATCCTATATTTTGTGGTTCACTCTGTTTAAGTCGGCATTCCCAATTCCTTAATATATGAATTATGGTATTTTATAACGACATCATCCCAGTATGATGTATGGCACCATTAGTGCTCTGTTTAATATATAATGCATATATTTATTGATAATCAGTATATGTATTTGAACTTTTGAATTTAACCGATTCAATATTGATTTAATGGCCAATTTTTATTTTAAATTCCATGTTTGCTAACGCTAATATTCCGATTTCTGTATATTAAAGATTTGCTGTATACTCTTTATAAGCACATTATTCTTACATCTTCATCATTAAATCTTCAAGGTCGAGACTTATATATTGTAGGGTTTTTCTGTGTACTATTATTTGTGCACATGCTTGAATTAGCATCACCAACTCCTTAATATACGACTTATGGAATTTTGTGATAATACATACCTTGTTATGTATTATGGTATTTGAATTTTAAATATATTATTATTGTTATATCTTTTATTTATGATGAAACTCATAGTATTATGCTACGTGAGCTGAGTATTTTGCTTTTAGTATTTTAAACGTGTTACAGTTTCTTTATAAACATTGTTATACATTTAAAATTTTATCTACACTTTAAATTTCAATGTTCATTATTATTCAAGGTAATATATGCCTAAAAGAGCCTGAAGTTTCCTATATACTCTGTTAAATACATTGTTCCTTTATATACCCTCAATCTTTATCAATATAAATCTTTATCTTGGCTCTTTAAATTCTTATTATTCGGTTAAATCACTAACGTTCTTAACTAAAATTATTTAGGCCTATTCACTTTTTACGTTATTTCTACTATAAATAGAAATCTATGCTTCTCTTTATATTTCTGTAATGTTTTTCCGATTTTTCATCTCTTTAAAAAACTATATATCGTTTTAGCTGAGTTATAAATCAGTATTTAAAATTTATATAACAAATATTCTAAATAATTTACGCATTGAAATTTTATTTCAGTGTTCAATACAACACTTTTAGTTCGCTACAAAAATTTTCTATGCTCAATTACTAATAAATCCTGGTTAAGTCTAAAAAATATCGAATTTGTTTTGATTTGATTTAAAAGAAAGTTTATGTTTTTATTGGGATATGTCAATCGGGTGACCGCTACTGGGAAATCCTCTCATACTAACAATATCTTTGTTACTTACACTTACGTTCGGGAATCGATTTAAGTTATTTCAGAGCTCTGTCAAGTTGATGTGTGAAACTGGAAGTTTTCCTATTACTATGGGTCGGCCTAACAGTTTTACCGTAACTCTTAAAGCTGGGCGGCATTAATTACCTGTTTAGTAATTCTAAATACCCTTGTGTGAGAAGATTTAAAACCCCTTAACATTTAAATTGATGATACTAGGTTAAATATTATCTAATATATTATATATACACATTTTATACGAAATAATTCCTAGATTTGAATCCTAAAGTTGTTCGTTCATCCCTTCTGAAAGTTAGGTCGGTATGTGGTAATTTAAAACTTAGATAAATAAAATAAAGGGGAATTTCATTAAATTTGTAAGTTTATAGTTGGTGGATTGGATGGAAAGATATATTATTGCTCATTATCATTAGGACTATTATTTTGTATTTTGTAAAGGATATATTTATATAGTTCTTTTGTTTATTTCAATAATGTTTTATTTATAAAAATAGATTAACATATTATTTTATTCTTTAGGTTAAATATTTTTTGGAATGTGGAGCATCACAAAAAGATAAAAATGAACAAATAACGAAGAAACTATATTTACCCACTACAGATAATTAAAAAAAACATACGTGCATGGCATTATTTTTAACTTGCAAATTTATATAACAACATCTTCTAATGAGTCATCAAGAATAACAAAGTATTCTTCCTTCAAGAATTTTGAAATTGATTCATGTGGGCCTTTAACATTTTTGATAACACCATTTTTTGGTGGTGCCATGAAATACAATCTTTTACATCCTTTTAATGTTTCGAGTGTAACAGTAACTCTTTTCGGTGGCGGTTTAGGTGAATCTTCAACTAACGCAACTTTTTCTTTAGATAACAAAACATCATGGTCAGGAAATAAAGATGCTACGTGTCCATCTTCGCCGATACCAAGAATAGCTAAGTCTATGGGTGGAATTACTGTTTTCAGTTCAAGATCATATATTTTTGGATTCATATTGAATAGGGCCTCCTTAATAGCATATACATTCATATCATCTTTATTGTTGGTAATACGCTCATCCGATGGAAAGATACTCCATTCACTTCCATCAAGCTTACTTATCATTTCATTCTTGAATAATGGCAATATCGAGCCACCCGATAATATTATAGAGGCTTTTTTCCCATCCAATGGCCGTAAAATATCGTAAAGATAAACTTCAAAGTTCGTCGTGTAAAAAACTTTGGTCATTAACTAGGGCATAAAATATATTATATTTCTTAATAAAAATGCAAGACAAAAATTATCTCATATGTTATAACATGGGACGGTGTGGTGACACGATATCATAGAAGGTACCTGAAGGAACTAGATGTCACGAACCAGGTTGAGGCATATATTTAAACCTTGGGATTGAGAAAACCCCTTGAATTAATAGGTCTCAAAAGAAGGAGTGGTATTAAAGAAGACCTTGGAGAGGAGAAGATAGCCCAAAGTATAAATACGCTGTGCGTACAGAGAATCAAGCAAGCTGTGCTTGAGAACAAAAACTAAAATTACGACTATAAATATAGCCCATAAATAAAAAATATTTTATATTTACTTGTAATTACATAAATTCATCTTGCATTATTAAGCACGTGATTATGATATTTTTGTTGATTTGTATTATGTATTTTAAAATTTCTTGGATTTTATCACAATGCGTTATATTCTGTAAATATAAAAGCATAAATTTTTTGATATTTTAAAAAAATTAATCACTGCTAATTAGAAGCTATATTGTTGATAATTATATTTCAAAGATATAAAAATGTTACCTAAAGCATATATGTCTATATAGTAGCACATATACAATTGAATTTTTATGTTCGACTGTCAAAAATGGCATATTTATAATAAAATTATGGGCAAGCTGGGATTAAAAATTCAATAAGATCTAATATCAAAGTTTGATATCGAGAAGTAAAAAAAATATTTAACAATTTTTATATCAATCTAGATTTCTTATATTTTTTAACATATAAAATTTAAATCAATTTTATGTGTATCATTTCTAGGTAGGCTATAATTTTAGGCATATTATTTATGATGTATTTATTTTTAGTTATATAATGAATTAAGTTAGTTCAAAATGACGTAAACAAAATGATAAATCTTATTAATGGATAGTATTTGGCTTAAGAAAGCTGAAATTATTATTTTTCCTGCATAATGCTTCGATAATTTTAAAGATGAATAAACAAATTGCACCAATCTTTAGGATACTCTTATACTTTACCAATAAAAGTCTTTTTTACTATAAACTTTACATTCATGCATATAGAATTTGAAAAACTATCACAATAGGTGGAATGTATAAAAAAGTATAGATTAGTTCAAAAATCCATATTTATTTTATGTTTCTAAATTTTATTACATTTCAAAGTATTTAGATTATAAAAGTAAATATGGTACCCATATAAAATGCACATATTGATTATTTTGGTATCCATAGTTTTATGAGCCTATTATAAGGTATTTATTATCGTATATTTATGCTTTTTTAGCACTAAAATTATTATTTTTATCCTCCTTACATTATCAAGTAAATGAAAAAATTTTACTTCGCTAAATAAATTTTATTACCATCAATGTATTTTTTTTCATATTTTCTGATCGTGACAGGCTTGAATGTGCACTTTTCTATTTTTTGATTCAATTCTCAAACTTGATTTATGTTTCAATTTTGGAAATTGTTTTTGTCTGTAAATACATCGAATTATTTCTGATTTTGGTGGGATATTTTTGTTTTTAGATTATTTACTACCAACAAAAATAAATTTATAAAGTGATTTCTAGACTATGTATATACCTATTTATTATAGAAAAGCCAAAATTGTTGCTCATTTTTCAATGAATATGATAGCATGTGTAAATTTATGTTTTTTTATGTTAAAAGCTTGCGTAAATTGAGATAAACGTGTTTTTTTAGACTCGTATGTTATATATGAAATTAATAAATTTTTGTCTTTTTCTTTTCATTTATATATAAAACTAATTATTTTTTTGCTGATAATCATGTTAATCTCAGAAACAACAGCCTTTGATAATATTAAGCATGCATCATATGAAAGAAAGTCGAGACAAATATACTTACTTTTGCATTAATTTACTCGTAATATTTTTTTTATTAATTTACTCGCACATATATCTAAAAAAGAAGTTCGCTTATAACTTTTGGGAACTATGGAAAATCTGATGTATCTCCTGTATAGTTTTGCACATTTCCTTTTACCAGTTTGATCACCGTGAGTTACCCCTGTTTTACCAGGCAGTAGTCGATATGGTAGGGGATGAGATTATATCTACTTTCTGTCGCTGGTTAATCATGCTACAACACTTGCAACTTGCCTATAGCTTTGCTGAATAGACTAGGTTGTTTCAAATTTCTGCATGTTTATGGCGTATTACACGGGAACCTCCTAATTTATTCTCGGCTTATCTGTCCTTTATGTTTTTACTTTCTAGTATCGACAAACCACCTCGTTTCTGTTATTTATAGTTTGAGTAAACTCATATGAATGTGGATGCGTTGCGGTTTCAACTTAGAAAACTAATGCCCTCTAAAACAACCGCGCCGCCGCCCCTGGATCAAAAAAAATAATGTTTATTTTCTATTTCCCATATCGCATAATATTATATTTTATACAAATATATATCTGAAGAATACAATAGGGCAATATTTTAGAGTTAAAACGTGAAAATAATTATGAAAAAATGTAGTTATGGCAAATTTTATTTGTGGCTGCGACTCATCATCGAAAAATAGTAGAATCCTCTGCGGTTCACCGGTATAGCTACAGTACTTTATATAATATCAAAAAATTAAAAATACTGCACATTATATTTTTGGTTAAATACTGCGATTTTACATGGCATTTTTTAGAAAGCGAAAATTCAGTAGAAAATGAAAATTTTATCGCTAAAAGACAAATTTTTATATCTCAAAATAAACATATTGTAGTCTGCAAAAACAATCAAGCGTATTAATGCTTTTAAAATAAATTTTTGTTTGATTATATTTCTCGTGATATATATTTTGATTTATGTGCATTGCATAAGTATAGGTTCAAGAAGCTGAGATTTATCGTGTTTAACTTTTTTTTTAGATCTGTTGAATTTAAACTATTTCATTAAAATACAATATTCTGAATAAAGATTTTAGATTTATAAAAAGGATAAAATAAAGAATAGCTAGATTTATATTATCGCGGTTTATTTGAAATGATTATGATAATAAAACATTCTTTGTAATAAAGCCTACATTAGTTTAGAAATTACATTTTTTAGATAATGTGCTGCATGTAAATATATTTAAAAGGTTTTCAATACTATTAAAATACATTTTTGTTTTCCAACATGAAAAAATCACATACACAATTTTATAGTGCAATAACAAGTTAAAATATACATAAAAATGATGAAATTTAAGGCTTGTTCTTATTAAAAATTCTGGGGAAAGTAAAGAATATTTTTTTAATATATCTAAATCATATGTATATTTAACAAATAATATGGTCAAAGAAATAGATTTCCGTTATCATATTTTTTGCATTATTATCTATAATGTGTTAGAATTCATCTGTTTATGCTATTAAATTAACTTATAATGCTCAGGAACAAAACATTTATATAAGTTTCTTTTGATATTTAAAGATAAGTATTTTTTTTAAAAATTCTATTCTATTCAAACAGGATTAATGCGTGACAAACTTATAAAAAATGGAGGAAAATCTCTTTACTATAAAGCAAAAAAATTTAAGAATAAGTTAAGAGTCTGTAATTTCAATATATTTTTTAATAAAATATTCCGATAATCATAAGAATAACTATATTTTTAGCCTGTAATTTTTTTTTGTTAGATATAACGACTGTCATATATAAATGGATATAATTTATCGCATATTGTATTTTTTAGGACTATTATTACTAAATTTTTTGTAAATAAATAGACATAGTATAATTTTAGTATTCTTTAAGTCTGTTTCCTTAATGTTTGACAGAAGCAAAGATAATTATCATAATTTGAGATTTCGAGATTGCCAAAATATTTTCAGGATTTTTTTTATTGTTTTTGTAATTGATTTTGCATTATAAAAATATTTAAACTAGTATTTAAAACCTTAGATATATCTTTTTTAAACTTATTCTCTTAAATATGAATCATAAAATATTTCTGATATTTTGCTTTTCTTAGTTATTTCTGATTATTATGGTTATTTTTATATATGTTTTGATCTGTACTTCAATTTTTTATTATAGTAATTTTTATTTCTTATTTACTGCAAATGCGTTGATTATTGATTATTTTTTTATAATTTATCTTGTTTAAGTTATTTGTCTTAGTATTTTTGCGTTATTTTTATTTATATTAAAAAATTTTTAAATAATTTTATATATTTACTGGTTTTTTGATGATTTTGATCTGATATGGGAACAATTAGACGAATAAGAATCCCATATGGTGGGCTTATCATAGACAGTAGTCTCTTGCCTTTCTAGAAATCTTTAATTTACATTGCATCTAGTGTACCAGAATTTTTTCGCAAATCATATTTTATTAATTTATGGAACCATGATAATTTGCTTGTGTAAAAGTTGTTCTCTAGTTCTATTTTTTTTCATTATATTTACATCGGTTTAAGATCTGCCTAAACTTGTGATTTGATATCAGTAAGAATATTTGCAAAGCCTCATCAAACACAAGGCGTAATTTCATATTATTAACGCTATAAAATAAATAGTATTGATACGATGGCCTTTTAATCAAATACTATAACCTAAAGGCTGACAATTCATTGTAATTTTTTGATTTTATTGTATTGTTCATTTATCAATACATGGTAAATAATAGAATACAAATTGATATATTTTACTGCACAAGTGCCCGTTCATTGAGAAAATCCACATCTTATTTATAAAATATTGGCTTTTATACCAATGAAATGCGTTTATGTAAATAATCGAACTATAACTGTAGTGTTCAGCGTATTTTCGAATCTAAATAGAATAAAGACAGATATATAAATTTAAAGTATTTGGCTCGCATTTTTTATTATTTTAATTGGAAATTTAACTGAAAGGGTTGTGATTCTAATTATTTTCAGTCGTTATATTATAGATGCTTCCTTCTTTTTGCATTTAAATCCATGGTATTTTATATATTTTTTATGGCAGGTTGTACACTACATCCAATATAATGAATACCTTCTATCTTGCATAAGATTTTTAAATATTCATTTCTTAAATTTTTTCACTTTCGATTATATCCGCCTGAAAAAAACAATTTTTTTACTTATGTTTGGATAAAACTATATGAATATAAATTTTGTGATTATTATAGGATAATTGATGTTTATTTATTGTTTCTCTCGTGATACTTGATTCTTTTTTAAATAATTTAATTATAATAAGTTTATCTTTAACCTTATTACATCCCCTAATGCTTAAATCCAAAAAAATATTTCTTCTTGTCTAAATTTTTGTACGATGCAAAAAAAAACAAAAGACTTTCCTATAGTAATTTCTAATTCTATTCTTTTGGCATAATTGTTCATCGATACGAAATGTTATAATTTACTTAAATATTATTAGCACAGGAGAATATTTGTTCTCTCTAATAATTAGGGATACGGAATAATTATCTAAAATTATTTCGTTATAGAAATTAAATTGATATTTTTTCCTATTACATATAAAGTATACTCTTAGTCTCTCTTTTTGTGGCTATGAGATCAGTTTTCGAGGTGGCTGACTTTTAGTATTTTTATTGTGATGCTGAAATGACAATAAAATATGTGTTTCAACATTCAGATTAATTGGTGAATTTTTAAACGATTTTTTATACTTTTTTTTAATCATCGGCAACCCTAAATCATTATATTGTATGTAATCTTTGATGGGATAGCATATGTATGTCACTAGAAAATAAATAGTATTTTTCATATAAAAAAATTATGAACATGAACTTCCGCGAATAAACTAATTAAATTAAAATTATGCTGTGTTTAGAAATTGATATTTGCAATTATAAGGTGTCCGTAATATCCCAAAGATATTCATTCTTAATGGCTATAATATTTAAATTAAAAAATATTTCTAGTAGAAATAAACACGATAATTGATTATATAAGAACAAAAAGATATATTAGCATTGGTTCATTGCGATGCTAATAGATTATTTTTTATATAGAATGTACCAATCGATATTTTTCATAAGATACTATATGTTTAGAGTATATTTTTACAGTTTAGAAAGGACAATAAAACTAAGCATAATTTTTGGATAAGAATTTAACAATTTTTAGAAGCGATATCAATTTTCATACCCATTACTTTATATGCCCAAGAAAAATGTACGAAAGAAAGAACGAGCTTCAGTGCAAAGATCATTAGCCTATGCAGTTGAAAATGAATCTGTTTACGGGCAAATTATAATGCCGCTTGGTAATGGAAGATTTCAAGTTGCCTGTGCCGATGCTATTACGAGAATAGCGAGGGTGTGTGGCAGGCTCAATAAAAGAGTATGGATACAGAAACATGATTTTGTTCTTGTGTCATTGCGTGAAGAAGATAATAAAAAAGGTGATATTGTTATGAAGTATCTTCCACCCGAAATTAAAATATTGAGGGACTGTGATTTGATTCCAGAAAGTTTTACGGGTGAAGATGTAGGAACAGTAAATTTAGAGTTCGAAAATATATAAAATAAAACCAAATATTATAAATTTATGGAAAATTAATTATATAAAAACTAGGTTGATAGATATTATGTCTTATTTCAATAAACTTTTCATAAAATAAGTGCCAGAATCGGTGTTCATTATTTGACATAAATATGCTGAATCTTTTTGAAAATGTGTCGCTAAAAAGTATAGTTTGGCAAATCCAAAATTTATTAGCAGTTATTTATTGCCTAAAAAAATACAGTTCCTTCAAATTATAATATTATTTTCAAATACCATATTACCATTTTTTATTTATGGCTTAAATTTCTTCTTTTTATAAATTCCATCTACTGAGATGTAGACTGCCGATAGGGAATATTGCACAGCTCTTTAATGCATCTTTTGACACCTTCTCCTGATCTATCTTGGTAAACATCCCAAATTCTGTCAAATGATATGAGTTTAAGTGTCTTGCGAATTGAGAGAGGCGCTCGTTTAAAATACGAATGGATATTTATGCAAATAATAAACATTAAGTTTTGTTGGATAAAATAGAAGAGGCATCGAAGAAGATGGTCTAGTCAAGAGGTTAGACATGATGTGTTCACGGGAAATCAATCAAGTTGAGCTTGAAGAAAAAATCTAAAATTACAATAGCAAAATTTACCCATAAATAAAATTAAGTTTTCTTTAACAGATGCTTTCAATAAAAATAATTTTATTTTTTATTCAATTCAAGTGTGTTTTATCTGCCTAAAAATTATTTCCGCTTTTTAAAAAAATACTTATGATATGAATTTTTAAATTTCTATAAAAATATTATTATGGACGAGTAAAATAACGGGTGTGTTATACGAAATGTATGTTTAATTTCAAAAAAACCCCCAACAAAATTCAAAATGATCAAAACAATTTTAAAGATCCAAAAAAAGAAATAATATATAATCTTATTCCATTGTTGGGAAACTGTAGTCGATGCTGTGCCATAATAATGGTTAAATGGGCTTTAAAAACAATTTGAATTGGTTTTTAATAAAATATTAATTATATAATATAAATTTCCATGAATTTTTTAAATACAATGATTTGATTTATTTGTGAAAAAAAAGAATATGCTATTTTATCATAAAGGTATATTGCAGCTGTGCAAAATATAAAATTCAGAATATTTAGAAGGCAATTTAGATTTTAGATAAATTAATATATTTTAACAACATTTTCTAATATTAGTGGATGGCCTAAATTTAAATTTAATTTTAAATTTAAGATATTTGATTATGATTATCCAATCAAAAGCTTCAAGAATGCCCCCCTTGCGCCAAAAATAATAAATTTAAGGATATTTTGCGCATAAATTTCAACTATTTTAGGCCAGGAATTAGGTAATATAAGGCTGATAAATGAATTTTTCGGAAATAATAATTCTAGTGTAACTAAAATTCACATATTACATAAATAAGTTAGATTCTTTTAGGTAATTTATCAATAAAATGGGATAAAACAGGATGGGAAAATGTAGGTATATTTTTTAAAGATATATTTAAGCAAATCAAATTTTGTTTTCTTACGTTTTTAACACATACTATGGTAAATAATAAATTGAAATCTCGTTTTTTATTCTTTAAACTTAAATAAAAATAATAAAGTGATATGGGTGCATTTTATGCCTTGATATTGGAAATTAAGGTCTTATACCATCTTTTACAAGATTATTACTAAATTTATTGGTTTGAATTAAGAACTCGGATGATTTTTTCAATTTTTATTTGTGGATTTATAATGGAATATATTGTTAATGGTGCTTATTGAACATTCAAGGTAAAAATAAATAATTTAAATTTCTGTGAACGAATATTAGGCATAAATTTTTTAGCTTTCTATTTTTCAATTAACAACAGAGTGCAATAAACTTAAACTTACTATGGGTCATAAAGAATAATTAAGCACCAATTTGCTCCCGCAACTAATTTTCAGATAATTTTTTCTATGGGATTTAAAGTCGGCGATCGTAAAAAAACATAATATTTTAAAAAAGCATAATATAAAGAAAAAGTCTTTTATACAATAAAATCTAATTACCCATGTGTTTTCAAAAAGTAATTTAAAACTCTACACACAAAGCAATTTATAGCAATAGTTTACACCCTTATCTAACTGCATGATAATTTAAAAACATAAGAACACCAAAAAATAAAAGGCGTATATTAAGTTTTTAGGAATTCCATCTGAAGCAGAAGCACACAAACAAAAATAGGAATTGAGAAAGGAACTTATACAAATAAGTCCAGAAAGAAGAGGTTACATCGAGGAAGAGGTAAAGATGACGAGGTGGAAAAAAGTATCAGCCAAATTTGTTCTAAAGAGAATTCTGAAGTTTTACTGAAATAAGATTAAATTTTTAAAAATAAAATTTATCTCTAAATAAATAAAAATAATCTTTCTTGTTTACATTTTTCATTGAAGAAGAGGTAAAGATGACGAGGTGGAAAAAAGTATCAGACAAATCTGTTCTTAAGAGAATTCTGAAGTTTACTGAAATAATATTAAATAGTTAAAAATAAATTTTATCTCTAACTAATTCAAAATATCTTACTTGTTTTCATTTCGCATTGAGGAAGATTTTAAAGATGGCGAGGTGGAAATAGATATCAGCCAAATCTGTTCTAAAGAGAATTCTGAAGTTTTACTGAAATAAGATTAAATCAAAAATAAAATTTATCTATAAATAAAATTTTATTTAACAAACGAGATTTTATTATTAAGGTTGGATAAAAGTAAAATATTATGTATGGTAGTTATTTTTAAAATGAAAATAAAGCTAAGCATTCTCTGTTATGGGCTACATTATCGAATAAAAAATTACTATCTTCTTCAAAAAAATATAATTGTTTTAATGTAAATAAGAGAAGAGGCAAGCATTTTTTGATTTATTTTAGAGATAGATAAAAATATAGCCTCTTTTTATTAAGGAACAAAAACAATTTAATGAAATAAAATTATTAATAGCTTCTTTAATCCTTTTTAACTTCACACTTGCTGCCTTCCTGTATTTTAATAATAAAATCTCTGATATTATTGTAGCATTGTCTTGAAGATTCAGGAAGTAACAGTGAAACTTCATCACACCACAATCTGAAATTCTTGAAAGCTAACTTCATAACAGTATTGTACCGATACTCGAAGTATATAATATATAAATAAGCAGATGCAGTAAACATTGTTGACACTCGAGTAATCACCAAGATAAAACTAAGAATCATACAAAATATTTCAAGCACGTATGCAGTTACATAGCCACATTTTTCATATTGCATAACATCAGAAGCAAATGGATAAAAAAAGTAGTTCTCGTACTTCTTTCGTTTCTCACAAATGAATTTGCATGTGTTCAATAAAGAAAGGATGAAGAATGGCAGCAAAAGGAATTTATTCGGGAATGTCATGAATAGTAGAATACAGCTGAAATTACTGTGTTTGAGGACCATTACTGGATCAGATAGTGCAATTTTGTGGAGTGTTATTGCATAAACAAAAATGAGGAGCAGTGAGTGGATGTGTTTTGGTATTCGCGAAACTAATGGTATACGAACTATTAGTGTTGAAAATGATAGGCTATAGAAAATTAGGAAAATAACATTTCCAATCAGCCATAGTTTCTTTGAATCAGATTTGTTCATTTTTGAAGGGTTTGAAAAATTAACATAAGGGATGGTTTTGTAGGAAATGAATTTTGCTTGTTAATAAATCTAATTATTAATCAGCGATATGTGGCAAATTATTTTAATTTAGAATCTAAATAAACAATATTTGTTTTTTTCAATAATGGAATTGAGGAAAAAACTTGAATTAATAAGTCTTGTTTGGAGAAGTCGCTTTGAGGAATATTGTAAATAGGATGTGTTTAAAAGTTTATTAATCTTATTATTTGTATAGAAAACTTTAAATTGTTTGAAAAATTCAAATAGCTGGAAATCAAATTAACCCATAAATGAATTATTTAATATTTGGTGTTTTTAAAATACTTGAAATCTAATTTTGTTTTATTCGTTTAATTAAAAATTTTAGAAAGAATATTCGGTTTATATTAAAGTTTTAGAAAGAATATTCGGTTTATATTAAAGTTTTAAAAATGCTAAAAATACTTTTTCAATAGATAGATCGACACACATTTTTTATCTTAAACTAGACAAATAAATCATTTCATCCTAGGATTATGGTTATTAGCATAAAGATCAATGATCTGGTTGTGTGTTTATTCGATTATTTTTGAGTATGGATGTGTGCTTATTTTTTTGTAAATTAAGAATGTTTGTTATTTTTAAGATTGTATTCATAGATGAATTTTGAAATTTCATCAAATTGATCGACGATAAAATCTTTGTAGCACATCAATCAATATATTTTGATGTCTTTATCTAATATAGTACCATATATAACCCTACTTAACTCAAGACTTATCAGTTCAAGAGTCTTTCACAAACCTAGGGTTTAGATATATGCTCTAATTCGTTGAATATCTCAATTTTTTTTGTTATACTGATTACCTATATAAATTTAATAAAGAAGTTAAAGTTTTTGAATTTTTTTTTCCATAAAATATCTATTTGTAAATTAAGGATCAACATAATGATTATCGGAAAAAAAAAACAGAACAGTATGCAAAAAAAACATGCAGGTTATGCAAGATTAACGCTCATATAATGGTGTATAAATTCTTATGTCGAGTATTATTTCATAAAACACTAACAAGTGTCATTATCGTTAGAATACAGCTCTAAACCATATTCACCCTGTATAATACTTATTTTTACGAAAATAATTGCATAATTTATTTATGGTAGGTTTTGGTTTCAAGCTCTTTGAATTTGTTTAATCAAAATTGAAATGACTTTTTATGTTATATTGGTAAAAATTTCTTTCACTTAATCATATTTATATCTTCTCAATGTCGAAATAATTGAAATGTGTTATTTTACTTTAATATATAATTTTAAATTATAAAAATATCTTGAAATAATGTGTATATAAGGATATAAGCATTTCAAATCAAAACTTATTAATGGAATTGACAAAGCCTATCGATTAACCGCTACGTATAAAGATTACATCATACTAACATGGTTTTTATTACTTAAGCTTGTGTTCTAGAATAAAATCGAGTTATTTTAGCACACGATTCTGTGTGTTCATAATGCTGAAAGTTTTTATTTAATGTGAGTTGGGCTGACAGTTTTTACTGTATCTTTTACAGCTAGGCGGCGATACTACCTGTTTGATAATTATAAAATGCAATTTGTGGGGTAAAATGAACCAAAATCATTAAAATATTAGATCATAGATCGAATATATAACTTCTAAACCACAATCACCGTGAAAAAATCTTGGAAATAAACTTTTCGGATTTATCGTGCCTAAAAAAAATTTATTATGATTGTATTTTTCTGAAATTTAGTTTGTTTATTTCTGTCTATTATCCTATGATATTTTTAATGTATTTATACAAGCGTAAATATGACTATTTTATAAATTATTGGCTTTGAACATATTATATAAGATTGGAACAAATTTTACAGCGAAAAACCAAGAAAATATTATATATTAGATTCATAAATAACATTAATTTACAAGTAACAGACAAAGATTAACCATATTTATTAGCATGGGATGGTATGTTAACACAATATCATTAAAGGTACCTGAAATACTCTAAGTCAAAAAATGATACATATATGGGAACTATATGATTATTGAAATTCCTGAACCTATAGTACTTGAAAAGAAGATGCAAGAAAATATTTCAAAGATTAAAAATATGATATGCTCACAAAAAACAATCATGTTAAGCTGGAAAAAGAAATCATCAATTAAAATCTAAAATTAACCCATAAATAAAATAATAAAAGTAGGCAGGATCATATATACCAGTTTATTTGGGCTTAGTAAAAACTAAGGGTGAAAAAATATTTTAAAACCAAAAATAAATTGTAAAAACATACATCATATAAAAATATTTTGGAGGTGGGGGAATCAGGCATATCATATTTTGCCACTGTCATAAAATGATTTTTCATATACTTTTTTTTATGCGTCACCAATTTCATGATCCGGTAAATAGAAACACAAAAATAATAAAAACTCATATCAAAATATAATTTCAAATCAATTTTGATGCATATAAAATAATTCAAGCGGTCTATTTTTTTATTTATGAAAATTACTATCAAATTAAATAGTGCGATATTTACGCATGTTCATAATTTTTTAGTATTAACAATTTTAAACCGCGCCTATTGTCTTCCATAGTGTTGGTGTGAATTCTATTTACATGGTTTAAAACTCAATACTATGATTGAATCTTTCTGATTGAAACCGGATACAGACAAATAGGTATACCTCCGCATATTCATCTATACTGTTAGACCAAGGCACAAATTTAAAAAATATATTATTAAATACCTCTCATTTCGATTTCTAACTGTGAAAAGTGGCATTTTACTCACTTTATTTCTCTCAAATATATCTAAAACCGGCATGCAATTTACTCTGTGCCTTTGATTATATTATAACGTTATAATTTACTTTAATCTGCTTCTAAATACTATTTAGATTGCTGATTATATTTTATCATCACCTGAAAATTATTCTTACTTGCACTCAAAAATTGTTTTTCTTGAAATACCCTAATCTTTTTTTATTCTTTTATTTGTTTCACCCGACAATATCTTCTTAAATAAACATAAGTTACAAAAAATCTTTGAATTGACTCATTTAAAGATTTTTATTTAAATATTGGTTAAACTTTTCGGAATTTTCTCCATCAAGATCTTAATTTTTTCTCATAAGGTAGTATTCGAAGATTTCTTAAACAAATTTGATAGAAAATGTTACATATTTTATTATCTAGTCCATCCATGCAGGTTTCATGGTTGCAGTTTGTAATTTTACGTGTATTTACATCTTTTTTTAAAGGAATAATTATAAATCGGTAATCCAATAATCTGACAAACTAGAGTCACATTAGACACAGACTTGTCCTAAAAATCAGAATAGAATTTAGGTGTTTTTTAATAGGATTCTTGTTCTCAAAATCAATTTGATTTCGAAATAAATATTTATCTTATAAAGCAAATTATAAGATATTCCTAGTTGCTTATGGAGAAATAAAAATTTGATTTACAATATTTAGGTGAGCAGAAAAGAAGTACATGTCATGTATTTATCATATAGCATATAGTACTGATTTAAAAAATATTATTTTATCAGATTGAAATGTCTAAGAAATATCGATGAATTTAAATACTAAGTCATTTTAATTATTTTTCATCCTTTAAAAATTTAATTCCTTTATGCAGTCCGGATATATCGAGAAAAGCTTGAACCGAAATAACAACATAGTCCTTGAAGAATTAATAAAAGAAACACTTGAAAAAGAAGAAATACCAGATACTGATATATTTGAAGTTTCTGCTTTAGAAAAGTTGTTGGAAGTTATTAAATGTGAAGGAAATCCGACTAATCTTCCTCCTATCTATTTACTGGCTGTAATGTCGTGTTTTTTAGGTATTTTGTGCGGTTTAGCTTATAAAAATATTGAGGCGGCACCCTTTTGAAAGTAAATTATTCACTAAATGTTTTCAACCGGCTTATAATCGATCCAAATTGATTTTATCTGTTGATAAGTTCTAAAATTAGAATTGGTTAAATAATTGGGCTTTGACCCTGTATTCTTAGATTAAATACATTCGTTTCGTAAAAACTACAAATATTTATAATATTTCATTTTTAATTATAAATGAAAACAAGTGAATTTTTAATTTATTTGTTAAGTTTCTTTTTATTTATTTATAAGTGGTCAGCTCATTGGGAATATTCCACAACTCCTTGATACATCTTTTTACGACCTTTCTCTGTCCTATTTTCATCAACTGCTCCTCTTCTCTCGGTTGGAATGAGTTCGAATCTTTAGCGAAAACCATTGATATAGTTTGTTTTACTAAATAAATTATCATAAAATTTACGTTTATATGTTAATTATTTTTAGTAATATAATAAAAAGTTTGGTTATGCTTTAAAGGTGATGAACGGCATTTAAAGGCCAAAAACCTTAATCGAATATTTTTATATCATATCCTGCGCCCTAAACGAGCTCAAAAGTACAATCCCATATTTTCTTTTCAAATTATAAATTTTTTAATCTATTCACATCGGAATAGACGATCCCTTTATAAATATACTTCTTTATTTTCGTAAATATATACCCCTATCAAAAAAGATTTTACGAGCCAAAAAAAAAGCATGATTTATTTATATTTACAGTACAATGTTTTTTAAAACTAATTCTTAAAAAAATCCTTCATGATCAGACGCGTCCATATCTACATGCGAATATATATTATTTTATGACTACGATGTCCGTTACCTTAATAGAATCTGAAAACAATATTTGTTTATTTAATATCGTATTTAAAAAGATAAACCTTGTTTTCCAGATAAAAAAGTACCTATTCATTCGAGATCTGTATTTATCACTACACAATTACATAAAAATAGTTTAAAACTCAATTCTATTGATCCCATAAAAAGTTGTAAATAAATAATAAAATATGACACCAGTCTTGTTATTTTTAAATTTTGCAGAAATTCGGCGATTTAAACATCGCGATTTCATTTTGCAAAAACAAAAAAAATATTTGTGTTAAATTACATTATAAATCACTTAAAAAATAAACAACGGTTCTATTGCCTATTATTAGCTCTAATTTCATGTCAAAATTTTTATTAATAACAATTCAAGCAAAAAATCATTAATACTGAATTTTTACACAAATTATAGTATACGGACATTTTTTGGTAATATAAAAGTATTATATCTTACTTTTTTTATATTTTTTTTGATTTATAACTGAAAAAATTACGCTGTAAAAAGTAAAAATCAAAAGCATCAATTTAATCAAAACAATTTTTATGATTAAAATCAAATGCATAAGAAAACAAAACAATTTTTATGATTAAAATCAAATGCATAAGAAAACAAAAATTTTCTAGGTGAATTTAAAAATATAGACGTGAATCTGCTTTTTATATTTGATTTTATAATTTAAATAAATTAAAGCTTTGTGAACTAAAATTTTATGATAAGCAATAATATGGATTGCCTCAAAAACAACCATATAATCAGATTATATTTTTATTTTTTATTTGTGATAGTTTATAATTAATTCGAAAGACAAATCTATCCAAAATAGCAAAAAAATATTTTGTGCTATAATATTTATAAAATACTGTTATTAACCAAATCTAAAATTTTTCCAGTTTTAAACTATATTTCAGAAACATTTAATGATTAATTTTAACTGATGCACTAAAAATATACCAATAAACAGAAAGGGATTCTGTCGACCTAATATATTATTTAATTCAAATATCATAGCTTCTCGGAAATAAATTTTCTCTGCATCATATTTTTTAGAATTTAGGTTTCTTTTTTTTGCATCCATATGTTTGATATCACTGATACTCAGCGGCATATTGATTGAACGAATACTGAACTGAACGTTTTCGGGATATTTTATACAAATATGCGTATATTTTGTTAGTTAAATATACTATTTAGCGTGCTGCTATTCAGTGACTTCTTCAAAAATAATCTAAAAAAAAAACATCTTTTTATATCTTGTTGATAAATTTTAAAGCTAAACTAAATTTAATCGTAATAATTTGTATAAAAAAACACCCTTCTACGTAAATTTTGAATGTAAAACTTATTTTCTTCCATAAAAAAATTATTTTTCGAAAATACCAAGAAAACACGTAATAAATACTAAGATATAAAAGGGAGTAAACCCAATACATATTATTAAAGCACATATTTATACAAGAAAAAAATGAAATACTCTAACCTTCATCACAGAACTTCAATTTTGAATTTGATTCTATAGTAATAAAGATATCAAGAGATCAATAAATATGTGACCATATAAAGATGGATTAGACATTAAATTTCATGCTTAAACTACATATATCGGTTCTGTTTGTGACAGTGTTGACAATTAATATGATCTATAATTACATGCGGGCATGCTAAACTATTGATATTTATTTATGGGTGAATTTTCTTTTTATCGATTTTATCTATTTAGACGTAGTCAGCGTAATGGAAATATTGCACAACTCCTCGATGCATCTATTGACACCTTCCCTGTTCTATCTTCATCAACTGCTCTCCTTCTCTCAAATGATTTAGTTCAAGTTTCTTGTGGAGTGGAAGAGCGTGCATGTATGCTCCTACTTCTTCCGGATTTTTACTCCTTAACATATTTTTTATGGAATTTTGCAACCACACCATTCCAAGTCATCACATATGGTATTATTCTTGTTTTACATTTGCAAATTCAACCAATTTCATTCGCCAAGATATCATACTTTCAATATTTTTCATTTTCGACTTCAGTTAAGTTATCAAGGCTAGTTATACCTATTTCAATCAGCATAATCATATTTTCTTTTTTATCGTATAGAAAGATATCTGGTCAGTTTTTTTCGATTGGTACATCTGTTTTATTTCTGGTATCCACTTTATTTATGCATTTTAGTTTTCGCAGATCTCTTGTACTGAATGAGTTCTGATCTTTTTGGTTTTATTGAAGTTGTATTGTCTTGATAGGAGGAAATGAAGACTTCTTACGATTTCATTGTGTCTGTTGTGTAATGATGCCTAAACATTTTCTTGCATGTTGTTGCAAGGTGATCAATTGTTTTCATGGTTTCGTTAGAATGTGGGCATTTTATTCTCTCACCAAAAACACATTTCTGCCTTGAATAAAACGTAATTTACTTTCTTCACTTAGTTAAATGTTACCGCCTTTATTCTATCTTAATGATCTAACAATATCAATCATATCATTATTCTTGGCTTCAAAAAGTTATTGGTGCAATGGTTTTTCATTTATTTTGCACGATGGACTTTCTTGATGCTTTTTCTCCAGTGTCTTGGAATCGGTGATATTGACATTTAATTTATTTTTAAGATATTCTTCAATTATTGAGATATGTGTCTTGTTATCTTTTTCTACTTTTAATATTGCAGCCCTTTTCGGTGAACTGTTTTTACTGTTTTCAAGCAAATTTATATGCTGGTGGTTCATCTTCTCGGCTTTAAATTCAACGTTCCATAACCCACGTCTTAGTTCATTCTTTTTTATACAATCTTTGTTTATTACAGGACTGGAGGTGAATAGAAATTTGTTTAAAATATCTCTTATCTTATAATCAAGTTTAATTTATTCTTCAGGTTATAAATTTAATACGCCAGTATGGTAATTTATAGGTGATGTTGCATGTGAATAAATGGCTTACTAAGATCAATAGACTTATTTATCTAAACTTAATAAATTAATTCAATAAAAAATTTTTTTGGGTTCTGAATTTACTTTATAATATTTTTGTCTTATTACATCTGCATACCATCATGCGGTATTTTAGGCATCAGCTTATTTCATAAACAATAAGCGAGCTCTGTTGGACTTTTTCATCTGCTATGACTTGTCCAAAAAAACATGAATCGGTTATTAATAGTTAGTTCAAATAGATTTATTTGCATTAAATTGAATTTTATAAAAAATTTATAAAATCAATATATAATATAAACACACTAAATATAAATTTTAGACTAAAAAATATATTAATACATCAAGATGCAATATTAATAAATCTTTATTATAAAGAAATCGATTTAACTTTCTGTTATATAATTTCATATTTATTAACATAAAATATCTTTTATAAAAGAAATTGCTTGTTAAAACTGAATTCATTGCTTAGTATAATTATATTTTGCATCATTGTGTGTAAAAATAAGTACTATGAATAGTATAAATTATAATTTACTATATATACATAAAGATTCTGCCACTTTCGCGTTTTAAAAAAATAAAGCGAATATTGATTTTTTGCCTTTTCTTTTTTATCATTAAATGCTTACATATTGCGATTTCATTGGGTTCATTCAGATTCTGGGGATATAAAATTGGTTTTACCCGGCCATTTATTTAAAAAGATAAAACCAATCATGATACCAACTGTCTAATTTTTAAAATTACAAAAATTTATGCTCACTAAATCTTAAGCCCTATTTTATTCATCAAAATATACTGTGTATTGTATTAAAATGATTGTTTATCAATATAAAAATCTAATGGAATTTAGTGTAAAATTTTTAGATAATCTAAAAATCCAAAAATGACCATATTTTTGCCTGGAAATGTTTATATATGGGTACTTTGAATATGATTCATTTTAAAATGCACATTACTTATGTATAAATACTAAAAATAATTTCGACTTATAAAAAATTTAAATATAGATCCAAATAAATAATATATAAATATTTACGAAAAAAAAACTTGAATTCATTATAAAATGCACGCATAAATACAAATGATATATGAATAACTTTTAACGGAAGTAAAATAGATAACGCATAATTTCAGTCGTATAACACAAAACTTGAATCATTAATATATAAAAAAATGCTTAGATAACATAAAAAATTAAGATGTATTATATTGTGATAATAATTTGCACGCAGGAAATTTAATCCCTGCAAAACTGCCATTATTTTTTTCATCTAATGTACTTAAACAAAAAAATGACACTTATGAAAATTATTATAGAATATAATAGTAAAATTTCTTTTTAAATGCCTTCACAATTGTCTTAATTTTTATCATGCCTTATCAAAATCACAACGATTATGCATTTTACGGCAATATTTTTCATGTGGTCATATAAATGATATGATTTCAAAATTCGCAGAGATGTTATTATCCATTGTGAAAATTATAATTTTTTCTTATTTCTGCAAATTATCGAAGAGGTTTTATTTCTACTTTTTTAAGCTTACCTCAAAAATATCCTTTAAATATATAACAAGGCATTCATGCAATAAGATAATATGTTCATCTTATTAAGAAATAATCACAGTAATTTATTATTTGTGATACATCGAATTTTTGTTAATTTGCACATTCTTTGCATCACAACTTTGCCTATATTTCAATGATTAAAACAAATTGTCGTCACTGTTTTTTTTTATTTATTTATTTTTATAAAAAGTAAATTTTCACAGCGTTGGATGCTGCAGCCGTCTTATATCGATTTTAATACTATCGTTGTCTTGTTTTCAAATAGGACTAAAAAAATCAAAATTACTGTTCATGCTGATATTCAAATGGTATACATAATTGATATTTTAACATTAAAATATTCATTTACAGCCAGTATGTGCTTTTTTTCAATTTTTTTAAATATAAAATATAACTAAAGTTGCACAGTGGCCATCTAATTTCATTGATCATCTTCCTTTTTTTTCAAAAGGTTTTCTCATGGTTTTTATATGATTTAACAGTATTAACATATGATTAACCTTTTTTTTAATTGTATCATTAAAATTTCTAATTTAAAGATTTAAAATAAAATTTTGGCTATTATGTACATGCAAAGCAATATAACTAAATTCTTTGTATTTTTTAGCACATTTTTATTTGAAATTTCCAATAAAGCAATTTATGATACTAAATATTTTAATTCTCTCATTGGTTATAGATTTGTTTTTAAAGTAACTTCAACAAATCAATCACCTAATATTATATAAAGAGTATAAAATCCCACCATTTTTATCGTGATTCTTAGGTATTTTATCATTTTCTATGGTATTATTTCAATATGACTTTAGTTTGATGCGTACCTTTGGTGTTCTAAATCAGGTAGTCATTATTTATAGAAGTAAAAAAGAATAAAAATTCTTTACAATAGCTCTGCCTAACGGAAGTTATCATGAGCATCTTTTAAAACATTAATTTATGTTGGAATCGATATTTATATTCATAAAACACATCAAATTTAAATTTGTCAAACATTTAAATTGATTACGAAAGTAAATATATAATTATTTTATATTATAACTAAGTATATGTTTATAGATGGATATATATCACATTGCTCTATTGCCAATAAGGTTCGGGATTCTTATTGCGACACAACAATCGAACGAAATACTTTAAGGTAGTAAAGTTTTTAAAAATGGGGAGCCAATATTAAAGGCTGTTAATAAATTTTGGAAAATTTGTTGGATTTAAATATACTATTTGTCTTTTATTTCAAGTTTAAAAACATTTTTTGTATGTATTCGCCAAATAGACTATGATAATGCTCAGTGTGATCTTGATTCTTTTTATAATTTTGTTAAATTATGTGCATGGTTAACCCCAAGCCTGTATATTGAATAATTTGAAAAAAAAATGGGACCGTTCCCCCTAGAATATACTAGAATGGATTCCAGATATGTATTTTATTTTATATATTTCAAGTATTTATTGATGATTATATAATATAATATCGACTTTTACCTTAACTTATCGTTTATAATTGTAATTTCAATATTCCTAATGGGCTAACTACGTCTAAATAGATATTATTGATATAAAAAAAATTAACCCATAAATAAAAAATACAAATATAATGATTTATATTTATGGGCTAAATTTATAGTTATGATTTTAGTTTTTGTTCTCGAGCACAACTTACTTGATTTCCTTCGCGCACAGCGTATTTATACTTTCAGTTATCTTCTCCTCTCCAAAGTCTTCTTCAATGCCCCTAAAATGAATATAATTGTAATGATATTTTAAATAGAGTCCAGTTTTATCAACGCAGAAAAGAAAACCAATTTTAAAATGTTCAAGTTTTGAATTTTTTATATCATGAACATTCAAAATCAAAAATTATTTAAGGTTCTTTGTCAAAAAGATATTATCACACAAAGTAAATTTTGTTGTGTTGAAAAATTCAATCATAAATAGATGGTCTACTCTGATTTATAAATATATTTAGAAGAATGTGAATGGATGATATTCACTATAATCTTATGGCTTAATTTATTTTTTAACCATTTAAACTTTTTCAAGAGAAACTTTAGATTGCTTTAGTTAAAAGATTTGGCTGATATTTAATTTTTCACCTCATCAGATTTGCAATCTTCCTCGTATTTCTTTTTCTCTAGAGACTTATTAGTTTAAGTGTCTTCCTTTATTCATTATTTGTGCGTATGCTTCCGCTTCAGTTGACGTTTCAACTCCTTAATATATTCATTATGGTATTTTGTAACCAACTCATCCTAATTTATGACTTATGGCAATATAATGGATAATATAATTATGAATTGAAACTAATCACCATTATATTAAATAAATCTAGCCTATGTACCAACTAAAATCTCCTTATAAGGTTATTTTACCGTCAAAGTACATTTTTATGAAAAGTTAAATCATGTAAAAATCAACGAAATAAATAATCCAATAACATATATTAAAACCAAAAGGTTCGATTTTTTTTATTTACAAGGTAATCACATACGAACAAAATATCAAAAAATTATTTTTAAATACTTTTGATTTTACCATATAGTTCATATTCTTCATCAGAATAATATAATAGGATATCTAAAAGCTCAAAAATTATTACCGTGTGAATTTTTTTGTATTTAGAAGGAGATATAAATTTTATGTCAATTATCTGTAGATATTCGATCCAGGGTTATGTGAATAAATGAATATCATATTGATATATGACACATCGATACATACAGCATTCAAAATTTAATGGTCTAATCTTTATAATATACCTTTATTTTTGCCTTGAGTTAATAAATAGACATTATTGTATTTTGTAATGATATAATCAGTAAAACTATAAATATTATATGTAATTTGTGTTATAGCTTAAAAAACCATTTTAAGTCTTATAATTGTATTATTTTATAAAATATTCATTGTGAGTTCAAATATATTGACCTTCCTAATATTATATGATTAAAAGGTGAATAACATATACAAATATATTTTTTTATAGAAAGTTCACAATAATTATACCGGTAAATGTATATTTATAAATTTAAAACATCTTTTAAAGATCATTTTTATTGTATTGATTTGTAATTCTATGTATATCTAGAATTCTTTTTTGAATTAATGCATTGTTTTCTTTTGTTTTATTTTTCATAACAATAATTCACATTTAATATTAGGTATATCTTATTTGCTGGCTTTGTGAATGTGGTAGTTTACTATTGTGTTTTCTCTAGATATTTTATTATCTGGTCGAATTTTTATTGTTGAATGGATCCAGATCTATTTTTGTTTCTTAAATGTGAATGTGAAGAAATTTATACTATATGCATTATTATCAATTTATAATAATTTATGTATTTATAGTCGTGCATTAAAGACACAGAAATGCCAACATAAAGAGAAGCATTCGCACAGACAATAGGATTGGGGAAAACACATGAATGTATAGTCTCGAAAGGTTTGGATGTGATGTAAAACTTAAATAAGGGTTACAGCAAATAAGCAAATTTAAAAGCGGCACTTTAGAGTCATCAAATATCTTGCTTGCTTGAATGAACTTATATAGCTAAAAACCCAATTCAAATTCAAATAAATATATCATATTTACATTTAAAGGTATTTCAAAGCTATTAAAACAATAAAAATCACATGAATTATTTATTATCTTGAAAATCTTCTATATAAATCGATCCTATTTGTGTGAAAGTTTATTTGGATATGCATTCGCGTCTTGTTGAATATTATTGGTGTTTTTTTAGCTATTTAATTTTATTGGTGTTGGCTAAAAGCAAATAAATTGTGTTTTTATAATTTTCATTGGGAAAAAATGAAATGTAAATTTTATTTACAGCTAATATTTATTACTTAAAATTTTAAGATTTACCTTAACCTCTCTAACCTTATCCGGCCAATTTACGCTAAATTCACCATTCTACAGTTATTTAAAAAAATACATGTAAATTATAAAAATAATTTCATTATTATAAAGAGGTTTTTAATAAAACTTAAGAACTAATACAAAAATTATTATTTCTCGTGTTGATAACATGATTTATTGATATTCAACTGCCGACAATTTTCCTTAAAATCTTATATAATGATATAAAAACAATCTGCTCGATATTTTATTCACAGTGTCTATGTAGCGTGATCATATTTTTCAAGCGCACATACTCTTTGAAACACCAAACATGATAAAAAATTATAAAACACAATCAATTTTTATCAAGCCATTTTTTATATTTGCTAATTGATGTGTTTTTCTTCTTAAAACTAGTAATACCCCGAGTTACATTTTTTATATTTATTTATAATCACAAACAAATAATGCTCCAATTTATGCTGCCCATGGATTCACTAGAATCCAAATTATGTATTTTAAGAGCTGAAATCACAAAATATTGATTTTGTGTTTTTAGTTAAATAATCGATTTAACCCTAATATTTTAAGAAATGACGTCACATATTTCCCTCCATTTTATATCTATTAAGCATAAATTTTTTATAATTTGTATATTTGGAACCATTGTATATTTTCGATTTGATTTTTGGCTTCACTTGTAATGGATATTATTAATGGGTTGTATCCTGTGAATTATACCAATAAGTTTAACAAAAATATAAGTGATAAAGAAGTAGATTAAACGGATGAAGTTTTGAAGGTATGCAAATGCTTAAAGGTGTATGAATAAAATAGGGCAAGATATAATTATTACTAGTTTATATAATCATTTCTAATTTATCTTAAATTTTGTATTTAATCGAAGAAATTGACAATATATTATAAGCTTTTTATTATAGTGTACTTTCATTAAAATTTGCCATTCTTCCCATGGGTTTTTTTCGACTGCTATCCTATCCTCGGTTCATAAATCCGCTTGCTCTAAGTCAACTAGGATATATGTATAATAACAACCAAATAACTCGATAAAATTATCACAGAATTTATCGAACATCAAAATAGAGTCTAATGGTGGTCAATTAAATCTTAAAACTCCAAAATTTTGGATATATTTTGTAAATGAGAAACATTGATTCATTTGAATTTGATCATACTTATTTAAATTCGATCATTCTTATTTAAATTCGATCATTCTTATTGATTTTTTTGAATTTGATCATTGATGTCTTTTTTAAAATTGATCTTTTTAAACGAAATTAAATACAAATATTTTTAATAGCAGCGAAATTTCGGGCATAATTTGTGTTTCTTTCATATTTATGCTATGAATTGATTTTCTGCGCATTATAATTTCCATTCGAGTAGATCAGTTTTTGTTGGAGAATGTATATTCCACTAATTAAAAAAGTTATGGCTTAAATTCTATTATTGATCATATTTGAAATGATCATTTAATAATCTTAATGACAAATTTTTCAAGAAAAATATATTATAAGTATTTAATGAATAAAAATTTTTTTGTGATGCAATTCAAAATTTTTAAACGCAATTGTATTTGGATATATGTTATTGAAGCTGCATGTTCAGCTTTCTCGCGCTTTGAGAGTGAATCGAAAACCAGTAATTTGTATCCTAGTACAGCCAAAAGTGGTATTTCCTCTTCTACACAACCTGAAAGTGTAAATGCTTGTACAAGTGCCCTCCATCTTGATGAGTACAATGCTAGTTTACTATATCATTATCCATTTCCAACGTATCAAAGAATGTACCAGCCCTCGTATTTTCAATATGATTCAGCTTGTTTCCCTAGCACTTCTTATATTGATCCCCAATATAATCAGGCACCTTCTGAAAGATTTATGTATCCTTATGCTTCACAAGATTCCACCTCTACCCAAAATCAATCTTTACGTTATCCGCAAAATCCTATAGAAACGGGCCAGAATTCAAGAAACAATATACAGCATACTGTGAATTTGGTGTCTTATCATAGTGAAAATCCGAACATGAGCACTTCACAAGACAATCATAGTATGTTTCAAACCAATTCGATGATAGCGGAGGAAAGCCAATTATTGAGTACTTCCGAAAATATGAGCTTGAAATATGTGCCTGTATCAACGCAGACAGAGAAAATAGACAGTGCAAGTAGCGAAACGATCGTAATTGATGATATGGGAGATTCAAGACAGTGTAATCAAAGTATTTCATTCGGGGATTCGATCAAAGAAAAGAATTATTTTCGAGAATTTCTCACACCAACGATTGTGAATGATCGTAAAATAAAAAGTGAAAGGGATAAAATGAAAAAGAGATCTAAAAAAGCCGAAAAAAATATTAAATGCACATTACGTGAATCATTATTGTTGAAAAAATACTATGATTTAATGATCGACATCCTATCTTCTTTTGAAGAAATGAAAAATAGGGATCTAAAAACTAGAGCTGAAAATGTATTAGAGTTGAAAACAGGTCTAATGTGTAAAAAAAAAAGCATTAATACAATTCACGCCATTATTTTACTAGAACTGAAAAAAGAATTAGGAAAACACGTTGGTGATTTGCAAAGGTCTCCTTTTATTTTGGAAAAATCAGAAAAATCGAATTTTAGGTGTGTAATTCGTGATTTTTTAACGAACAAATTATCATTTTCGGATTGTAATCACGGGATTATGAAAAACACATATGACCCCGAACTTAATACGGCTGATATATATTTTCTTCATGAATTTTCTTTCAATGAGACTTTTAAGAGTGGGTTTTTTCATTTTGACCCAGAAAATAATAAATATATAAACTTTGATAGAACAACTATACCGGGCTTGGGTCTAAACTTAAAAAATCTAACATGGGATAACCTCAAAGAATGCAATAAGAATAAACAAAGAAATAGATTTATGATTCGACTATGTATTAGAAATGACCCGAACCGCAAATATCGTATGCAACGCACATCATATAATTCAGTTATGCGCGACTTTTTATTAATTTTGGAGTTTATAGCATTAGAGCGCTATGATCTAATTGGGGAACCCTTATATAATACAAAAATTGCACCAGTGTTCAATATTTTGCATTTTATGCTTTCTTTTATCGCTCCAAGACATATTGCTTCTTTTATCAATGATATAAATTATTTGGTCATATTTGTAATGAATATATCAATAATAGAACCTGATTTACCTTGTATTTCTTTCTATAATGATTATTTACACAAACACAATGAACAGATTATTTTGGATGCAAAAATATTTTTTATAGAAAAAATTACAAATAAAGAAATTCTTGAAAATTTTAAAAGAACTACAGAAGTTTTAAAATCTGGCGTTGTTTCTGATTTCAGCCATGAAATTAAAAAAATTGAATTGCTATTAAATATGGCAGTGGAAATTTATTGAGTAGATCTTGAAAATAATCTTAGAATTCAATAAAAAATTAATCATAAAACATTATATTATGATTTCTGCATTTACTAACATTTACTTATATGTTTAAAATCATCATATCTATTAAACCGAAGTAAACTATAAACATAAATGCATGTATTTTTTATATGTAATGTAGCATATTTGAAATCTATTGTATAAAAACTGAAAATTTATTAACTTCAATAGTTATATTTAAACTTCATTATTAATTATATTAAATGCTAATTGATAGCAATCGACATTCAATGAATTTTGAAGCAGAATATATTGATATAATAGGCATATTTTTTAGAACTGCATTACCAACTAAATAACTGTTTTTTATAATTTCACTATAATACCAGATGATTAAAACGCTCTAGTATTTTTATTTCCTAATCACTTTTCCACCTTTTTAAAGTAGAACCCGGAAAATCATGATGCCATCCAAATAGAAATATGATAAAATAAAATCATAGTGGTACTTTTGATATAACACGTTTCTAATTTATCAGTTATCATGAAAATTTGATTGTTTCAGTACCACTTTCTTACTAAGAAACGATAGCGGGCGTATTATAATATAAAAACAAATTAAATCATTTTATATTCAATTTTTATGTGAAAAATCAAATAAAATTTACAATAGAATTAAGTTTTTTGGTTAGGGCACAAAACATATTCCTAAAAAGTGTTTTAAAAGGGATAGAACCTCCCTCAAAACGATATTAATGGCATGTTCCACCGAAATATTATAAATTGCGCATTTAAAGAAAATTTTGTGATAATATTTGGCTGATCTATAGGATTTTACTGTTTAAATCTAAATAAAATTTTTATAATTTCGATTGCCTGTTTTATTTATTTATTAATATATAAAAAACATATCTTCAGCATTAGATTTTCACGGTTATATATGCACTCTTAAAAGTTATGGAAATTATTTTATATTTATATATGTTTAATTTTATGTGGTTATGATTCTAGTGCATTTTGTTTATCTATATTAGTCAACTTTTCATTTTTTTTTTATGCAGATTAAAAAAACTTTCTATTTAGTTGGATTTTGCGCTACTATTGAAACCAAAGTGAGTCGTAGAATCAAAATTTGCTTGTAATAAGCGTCAAAAAAAGCACATAAAGCCCTTAAAATCGAAAAAATAGAATTTATGTCTGTAATGTGTTTTTTAGACTCTTTAATTTTATGGTATGCTCGAAATAAAATACAGTAAAATTAATATGCAAAGAATACGTTTCCTAATAGAACAATTTGGCTATATTTATGACCAAATGGCTTTTTCTGATAACAAGCTAAAAGGTATAAGCATAAGTATATAGCAAATGATAAGGCTTTTATGTCTTATTTATTGTCATAGATAAAATACGTTAACGTTTAGCAATTAAACATCCACAACTTGTATTTAGTATATAATAAAATTGTATAAAGTATTATAAATCTGATTTGCTTCTAAATTATTTTTTTACATAAATTACGTATGTGTTATTTTTGAACATTTTAAATTTTAAGTACACTTGCTAAACTTTGTTCTGGATCTTTTTCGCAGAAATAATATATTCAATCTATACACAAAACCTGAAATAATGTTCCGGTTTAAGAAAACTATTTACATACATTAAACTTGTATCTATTAAAAAGAATCAAACACATTGAAAGATTTTTTAATAGAATACCTTATGAATAAATTATTTTCTTTTTATTTATTTCAAATTTAGAAAATTTTCCTATCGAATTCACAATAAAGCATTTTTCGCTTGTTCGGAATTCTTATTTGTATAGTTGCATTTTTTGTATAATTCTTTCAACCATTGTGATATTTTGAAAAATAAATACCAATTTCATATGATTCTACATAAGTTGTACACTATTATAATCATAAACATGAAAATATACAGTTTTCTATGTCTATTGTTTTTTCTAAATATACTAGATTTTAGCAGTTCTTCTTTATTTATACATATGAATATTTTTCCGGTATTTTTTTCATTTATGTATTTTTCTATTTATTTGCGAAGTAAAGTCCAAAATTCTATCATGATATAAACAAAACTAACCAAATGTGCTAGTTTTTATGCTATTTCCCACATTCTAGTTTAGAAGGCTACATCAAAAATTTATTATGAGATAAATATTGTGACTTTATAAGGTTAAATACTGTAATTACTTTAAATTTTTTGTATTTGAAAACTTTATGTTAACGCGAAAGATTATATTTTCCCATTAAATCTTTCTCAGCGGTGAAAATATGAATATTAATAAAACCAAGTGAAAAATATAGACTTAAATTGCACATAAAATTTTATGGACGAGATTCGTATACATAAATCGTAAAAATATTCAAAAATATTTAGGTATATATGCAAAAATTCTGAATATACAAATATAATATATATATTGACAGGTATGGTTGCATATATACAATTTGAAATTGTCTTTAAAACTTTTTTAATGTGATTTAGTCAATATAAGCGTGTTAATTTATGTTTTTATATTTTATTTAATTTTTTTAGTCTAGTACTTCATGAATAAGCTTAGGGTGGGTTTAATGTATTTATAAATAGAACAAGGTTAAGTTTAATTCTTTAAAGGGTAATTTTTTGCCTCCGTCAGATAATTAAACTTTTATTAAAATTATTAAAAGGGCATGAATTCCAATGAATCCACGAACAATCAAAAAATTTATTTGACAAACACATTAAATTATATAATGTTAATATATTAAGTTATCAAAGTTCGTTTTTTGCATAAAAAAAAATTAAACTTAACTAAATAACCTAATTACGAAAAATAATATCATCATGTTCCTTTAGAGAAATTTATACTTAAAAAGATCTTTTGTTTAATGTAAAAGATCCTCAGAACGGTCTGATGCTAAAAAACGGTATATTTTGTTTTTAATAAACCTTTATAAATTTATTAATGCCTCGAATAAAAAATAATTATCTAATTTGATCTAAAAATACAAAAAAGCAGCCCTCGAATATAGTGGGTTCTTTCTGGGCATTTTTAGCTTCTTATAAATTCCAAACGCCCTCAAATTTATATTTGTAATTTTTGCATAGACGTATTTTATTGTATTGAAAGATATTATAAGTCAATAAGATCATAAAAAATTATATCATATTACAAAATATCGCCTTTTTTAGTATAGCGCAGTACCAAAATGATTTAATACAGGAAATTTTTAAATTTTATTTGCCTTCATGGCACATTATATAAGTTTAAATCTTTAAAAAGGAAAATCCAGATTTCGGGATATATGTCTATTTTTTAGAATCTTTAGCACATTTCTAAATATCTATCAGTGAGATTTATAGTATAGTTCTGAAATAAATCCAGATTTTTTTCTGATTCATATATAATTTAATGTATAATTAGGCATGTTTTCTTTATCGTTAGAGTAAATTGTATTATTTCTATTGCGCCTCAAAAATTCGCTTTCTATCATTTCTCAAAAAATATTAAACAAGATCATAAAATTTTTCACACTACAAATAAGCTTGTAAAAGCATATCACAACTCATCAGCATACTATCAAATATGAATGAAACTTCTGCTCATTATTAATATCACTGCAAGTGTTTCCTATTTTAAAATGTGCATATGCTTCTGATCTAATATTTAAGGGGGGAAAATTATGTAATTTGTATCTATGAACGGATTTATATTTTTTAAATATTCTACAAAGTCGTTAAAAATACTTTAGTCCCTTTCTACATATACATAATAACATATTTACTTCTAAGCATTGAATAGATGCAGTTATCGTCTCAAGTAAATCATTGTTTTAAGTCAAAAAACCTAATTATATTTATTTTTATATTTAATCCCTATAATTATATTAAATTTTCGAATGTATGTTTATTACTATACGTTTATTCCTACTTAAAAAAGTTTATGACCTTAAGAAATATTTTTTTTGGCATGTATTAAATAATATAATTTACTATTTATATAAATTAAAATTATTTATGATTTCATTCGCTATTATCTAGCTTTTTGAGTGGCATTTATACCTGTGTATTTTAGTATAATTTAAACCTGAGGAAATATATAAATCTTGTGATATAAATCCAATAAAAATTTTTTAAATGATATTTAATTTTAAATAAGGCCTGAAATTTACATAAAACTTGTGTTCTTTATTTTATTTTGCTCTTTGGATATGCGGTGACATCTTTGCCAAAGAATCTTCTTACTATGCATGATTTGTTTATTAGTAAAGGGGATGAACCATATTTTATTAATTATTCATCATAAACTTAAATTCAAATTGTTTGGAACTTAAAAAATTATGATATTTTTCAAAACTGATAAAAACGCTTATTCATATTCAATATCAATTTCTCGCTTAATTTACTTTAAATAATTAATCAATAAATTTGCTAAAGTTTACCATCTTTAGTTTTCTATGCAAATTAATACATGATATTTATTATTATTATCATCTTTCTTTAAGAAAAATAAGTTTATTTCGGTTTTTATAGTTTTTTAAATTATATTATTTCGGTATGAATTTAAATATTTTACTTGTGTGTATCTGGGAAGAATTATGATATCGATCTAAGATCACCAGATAACAGATTTTGTTTTATAAAAAAGGTTAGTATCTAAATTGGAATTAGAAGAATTATTACAAAGAAAAGAATCGCATTATTTATAAAAGCAACTTACGATCTAATTGTCGTAAAGAAGATTCTGTAAATTGTATTTTCATAGAAAATGTAAAAAATTATAAATAAAATATCCGAATATTTTAGTTATTTTTTATCGAACATAATTGAACTACTTTAGACTTCAATTTTATTTTTATTAATTATTTTATTCCCTCTTCATTGAACTATCACTAAATTACAAAACTAAAATTTTAAATTGTTTTTTAATTTTAGAAGATACATAAGCAAGAATAAATTTGGTATTTGTAAGAACTTCAAGCATTTTTTTTTAAAATAACTATAAAATAAAATTAGAATGTAACATATTATATGCGGTGTGTGATTTAAAGATATGGTTCCGCAATCTTTTTTAAAAAAAACATTGAATAATCTGTCAGGGACATATTTTGATTTAAAAATAATGATCGAAAATTTATTCTTGTGTTTTCATAAAGCTAAGTAATATTCAAATCGAAAATCATAATGATTTAATGCGGTACAAAAATAGGAATTATGGAATTATAAAAATCTGAGGAACCAATTTTATCGAAAAACCTTTTTATTCATATAATTATAATAGATCGATAAAAATTGATATACATGAAGAAGATAATTACGAGAAGCACAATCTTTATTTTATTTTCAGAAGTAGTTCTAAAAAATATTTAATCTGGTATAAAAAATACCTTTCATTTTATTTAGCTAAATCGTTATTTTCTGCATTAGAATAAAGAATGCTTTATGTTTAGGGGCTGAATCAAAATAGAATTCAAGCAATCCAATAATATGTGAACGATTAACACAAAAAATTAGTAATTAATTCAATTATGCAAGATTTTGCATTTAAGAAGTTTATATTGATGATTTTTTTCTGAATTTAGTGTCATTCTGTGCTATTCGAAAGGAATTTAGATCCACAGTAAAAATATCAATGTGGGTATGTATGGTATACATCCATTATACCCATATAAGTAATTGAAATCAAGATTAAATATTATAAATATCAATTAAGAGCGAATTTATAATAATAAACCTCTAAGGTTTTAATTTACAATGAGGTTTATTTATATAGCGAAATTCCAAATAATATTTTTTTATATACATTGATTTTGGGGTCGATAGTCCGTTAAATCGGTCAGTATGCAGCATAAAACATGCAGTAGATATAAATATTGTATTTTTTTACATAAATTATACAACTAAGTGCATATTATTATATTAGTGGTCAGCTAACAAATATATTAAGACCTTGATTTTTACTTGATTCAATCAATAAATATCTGACACAATATAATTTAAACCTTATCATAATCAAAAAAAAATGATTTTGATTTGAAAATAACAACCTTATTAATTTATACTTTGAGAACTCCAGTAGGTTAGAATAATTAAAGCTGTGGATCTCTCTGGTTCTAATTTAAATGTTGAAAAAAATAATAAGCACTTAATTTAACTAAATACGTGATTACATTGCATAAAATATTGATAAATTTTTAATAGTACTCTGTATTTGAAGATTGACGACCTTATTTAAATATTTATATCAACAATTTTTTTATTTAATGATAATTGATATAACATCGAGTATATTTTTCAGGTTTTTAAGCATTTTTATATTGTAAAATTTGCTTTAGATGCCTTATTTTATGCTTATATAAATTAATCTAACAATAAGCATCTTATGTGTTTTTTATATTGTTTTATTATATCTAATCTTTTTTCGCATATATTATTTTTCTTAGATATTATAAGTTTTAATACGCTATAAATTTGCTTTTCTTTTATGTTTTTGAATAATTCGAATTTTATTACTTATAACTTATATCGGGACTATATTTTTGAATAATTTGAATTTTTTTGCCTTGGAACTTATATCGGGACTACATTTAAGGGCTATTAAAGTCTGTGACTTTTAAAATGTCATCGGAATCGTTGATCCGTTTTCGGTCAAACTATGTTAAATAACATTATTTGAATCCTATTTGAAATATATGCTTGGTTGTAGATATTTTCGAGTGTTTTTTGACTATAAATTCAAATAAATATTTTAAGTTATATGCATAACTTTTTAGGATTTAATTCCTGGACGAAGTAGAAGCATAAATGCAAGCTCTCACACTCCGCAAGACACTTGAACTCATCTCATTTGAGAGAAGAATAGTATTTTATTAATATAGATCAGGGGAAGATGCATCAAGGAGTTTTGCAATATTCTCAATATGCTGACCACCTCTAAATAGATAAAATTGATAAAAAGAAACTTAACCCATCTGAAATTAAATGTTCTAAATTTGGGCTTTGTATAAAGCCAAAGTGTGTGTGATAGAAATAATTGTGATAATAATATCATGGAAAGGTCGCAAAAACAGATATGCATGCATAGAGGCTGTAAAATAAGAATATTGAAAAGAATAATCAAATTGTTCTATAGAGTAATCTAAAGTTTTCCAGATACAACTAAAATGATCAAAAACTAAATTAACTTATATTTTATTAACCAGAATTTGGGTATTTTTTTTCCTACTTAAAATAAAGATTTATAATCTTTGAAATGCTTTTTTAAATCGTATATTTGGTAATTTTTATAAATATAATACAAACATGTATTTTTTGACTTCTATAAGCATGCTTGAATCGGAATAATTTAAAAACTTTACTTGTTTACAATTTTTACAATAATTTAAGGCCGAAATATAATTATTTTTGTTCTTATTTTATTCGGGAATTACAAATTATATTGAACAAATGATAGGTTTATGTTTTAACCACTTAAAATGTGATTATATTGTGAAAACTGCTCACTCATAATTATGCTATAGTATTTTAAAAATTCTGTATTTATATATACAGAGCTGATAATTATGTATATTCTGTGTATATTAAATATATGAAACATGAATAAAGTGATTTCGACCTATAAAATTCAAAAGCCAATTTTATTATAGTTGTGGTCTACACAAAACATAAATAAATGTTTAATAAAATGGTTTTTAATCAATGACGCTGTTTTTTTCATATTAAAACTAATTTTAAACGAATTTAGTATGTATACAAAAATTCATATGTAAGTTTTATTTTTATTTTATATGCATACATTCGGTATTCACTATATTAAACCCATAAAAACGATTTATTTTGTATAATTAAGTTTAGAAAGGCACATTATATATTTATTTTACGCCATTGGCAATATCCTGAGTGGTATTTCTATGTCATGTTCATCAAATTTAAGTATAAGTACAAAAGAGCATAAAAAATAAAAACAATTAAGACTAAAAAAATTCTCATCATTCAAAAAAATATGGATTTCTTTTTCATGGCAGAAATCAACACTGTAATTCATCCGAAATATAGTTTTCACATGTTCTATCTTTACATTTACTTCCTTTTCAATTCTTTTAATCTTTACAGATAATTTTTTTGTATTTTCTAGCAACAATAATTTTATTGTATTTTTAGTACCCAATATAAAAAAATCATTAATCTCCATTTCAGCTATTTTTGAATTACCCATGGTCACCGTAAATTTTCTAGGATTTAAATATAACGAGGGACTTGGTTTTATATACTGTTCTAAATTGTTTAAGTAATTTTTTTCGCAGTATTGTGATGATTCTATTAGTGTATTCTTAAAATTTTCAGCCATCAGACATTTCTCGACATGTGCAAGGTATTCTTGTAAATCATATTCGCTTGATAAATTTGGTGATGTGAATTCTTGTTCTATATCTTTGCGAGAAGAATCCTCGGGACCTTCATTTTCATCTTTAGGTTTCTGATCAGAATCTTTTAAAACAAGAGTATTGCATTTCAGTTTATCATGAAATTTCTTAGCTATTATCTTTTCAAAGTATTCATTTCCAAAGCCCAATCGAATAAATTTGCGGTCTAGAATAAGCATTTCTTTGAATTCATCGAAAGAATGATTCTTATTGCGTACTATAAATAGTTTACGAAATACAGTGAATTCTGTTGCTGTTTTATAAACTCTTAGTATAACATAATATTTTATTTTATAGTTGATGGTTGTATAGCTTGGAAGTAAAGTTTCTTTAAGATATATCTGCACTTTAAAAACTGCTTTATTATCTTCATTATTTTTTATTTTTAGATTTACTGGAGCGGATGCTAATTCATTGATACAATTTTGGTTTAAATCTCGATCATTACTTGATTTCTTCACATATAAAACAATAGGAATGCTTTCTAAAAATACCAATTCGCCATTCTTTGATTCTAATAGACCTGTAATAGAACAAGTCAAAAGTTGAAGATTATCTATTTCACATAACTTACCGTATATCTCTATATCTAGTATCTCATTTTGTGCTGGTTCGTTGGTTTCAATTTTAAGGGTAGTCATGGATTTCCAAGAATGGGGTTCCGATGATTAATTGAATTTGTCGGCTTATATAAGACTCTGTTGATCATAAGATTTTATTTTCTGGTTCGTGATTTTTTAATTTCTTTAAACATAGATGATAGGAATTACAATGGATCATAATTTTTCATATTCTTATTAGAAAAGCAGCTAAAAATTTAATAAATCGATAAGCATTTTAAAAAGACTAAATTTAAATGACCTAAAATTTTATACATATTGTTTCATAATAATACTTTAAAAGTCTATTTGAACTGAAATAACAAATTTGTCATTTTGAACACATCATGATAAATTTCATAGGTTCTTTAAAAAGCTTACTCTATATTATTCCATACTATAAAAGAATAATAGGTCAGAGTTCATATACAAAAAATTTGCATTAAAATAAAAACGAGAGGAGAAAGGATATATAATGAAATTCTCGTGGGCGAAAATATTAAATTTGGAGAATCAACCCTATAGGCACCTTTTTCATATGTTTAAACATAGTTCAATTGAATATTTACCATTCTAAAACAATTTAAAATAATTAAATGTGTCAACTTTAAAAAAAGTAGTGAAATTATTTGGCATGATGAACAAATTATAATCAAAAAGAAAAAATAAAGCTTTTTTAGCATCAATTTCTGTGTCAACTTAAAAAAAGCTGTGAAAATATCTGGGATGATGAACAAATATCAATCCAAAAAAAACAATTCGGTTTTTAGTATTACTTTTATGTGTAAACTAAAAATAAAAATTTATTTTATTTTTTATTGGGCATACAAATAGGTTGAAATGTACAAAAAAACTTGTGGTATTATGATCTTCATTTTAAGTTCCACTTATGATTTAAGTGATATATTTATTTTTATTTGCCATCATGCGCTGCTATGATATTTCTAAAGATGATTTTAGACTGATGATATAACGAACGGTGTAAAAATTTACACTTGTATTTTTCTAAGAAAAGATATGAAAATCACCAGGAAATTAGACACTTTACTTCCGATTCAGCATTATTATTATGCAGCTATACTTATTACAGAAAAATATTAACCTTGACTTTATATACTACTAAACTATTTGCAAAAAAGCCTATTCTTGGTTGCTTTTATGCAACTGTGTATTAACTTGTATTGTGGTGAAAATACATGACTACACCAATTTAAAGCTAAATACTGTATTTATATTCTCTGTTATTTATACTAATTTTTATAATAAGTCCAAAAAACACTTTCTTTATTTGTTTTTTTATCTATACATGAAATTTCAAGTCTAGTGAAAATGTTCGGTATAATAATGGCCTAATGAGATTTAATAATTCAATTTAATTACGTCGAATGATTAAAACTGGATTATTATGTCATAAATTATGGTGATGATATAACTTATGGCTTTAAAAATATATACTGGAGGCATCAAGCTATAAAAGCTACCCTTAAACATTTGGTGTAGGTGCTATTTTAGCAAAAAAAAAATATGTATTTAGGGTTTATGATGGAACTTAATATTTTTTCATGCATCTTTTTTCTGTGTTACTTCTTCATATATTGGTCTTTGACAATTAATAAATAATGTAATTTATTTTCTTAGCGAAATTTTAGTGGTTTATACTACTTAAATCTACAAAAAAATGTCTGGATTGTTTTTGCATGTATAATTTTTTTTTCCCGTAAACTGTTTTTTAACAAGAAATATGAATATTCTTCTTGTTAAAATTTATGTAGATGTACATAGATTGGTAAAAATTCAATATCAAAATTATGAAACGATATAATCATATAAAAAAATGTGTATATTTCAACCGTAAGCGGGTTTTTTGCGAATAAAGTTAGCAGGAACAACATGTTTTTGTGGTCAATGATTCTGGTATTAAGCCATATTACGGTTCAAATTTTCCTATAGTAAAAAAATAATGCGTCTTGTCTGTTTTTAATGAATCAGCAGATTATTAAACCATTTATTTATAAATTTTAATAACATATTGAAACTACTTGATTTAATAGGCGTAATATATGGTTCTTTTGTATTTATAAATTTTATTTTTTAAATGGTTTTAGTTTAAAGGTCCTTTTATATCCATAAAATTTCATGTGTATTAGAAATAGAATTTATTACTGTTATATTATTGAAATAAATGTCTTTTATTATATTAGTTTTCTTCCAATAACTGGTAATTACTAAATGAAGCCATAAATAAATAAAACTGTGTAACTGTAAACCAATTTATTATATTCTAAATTTAGTTTAATTTATAAAAAAAATTATTAATATAACATTAAATAATTTTTTATGATGGTTTTAATTATATTTTTTCTGATTGTTCTGAAACAATCTATATATCTAATTTAACAGATTTTTTATTAAAACAATTTTGTCGTTTTTTTTTGAACGTGTTAAATAATGATCAAAAGTTATTTTTATTGGGTATAAGTCAATTTACTAGATTTTTTTAATGCAATATAATTTAAAGATATTTTTATTGATATGTTTTGGCATGCCTTTATACTACTTAGATTTTTCTTGTATTGTGTATTTGCATTGGGCATTTCTATTTTTTTTACACCGATTATTTAATGAGGAATTATATGTGTTTGTATTGCTTACTCGATTATTGAACTAAATTTCAAAATTTTTTATCGATTAAAATTTGATTTACGCTTTTACATCGTTCTTGCATCACTTACATTAAAAAAATATTCTTTTTTAATCATTTTCAATGTATCAAAACATTTAATATTTTTTTCGATATATCAAAAACAATTTAAATTGAACGTTATTCGATTCCATAGACTTTAAAATACATTTTAAAAATTGAAATGATTATATTTTATTTTTTCGGGTTCTGGAAATTTTTTTTATATCTATTAATTTTTAAAATATACACTTTTTATACATTTGTTTATTATAGAAAATTATTATTGCGTATCGATTGATATAGTTATAGCAGAAATTAACGAAATGTGAAAAAATAACATATAATTTTATTTTTAAGGACAAGATAATCTGTAATTTAAAAGAATCGCCATAAAATTTGTCAATTTTCGTTCTGTATTGATTATTATATAACTCAATGAATAAAGATTCTCTTTAGAATTTGACTTATATATTCTGAAATGTATAGTTTTCATATTATAGATATAACAGCGAGCCAGATTTTGTTCTATAGAAAGTTATCTGCAATTTTAGAACGAGCTGTAATGATTTTTTTGTCCTTTGAATAAACAAAATATGATTTCAATTCGAAATAAATCCTAGAATAGCAAAAAAAAATAAAAAAAGTATGTCAATTTTTCATAAAACATATAAAGAAATACACAAACGACGAATACGATATCTTAAAATAATAAATAAAATTTCTAGCGATCTAAATAATTTTTATAAGGATAATTATGTATTATTACCCCAAAAATATGTCAAAATCCTCTTAAAATATCATTTCGTTTACCGTGTGAACAGTAGCTTTTACAGAAAAAAAGAAGACAAATCAGCATAGCATTTTCTTATGATGCGAGACAGTTAATTACAAAAAGAAAAAACATTTTACTGTGATTCCATATGTCAATGCTCTACCATGATTATTATAAAATAAACACAGATATGTGCAACAATAAAATATATCTATGTCTAAATGACATAATTGTAAATATTTGAAAAAAAAAGGGTATAAAAAGAATCGAATTGATTAATGTAACAAAAGATATGATGTTTTAAAAAGCAATTTGAAAAAGAAATTAAAAAAAAACGTAGACTATTGAAATTAAAATTTGTGGTTAGCATGCATTGCATTAAATTATCGAAATTTATGGGGTGATGGTGAAATAAAAGAACGCCCATTTTAATAATCACCTTTACGATTTAATCAGGTGATAAACATAGAATATACCCGTTTATCGTTTAAGAATTTGAAATAAAATGTTTTTGTCTTCAGAATCAGAAAATAGAAGGATGTGATCAGCTAGTTATTTTTATTTAGTTAAAATGTTTTTTTTGCTCTGTTTATATGTGTTGCTGGTAAAACTTGCAGATGAATATTTTCATGAAAGAGCAAAATATCTAGTTTTTGATTTGTGGACACTATGTATGAAAATAAATTCAAAGTATAACGTATATAGGCAAACCTTCAAACTTAGCATAGATTTCTTTAAGCAAATACCACAACTTAAAGTAGATAAACGAAATCAGCAATTAGAAATCAAAAGATAGAATATCAAGAGCACTAATAATTTATAGAAACACAAGCTCCAATAACAACAATGCATAAAAAAACTCCAGAATTTTATTATTTTATACTTAAAGAATTTTCATATATTCGATAAACTATTTATATTATATAATGGTATTTGAAAATCAAAAATTACGAAATGGATTAAAAAAAGTTGTTTATTTAACTAAAAATTAATTGAAAATACTAATTAGGAACAAAAATATTATATAAACAATATAAATAGAATATAAAAATATTTATATGGTATTTTCGTATTTTCCGTCATATGTTATGAGCATGTATCCACCAAGCAAATTTTATTGTGGCAAATTCTCTATGATAATGTAATTCTTGAAAAAATAACCTATTTTTTTATTGATAATCTCAAGTTTTTTTCAAAATAACTACAAGGTTTTAAGTTTATATCTGAATTTAAGAATCGAATTTTATACATATATAGGACCTAATATAAACAAATCAAAATTGGCAACAAATTACTTCAGTTGGAAAGTTTAAAGCATATATCGAAGAAGAAAGGGGTTTATAAAAATAGGTATATTGCATTATAGTACATACTTTATTCACAAATACTAACCAAAATTTACTAGAAAATTTATTTTAAGAATGGCCTATAAAAGAAAAATGAACATAAACCATTTGAATTCATTTATATCAATGAACATCCTCTTTAGCCCTTAATTGCACTGTATTTTTTTAAGCTACATTCAAAAAATTCTTACAAATTATATGACTGTATGAAAAATTCGGTAAAAGAATATATAGCCAAATCCCTATAATAAAAAGAGAGATTAATTATAAAAATAATATACAAAAAGAATCAACAATAATTATTTTTTTTAAGCAGATATTCCTGTTTAGAAAGAGAAAAATATTGGTCTATATAATAAATAATATCATAAAGAGGCAAGAAAATCCTCAAGTACGTAAATAGTAGCTAAAGCACCTATTACACATTTGAAGAACAGGTGAAAAATTAAGACTTAAAATTCTTGTAATTAGAATCAATGAGTAGAAAATAAGGGAAAATTTAATATGTGAAAATAGAGCCAACTAAATAAACACTTATATGTGTATAGTTATTTCGTCACATTTAAACGAAAATTATATTATAGGGTCGAAATAAGAAACGTGATTCTGTTTCATGAACTATTAATATATTTTTTAAGGTTAAAAGTAAAATCCGACATTAAATATTGGCTTTATAAACGGCAGATCTCTTGGATAGAGGGTATTATCCATACGCTTGGAAATATAAGCTAAAATAAAAAACAAAAAATTTGTGTTTGAGAAATCCTAGAAAACGAATATTTATATTAAAATGTCTATACCATATTAAAAACAGGTATGAAACCATTGTAACACTAAATATGTATCCTTTTATATGATAAATAAACGGCCTTCACACATAAATTGAAATGCGAATGATCATATGATTAACTTGACGAAAATAGAACAAATGGCTTAAAATATGATCTACTTGCGAATAAATTGTTTTTAAGGTACAACTGTTGCACGAGAGTATAATAATAGCTCATACGTCAGGTCTTTGAGCATTAAAAAATGATATAAGATGTATGTTAAAGATTTAGTAACGTAATCGAAAGCCCGAATATACGAATAAATAATAAAGTTGAAAAAACGAGGACTAATAAGCATGAAATGTGGATATATTTTGAGGATAAGATTTTCAAGTAGATGTTATTGAAATAAGTATACATATACTCTTTATAGGTATTCTGTGTTTTACTTGGCTATAAGGTTTAATTTTTAATTTTATTAAAGCGAAACCAAAAATCACGTTTATCGACAAACTTTCTCTTTATCACTTGTAATATTTATATTTTTTTATAATATATGATGAATCATCTAGATCGATTCTTTTTTTCCTCGATTTCAAATCGAAAAATAATATTTTACTTCCTTTAATTAATATGTATAAATCATGTTCATACGTTAAAGTGTTTGGAATACCAATAGAAGCGAGGACTTAAGCACAAGAAATAATTTAAAGAGGTCATATAAATGGATAATTATGGAAATAAAAAGCATTAGAATAATTTTGTTAAGAAGACGAATCTTATATAAGTATAAAAGATATCTGTTCTATGGCGCATCTAACGTTTTGCTCGGTTTAAGTGGTGCATTAGATAAAAAACCGATAAATTTATATATTTATGATCATACGAATTTAATTTTAATCATTGTTCTTATCATTATAAATGCATCTAGTTTGCGGTTTTTACCCCTCCTAAATGAATTTGATATAACTCAAAATTTTATTGTTTTAAAGAAATTGTAATCACGTATTGTACCTTTCAAAAGCTTTAATATTTTCATAAAGGAATTACTAACTATAACAAAGTTTATAAAATACACATATAAAAACCTTTTTTGTTGAATTTACTTTTCACCCGATAAAGAATTCTAGTAATCACAATTATAGCTTAAAAAGCTTTAATTTTTTCATAAAGGAATTACTAACTGAATGAAAAGTTATAAAATATACATATTGTAATTTTTTAGAGCAAAATTTATTTTTTTTGGATAAAGAATTCTAGTAATCACAATTGTAGCTTAAAAAAGTTCCATTATCTTCATAAAGGAATTACTAACTATAACAAAGTTTATAAAATAAACATATAAAAACCTTTTTTGTTGAATTTACTTTTCACCGATAAAGAATTCTAGTAATCATAATTATAGCTTAAAAAAGCTTCTATATTTTCATAAAGGAATTACTAACTGAATGAAAATCTATAAAATATACATATTATAATTTTTTAGAGCAAAATTTATTTTTTATGGATAAAGAATTCTGATAATTACAATTGTAGCTTATCTAAGCTTCAATATTTTCATAAAGGAGCTACTAACTATAGCAAAAGTTTTAAAATATACATATGATAATTTTTTTAGGCTAAATTTATTTTTTACCGGATAAAGAATTCCTGTAATCACGTATTGTACCTTTAAAAAGCTCCAAAGTTCCGTTTTTACAGATCCAAACCTCACTAAAAACCGACTCCACAAACTTCAAATCATGGCTAACACAGATAACAGCGCCTTGAAAATCCTGCAAGGAGTTAGCAAGCCCATCAATACTTCCAATGTCCAAATGGTTAGTCGGTTCATCGAATAATAAAATATTAGGTTTGAGAGAACTTAGAGCAGCAAATGCAAGTCTACTTTTCTGACCCCCGCTTAGAGTACCTATTTTTTGTCTATCGGCTATCAAACCAAACGATGCTAATGCTCTTCTAGACTCTTCTTCTTTTTTCTTGGTTTTTTTCATTATAAATTCGAGAACTGATTGGTTTAAATCTAGTTGATCGATATGGTGTTGAGTAAAGTATCCTGGTTTTAGGTTTGGGTTAATAATAATTGAACCTTCTGTTGGTTCAAGTCTTTTAGAAAGAATTTTAAGGAATGTTGATTTACCAGCACCGTTTGGACCAACAATAACAATTCTCGATTTTTCTGTTATTTTTATGTTGACATCTTTTAGAATTATTTTTGGTTCTTGTACCGACATAGATTGCATTGCCTGCTCGATGTTATCTGGTTGGGTTTTATTTTTATAACCGAATGATACCCCTATTAGATCGAGAAGAACCCCACGAATTTCACTAAAATCAAATTTAAATTTAATAATAGGATCAGCCTTGACGGGCTTAATAAGAACCATACTTTCCATAATTTTTATTTTGCTTTGAGCAAGTGAAGCCCTTTTAGCATTGTACCTAAATTTATCAATAAAAGCTTGTAAATGCTCTCTATCAGTTTTCTGTTTTTCATAAGCTTTTTGTTGATTGGTCAAATTGATTTTTCTTAAAGTCACGAAAGCATCATAATTTCCTCTATAAGTCTCAATCTGCAAATCTTCAAGATGCATAATATCCGTACAAACATTATTAAGAAATTCTCGATCGTGCGAGACTATTATTACTGTAGTGTCCAATTCCTTAATCCTCTTTTCGAGCCAAACTATTGACGGAATATCAAGCATGTTTGTAGGTTCATCCAATAACAATAAATCAGGATTGAGAAATACTGCTCTCGCAAGGGAAACACGAACTGCCCATCCTCCACTCAAATCTTTTACGTTAGTATCGATCCCAATAGTTTTATTTCCTTTAAATATATCGACATTGATGCTTTTATTTTCTTCCTCACACGAAAATCCAAGTCCTCTTAAAATATCCTTGGCTGCACGTATATCGTCTTCACTATCGAAACATCCATCAACAACATAGTCCAAAACAGTTCGATTTTCTGTTCTTTCTTCTTGTCTAACCAAATGCATTTTTAATCCACGATTGACCCCGAATTTTCTTTTACGAATGGCTTTTAATAATGTACTCTTTCCAATTCCATTACGGCCAACTAAACCATAAACCCTCCCCCTCACAATCGTAAAAGTCGAATTTTCCATTATCTTCTTTCCTTTAATATAAAGATCTTGGTTAACTATTTTAACATCCCCGTGATAAAATCGTTCATCTGATGGTTCACCTTCGGATGACGGTTCCTCTATGAAATCGTTTCCATTGAGTGAAAGTTTAGTTGATTCAGCTTCTTCTACAACCTTTTTGTTTAGTGATTGGGATCTAATTGTAAATGGTGCATCAAGTGGAATTGGATCGTTTGAAGCAATCTTGACGTACTTGTAAATATTGGGCATTTGGTCGGGTAGAATGTACTCTGAAAATGCTGTGTCAACTTCTTGGGTTGATTTATAAGGATATTTTAGTAGTTCTGTGCAGTACTTCAATGTTACTTCATTATCGTCTATAAGATATTTTCTTAAATCTGACGGTGCTTGTGGATCTATCATCGAAGGTTGAAAAATACCGAAATTAATAAATAAAAAAATATAAATTTTTAATTGTGAAGTTTGAAAAAGGAAATTCTAAAAAAATAATAAAAAATTCGAATTGAAAATATTGAAAGGCGAATTCGATATGATTAAATTTATAAAATATCAACGAATATGAACAGAAAATTATATGAATGGTGAATTTAATTAGATGAAATACAAGATGTAAATTTTATAAACAAGAAATTTATAAAATATTATATTTTTATAAAATAATATAAAAAAAAGATTTCTTAAGCTGCGCAAAGAAAAATATTGAAATGGTGCATTCAATAAGATGTAAATAACGTATATAAGAAATTTGTAAAATATTAAATTTTTATTAAATAATAATAAAAATTTATTTATAGAAGAATGCGTAAAGAAAAATATATAAATGATGAATTTTAAAACTCCTAATAGCAAATATCATTTTCTCAAAAGTTATTTGAAATAATTCATCATATAATGCCTTTTCGCGCAACAAAATTACGTGAGCAAACATTATAATCTGAATATCATCGTTCAAATTAATACTAGTTGAATTTTATGTTTTTTTCGAGCTTGATTTACATAATTTATTTTTTTATAGGCGGAAAAAAATTCTTTTTCGATTTGCAGATTGATTATAACGTAAAATAGTATTTTTTTAAATTGATGCATGATTTAAATTGATTTGTATCCCGCTAAAAGACAATTATCTAATTTTATGTCTTGTTTTAGACGAAAAGGGCGCTTTCACAATCATAAAATTTCTATAAGTCTGAAAAATATTTATAGGAAAATAATTTTGAGATCTGAAATTTGCATATGAATGAGGGAGTAACAAAATATAGAGATGAAAGGCGGGTATTTAAATAAACGTATATTTTTATTAAAAAATAATATATTTGTATCTGTATAAGTATGAATAATTGTTATAAAAATTCATGTGTGTGGAAAAGTTTTCGTTATAAACGATGCTTTTACCACCAAAAAGCAGTAAAAAGACATATTTGTATTAAATACTGCTTATATATCTAAATTAAAAAAAAAATTAATTAATTTACGCGAATATAAAGTCGAAAATAAAATAACTATCAACGTGAAATTCATTGTATTTTGTATAATTCTATTAATCAGCTAGATGAATTTTTATTATACATAATAAAATTATACGCATTTTTATATACTCCTGAAATAAAGAGTTTTTTAAAACGATATATAAATAAAGTATCTTCAGCTCTTAAAATTAAGATATAAAATGTAATTACAATTATAAGAAACAAAAGCGTTTCGTGTGAATAATACATGTTCATGATCATTGATTTTCTTTGAAATCAACTTTATATTTGGATTTAAACATGCAGTGAAAAACTCACACTAAAATGTAATTTAGCCCATTATATTGCTGATACGCAAATATTGAATAGAAACATGACCATATCATAATTTAAAATTTGTATTTCTATACAGCACAATTTGCATGGTACATCATCAAAAATTCGAATAAAATTATTTATTTATGTCACAATTTATATTTATTTTAACTTTAATGCCATTTAAAAGCAAATTTATGGTGTTTTGATTTAATAAATTATTGAAATAGATCCATATATGATTTTAATGCAGATCTAACGAATCAAAGTCATAATAACCATCAAAAAGTGAATTACCAATTATAAAATCTACGAATTATTATGTTATGACGGTTAATAGCCCATTAATTCATTTTCAACCTTAAAAAAAAGCCAAATTGTATTCAAGTTTAGCTTAAATCAAAAATAAAGTTATCTAAATGACTTGTAGAGAGCGGGATATTATATATAAAAAATAAGACTTCTTTATAGTGTATATCTTCTTCTTCAACAAACTTAAACACGTTTTATTTATCGAAAAGGTTATTTTGATAATTACTCTTATCCATAAACCAACAATTCTGCTTATAATTCAAGCAAAGTGCCCCAGATTTATATGAATAAATATATAAAAAGCCGAAAATATCATTCGATGCTTAGCTTTATGGCTAAATGTAAATGTAAAATAGATCAAAATATCTTATTTTAAATGGGTCAACTTTGGTATTATAGTTTTAGATTTTCTCTTCAAGTATAAATTTTATGATTTCGCATGGGCTTATCATATAAACGCTTGAGTATATTCATTTCTCTTACATATTCTTTGATACCTCTCCCTTTTAAAGACTTATTAGTCAAAGTATTTATCTCAATCTTATAGTTTGGATGCATCTTTCATTTGGTTTTTGACTTCGGGTTCTTTCTGGTACCTTTTATGATATGGTGTTACCAATCCATCCCATGTTACGACATATGGGTTTTTACCATATAAAAAGTATTAATTACTAATAAACTATAGGTTTATTTTATCTTTAGAACGAATTAGATTGATATTTCCTTTAATATCATCCTTCTTACAACTTCTTCGATCTATCTTCTCATTTAAGATTTATTAATTAAGCGTTCATCTCAATTATATGGTCTTTACGCCAGCTTTAATTAATGGGGATGCTCATTTATCTATATATTAGCCTGTTTAAACATAATAAGGTGTTAAAAATCTCAGATGAAGTAGAAGCATGCATCTAAGCCATACACTCCCAAGACACTTGAACTCATCTTATTTGAGAGAAGAAGAGCAGTTGATGAAGATAGATCAGGGGAAGTTTCAAAAGATGCATCAAGGAGTTGCGCAATATTCCCAATGGGATGACCACGTCTAATAGATAAAATTGCTAAAAAGAAACTTAACCCATAAATACATAACCTGTTTATATGATTTAGTAATATAATTAACCTGTTAGATGGATATACACAAGCTCACCCCTATCGGTAAAATAACAAACATGGACCAAAAAATTTTGAGATCCTAGAATCACTAAATAAAAATTTGCACACTTCTGGTGCGTAAAAAAGGTATCCGCCAGTAAATAATATTTTAAAAAATTTAACAATAATTGTGATTGTTTTTTCTTTGAGTTCTGATATAAAGAAATGTGAAAAATTGATTTTTAAATCTTCTGTTTAATATAATGGTATTGAATAAAATTTCGAGAATGTTTCTATAATTGTTTGGACATTTTATATAATTCACATTCATTTTATAGATATTAGAATACAAAACTCGTGTTTATTGACTTAAATAGATGTTCAAAGCATATATGTATTGCATTAAAGCGATGTCTATTTTTTCTATTTTTTTCAACACATAAAAATTATCTTGATGTCAGTACGTTATAATTGAAATCTTTATTTTCTTTAATTCGTAAAGATTTTATAAAGAAAACACTAAATATCTATAATTAATATTTTATTTTTACTTTGCTTTACAAACCTTGGAATTGAGAAAAACCCTTGATTTAATAGGTCTCAAAAAAAGGTGAGATATTGAAGAAGACTTTGGAGAGGAGAAGATAACCGAAAGTATAAATACGCTGTGTACACATAGAATCAATCAAGTTGTGTTTGAGAACAAAAACTAAAATTAAACTATAAATAAAGCTCATAAATAAAAAATAAATATTTTTACTTTGCGTAAAAATACATTAAAAATTAAAAAAAATCATCTATAATAGTATGCGTGATAACGGGGGATGATTTTTTCACAAAATGAAATAAGGCATGTATTAAGGATTTGGTAATTCTGTGGAAGTAAGGAATGTCTACAAACTAAAAAGCAAAAAAGATACTTGAATTATTCAGTATAGAGGATAAAGTGCATAAATAAAGTTTTAAAATATTCAAATTGATTATTTAAACCCAAATATATATGATGCGCCGGCTCTATAGGGCTATCTAATATGATGCTTTACTAAAAGAGTGATAAGATACAAATAACCCTAAAAGTAAAAAAATTAATTATTCAAACACGACATATATATGATTAGCCCGCTCTATAGAGATATTTAATATTATGCTCTTTTAAAAGAGTGATAAGATAAAACATATGCATAAATAAATTCAATATATTATTCCAACATAAAAAGATAATGATTACAACATATCTGGAAACATGGGATGGTATTGGGACCCAATATCATACATTTATATGAAAGAACTACAAGTTGAACACCAACTTGAGACATATATTCAAACTATTTTGACCTAGGAAAACTCTAGAATTGATTAGTCTTGAAAAACAAGGCGAAATGAGATGATGTAGATAAGAAGATATAGCCAAAAGTATAGATAAGATTTTCTAACGAGAAGCTAAGCTTCAATAAGAATAAAGCCAAGGTTATAGTACATAAATAAAATTATATTAAAAATCAGATGAAGATAGATCAGAGGAAGGTGTCAAAAGATGCACCAAGGAGTTGTGCAATATTCCCAACACGCAGAACAAGTCTAAATAGATAAAATCGATAAAAAGAAAATTAACCCATAAATAAATAAAAATTATTAAAAATCTGTAGTAATTATAGAAATATATATTATTGGCCTTCCATATAAAGCCATATAAAATTTTGCCTTTTTGATAAAGAATAAAAATTAGCAATATAAAACTGGCCTATAATTTAATTCAAATATATCAAGAGTCAAATTTTAATAAATTACTTCCATTTAACATAACTCATTCAATTTCATGTATATATTATTAAAATACTCAATATCACAAAAAAATTTGGAGCAAAAGTTGGTCTGTATCTTTATATTATCAAGTTTCTCCATATTTATAAAATTGTCATTTGTTTCTAGTGATAAACCATGCAATTTTATCGCGGTATTTTGCATTTTCAAAACATTAAGATAATCTTCATGTGTAATAATTCCTAATAACGACGTGAATAGATATAATGTGCCCGAATCCGTAAGAAAATATATACACTTTCTGTCTAAAAATTGTGTACATGATCCAATCGATATATCAACAATTTTTTCATGGAAAAGGAATTCCTGCATAATCTTGCCTGTGTGTCTATCCAATATGCAGATGTTACTATTTTTTGTCAAGAGGATTATTGTTCTATCGTTAAATGTATGAATAGAACTTGATAAAATAGGGGACTGCAGCATCATGTCTATTTTAAAATTGTGAAGATCTAGTTTGTAACCGATTATTTCCCTATATTGATCGCAAATATATATTTCTAAAAAATTTTCATTGATAAAACAAGTGGTTTTCGGTAAATTCAAACCACCAATAGCTACAATTTCTGTAAATACCATATCTCTAAATTCTAAAACCAAAACCTTTGTGGTGAATTCTAGGATGACTATATTATTTTTTATGTGTAGGTTAAGAATATTTCCGGTAAAATTTACTTCCAATAACTTATCTATTGTATCATTAAAGCTAAAAACGAAAATCGTGCAAAGATTACCACACTTCATTTTATCAGAAGTTACTACAATAAAATTGTCAAGCATAATTTTCCCATTCATTATAAGCGTGTTTTTTAGCACGTATTTCTTTAATGTTTTACCTCTTTTAACAGTCTTTACTGTAGAATTAAATATATTTTTACCATTTTTAGCGTGTGTTTTGGTGATTCCAATGATTTTGATATCGCCTTTATCTAAATATAGTCTCACGAGCCTTCCTAAACTTTTACTTTTAAATTTTAAAACCGAACAGAAATCGCATTTAATCCTGTAAATCTTGTTTTCTCTAGCAATAATCAGATTCTTTTTGTCATAAGACATTGCATCTATTTTTCCAAATGAAGTTTTATAAAGACATTTCATTTTAAAATCGAAAATAAATGAGGATTTACCGGCAACCAAAATTAAATCACTTTTTAGTTTTAAAATGGATTTTATGTGGCTTCCTATTGAATATATTTTCTCAAAAGACTCATTATATTGATATATATCCCCATTTAGTGTGAAAAAACACAATACATCTTCTTTGTTTTCATTTTTTAAAAGAACTCCAAATTTTAAATTAACAAATAATATTTTTTTACAAATATTGAAGTCAAAATCATACACAATGAATTCATTATCATAGGTCGAGACATAAATTCTATTTGTGTTAATGAATATCATGGAACAATTAAGGTCAACAAAAATGTTTTTTACGAGTTTATCATCAGTGTATAAGGACAATGTGTTTTTTCTATCAATCTTACCGTAGATCAAGGTATAACTCTTGTAAAAGGCTGCTAGAGTTATGTCGAAATCCATTTTTATTGTTTTATCATTTAAATACATTTTTTTCCCTTTGATAAATTGCCTATTTATATTCGCTTTATCCCTTAAAAAATTTGTATTGGCTTTAAAGAAATTCATATAAACAACCTCACCTTGTGATTCATTAATAATTTTCCTCTCTTTTTGATCATAAACGTAGGTATTTCCATCGCCTGTGATATATATCGTGTTCTCGAAATTAAACAAATCCTTTATATCAAATTGAGTGCTCAAGATTTTTTTCTTTCTAAATTCAGTATCTGAAAAGAAAATATATTTTTTTTCACTATCTTTACCCCCAAAACACGACAATTCATTTCTATTGAAAGTAATGGGAGAATTCATAAATAAGTTTTCAAATATTCTATGTATGATCAAATTGTTATTTTTATCTATGTCCGAAAGTCTATTTATTAAATTAACCTGTTTGCCTCTATTTATATTATGTATTTCTTGTGATGGGTATATCTCGGATAGATTTCTTTTTTCTGTTACACCGTACCTCTCGTTTAATTCTTTAAACAATTTGTCTTTTTCATTAATATTCATAGTCGTATCTTTGGATCTGCATTCAATCACATCCTTTTTGATTTCAAAATATAGTGAATTTTCGGTGTTCGAAGCGGCAAAAAAATTATTTTCCTCTAAATGAACTAATTGACTAATTTTATATGGGAAAACTCCAATTTTTATAAGTTCTTTCCCGCCCTTTAATACATAAATTTCTTTATTTTCACAAACTATAAACATATTATTCCTAAAATTTTCAGTTAGTGCGATTCTGTCACTTTTTAACACGAATATTTTTTCGTATTTTATGGTTGTCTTTTCACTTTTATTCATATTATTTCCTTTCTTATTATCTTTAGCCTTTTTATTTAATTTATTTCTATCCAAAACTTCTGAAGATTCTTCTTTATCATTCATTTCTTTTGAACTGTATTTTTTTAAAATGAAACAATCATTTCTATCGAATAAAAATAAGACCTTGTTGTGGTATGTAATTTTGTATACATCAGCAACTGGTATCGATTCAATCAAGTTAAAACGCTGCTTAGCATATCTATAGACCGATAGCTTATGTTCAGTACCATTCTTTTCAGCTTGGTTTGCCTCGTCTCTATGTATGATATAACATAGATCGTTATTTCCAGTCACATCTATTACATTTATTGTGTAAAAATCATTAATAGAATTCTCGAAAAAAATCTTTCCATCTGTTAAGTATCCGGTTGAAAGACATCCATTGTTTGAAAGAACAAGAAAGTAGTTTCTACATGAAAAGGTCCTTTTGATTTCTACTGTATCTTCCGGCCCTTGAATATCTACGATATTGATTTTATTATCAGTAAAATGAAGTATTTTATAGTCTTTTGTGATACAAATAAACGAATTACCAGTAGCTAAAATATGGGTTACGACCTTTCCTACGTACAATCTTTCTAATTCTTCCATAAATAGCGAATAGAAATAAATGTATTTGTTTTTGGACACTATCAGAACATTTGAGTTTCTATAGAACACTTTTTGGCTCGAAATGATAGAGTTTGAATATTGGATAGCTTTCAAAATGTACATTGTAGTTTTGGAGGGATTCTAATAAAATAAGAATCTAATTTAACCATAAATTTAGCAATCATAAAAGGAAATCGTCAAAACATTAATTTCTGAAAGTTTTAGAAGAATTTCAAACTAAATATTTTAAACAATTTTAAGTTTCTAATTTAAGAAACCGAAAGATTATTGGTGTCTTATCTGAATTTTTTTTATGAAACTAGACTTAAATTTAACATAAAAAGTGATTTAAACATTCTTAACTATAAAAGATTCATATTGTGGTTTAAATTCACATACAGATTTTTAGTTTTAATATTTTATTTTATACTATTTAGACATTAAGCATTATGAAACATATATAATAGAGATAGAAACATTGCTTATTATGTATTTATTGGCCAGTTAATAAAAGTGATTCGATGGTTTCGCATGAAATAATAACATATTAGAAATATAAAATGGATTTAGACATTTTGACTATGAAATAAATAATTGTTAAGGCGTTTAGAAAGTGGTTTCAGATATAAAAATAAAAATACAATATCTATTTCTCTATTAGTTTTAAAGATAAAAATGAAATCAAATATACAATTGAAAAGGATTTCTATTTATTTATTCGTAAACTTATTCAAAACTTATGATTTTTCCTAGGAGGTTAAGACAATCCTATATGAATTTTTAAATAATAATAAAAAAGCTTGTTATCAACACGTATTTTTTTTATCTAATCGCTTATAATGACGCTAAATTAGAAAAAATTATTTTTAAGCTCTTATAATGATTATAATTTCATTTTTTTATTCCATCTGTATACTAAGCTGTTGTCTTTATAAATAAAAAATTATAGGAATTTTATGGGATAGTCTGTGATTGAAATGTTCAAAAATAGAAAATATAGCATAAGCTTGAAAATCAAACTATAATATTTTAGCATAAAACTCCTATATACAAGGAGGTAAATTGTAATAAATCATAAATAATTTATATGTTGATGTAAATATATTCTAAAATAATATATAATTAGTTTATTTCTAAGAAATTGAACAATCTTTGCTCATCATTTATAGAATTTTGATATTAAAATATTTGTGCAGAAAAACATACAAAAAGATATAATAAAAAAATTTTAATTTGTTTGATGAAGTTAAGATGCAAAATCCCACATATTTACACTTAAATAGGTTAAATAAATTACTAGAAGCTGTATTCGACATAGTATCCTTAAAGAAAATCCGACAAACTAATATAACGACTGTGTTGTAATAAATTAAAATAAAAGGGGAATTTTTTCTTGAATATTGTTTTTGTTGGAAAAAACGGAGCAATGATTGTTTTATCCTATTAAATCATCGAATTTGTATGAATTTTATTTATTTTTACCCTAATTATCGTATAAACGTTGTGCATGAAACACCTATGTATAATTGGATCTCTTATTCTACGTAATTTTTATATATTGTGGGTAAAATGATTGATGTCTAATGTGGGAATCGGAATATAATTATCAAATGTAATATTCAGCAGAATTTTTATTTTTTATCTTTTTATGAAATTAAGCTATATTTGTCTTTTTAATAAGCGAATTGAATATGCGCTGATACATATTTTTTTTGCGGCCTAAAAAAATCGAAAAAAATATAAAGAATAAAATACAAAAGCATATAAAAAATAAATTCCATCAAAAATGCTATTTTAAAAGAATTATTAAATCTCATTCATACAGCATTTTTTGGTTTTATTGTGTCGCTTAATTTACACGGTGAATGTGAATAAATAAGCTAAAAAATATAAACAACTAATTATTTTAACAAAAATATTTGCAAAATATTTATTATATAAAAATTTTATATTTATCTATACCTAGATAAAAGAATGATGTAAGAAAAAGTGTATTTTTCGAATGTTTCGTTTGTCCATCTATTGTAAGTTACAATTTTATAAATCTTGACAAAATATCTTACTATTCATACATATTATACTATATAATAAATGATCTGTATTTAAATTTATTCTTTATATACTATTATTTAGAAGTAATTTCCTCAAAATTTAGATTTTAATCGACAAACTAGGTATTTAAAGATTTTTTTACACAAATTACAGTTAAAAAGAACGAAAAAAATATTCTAAACTCAACAAATATGGAATGGAAATAAAGGTATTTAAAATTATAATAATATACGCATGTGGACTCATTCTCTCCCACATGTCTTTTTACCCACATTTATCAATATAAAAATTTCGCACTGATTTTTATGTTTTTTTTAATAATTGAAGAGACAATTTAAAACACATGAACCTTATATGGTTAAGATTAAATATTTGGTTTATAGAATAAAAAAAGGTCATTTAATCGGTAAAAAAAATACTAGTTTCATTTATTCGTCTTTTACTTTTAAAGGAAGTCCTTCAAAAATATGATTTAAAAATAGACAGAAATTTCTCATTTGTCAATATATAATTACAAGGCTAGTTCGGCGGTTATAAATTTCAATACGTCTTAAGTTGTAGTTTTTGAAAACCACCTATTATCAAAATCAACAAAATATTAACATAATATCGTTAATTGTAATTTTAATAAGAAAATTCATGGCTGTTTAAGCCACAATTTATACACATCAAAGAAATAAATGCTTAAGGGATTTAAAACATCATAAATATGCAAAAATGGTTTGGTTATGAATGTATCTGTTGTTAGATTTTCTTCATTAAAAAAAATTCGATCATTAGATGGGTAATTTTCTGAATGTAACTTGTTTCTTACATCTTGGATCCGATTGAAGAAATTTTTGCCATTATTTATCCCAGATATATTTGAATTCTTTCAAACCATTAATTTTGCCGTTAAAAGGGTTTTTAGGCGTCTTTAATAAGATTATATTATAAAGAAACAATTCCTATTGCTAGATTAAATTTAAAAGCGCCCTAAAGTAAAACAATGCTTTTTAATTGAATGTATAAGTCTTGATCACAGGTGATGTGTTGTGGAAGACTATAGAGATAATGAGCTTCAATATAGTATACAGCTGATCTGTAATTTAAATAAATCTAAGGTTTTGCACGAGCAAACATGAAACGTTAAAAGAAAATCAGCTTTTAATAAATATATATATATTTTCCATTTGAATTTATATTAACCTAAAGGTGCACTAAATTATAATTTACAACATTTTAAATTTATAAAAAATACAGAAGCATTAAATTCTCACTTATGGTCACTAACTAAATATTTATTTTTTGTGAATGTAGTTTACTTGATAAATTTCTATTAAAATATCGCAAAAATTTTATAGTTGTCGCCTATATTTCGAATAAATCTATAAAATTACAATAAAAAAGGGCTAAGTATACTAGAAGAACATGAAATAATTGAAAAATATTTTTTAAATAACCAATAAAATATAGAAAATAAAACCATAAATCATGTATGTATCATTTTTAAGGGAGATCTGGTGAATTTTAATTTAAATTCATCATAGGATAAATCGTTATAAAATAATGAAATTCTATTAACGTGATCTGGATGATAGGAATTATCTTTCGAAACTACTTATTAGGAAAAATGATTTGTTTTTTTTCAATTTCAAAACCGCAGAAGAAAACGAATTTATTTCTAACTTCAATAATCGATATTTTGAATGTATAGCAAAAAATCAAAAATTAACTATTCATATTTATTTATATTAAAAAATTGATTTGACTATCCTAGAATATGTAATTCCAGTAACGAGAATTAAACCGAATATTTTGAATTACTTTTACGACCAAACACGATGAATTATTGGAATATAATTTTAAAAAATGCCAATAAATTTATTTGCAAGGTAAAATCAAACCACCATCATAGTTTTATAAAACATTACTTTTTAATAAAGAGAGCTATAAACTTGTCGTTTTAAAAAATAATTGAAAATTTGTTAAATAGTTCTTTCCTATTTCAATAGAGCCTTATCGGGTTATTTTCTGTTCATAGCGCTCTTATCTAAAACATACATTTTTTTCATAGAACAAAGCCGAGAAAGAATAAATTTTATAATAATCGCAGAACACATTTATTTGGTTTAGTATAAAAAAAATAGGCAAAAAAGATCAGGCTATTTAAATATGATTTGCGATATTGAGAACTTATATGAAGTATTTTAGTTAGAACCATGAAATTTTAATTTAAATGCTTAAAGGTGGGTTTTCATGTGTAGCGTTACTGAAGTGATAACTTAAGTCATTTTTAAGCATGCTTTTGTGTGATAAAATCGCAATTTCTTGGACAATTCATATTTAAAACAATATAATAATATTCTAAGAAATTTGGGTGATTCTGAAAATATTATAAACACATATGTAGCCATCGATATGTTTTACCTTTTTTATGTTATTTTTAAAGATAAAGTCTCGTTTTAACTTTGAAATTATATTTATAACCTATAATATAACACTTTTAGATTATTTTATCATAAAAAATTTTCCCTTTTCTAAGTATGCTCATTTTAATATTTTCTTGCAAGGTTAAAAAGAAATAAAAGTTAAAGTTATTTAATATTTAAGATATAGCATTTGTGAATCATAATTCTCAGATATTATATATTTTAAATCAACAGGTTTTACAATTTTACGATGCGTTATAAATTCATTCACTTCTACGCACATGAGTGAAAATATTAATATTAATTAATATTCCGCTGTAAATAAATTTTCCATTTGCCTTATTTAAAAATCGAATTTAAATATTTTATTTTATCTGTTTTATTGAGCCATAGTTGTTGTAGCAGCAGCACTATGTGATGCCCCAGCTTTTTTATTTGACTTGCTGCTTGAGCTTGAACTTGAACTAGAGCTTGAATGAGAACCAGAAAAACTCCACGAGAACATCTTACCCCAAAATCCACTTCCTCCACCTTTCTTTTTCCCTTTTCCTTCTGCTTCTGCATGACCACCCTCTTCTGATTCCAGAGATCCGTCTCCACTTATACTCCCACCACCACTGGATCCTGTTGAACCTGTTGACCCACTGACACTTGTATTGTGAACGGTATTTGAATCGTCATCACCAGAACCCCAGTTAGCCCAAATTATTATTATGATTATGAAGAAGATCAAAAGGCATATAATTGATACGATGATCGAGACAAGTTTTGAAATCACCATAATTTGAGAGCAAAGGTTTAATTTAAAACTTAATAACTCCTTTTTTTAGGAGAATAGCGTATAGATATGATAGATAGATTGTTGATTGATATTGTAAATCATGAAAAAAAGGCTCGATAAGATACAAAAAAAATCTTCCTAAATTTTTTATTGGTATTAAGTTTATCAAAGGAGAATAATTTTTGTGGGCTATTGTTCGAAACAAACTATACTAAAGCTTTATTCGAGAAAAGCTTCCTTTTTATATCTTCCCCATGATTTTAATATGTAGGAGAAAATAATTCTTTGTGAATAAGCCAAAAGATGCTGTATCTCAACTAATAGAACAATTTTTGTTAATATAAAATATCCTTTGTTGTAATATGGGTGCATTAATCTCGTATAAAAAAAGCTTTAATTATGGTATAGTGTCTGCAAAGTAAAATTGACATATCAAAAATTAGATTTTATCGCTAATTATTATAAAAAAAAATATGCCTCGGAATTAATTTTTTCAAATTAAAATAGCTCCATACATGCCACTTAACATTATAAAATTCTATAGATATTTATATATCACAAAAAACAAATATTTCTAAGTTTTCCTTAAAATTATTGAAAATGTATTTTATAAATAAAACAAATGAAGCTTTTAGAATATTTAAAGGAAAATTTTAGTCATATACGTCTCTATCAAACTTATAATATTATAAAAAGACGATTCTGTTTATTTAACGCTAAACAGAGCTCGTCAGTGTACCTTTATTATTTAAAAATCATCTTAAATACGCTGTAATTTCAGAAGAAAATGAAGAAAGGTAATTAATATAAATTATGTAACATTAACTCTTGTGTTCTACGCATATAAGATCACAAAATCAGTTTAAAAGTTGAATATCTATGCACAAATATTTATCGTTTTTAAGAAACGGTGCTTTACTCTTGTTGTTATTCTAAATACAAATATTCTAAACTAGAAAAAAACTGAAATATGTGTGTTTTTAAGATCATTGGTTTCTGATTTAAATTCAGAAAAAGAGGGAGTTAATTTTTTTTAATTATACGAGGTTTATATGTGTTTATACATAAAAAAAACCTAAAAATTATCTTTAAAACCTGAAAGAAAAAGCTATCATTCAATAGCGCATAATTAATTTAAAAAATAATGCTAAAAAATTTACTGTGTACATTCTTTCTAGAAACAAAAAATAGGGTAGAAATTCAATGCAAAGCAAGAATAGGCGAGTTTGTGATTATACATGAATTGATAAAATTGATTTTTTTGAGTAAAAATACATATTTAAATATTCAGATTTTTTACAAGTAAAAATATTATAAAGGTATAGATAAATTAAAATAATATTGAGAAAAAACTCTTTTTTTACCTTGGCCTTCGACTTAAAAACACTATCTACTATATCTAAATAGTTTGAATTATAGAATATCAAATTTTCAACTATAACTCAGGATTTTTCCATAAATTTTTGCACATTTATCATTTTTTTACCCGGATAGATAGAAAAGATTTTTTTTCATGTAGGGAATATGCAGTAAATCACTGCAATGAAATGTTTAATGAAATATTTTTATATAAATATAAAATTTTGCCATTTATTTTGGAAATTGAATGCGTAGTTTCTTCATAGATTGGTCCAAAAAAATTCATGTCTATTGTTCTAAAGATAAAAAAAAGATTTGAGATTTTTAGCGATTATTTATAAATTAGGGCAAATTAAGCTTCAATTTTTATTATAATATGGCGACAAAAACCTTTTCAACTTTTTTTAGCAGGTTTTTTTAATTTGTAACCTATAAATATTTTAGACGCTAACATCGCCATTAATTTATGAAATAATCATGAAATCTACTTTTTTTTATTTTAGAAAGCTGATTTTCAAATATTTACTTGCGAGTTAAATATTTGTTTGCTTATATTATCTTTTAATACCCTGTAATGTTCTTCCTAAAGCCTGTAAATAATAATAGTAGTGTTCCTTCATTCCGTAATTTATTTTCAGTTGCTGAACAAGTTTCTGATCCCATTCATCAAGAGGTAATAATATGCTACTCTATTATTCTTATTTACAGCATAAGAAATAATATTCTTTCGTACTTTCATATTTATAATTATAAATAAACGCTGTTATATTAGCATATTTATTTATTACTATGACATAGATTGTATTTAAATATTTGGTGATGCATAAAGAAGGTAGTTTATTCTAATAAATAAAAATACATGACGTTTTAATAATTTTTGAAAAATATTTTTGTCATTAAAAATACTTTAAACATCATGATTAATGAATAAAAAGCATATACATGTATAGATTAGTTTAAAAAAAAAATAGAGAAGTAACGTTTTATTAAACAAAAAAAAACTTAAAAGACCCGAATTTTAAAAAATCCAGAATTCTATTTTTTATATTGTTTAAAAAACGACAGAAACTATATAATAACCAAACTGGATTTTTCAACACATTCTAAAATATGATAAGATTGTGATTTGTGCGTAATATATTGTCTAATTTCGTCCCAATGAACAGCTTAGGTGGCGACATAATCTCTTAAGTCACCAATGAGAATTTAAAAAGGATAAGAAAAAAACCGATTGTTCTTTATTATATATATTTACCCAAAAAATTCATTTAAAAATACTATTTTTTGAAAAATGTTCAAGACCTTAATCTAGATATTTTTAGAAAATAAAATTAATAAAGAACAATAATATTTAAAAACATAAAGTATTCACAGAAAATAAAATTAAAATAATACGTAAATAAATCATTTAAATCCTTTGGAATGAAAATTTATTTTACTTTGAGGCAAAATTTTTTGGTTGCATATATTATATTTAAAAAAAATATTTTTGTTTATTTTTAGTTTTATTAGCATGAGAAGGACTTTTTTTTAGAAAGTATACAAATAAAAGTTAATGCTAGGGTATTCGCAAAATTGTAGTAATATCAATCATCTATTACTTTGACGTCTTATTTATTAGAAATGTTTTCTTTGGGGTATTTTAGATTATTTCAATAACAATTATCACAATATAGCCTAGAAAAAAAAAGAGATACTTTTTTGTTAAAAATTTTATTTACAAACCTTTCTAATAATTTTTATTAATTTTAATCGTAATTATGCTTTCTTCTTTATGATTTATAAGGTCCGATAATTTAGTATAAAAATCTTTCCAACTGATTACTTTAAATAAAACATGTTCAAATTCATAAACTATATGATAAGTAAATCTTGTTAAAACAATGATAAATATATAATTTTTAAATATAATATCGTAAAAAGATGAATTCGAGCCTATTTAAATGGTGGCAACAAATTTCAAGATGATAAAACATGATATTTCAAGAATCTAGAAACAAATAAAGGAATAATCATTTCAGCATTTTAAGAGCACTATATTTATTGTTTATGAATTTATTTCGAAGTAAAAAATTAGAAAAAAGTTAATTTTATTCCTTAAAGCGATTTGTTGCTCAAATTCATGCAAGTGACAATTTAAGATTAAGAAATCGGCGTATTGTGCTTTTGGGATATAGATATAAGTTAAATATGCATTCCTAATCAAATAATTATTTCCATATATATTAATATATATTTAATAAATTAAATACATTCTACTTGTTGATGAATAATTCATTACATGCAAAAATATAAGATCAAAATGCTGATTTTTATTCAATCAATTATATGATTGATTTCTTTTATTCAGCTTCAAATCACAGGTATTTGTTATCATATAAATTGTAATTATAATTAAAAGCATTTATTATTCGCAAATTTACTCTATAAATGACTGAAGTTCTTGTCTGAAGCATTTATATTTCTTTCAAATAATATGATGTTGTATTAGGCATCGATCATTTATTTAAAACACCATAAATATGGATTTATAATCTATTCTCAAAATATAGGTCGCGGTAAATATTGTTGATTAAAAAGGCACCATAGTATCTTTTAAGCATTTTAATCTGTATTATATAATTTCTTATAAAATAATTGGTTGGTTTTATATGTGTTTTAATAATTATATATCGAATAGTTAAATTCTATAATTAAAAAAAACAGGTCGAGCAATAAAATTTCTTAATATCAATAGTAAAAAACCTATGGATGTAAGATTAAATTTCGATATCAAGTGAATTGCTTTAAAAAATACCCTTGATCTTATTCCTCTAAGTTTGTTCATTTTAGGAGAGCGGTGGCTATATCTTTTGAAAATAGAGGCTATGGATAGCATATAAAAATTAAAATCTTTAAAAAATTTAGAATTTGAGCGGAGAAAAATAATTTAATATTCTTGATTAGGATCGAATTTTGGCGAATAGGTGATATAATTTCAAATTTTAACCCATAAGTTTATTTTATCTGTATTTTTTTGTATAAAATTTGTCTATGGGTTATATTAAATATATAATTATAATATTTTATTAAACAAATCCTACACAATGCATGATCTTATCATTTTTGTGGTGTATTGATAGTTAATATATGGTAAGAATATGTAATTTTGATTTATCGATAGATTAAATTTACATCTAGAATAATGACAGGATATTCTTAATCACTTTAATATTTATCAACATAAAAAATTGTACATACAATTATGAATATAAGCAAACGAATTTTACCTATTTCAGTCCAAGAACAGGAATTCCAATTAATTCTCAATGATTAATAGACACATTTTGAAATTCTTTAGATAACAAAATGCAAAATAAAAAAATAAGATTTTGTGAGTATTTATAAAATCTCTTATCAGATATAAATAAAAATTGTAATGTTTTTTGATTGTGTAAAATAAATTATGTTTAAAGAATTATCATTTTCGGTTGATTTTTAGATTCTATTTCTAGAATTATTGTAAAATACAACTATTTATTTTTTAGCGCTTCTTAGTCAATAAATTTATCCAATAAGAATTTTATCTATTTTTCTTTCATATATTATATTTTTATACTACGAATATATTTGTTTCGATTTATTTAAATATATATTTGTCAATAATAAGGTGTAAGTATATTTTTTTGACTAGTAATTTGTGTTGTTTTATTCTCAAGTTTCTGCGTTATTATTGCCACAAACAAATCTACATTGTTGCAGTAATATCATCGATAAAAAACACTTCAAGTATAGCTAAGGCCGTTTTCGTCATATTTTTCCAAGATTTTAGTGGAAAGATCAAAAACTATTTTTTCTAAGTATCAAAAATTTTTAAAATTAAAAAGTTATATATTTTATAATTTATATGTACTTATCTTTCAAAAAATATGATTAATCTGGTTTTTATGTTTTAGTTCTTTTTAGTCATATGCGTTATTATTATTTGTTTTAATATAATAATTTTAAAGAATATTTTATTAGGTTTCAAAATAATTTATTTTTTTGCCTATTAATTACGCATACAATTATATTATAGACAACTCGAAATAAAATTAAATAAAAAGTTAGTTTATATGATCATGCTTAATAAAAAAATGAAACCAAACTAGTAAACACCGAAAATCTGACGCAAAAATAAAGTAGGAAATTTTTTATACTAAATTTCTATCTACTTATATCAATATAGGTGCTTGATGTATATAGATTTATATTTTTTTAACTCGTTGTGAATATAGATGATGCGCTTATTTTGTTTTAATTCATAAAGAACATAGGTATACGATGACTAATTGACCTGTCAGTGATTTTATTTATATGATTTATTGTTAGAATTGTATTTAATTTTATAAAAATCATCTAAAAAACATTAAAAAGAATATAAATCACTCTGAATGATCAGAAAACCTTTAAAAAAAATTAAAATTCCCTTTTTTTTATATAGTTTTGTCTGTATTTTTTCCTAGCATTTTTTTACTTCTTTACAATGCCAAGGTATATCTTTTTTCTTGCCATCTATTTCAAATTTAGATGAGTTATATTGCAAATATTATCTTTACTGTAAACAAATTGTAACAGCAGAATGTCTTATTTTTTAAATCTATACATTAAAAAGTGTTTTTATAAAAATGATTAAACTACAAAAATTCAACCAGTTTAAGCAACCAAATGTGTAGAAAAAATATAAATAGTCGCACAGAATCGAACAAATTATCTTGAAGGTCTATTTTATCAGAACAAAAAGTTACGCAAAAATAATTTATGTAAAATTATATTTTATTTTTATAGTTTATAAAAATACAGTTCTGATATTTATAAGTTCAAAATTCTATTATTTGGAATTTCTAAAGGCGACATGCAAATATTCATATTATAGTTTCACTCTATTTTATTAAATTAATGATATTTTACTATTTTGTATATTTTTACTAAATATAATAAAAGCAAAATATACCAACCATAAAAATTGATTTATGCGTAGCTGTCAAAATTAATTTAAGCGTTCGGATCTTTTTATAAATATCGTATTTATTTTTATTTCACATGAAAAAAAGTCAGAATAAAATCGTTAAATTAATTTATCAAATGATTATTTTTTAATTCTAATTTTGACCAAAATTTTCGTTTAGTATTTTTTTATATTTTTTTTTGGACGGTTTTATAAATGCTGATTATTATTATCCTTAAAAAATTATTATTGATACTGGTCTAGCAAAATTTAAAAAAATAAATAGGATGTCACAGCTATCCCTTAAATTATCGATAAAATATAAAAATCACAGAAATTATATAGATTGTGTACAAAATTTGTTCATGAACCATCGATGATATTTTATAATTTACTTTTTTTTACAGGTGAGTGTAATAATCAACCAATTTTATAGAGATTTTCTAATCACACATTGTAAATTTTATTAAAATTTTACCTTATTTTCTATACTCATGCTTTTTTTCGTCAGAAACCAATAAAAAGCATATATCAACCCTCTGTATAGCAAAAAAATCAACAAAAAATCGATTCTATCTATATTTAATCCTTGCTTTGTAATTATCCTTAATTTAATTCATACATATTTATAAAGTATGGATGACTCTTTCAATACGTTGATAAACTTTTTATGCATTTGATAATGCGGGATTTTTTTTCAATAATAAAGCTGAAATAAATGGAATATAAGGCATCTTTTATATGTTCTTTGACGGTAAATAGTCTAATAAATTTATAAAAAATAAATTCATATAATTATATTATAAAACCCTAATTCATTCCTATATAAATAATTCTAGACACTCCAAAATTTAATGATATAAACTTGATGCAAAATTTATAATTTTTTTCGTGTAATTGTTTAAAATATAATTTTAGCGACTATTTACAGATGCATATACTGAGTTTACTAAATATCCCCCAAGTCACATGTTCTAAGGTAATAAAACTTAAGTTTTAATATTCTAGATGAATGTTGCAAGCTTTTTCAAGAACTTATAATTAAATTTGTATCTTGAAAAGAACAATATAAATGCTGCATGTACACTTATAATTGCAAACAGATTATATTATTGTATTTTTGCCGGTACATTTTCTACTATTGGGAAATCGTGACAAATTATTGAACTTAATCTGTTCAAGATCTACTTACTTGTTTCACTTATACATAAACCTGAAAACTAAAAAAAAATATAGCACTAAATTTATATTTGAATCGCATATATCACGATATTATTATACTGTACCAATTTGAAGTAAAATTCTTAAATTTTCTAAAAAATAGAAATATTAGTTCTCAATCGTCTTTTAACTCAAATATTAAATTTTTCAAGGTTTTGTCCGCCATTTAAAACTAATAAAAGAATATGAAATTTAGATTGCCTAAAAAAAAGAAGATGCCATTTGGAGATTTATACTTTAGGGTTTAGCAATGTAATTTAAATTTACAGTTTAGAGGTAACATACGCCGTAAATACATTGTTACACTTAATATTACACAAAAGTTCTAATGAACACTAAGAAAAACATCAAAAGTTATTTGGGCTGCTACTTTAGTCACGGGAAGATAGAATTATGAATTTAATTTTTAAAAATATCTAGCATTCATCAGTATTTGAAATTTTTTTGACTGAACTCAGAAATAAAGTATTAGGGTGGAACTTGGAACCTTGATTTTTGTGTATACGAATTGATACAGACCTAACACAAATGCGATATAGATATTGGAAATTTATAGCTAGGTATTGGGTAATCTTGAGTCTCATAAACTATACGATCTATATGAATTCAGTACCTGGATTCGTATATGACAAAATTTTAATTTTTTTCGTAAAAACAAAAAATAAAAATTTTTAGTGCATTGGTTTTATTTTTTTTGTACTAGTAATCTTAAATCAACTTGATTATGCTCAATAAGAAAATATATTTATGGGTAATAAAAAAATCAAAACCTGTATCAACGAGTTATTTATTTGGTTTAAAACTGTAATTAATTTAAAATCTCCATATTCTACAATAAAAATAAATTTCATTGCCAATTAGCAATATTATAAATGAAAAATCACATCTCTACATATTCTTTATCTAATAAAATAAAAAGTATTTTTTTTGTGAAGGTAAAAAGAATCCTAAGGCGTGTAAATAAGAAATAAAAACTAGATCAATATTGACTTTGAACATAAAAAAAAGCCAAAATATTTATTTTATTTTTTTACTGAAATGTACATATAATAGTTAATATTATTTTTATAAGAAATATTTCAACTTCTGTATTTATTTGTGTGTTTTTCAAACATGTTCCATAAATCCTATTGAATCAAAGCGTGTAAACTTTTTTTTATAAAGCTAAAAAATAACAAACATTATCTTACACAGCGTATTTAGTTAAATTTACATGATATATACCTGCAAATTATAGTTTTAAAAAATTACACTAAAACATAATAAATGATGATTATCACAAAAAATCGACTATTGGGTAAATCTACTTATATTTTACTGCATTTATATTAAAAATATTATTTTTATGGCTTTTCTTTTTTCAAGTTCACAATCAATAATTAAAGATAATTTTATTAGAATTATGAAATCGCAAATTGTATATATTAAAAAATACTGAATTGGCTATGTGTATTTATTTTAGCGTCTGTGTTCAAGAATCCATTGAAAACTGTATTTATTGTTATACACTAGAAAGTAGGTAGCTCAACAATATAATTAGTTACTTAGATAAATTTAAAAGACTAACTTAAAATCTAATGCCTAATGTATAAATTTTATAAAATGAATTTAAAAGATAGCAATTATATATTGATATGAAAAATTTAATTTAATTAAACTAAATTTTCATTTCGATTCGCAAAACTACCATCAGATCCACTTGATATATGTATTTGTTTACTTTTAAAGTGTATTACAAAGTTATTTTTAGTGGTTTAAACCGTTCTTAAGCAACTGCAAAAATTATTTTACGCAAAATATAAGTTCACGGCTATATAAGAAAGAAGAAAAAAAATAGTTATTTATCATAGAAAATATATAAAATATACTGAGATAACATGTTTCATTGCGACAAACAGGATCAAATTATATTCCAATGATTTTCTGTGCTTAATAAAATCAATAAAGACTTTTTAAAAACACTTAAATAGACCTGTATATAGCTAGGGTTTATTGCTTTAACAAATAGCATATTTTTTTTAAATTTATTTGCCCATGATGATAGGCGAAAAAAATACTAAGCTTGGTTTAAAATATAATAAAAAATGATTTAAAATTATATTCAATGGTTTTGATTCATAGTGCATCTATTATTTATTTAAAAAATAGTAATAATTTTTCATGGCCCAATTGTGCATCTTACGTCAATTTTATTTCGAATAATATATTTTTTTAACTTATATTTCCAGTTAAAACGTATGCAATTCGATTTTTAATCTTCTTGCATTATTCGAATTATCAATTAAATAACTTATGAACTACAATTTTGTTATTTATATTAATGCATTTTTTTTAGAAGTGATGATTGTTGAAACATAATTGTTTTTTATAATGGTACTATGTTATTTTAGTCTGAAATCATTTAAATTTTTTTTATTCTTATAGATATTATTTATAAAGTGTAAAGTGTTTATATTTTATCTTGCCGAATTACTAAAATTTAGAAAAAATTAGATCTTATCTCCTTTTTTAGGTTAATAATTTTTTCGGCATTATGCCCCCCTTTATATTTATCTAAATAATTTACTTGAGTTTCAAAATACTTATCGAGGCCTTAAAAATCAAATTTTGCGAGCTAAAGTTTACTCTAAGTCTATTTTAATTTTTTACAACGGTTTAAACACACCAAAAGTATAAAATAATCGAAAGAAACGGATTTTTTACAATTAATCTGCATTAATTTATTTTTTAATTATGGGAGAGATTTTAAATTACCCAATTTCAATTTTGTTTTGGAATTATACTAGAATTTTATTCCAATTATTTCAATTTACTCAAAATGCTCTAATGAATTAAAATATATCTTTATCTTATACAAAATATTTAAAACCTATTTCAATTGACTCATTCAAGTAAATTTGTAGCTATTTGTGCATTAATTTAATATATTTTTAACTTTTTTATCTATTTCGTATTTGTACAACTTTAGATCTCTATTCATTTTTATCTTATATTAGAATATACTTGCCTTTATCAAACAACAATAGAGCTGAAACTTTTAGAAATGGTTTTATTATAGAAAAATCTTAAAAAGAAAGTACTTGATAAGGCAGTTTATATCAAAAAAATTAATGCATATAATGATCTTTACACTCCATATAACCCATTTAAAATACATTAAGGGTAATTGAATAGTTTGCTATTGTATTTCTATAGCAATTTTTCGTTGAATTTTGAGCTTTAAAGATCAAGACTTAAACTATTGATCTATTTAGATAATTAAAAATATATTTAAGAACACATATGTTGTTTTATAAGAGTAATATTACCACTTTTTTATTCGTACCGTTACTAGTGATTTAAAAAATATCTAAAGTATTTTTTAATAGTTAATTGCCCTCAGATGGTTACGGGACGGCTTATAATAAAATAGGTTCCAGGCTTATGCGACGCACTTTTGAATAAATTTCTTATATTTTAAGCTACAAAACCGATATTATTCATTTTTTCTTAGTACATCAGTTATTGTTGTTTTATGAAAGAATTTAAAATTCCCCCGAATCATAAGATTTATTCTTAAACGTCAAATCACTTGTAATCTTTACTCGAATTTAAATATTTTGCTTAGTTTAGCATAAATTTTTTCGAAGGAAAATAAACCTTTTCCTTGTGTATTATATAAGGACTTACATATGTGTGTAATGAATTATTTTAAAGTAATCATAGATGAAAACAATTGTACTGATCAGTCTTAGGATGTGGGAAGAAATCGAAGAAGATGCAATATATAGCCAAAGTTATACTAAATCTGTAACCACAAGATATTAAAACGGATTGATTGAATAAAAAATACAAAGTTTCAATAAAAAAATCAGCCATAAATAAAATCTCTTCTCAAAAAATCGGTTATATTATAGCATTAACATTCGCACTATATTCAATAATAAATACTTCAACTCGAACTATATCTAAATATAAATTGTAGATATACTATTTTATTAGGTTCGTGCATTGGTATCTTTTACAAAAAAAAGCTAGTATATAACTTATTTTCAAATCAACCCAAGCCTATATTATATTGTTTGATATATAATCATAGTATTAAGACATAATGTTTCACAACCCATATTTTCAAACTTGAAAACATGATTTTTGAGATTTTAAAGATAATTATGTCGATTCATAGAATCATTAATTGTTTACAACGCTAATTCCAATATAATTTTGTGTTTTTAATTTATATTTTACTTGTTATTTCGACGCTATATATGTCCGATCTATAAAAAACTGTATATTTTATTTGTTCTGATTACACATAACATGAAAAAACATTTTTTATTGAGAGGTTTAAAACTACATAAAATTACAAATAAAATCTATCCGCACCGTATTTTGTGATATTAAAATACAAATAGCAAACAAATTTATACAATTTTAATAACTTGAGATATAGTGGTTATAAACTTTCAAAAAAATGGCAAAGAGTCTAAATGCAAGATGAAGTTTATATATCAAGCTTTATCATTAAACATACACTTTTTATTATATTTGAAAGAAAAGTGGTAGACTGAAATGATAAATTGGGTTAAGATGTCAAAAAATGTGTAGTTTTTTTTTAATATTCCCATATGTCTAACTACAATTTATATACCGAAAACGATGAATTTAAGAAACAGAACCAAAAAAAGCAAAATTATGACAAAAAAATTTTTCATATATGGAATTAATAAGGAATCTTTTTTATAGTTAAATCACTTTTGAATTAAACACCTCTATATATAACTTCTACAAAAATCGAAAATCTTTACAAATTTGTTATAAGAAAAAAAATAACTTCTACTTGTTATAAGATTAATTAGGTTTAGTATTCAGTATTTTGGGCTTAAATAAGACGCTATTAATATGTTTCTTGTTATAATAAACTGTTTTTTACTCTAGATATATAAGTCAAATTTTTTATAAAAAACATGATGGAAATTTCAATGTTGAAAACTAGTTTATAAATATCCACTGAATATATATAAAAAGATTTGTGACAAAATATATCTTTTTGACAAAAATGCATATCCTTCATCTTAAATTCAATCATATCAAACCAATTTACTTGTTATACTTTATGAAATTATTTATAATGTATATTTTTTCTTTATAAACAAGTCATCACAGTTCAAAGAATCATATGAACCCATATTAAAATTAAAACTTTTTGGAATGCTAACATATATATTTTATTTTAGCTGGTTTGTTTCTTATTGTATTCTATCAAGTTCTAGTGATAATTTTCTATAATAAAGTGATGTGTTGGGTGGCATATACTTTTTCAATGTTATTACTCGGGGTTATCTTCCTCGGGGTGATCTTCTTCCACATGATCAGATCCTCCTCTCCATCTGATGTACAAAATGAAAAGAACCACTAATGCTACAACTATACATATAAGCGTTAATATGATTGAAATTAATTTCCCTATAATCATATGTGTTTTTTCAATCTATGCTATATACAAATAGTCTCCTTTATCTAGATATGGATCTGAAACACATCAAACATATTATGAAGAGATGCATCATATCATGATATTATATCATAAATGTAAACAAATGCGTGGTATTTCATTATTGAATAGGAATGATAGCAGATATGCCATTAAAACAACCAATATAATGAATTTAAAATATGGATCAAATAATATCATTATCTTTAAAATCCTAGATGTCTTATGCTAAAATAATGAAAATTAACATATGATATTTTTGACGCTTCATCATTGAAAAAATATAGAAATTTAATCTAAATCATTCTCAGTGCATACTGATGCATTTCGAATAAATATTTGTGCTCCTACTTGTATGAAAATAATAGGTGAATATCAAGTTTCAATACGAAGTTTATTTTCTTCTACGACTTAAATATACATATCTTATCTGAAATTATATATTTTGATTAATATCATAATCTCAAAGATTGAAGAAATAGATTTGGAGATTTGAAAAAACTAATCACATCAGTATAAAAAGAAACAAATATTAATTTGAAATATTATGACGGATAAACTTGCTAAAAGTCCTCCTTTTGGTTCTTAAAAAGTCGATCTATGCACTATAATAGAATGTCAGCACATTTTTTTGATTACCACTATTGCTTAGAAATTAAACCAAAAATTGCAATTTTATAAATAGTTTTTAATCTATAAATCCCTTCCACTATATTTTAAAATGTTTGCGACCATATTATCCCGCCTCTAAAGGGATGCAACTTTAGAACCTAGTAGTGCACAGCATACGAAAATTTTATATGCAAATCGATCACATAAAATTATTTCGACCATACAATATATTTTTAGTGTATTTACCTATCTACTTTTATGATAATAATTAATACATATTCATAAAAAAAATTAAGATAGATTGCATACATTTAAATTCAAAGGCATGTAAAAATTTGGGTTTTTTTAAGCATTAATCATTATTTTATGTGAAAATAAAATGCACAATGATAGGTATATTAATTACAGTTTTATCATAATTATAAAGAGGTTTTAGAGTTAATAAATAGGTATACTCTATTGATTTTCTTATTTACTATAATAAAAGCATTTATTGTTGTAAAATAAATAACTAAATATCATTTGATGATAGTATTTGCTTTATAAATTAACCAAAAAAAGAATTTTTCATTGTTATGTTATTTAATAAGATAATTAAATATGTAATTCATTTATTGTGATAAAAATAAATATGATAAAATTGATATAATTGATTTCTATTTACTATTTATAAGTGAATTTGATTTTTAGCTTTTTATAGTTGTTCAAGCAAAACTTTAGATTTCTCATAAAACAGATTTGCCTGATAATTCTTTAAACCTTATAATGTTCACAATCTTTTTCTTAGATTATTTATTAGTTCTAGTGTCTTCCTCAATTCTATTGTGTGTATGCTTCCGCTTCAGTTACATTCCCAACTTCTTAATATATGATTTATGGTATTTGTAACCGCGCCATCACAAATTATAGCGTATAAAACCAGTATATATTTTTTTATTTATGGGTTTAATTTCTTCTTATCTATTTATAGAGGTGGTCAGCCCATTAGGAATATTGCTCAACTCCTTGATGCATCTTTTGACAACATATCCTGATCTATCTGTATCAACTGCGTTCTTTTCTCAAATGAGATATGTTCAAATGTCTTGTGGAGTGTGAGAACTTGCATGTATGCTTCTACTTCGTCCGGGATTTTTAACTCCTTAACATATCAAAATTAGTATGGTTAACAATTATAGATAATTTTAAATTCTAGTATGACAGAAATTACGTGACTCATGAATTGACTTTTTATAAGACAGTTTAGATTCAATTTTTTTCGTCTTTAATCAGTAATATCACCTCTAATATCATACTTACAAATTATTTTTATTTCAATGTATATTTAAATCTTTTAAAAGATGGCAGCTAATTTCTTTAATAATGCTATTCTAAGATCCGTATTTTTCGATGTATTTATCTATTATAATTTAACTAAAGTGTCTAAAATAATCTCTTATAGTTATTAATTTTAAAATATGGTGAAAATATTTGATTTTTCATTCTCTGTATGCTTTAATGTATATTTCAAAAAACAGTTACCCTCTTCAACCAAAAATCCAAAAAAAAGATCTAGCCTTAAATCCATGTTTATAAAAATAATCTTTTCATTGCTATTTCAATATAGCCAGCGAGGAAATATATTAGAACCTCGCACTTTCGAAAAATTAACAATGAGAAGAATTGATATTTCAATCGCATTTTTTAATTTCATGATTTTTTATGATCATATTAAAATTAATACCTTGGCTTTATTTCTGATTTACAAATGTGGCAAAAATGCATAAAATTTAATATCATTAAATGCAATAAGGCAAGTTCTTAAATAAGAGCAAGAGAAAATTTTTAGATGATTCATGCGCGATTTTTTTTTTCTATATTTACATCAAAACTTCTATTTTATCATGAATTAATCACATTTTCTCGTCATTCCGGTATCAAATTATATTTGACTTTCAATCAGCCGAAATTACTTATATCAATTATTTAGATTTTTTCGAATCCGTAAAATTGTAATTGTTGCGTGGATTTTTCTTAATAATTGTTTTACGCATATATATCATATTAAGTGCCAAAAATACATAGAAAATAATGTTTAATTTGGAAAAAGCCAACACACCCAAATAAATATATTGTTTTGCAACTTTTTCTCAAACGCATGAGAAAATACATAAAGTTAATTTGTGGATAATTTCAGATTGAAATTTATAAATGTTCTTATGTGCTAATTCCTCTGTTTAAGACAATTTTTTTCTTTTTTTTTCTGCAAATATATTCAGTAAATTTGTAGATTATTTTACCATTGTACTTTATCAACAGAACTGAAACTATATAACAGGGATTGGAATGGTACATTGGCATGAAAATCATTTCAATATTAGAACTATAATCTAATTTCTTATTTGAAAAAACCGCCTTTTTAGTTTGAATTTAAAATTCCATATCTAATGAAAATTACCATGGTTTTTTTCATAAAGTTATTTCGATATTTTTGTAGAATTTAGATCAGAATTATGTTTGAAAAAAAAGTTACGCAAATAGAAATCTTCTTTCGGAATTCAGTAGCGAAATTTAAATTTAAGAGAAAAAACTTTGATTGTATTTTAAATATTTTATATTATCCAAAAGCTCTCTCTATTATTCTTGTAATATATATTTGTGCTATAAAATGTTCCAAAACAGCACATTTAGAACGATGTAAAAAATAAAAATTTTATGATAAAACTAATAGTTTATAGCACCGTCTGCATTTATACATTCAGCTAAATATTTTTACTCGAATAAATTTGGAAAAAACTTCTTTTTGAAATAAAAATAAAATTTTAATTATTACGAAGTAAAGGGGTTTTTTGGGAAATTTCATTAAAAAATATCGAAAAAAATAAAAAATTTTAAGCGAAAACGCGTAAAAAATACATTTGGCAGTATGTTAGTGGTAATAAAACAGCAAAGAGGGAATATAAATCCAATAGGATATATTAGCCATGAATTTAAATTTCAAGAAAATAATGATTTTAAATAAATTTTTTTAAGAATTACAAAGCCCTCTCTCATATTTGAAGTGCATATAAAAAAAGCTATACCTAGATTAGTAATCGTCGCGAACTATATAAATTATATATAAAAAAGTTATTAATAAAAACATATTGCAGCACATACTGTTTTGAGCATAAATAAGAAAAATAAGTAGAATATTTCTATATATTTATCTGTGGTTTCGGGTAGTGTTGAAAAAAACAAAAATAAGAGAATATCGATTTTTAAGAAACTTTATTGTTTAGCGCTCGAATTCACTCTGAACATATAGTCTTAGCGCGAAATTCAAAGAAATGTTATTTATTCTCTAGAAAAAAGAACTTTCAAGAACTATTTAGAAATAAAAAAGAGTATATAACTGAAAATTATGCACGTGATTTGCTCTGTCCTCGAAATTTTTTAAAGAAAAGAATTTATACTTGATAACGATGGCTCTAAAAGCAATCACTTACTACTTTATTTGGAAAAAATTTGGTGGTTATGAATAGTCAAGTATGATATAAGGAAACCTTAGCTAATATATGTGCCTAAAGCATTCGCAATTAAAAAAAAAGCAATAATATTAATCAAATGTGTTTTCCTGGCTGAAGGACATATTATCCGCCTCGAATAAAAATAAGATAAAACTTCTTCGACCCTGAACTAATCATCAGAAATAATAATAACAAAAAATTTTGCATCTAATAATATAATAAATTAAAATCAAAGGAAGAAAATACATTCTACAATTATTTAATGATAGTTTATAAACTTATGTTTTGTCTATTAATATAGAAAATTCATCATTTGTCTTATTTGTGCAAAGCCTAATTTATAAAAATACCTAAAGGAATTTAAAAAAAGAGCCTCCCTTGTTATCAACTTTAATAGAAAATAACTAGATCATTTAGTTCACAACTAGCTTGAGGCACTTTATTTAGGGCTATGATTTATTAAAATTTTAAATTTTTTTTTGTGTACTAATTGGTGTACTATTCGATTATTTATAGTATCTCTGCTTCATATCTTATCCATATTTACGCCGTAAATTTTCTCTCTTGATTAAAAATAATCAAATATATATTTATTCTGCAAACTGGTGAAGCATATTTCACCGTAAAAATCTTGAGAACAACGACCATAAATATTTCTACTGACAACCAAAAAAAAATTCCCGCTAATATATAGAATTGAGTTATATAAAAATTGAATGCAAATTTAATGATTAAATTTTCTTATCTCTCAAAACTCTATTTAATGAATGTATAAAAAAATAAAGAGTTTAGTAAAAATGCGATTTATTGGATTTATTGAGAAATTTCTTATTCGATCTATAAAACAAAAAACCCATTATAGAGAATAAAAAGAATTTTTTTAATAAAAAAATAGTATAATGTATATCTTGCTGTTTTTCGATTGAAAAAATTAAATACAATGGCGAGAAAGGAAGTTGCATAAGGTCGTATGAAAGTTCGTAGAAGAATCTTGATGCATATATTGGTTATATTTTGCAGAATTAGTCATAAAAAACCAATTTATATCAAAAACCTTTCTCTATAAGTTTGATTATTTTTACATAACACCTATCCATGCTTGAATTGATTTCAAAAAAGAAGAAATAATCGATTTCACCAATTCTAAAATAAGAGACAGTGTGTTATATATGTATTGAGATATTTATTAGAAAATAATTATATACGTGGAATCTGGTCATGGTCTAATACCATATAATTTTCTAGCAGGATATACGAAATAGTTTCGAGCAAATATTTTTGTAAAATCTTATTTTTCATATTAAAACTGTCTGGATATTTTTCAACGTTCTAGTTTTACAGCTATTTAATATGATTATATTAATGGATTGATGATATTTAAACTCTTTGAATATTTAAATGTGGGGAGTAAAGTACAAATAAAAGTTTATGATTCTATTCTTTACTCATTAAACTAGATGCTTTATTAGATTTTAAATATTAGAAATTTTATAGTATAAAAAACAATACATTTTCTTTTCTAAGATACACATAAATTTTATAGGTAATGTATTCTTGTGCATTTTTTTGTTGTATTAGAATTATACATATTTTTAGTGCAAGATACCTTTGTATCAATTTTTAGCCTCTTGTAAAATAATTAAGCCAGATATTGTTTAGTATCCTTTTTTTTAAGAGTATTCATTTATTATTTTTTATCTATGGAATTTAACTTTTTACAATACAATTTATTTCTTAGAAATTGTTTTAAAACATAAAATCAACATTTTTGTAATTTGGCTTCGACTTATCACCTATGTTTTTAGCTTTAAAAATGCTCTTTTGTAGAAATGGATTTTAATTTTAACAGTTTTATAATTAAAATTTATAAAATGTAGATTATTTTGTACTTTTTGCTACAGTATAATTTTTACAGCCACGAATGTATTTATTTCTATTAAAATTTTCAATCAAAAATATTATGATCTCAAAGCGCCCTATAGAGAGTCCTCTAATCTTTTATCAGTTGAAAAATAGTAAAAATAAAAATTAATACATAAATTTTTAATATGATATGACCATTTAATATAAACATTTAGAATCCATTTTTCTGTTATATAAAAAAACAGGCATTATATAGAAGCCTATTTTGCCTAGTTAAGCTCCAAAATTTATTTATTTCTGGTAGGATTGCAATATTTCAGAGATTACAGTGTTAAACTTTATATTATGCGTTTCATATTTATATATTTATTCGTATTCTTGCTTTAAATCTCACTGAAATCTATAATCTTTTTTAAAGGATCTATACAAAATCTTTTATTAGAAATACAAAAAATCCCCCAAATTGGTATATTTCTAAATTGAAAAAATCAAAAATTATAATTTTTATATTCTTATTAATACATTTTTAAACCTTTAAACCCAGTTTATCATTTTTTTAATTTAGTGAAATTACTTTTTTTGTGGGTTTTATATATATTTAAAAACCCTCGGTTATATAAATATATGTTTTTTACAATAATATGTTGTTATTGGAGTTATAGGATCTATTTTTAAAAAAAGTGGTTTTTTTCAAAAAATACACAGCAAAATTTTTTACTTTTTTTATTAAAAGGATTATATCGTATATTTTTTCTGTATGTCCTATAATATTAGAAGCAAATGGCAATATTTATTATCTTGAAGATTGAGTAAAGAATTTAAAAAATCAATTGCACAGCAAGGATTTTTCCTTTATTAAAACATAAGATAACTAAATTTATTTTTGATAAAAAACATAAAAAAAATAGAATAGCTTTAAAAAGATTTTTTTAAATTCATTAGAAAATTTATGATATACATCGATGAATTTAAATCTGTTACTGCAACAAAGGCGAAATTCTTGGATAAAAATCGGGAGATTCACAGCCAATAATATATCTTTTTTATTTCTTGTTTAGTTCGTTTGGGGGGTTTTTTTTCATACTTGATAGTTAACACAAGTAAAAATATATAAAACTGATATTATGTCACGCAAATATATAAAAAAAATTGAACAGACCAAGTAACTCTTATTTGCAATTTTTTTCAGTCCCATAATAATATTTGAAGTTTCTGCTTACTTTTATAATATTTTATCTCTTCATGTGTATCTATCCTCTATTATATGTGCATTTAACTCGAAAATATACCACTTTTGGTGCGGTTTTTTGAACGTTTTACATCCATAATTCGGATTTTTTCTTCGATTTAAATATAAAATATGGAAAAATCACAAACATCTCATTAAGATTAAACACAAAAAAGTATTGTTACTATATCTATTAAGATTTAAAAATAGTCATTTTATGTAGCTCTAATGCATATTCAATTGTAAAATGTATCCATGGCACATTGGATTATTGAACTAGTTGTGATAATATTGATAAAGATGTTTTAATGATTTTTAAAATCAAAAAAAAACTATCGCGTTTATACCGTGTACTAAGGCAACGATGTACAAACCGTAAAACGTTGTAAATACGAAAATGGCCTACAGTTACTTTAAAAAAGAGAAGAATAACTTTTTCTATTCATCCGTAGTCATAAATTTTTGTTTATGGTTACTGTTGTTAGTATTTGTGCTGAAATTCGTAAGTCGCCAAGTGAAAATACAAATTGTCAAATATAAATAAAAATAATATATTAATTCTTTTTAGAAAGCGTTTTGTCGGGGTATTTGCTGATGTTTTGGTGTAGATTTCTATATTTTATTTAAGAAAGGCGTTATCTAAGCAAGCTAGGTTTATTCAAATTTTAGTTTTATGTGAAGTTTATTATAAAAACCAAAAATGGTTTTAAATCGTTTTTTCTATTAAAGATATTATTAAATATATATGTAGTCTAAATATAAGTAAGTATCCATACAGAATTCAATGTAATTTTGAAACAGAACTAAATAAACCAATGTTTTTAATTTATAATTATATATATTTATTATAAGGCATCTGAATAAAGACATATGATAGAGAACTATTATTTTATGATCGCAAAATGGTGTTTTCAAAATAGACAGTTCGATTATATTAAGAATTGTTTTTCAAAAATGAATCAAGAGAAATAAATCATTAAATGATAGAGTTTTTAAGCTTAATTTCGGAATAATATAAAACTATGCGACAATTTTTTATTTTAAACTAAAACGACTTAAATATATCTTATATGGTAATTACAACACATTTCTAGATCATGATGGCTATTTTATGGTCTAATTTTGCTATTTCTGTGCTTATTCGTTGACAAAAAGTCAATTTTTTTAATCAGTAATTCTGATATTTCTAGTTCTTTTTTTTTGAAAATAATTGAATTAAATGGAGCGAAAAAAGACTTTAATAAAATATTTAGAAAATATAGTTGATCGGATATTATATGTAAAAAATAAGTTGCTAGAAAAATCAATCATTGTAAATTAAAAACTTTATTAATACAAAAGTGAATGGTTTAGGAAAATCATATACAATTGAAATTTTTGGAAAATATAATCTAGGCGCTTTTGCTTTACGTAATTCTAGATTTTGTAGCGCGATTAAGTATAAATGCGATTAAAAAGAGTAAATTATGGTCTCTGTAAAGCCTGTTCTAATAGAAAGATATAGACTACGTTTTGAGAGAGATTATTGCAATTATTTCTTTGTATTTATATTATATTCACACCACAAAAATTTTCAAAATCGATTGCAAATGATGATAATAATAAAACTTAAAGTCTATGTTATGGTTTATTTAATCTGTTATATGAAATTTTTCCTTTTGTGATTTCTCACTTGATCAATATGTTTAAACCACCAATTTAAACTTCTTTTAGAGCCAGATAAAAGAAAACATGGAATCTACTGCATTTTTATTTTTGTTATGGCACGGCAATATATACGATAGCTCGAAAATTTTAATTAAAAATTTTTTTTGGGGATTGATTGCAGGCTTAGACTTATTTTCTCTCATTGTTATTTCAATTAATTAGGTCTTGCATCAAAAGTCAATTTATATTTTCTAAATCGCATTTTTGTATTGTATAAGAAAAAAATAAATATTTAATTGAAAAAATCTAAATATTTTTGAATATGTATCTATAAAGACTTTTTTTCCTTTATACTTTGCGGATGTGTCTATAAATTTAGTTCTTGTATTATTGGGAAAAAAATAAAAATTTGCACTTTTTAATATAAGGTGATTTTAATTTTCGTAAATAAATTTAAATTAAAATCCTTTAAATAGCGATAAAACATGCAAATTCATAATAATTGGTTTTTTTATACAAGATGTATGCTCTATAATATATTAATCATATGATATTTTCCAAAACAAATGCATGGTGTTTAAAATAAGAAACTGAAAATAATAATAATTAAAAATATGGCTCATAAATGTGCGAATCTTTCTCAAAACACGCAAAAACTTATTTTATTTTATAAAAATAAATGTTAGGAGTGACCTATATGATAGTATATATATTTTAAAACACATTCTGTAAATTAAAGATGAATGTCTAGAGAGCCTAATATATGTTCTTGTAAAAATATTGCTATTGTATGCTAATTTACATGAGCGAAACCATCTTACAAGTATTATCTACTTGAAAAAGTAACGTTTATAGCAGAAAACGAATTAATGTGATCATTAAGTGTGTAAAATTATTTAATCAACGATAAATAAATAATAAAACGTTTATTATTCTTCTAACCTAGAATTATATTTAAAATCAAGTAAATATTTATTATTTTTCAATAAATAAAATCAATATTTTTGATATGAATTATGATCTAATAAATGTAGTAGCGATCCACAGAATTATTTATATTCGTTTGTATATATGAATTAAATAAAAATAATTTTTCTTCGATTGAAACCAGAAATTAAAATTTGATGAAATACATATGTTTGATGACTTTGGGCTATGTCATACATATAAACCACTTTTTATAGCATAATATGCTATGTAAAACAAAGTATATATTTCTGTGAAATATTTTTTCTGAATGATATTTATATTAAACAAGCATCCTATCCCAAACTGAAAATTTTTTTACATAATAATTTATATGAATTAAAGATTTTTATGACCTTATATACACAATAAAAAAATACGTAACATTAAAATATAATTAATTATGCTTGAATTTATTAAGCTAGATACATTATAAAAGAAAAATATAGTAAATGTTTGATATGAAGTAAATTATAGCAATAAAATCAAGAATTAAAAATTTTTCTTAATAAATCCTAGGTTTTTAATATAAATCTCATTTTTATATGTTATCAGCATGAAGTCACTTCAAATTATAAATAATTATTTTCAAAACGAATCGTTATCTTCATAGGAATAAATAAAAAGAATTCTTGGTTTTATATGATTTTTTACATGAAATGGGTTATTTATTTTCAGCAAAATGCGATCCGATTAATAAATTGGATATAAAAAAATTATCTAACGATTCTATTTACCTGTAATAACTATTATATTAGAATTTTGTGATATATTAGTCGTATAAATGTACTTATATATCCATCATTATCTTAATTTATATTTATGCAATTTTTAACTCGATTGGCTATAAAGGTGGCTTCATGATTTTTTATCCCGAAAAAATAAAACACAGAGCGACAAACATTATGCTGCGCACACAATTATATAATTTCCTGTTTATGTTTTTTTCTTATTCTTTTTACAAAACTTGATTTATATCAAAAGACGTTTGATAAACTACGAAAATAAACAGTGATAAAAATGAATATGAACAATATATGGTATACTATCCAAATTTATTTAAAATAAGCTATTTTATATCTTATTTCTAATACATAATAATACAAATATAAATATTTGATAGGAAAACAAAATATGACTCGATAAATTTACGGCTAAATTATAATTCCGTTTGTATCATAGCCTGTCAAAGCAATCTAAAAATTTTAAATATCAATTTATAAGTTCTAATTTATAACTATTTTTGAAATATATTATCTAATATTCAAAAAATGCAAGAAAAAGAATAAATCAATAGAAACCTCTGTAAATAAACTCTAAAAAATAATATTGATATATTATAATGTTTTTAACTTAAAAATATATTAATTATGTAGTATAGGAAGATATTCTTAGCCATTATTATCATAGTAATTTTTTTTAAGAAATCATATTCTTTCATGTTTTTTTTCTGGATTTTTCATTGCGATATCTAATTTTATTATCGAGAAAAATTATCTGATCTATGTGTTTCCAGTGGAGCTGCACTATAATAACTCCTGTTTACACTTGAAAATACTTATTTTACAAATGTATCATTATTTATGATATAATATAAACACTTTTGAGATCTTAGAATGCACTAAATAACTATGAGGCTACTTTATTGTGTAATATTCGATTTTATTTACCTATAAATTCTTTAATAAATATTTAAAATACAATAAATCGTTAATTTTAGCTTTTGACGACCTTAAAACCCTTTAAACTCGGATATGATTGTATTTGAATCGTAATATATAACTTTTTAATTCTAATATGTATCTTTTAGATATAATCTCGACATTTTTGTATGTATTTGAACAATTATTTGGTCGTGGAGTTTTTTAATATTCAAATAATAAATTTAAACTACTCCAGAATATTTTATGAAATCATCCACTCAATAATATAGATATATAACTATTAGATCCTTTTAAATAATAAGAAAAGAAGCCTTTTTTGACCAACCTTATGATGTTTATTTTGTTTAGAAGGCATCCGATACATTTTAAAGGCATTCAATCTTTTTATATATTTTTTCTTCGTAAATAAATTATGAAAAAACTTGTTTTAATACGATAAAAAATATTATGTGGATAGTATTTTTGCTGCGATTTTTCTTGTTAAATAAAAAATTATATCATCATATAGAAATACATATATTTAAATTGCAAATTTCACATTACCTATTCATGTGATCTAATTAAATTTATTTAAATAAAATCGAAAATGATGGTTTTTAGTCTCGGTAAAATAATATGAACAAATTAATTTTATCAATATTGATAATTAAAAAGCCTATTGATATAAGAAATAAGATGTTTCAATATTTATGATCACCAAAATGGTTTTAAGTAAATCAAAGTTATAAGATGTTTATCAAGACCATCTCATATGGGATTTTTTTTTAAAGCTTTCGAAATAATCATCTATAGCTAAAAACCGTTAAAATATTTATTATGAGTAGATAATGTTGGGGTTTTTTGCAACTGTATAAATAGATAGAATGTAGATATTTCCTTATTTTATAAACACAGTGAACTATATATTATAAATTTATTGCGTACAGTTATACGCATAAAATCCCTGACCATTTAGATTTATGAAACGTGTCAAAAACATAATTTATATGAAACATATAAAAAAGTGATTTAACGAATATAAAATTTATGGAATCAGAATGTCGTAAAAGGTGTACTATTTCAGTACTTGAAGCTTTAAGCAACAACACTCGACTAGAATCCGCACTTAATAGATTTATAGAAAAGATTAGCCAAGAAGATCAAGGAAGCCTCCATGAAATATTTTTAAAAACCCATCAATATCTTTATAGGAATAAAATAGTATTATGTGAAGTCGGAATGCATTATATTGAAAAGTATTTATTTTCAAGAGCAGGAAAGCGCATAATTTATTCGCTTGAAAATGGTAGGAACCATTTTGTGAACAGCAAAATAATCTTATATGCGTGGATAGAGCCCAGGCATCTTGGGATAAGGGAAGATCTAATGAATTTTGGCGGTGATTTAGCCAATAAAGGTAAATTAGAAAAAAGTCAGAAACAATTCCAAGAAATAAATACATTTTTATTTCCCGATAGTAAAAAGCAGATAATTCTTGGTTTATTTAAGAGCATATATGATGTTTATGATAGACACATGTCGTATGATGATATGTTTTCGATACTTATTTATAGGATAATAAAATCACAATGCAAAGATCTTTTGCTGAATTTCTTTTATATTAAAAGTCTTGAAAGGCCTGTCTTTGCATCGTGTCGACTTAATTGCACACATTTGAATGGAAGTTACTGTTTTGAGACTTGTGTCTGTTCGATGAGGATATTAGAGGAGGTTGGTGGTAATCATAAAAACTTTTCAGAGGAAGATGACTATTATTTGACAACATTTGAAGCGGCTCTTGTTTTTATTGAAAGGTTGGAGTTTAAAAATCTAATTATATCGAAAGATGAGTTCGATAAGAGTGTGAAGGGTAAGTATGCGGAAATTTCGGGGAAAACATTAAATGAAAAGAATATTGCATCAATAGTGGTCAAAAAGAAACATGGTTTTATCAATAATGTAAAAAGAAAAATTCGAAGTTTTTTCTTTTGAGTCTGATGTTTATAATAATATAAAACATTGGTATTAGAATAAATTAAATTTAGTCCGGAGTAATTCGATTTAAATTTTTAGGAAATATAATTTTAAAAAAATAATGGGACTAATATTGAAATTATCTATTTTTCGAATAAATTTTTACATTAAAACACGAATATAACAAATAAAATCACGTTTTTTATAAGATAATCTCATCACTCGTCTATTATCTATTTATAAAGATCATCTTTTCGCATAATATTTGCAAGAACTTGATATATCCAACGAATTCGAGGCATATATGCAAACTATAGGATTGAGAAAGACTCTTGAAGAAGAAGGGGTATTGATGAGGATATAGAAAAGGAAGAGATAGTAAAAAACATTGATTAAGTGTGCTCCAAGAATTTTATCACATAATATTTTTGATAAAATATAAAAGTCAAATCAAAAATAAATTCATAAATAAAATAATCTTGTATCTTTTCGGATTATAATAAGACAAAAACAATGATATATATTTATAATTTAAATAATCGTTCAACAGCAATTTTTTTTTAATTTTAATCTTTTTATAAAAAATAAACACCCACGATTGAAAGAGCCTTTATAATCAATTTTATGCAAATTTTATGTTTTTCTCAAATTTTTTAGTTAAAAGACAACATCAAAAGGAATTAAAAACGAACAGAAAGTTTAGAATTGGTTTAGGTTATCTTCGAATTCGTTTGTTTTTGTTTTTTTATACATTTAATACAGATTTATAATTTTCAAGATCAACGATCTTCCATTATTTTTTTGCATAATAATGATATTAATTCCTTTTTTTTATTATTTTTTTGTTTTTACGTTCTTTTAAAACCTTAATTATATAACACGATTCAAATTTGCTAAATTATTTGAGTCGAATGCAATACCTAAAAAAGATTTTTTTATTGTTAGTTTTGTGAACTAAGATTGCTAAAAGACGATCAAATTCAATAAATATCAACATTATTGTTATAGAAAACTTTGGTTTTTTGTAAGCCTGGAAATATTGTCAATGTTTCTTTTTTTTTTGGGTGAATTGCATGTTTTTGCGTACTAGAAACGTCGATAAGATTAAAATCCTTATTTTTAGCTATTCTATTATGTTCAAGCTAAAATTTTGATAGTTCTGAACTACTATCTTGCCGAATCTACTTGTAAAATTGTCAGAATAGACTCTCTTCAATGAATATTCTTGCAATTCGCATTATAAATTCAAGTTTTCTCCCAATCATATTTTTTATTTCTTAAGCTTCTTGCTATAGTTGGCATTTTACCTTTTATATATACGCCGAAATTGTTTTTAGACTACATTATTCCATCCCATATTGTATAGCACTATTGGTACTTAAAAACTTGTATTATAATTAGCGTTTTATATCCAATTAAATTTGGTACCTAGTTGATAATATGATATTTTTTTAAGAATAGTTCCGGATGGAACTGAATAGCGCTTTATATATAATTTTTGATGAAATTTGATGCCTACTGTATAATATGATGTTTCCGATAGATAAGTTTTGTATTGAATAAAATACGCAAAGCCAATGAATTATTAGAGCTTATTGTAACAAACTTTTCGTATCATTGGAAATCAAGCTTTATAGATTTTGAATTCAAAAAAAGGTAATAATTATTTATTGATAGCAATTATATACATCATGTAGCGAAGATGGTTATTAACTAAATTAAAGAATTTACAGTTTTTCAGAACCGAAATTGTTTTATAACAGCTTTATAATACATCTACACTGATTATATTTTATTGGGGTTCACATAAATATAGAGATGGCGGGTTAGGAGAATTTTTTATTCAATAAAATGTCATGTTTTCCAAATGCCCTGTTATTTTCATTCGAAAAATAAATTTATGTTTTCGTTTTACCCGAAGGAAATATAATTTATTTCGTATTGAGATCGGATGAATCGTTTTTTGTTTTATTTTAAGTGATATCTCTTTTCACATAATAATTTACCAGCCATAAATATTTTGAAAATTATGTTCAGTGCCTTTAAATAAAAATTAGGGAAATAATTAAACAGAAAGATTCGAATATTTAATTATATGTGATTCTGAAAAGTTAAAACTTATCCTAAAATATATTATTTTATCTTCTAATGATTTAAAATACCTATCATTTAAAGAAGAAGGGTTGTTGGTGTGTATAGATCATGGAAAAATATCAAGAGTCAAATTTTTCAGTTTTTAATATTTTCGATTGACCAACCACCTTTGAATCATAGAAATACAAGATAAATAAAAACAATTAATCCTATTGAATCTTTTCGGAATTTTATTTTTAATTATCTTGCGTAAAAATTATATTTTCCACGAAAATAATTTGAATACCATTTTAATTCCCCAAAAAAAGCTGTCAAATTACATTAATTGAAAAAGATTATCTCTAGCCCACATTTCCATAAATGAGCAACAATATCGATCACCCAAACAGTAAAGAAGTATTTGAAAAGCTTAAGAATGAATGGTACGAGTGTTATTTAAAAGAAACGGAATCAGAATCACGGGTATGGAAATCACTTGCTATTTCACGTTCGGAAAGGCTGAAAGATATTGATAATGAAAGTCAATTAAAATTGGAAGAGGCAAAGAATTCTCTAAATAAAATAATTTTAGAAAAGGAAAATTTACAATCGAAATATGAGAAAAATTGTGTGGAATTTTCTGAAAAAGAAAGACTTTTACTAGATCAATTAAATTGTAAAGAAAGTGAATTGATAAAGCTTAATGAGGAAATGGCCAGATCTATAATAATTTTGAAAGAGCATAAAAATATGGAAAAAGATATTTCTGGTTTACAAAAGAAGAATTCGAGTCTTGATGAAGAGTTTAAAAGACTTAAAACGAATTTTGTGGAAAAAGAAAATGAAATTAGAAAATATATAAAAAAAGAAAAGAAATTTCAAAAGGATATTTCAAACCTACAAAAGGAACTTGAAAAAAATAAGGGAAGAGCCGATGGAGCTACTCAAAATAAAGATGAAATTATGAAAGAAAATAAAGAGCTAAATAAGAAAGTTAATGAACTCAAAAAATTGTTGGATAAAGAAAGAATTAAAATCAAAGAAAATAATGAGTTTAAAGAAATAATTTCAAGATTAAATGATGAAATTAAAAATCTTGAGGATGAAAAGAAAACATTTGTTGAGAATGAAAATAAGCTAAAGAAAAATATTAATAAGCTAGAAATCCAAGTTGAAAATGATTCAAATCTGGAGATTAAGAAATTAAAAGGTGAGCTTGAAAAAATAAAAAAATCATCAGGTTGCAGCTCTAAAAAGGAGAAAGACTTGAATAACACAATTTCTAAGCTCAATGAGGAAATAGAAGCAAAATCTAAAATTATTGATAATTTTAAAATAAAAGAATGCCAGTATGAAAATAAAATGAAAAATTTGAAAAAAGAGCATGAAGCCGCTTTAAAAAAAATTATGGCAAATCAAAAGGATATGAATAAGGAAAAATCTACTGTAAATAGTGAAATAAGTTCGCTTAAAGAAATTTTAAACTTAAAAAAGGCAAAAGAAACGGAATTGAACAGTAAAATAACTATCCTAGGTAAGGAAGTTGAAGAATATAAGACTTTAATCTCGATGCATTCTAAAAATGAAGAGCTATACATCAAAACCAACAAAGAATTGAAAAGTTTAATAGAAGATAATAAAGCAACAATTTTAAAACTCCAAAAATCGATTGATAATTCCCATAGAATAGAGACTGAAAAGATCAAAAATTTGGAGGTAATAAGTGATAAGCTTAAAGATGAAAATTCAAAGCTTAAGAATGAGTTATCTAATCGAGATTTTGAACTCGAAAAAAGAAAGGTTAGCTTGAAATTTTATAAAATGGAAAACGAGATAAACACTTTGAAGTATGAAAAACAATTAAAAAGTCATGATTCTTTTAAAAATAAACACATTGATGATGACAAAGATAAAATTATTTCTGAAATTCAAAACGAAATGATGCGACTTAAAAAAGAAATTTCAAGTCTCAGAGCAAAGTCACCTAAAGAAGCACAAATTTCTTCTATTAAATCAGCAGCAAACAGGTTTGATTCAGAAGAAAATTATAAAACTATTGAGGGTGAAGCAGAATCTAAAATTATATCAGATAATAAAAGTGATCATTTAAAGCGTAAAATAAAATTCAAAGTAAAAAATATCACTGAAAACCCCCAAAAAGATGAAATACATTCGAGACTAAACAATAACAAAGAAAAATCACAAATTAAAAGTAATATTGAATGTATTGTGAGCAAAAATGTCGATTCTAATCAATTTTTAACCAAGTTAAAACCCAAAGTTACTGAAATATTGAGCACTATAACTAATTTAACCACCACAAGTGATATTGACATACTGGATTCATCAACAATGATAAATAATTACAATTCTAAAAAGATAATTAAGAATAATACACCTAGAAAAAAAAGAACCAAAGTTACTTTCCCGGGAAATAAAAGACAAAAACTAAAAAATTTAGAGGAAAATGAATCTTCTAGCTCGAATAGTAATCTTAATAAGCCAGTAAATAATAAGAATAAGAAAACTCATGAAAATACTAACAGTAAATCTATTCTCAAGCAGAATGTATCCTTTGAAAAAACAGAAATTAAAAAAATTAAGAATAAGAAAACAAATGAAAATATTAATGAAAAATATATCCCTAAACAAAATTATTCATCGGAAAAAACAGAAACTGCAAAAATAAAAAACAAAAAAACAAATGGAAAATCTATTCCTCAACAAGATGTGCCTTTGGAAAAAACAGAGATCACAAAAATTAATAATAAAAAAACACAAGTAAATATTAACAATCAATCTACCCCTAAAAAAGATGTGCCCTTGGAAAAAACAGAAATCGTAGAAATTAATAATAATGAAAAGGAATCGAAAACCACGGTATCTAAAAATATACCTAATTTTTTTAATGATCTGACTTTTAATATGTCTAGCCCTGCATTTCCAAGAAAAAAATAAATAAAACTTGTATGAAAATAATGTTACGATTTTTAAATTCTTATAAATTACTAACCCGCGAATGTTATATCACATTGTAAAGTAATATATCCCTACTTCCCCGGTGCCCTTTAAATATATTTATGCTTATATTTATTTATTGATTTTAATGCAAGAAACTTGTATTTTGTATACACTAACTGCCACACTTTCTTTTTTGAAACCTTTTCTGTGATACTTATCTCGTGCCAAACATTTTAACTTATATATAATATAATTGGAATTTTTTTCTGGCAGCTTCAAAAAAACTTTGGGCATTGCTTAAATATCATCAGTAAAACAATACACAGGATTATAATTATACAATATGTTCTAACTAATAACCTATCTCAATTATTTGCTATTGCACTGAAGTTTATCCGTTCAAATTTTGTTACTTTTATAAACGGGTAATTTCAATATACCAGATATACAATCCCTTTTTTAGTATTATAAACCTATCAAAGGTGCTAGAAATAAAGATTTGGTGATATTTTGAAAAACTCTTGATCATTTAGCTTGTGAGTACTAAGCAGCTTTTTATAATGTATAGTATTTTAAATCACAGATTGACTATAATTAAAATTGCTTTCACTATTTTTATTGCATCAAGTATGTAATAAAATCATGTAATTTGCTTGTATATTATAAATAATGTGATCGATAACTTTTTTAATACTTTTATGCCATGAAATTCCTGATTTTGCGATCGCTTAAGTCATATTAAAGCTGAGGGGTTATGAATTTGTTTTTTATTCATCCATGAATGTATTTAAATGCTTGAACACCAAGGTAAAGACCGGACATATTATATACGATAAAAGGATAAAATTCATTGCTTTAATCATCTATAGTGTATCAAGTATATATAATATAAACATAGTAGAAAACACAAGCGTGTGACTCGTATATTACCATATGTTGCTAAACAAAATGGTATGGTAGCTCAATATTACAAAAAATATCTGAAAACCCCCGAATTTCTGTACCAAATAGGCTATACATTCGAATTTTTGTTACGGTGGAAAGTCTATAACGAATAAGTCTTGAAAAATGAAGAGTGATATAGAATATTTAGCTAAAATTATAATCAATATAGGAACACGGGAACCTAAATAAGCCAAGTTGGAATAATTAAAAACATAAAAATAGGATAATAAAATTGATATATGAAATATCTATAAAAATCTATAATATGTTTTTTTGATGTGTAACTAAGAGATAAATTTTTTCATTTATGATCTTTCCAAAATTCTTTTTTGCTGACTAGCCTATACCGAGAATGTAAGAGCATACACATATAATTTATGCAATAAAAATGCTTTTGAACCCCGTTTTCAAAACTCGTTAGTGTATAATGCGAGACGAAACTCGAATTAATTTTGTTATTAGGTTGATGCAGAAGGGTGGTTTTTCAATGTGATTAGGAAGTTGTATTTAGATATAAACGCGACTGTTTTTTTAAATACAACGATGAGCCTTTCCAGCAACTAAAAGCATATCGGCATCTATTACAATTTATCCATGATTTGAGAAACCTACTCGAAAAATAGCTCAAAAAGAAAACTACAATAATAGGAATCTTAATTTGTATAAACTATTGATACTTATATATTATATGTATGTTTAATAGATTTATATGATAAGATTTCAGTTGAGATTGATAATTATACGTCTTTAATTTTTTTCAATGATAGCATATGTAGAGTTGTATGTATCTTGAATTTTTATTCTGTAAATCTCAAACCGCAAATAAGCTTTTTTTGCGGGTATTTAAAAATTAAAGAGGTTGATATAATTATCACCTAATGTCAAGCGCGTATTTTAAACACATTGGCTTTTAAGAGCCTCTTTCGTGTATTAATCTGAAAATTATTAAAGAAAACGATTTCACTGTCTTATAATAATCTCGATCTTGTATATTTAAACATTTATTTCATGTTAATTTAACCTAACCATACTTATAATATGTAAAATATCAAAGACGTATAATTATCAATCTCAACTGAAATTTGATTGGAAAAATATTTAACACTCTTGCAATATAGGGCTTTATTCCCCTACATTTATTGGTTTCGTTGGATTATAACTTCTTAGAGATGAAAAGAAGGAATTGTTTATAGAAATTTCATGGCTCTATCAGTTCGAAATACTTTTTAGGCACTGTAATATTAATTTAAAATAAAATTCAACTGTATTTTAGTTGTAAAAAAATTTCGATTCGAAAATAATAAATTCCAAATATGAAAATAATAAGTTATTTTCTAAAATAATTTAGTGGACTCTGTTCATAAAAAAGAATAAGAATAAGCTGAGTTCGATAAAATTTATTTACCTTATGACTTCTGATTTAACAGATACACCACTATAAGTATAATAACTGAGATGATATAACTTCTAAAATTATAGATAAAAAAAGGTTTCTTTTCCTTTACTATATCTGAATTTATTGATCCTAGATATAAAATTTTCTCGTAATACTAAAATACATCCCTGTAGTTAAAAAAATGTAAATTCCACGCTGTTTTTTCAATAAAATTATTTAAAGTCCAGCTGGTATCTTAATTGTTTCGAATTCCATTGCTCTCAATTTATTATAACTTTTATAATATTTTATAAATGTCTGTGCTTACATGTTTTTTTATGAAAATTCTGCCGTCTGGCGCTATAATAGATCTGTGTTTTTTTGTTGGTTAAAAGATTGAATCTAAAAAAATTGTGATGAAAACAACTATAATTTAAATAAAAAAAACTATCGTGAACTTACGCTTTGCTAAAAATCTAAGTAAGATACATAAATATTTTATTTTCATATATTTTTTGGAGTAGAAAATAAGTAGTTTTATACAGAATTGGGGTAAAAAGCTTAATAATTTTTAAATATTAAAAATAAAAGAAATTCGGCATAATTTTTTCTAAAGCCCAGATGATTTTAAGCCTCAATACAGATACAACTAAGATATTTTGTATTGCTATAATCAAAATCGAGTATTGAAAATTGTAAAACAAAAAACGCGTAATTCTTTCTATATTTTGTTTATTCACACAATTATATGTTTTGATTAATTTAAAAAAAATAAATTACAACAATCAAGCTTCAATTTTTTTAAACTATATAAATTTTTAAAAAATGCCATTTTTCAATTTTAAGATTTTTGTGGGTAAATAAGAGCATATAAAATATTATCATCGGCATGATTACATGTTTCGAGTTTTAAATACTGAAATTAATTTATTAAGAGCTTTTTTTAGAAAAAAAAAATATTATGATAAATTTGATTATTTATAGTAAGAATAATAATTTATTTGAAATCTAAAAATAAATCAAACCAAGATTTTATTTAGCGCAATAATTTAACGGTATGAATCTGCCTTAAATATTTGTAGATTAAAAATATAAAAGTTTGATATTTCAACATCATTTTATATTTAAGGAAATGATATGTATAAATAAAATTTATTTCGGGTTTTTATGCATGAAAAGTGGTGAAGTATTGAAGAAGATGTGAGAGAAGAGGATATCGCCAAGTGTATATATGATGTGTTCACGGGAATTCAATCAAAAAAAAACATGGAGAACAAATTAAAATTTACCTATAACTAAAATTATTTGGTTTTATTTTAATAAAAACGAGTGTTTGATAGTAATAATATATTGGTGAGTTAATTGATAGGTTATCAATCAATCAATGATAAAGAAGGTTTTAGATAACTGATAAGATGTTTCACGAACGTTTCACAACAAGTACTTATGAGTTCAGGAAATAAATACATAGTTATGAGTAATTCTAATCCTTTAAACAATATAACCAAAGATAGCCGGGGTAAGCAGGCCCGTCAAAACCCTTACCCATCAAATTTTTTAATTTTTGTAATGAAATAATATCAAGCGACAATAGAAAAAGAATATTGATGTTTCGAGAAGCTTTTTGCGCACAAGCTTCTATACTATATATATTTGCCAAGTATATTATAAGTTTATTGAAGTACTAACTTTTGTGAGCATATCTTCTTTGATAAAATGACCCATTGAATATGTGAATAAAAAAGAACGCAAATATAAACTACGTTTTTAAAGGGGAAGCTATTGAAAAGCTCTTAATGCATAAAAAACGAAATTTTCACAAATTAATATATCTATATTTATCAGTAAAAAAATTCATAAGATCATTATTAATATATGATCACTTTATTTGACCTGAAATCAATTTTTTTACCGGTATAAAATATTAGCTTCTAGGATGATAATTTTTTTATATAAACGTATTTTGAATATATATAAATTAATAGTTACACAAAATACATCAGATATGTATTCATATATGTTTAAGTATATTAATAACTTCTTAAACTCTAATATTTTACCCATTGAAATTTATCAAGTTTTATGTTGTTTTCCTAGTTAAATATCTGTTACCAAATTTTTTTCATGGAAAAGTCAATGAATATATATTTTAGGAATCTTTCAGATAAAAAATTTTTTTATTCTCAAACCTATTTCTTCAAAATCACAAATATAATTTTTAAGAAATACAGAAAGGATGATTTTTTTTCTCTATTTTTGTTACTATAAATTTCTCTGCTTATTTTAATTAACTTAATTATGCTTTTGATTCAGGACGAAATTGACCAATTTTTATACATCTACTTTTGTATTATATTTATTTTACATAAAAATTCAAGTTTATGCATCTCTCATCAGAAAAAATTAAACCAGACGATCAATTAAACTATTTTAATATTAAAATTGATGGGATTACATGAAAACTTCGGATTTTCTGGTGTAAACATCATTTTTATTTATATCACAAAATTTATTTAATTTTCTCTTTTTTGCTAAAGTTTTTTTATCAGTGGAGCTATATTAAAATATAAGAGTATTTTCGGTATAAAATTTCTTTTCTATCGCAGAAATCTTTCATAAATTTGTTTTTATGCGTAAGAATATTGTGCTCTATGGTGCTGAATCAATTTAGAATGTGATCATGAAATTGTTTTTACTGAATAGCATAGATTAGAAAAAAACAAAAGAAAGTTTTGAAAAGTGATAATAGGTTTTTAAGATAAAATGTTGAAATAGGATCAAAAACGATATAAGAAAAGGACAAAAAATCAAAGAAAACAGCTGTGCATAAAAATAAGATAAACAATATACAATTTAGTAGAAGTCTAATGTTAATAGCAATATTTTTGAAATTATGACAATATGTACACTTTAAATACATATGTTTGCTAAAAGAAAACACCAGGGCGTTTGTCTGGTTTTTTCTACGAACATGTGATTAAATGAAACTTAGTATACAAATTGTACAACTTTGCGTGCAAAAAGCTGTCCCAGTTTTCCCATGATTTTTTTTCTATTTTTTTGTTTAGTTTATGTAAAAAGAGAAGATTTAATGAAATTCTGAAATCATATCATTAAAAAAGTAAAATATGTAAAACAAAATTCATCACTTTAGGGGGTGTGGTATAGTGGATAGAACATCATTCTCCGCAAATGAAGACCCGGGTTCGATTCCCGTCACCCCCTTCAAATTTTTTTCAATTGCATGTTTTCTTTTTATAGAATATTGATTATACTTTATATATGACTGCAATAAAAATCTTTAAATTTAAATTAATTACCAAAATGGTAAATTTACTGGTTTTTATTTCTTTAACCATAATTGATAAAAAAATGTGGCAAAGAAAAAAATTCTAAAATAAATACGAAATCAGAAGTTAATTGGTTTTTTTTAAAAGCCTCAAGCTGTTGTATTTAAAGAGATCTCATAATTCATTCGCATATTATTACAGAATAGGCCACAAGTTAATTTTCAAGACAATGTGATCATAATATATTGCTTTCTTTTTCTACAAGATAAATTTACACACAATTTAAAATTTTCGATTATTTCAAAGTTCAGATTTATATGTATTATTTGAATTGTAGAAAATCATAAAAAGAGAACGTGAAGAGAAAAATAACATTTATAATTTCGACATAATTAAGATATTACCTATAAAAATGAATTTGAAGTTTTACATATCTCAAAAAAGAATTCCACCAATTTAATTTTCACGATATAATAAAGTTCATAATAATATAGAGCAGAACTATACAATAAGTTTTAAAAATACGTATTTATACAAAATATATATAAATATTGTATGTTTAAAATTATGTATTGTATAATCTTTTATGCGAAAACGATTACATTATGATTAAACATAAAATGGATTAAATAAAATACATTATGTAAGACTATCTATACTGAAATAAAGGCTATGAACTATTTTTTAATTTATTGCTGAAAAATGAGGAAGATACAAGAATTCCAGAAAATTTTCATTGGAAATCTTCTTATCATGGAAAATAGATTTACAATTGCTTGTTAATTTTATGTGGGTTCTATTATGCAGATTAAAAAAAAATTTCTCATAAAAACTTTGTATTGAAATTTTCAATCCAATGATTTTGATTTTAAGAAGTAAAAAAATTTGAGGATTTTAAGTTTTCTAAGTTTATGAAGCGTGAATAATTTCATTTTGCCAAAAACTCAAATATCAGGTATTCCTATTTAAAAAAGTATATTTGACTTTATTAGAGGAAAAAGCACGGCGAAAATTAATGCAATATCACTAAAGAAACTTCTTTAATTATAAAATTTGCTATTTTTAAGCTATAATAGACCCAAATAAAATGTTTAAAAGTTGTTTACATGCATATAAAGATCTAGACAATTAAAATATTTATTTTCCTAATTATCTAACAGAATGATTTCACGAAACTAAACATTCCGATCGCAAAAAAACTATAAGATTGTTGAATAGTGAATTATCGTTCGTTTTTTCGAACCCTAGAAAAATGCATGTCTGATGATACATACTATTAAAAATATACAATCGGACTTTTAACCATAGATATCAAAAACAAATAGTATTGTATTAAAAATAAAAAATACGCACTGCTAAATGTACTGGATTCAAACATGGCAAGTAATGACAGTGTGTTAAAAGATTCGAACCATAAATAAGACAAGAAAATCATGAGAAACTCAAATTATATTGAGGTCATGTTAAACCATATGCAAAATCATAAAAAACATTAAAAATGTTGTTTACTACCGAATTTAACCCCTAAATTTTCAGAAATTTATTTTATTTGCAAATTGTGAATGAAGGTACAGAAAAAATCGAGAAAATAGAGAACAATGTATCTGTAAATAGTATAATAGTTATGATGTTTTATGATTCAAATAACATAGCTTATTCAATAGGGATATACAGGTGTAATTCACTAACAAAAAAAATTACCTAGAAAAAAAAGGCGAAGGCACAAACCTAGATACTATCACATAAATTGTCTACTAATATGGAATGCTTGATGGAATATCAAAATGTGATAAACAAAGTCTCTTCGAATTCTTAGAAAAGACACAAAGTATCGATGCTACAATTCAAAATTGCAAAACTTCCAATAAGAAAGAATGTTATCAACCATCTTATATATTTTACTTGGTTATTGCAGAAATGGATTATTGACTCAATTTCACAAATATAGGCAAAAAATATAAGCCTTAAAAAAATGAACTAGAAAAATCTTACGGTAGAACACTCTTAGGATCGATAAATTTTCTTAGCAAAAAAAGATTCTGATGTTGCTTCAATGGGAAAACCGATGATCTTTCCTTTTATTTATACAATTGAGTTATAAAAGCGGTGTCATCATCATGCACATAAAATATTCGATTTTGAATATTTATCAAATATAGATACAATTTCGAAAATTAATAATATTATATTTGCTTAAATACCTGATGTGCTTGTGATCCGGAGCTTAATAATGGAGTATCACAACACCTGACATAGGGACTATGTGAGATAAACGACATGAATTAACGATGTATGGAAAATAATGTTTGCCCAAAAAATTATTTGAAGAAGATAGATGATCATCCACAGTTAAAAGGTGAATTCTAAATAAAATATAAATAACGTGTAAAAAATCATTGTCGTATAGGATACTAATATGTTATTAATACCACTTTAGTACCATAAAATAAATTACTACTGTTAAAATATAACTTGGTCATGACTATACAAGAAGACACAACGATATTGTAAGATGTCTTCGCTTTATGTTGGCAAGAAAATACAATTTCAAAAAAATCAAGAAAATCCGCAGACACTCTGTACAAGAAATAATGGAAAACGAATTCGCGGAGATCAAAGTAGATACAAGAATTAAAACAGACATAAAGTTATCGAATGACAGACCTGATATTTTTGTATATGACAAAAAGAAGAACTGCATCACTCTAATCGAAAATGGCGTGACAAGTATTGATAATATAAACATAGTGGAAAACGAAAAATTGTGAAAATATGACCTGCTAGCATCTGAACTGTCGTTAATATACAAATGCAAGACAAAAATTATCCAATATGTTATAACATGGGACGGTGTGGTGACACGAAATCATAGAAGGTACCTGAAGGAACTAGATGTCACGAACCAGGTTGAGGCATATATTCAAACCTTGGGATTGAGAAAAACCCTTGAATTAATAGGTCTCGAAAGAAGGAGGGGTATTAAAGAAGACTATGGAGAGGAGAAGATAGCCGAAAGTATAAATACACTGTGTGTACAGAGAATCAAGCAAGCTGTGCCTGAGAAAAAAAACTAAAATTACGACTATAAATATAGCCCTTAAATAAAAAATACTATATACCTTCAATTCTCTTAAATATACAGCTGATATCTATTAAATTTCAAGAAAAATTCTCAAAATATTTTGCGCTATAATTTTATGTAGGAATTAGGTATTGAATTAAAACATTAGTAACTGTGGTTTTTCTATTAAATAGCATAGACCGATGTGTATTGGCGCCTATAAAATATATCTTAGGATATAAAATTGAAATAATCATCGATGATTGTATAAACTAATACATGTGATGCAATAAAATATAATATTCTATTGGTTTCATACATTCATCTTTAGACACTGAATGAACATGTGATTATATATGGTTAGGTTGTTTCTGTTCTAAATCTATGTAGATTCCTGAAGACGATAAAAATATATAATTAGATTGTGTTCAGAAACGAAATTTATGTAATACGTTTATATATTTCTCTTCAATTATCAAGTGCGTTTTGAGATCCAAATAATGTGTCCCCTTTTTAAAAATCATCAATAACTTATATTTCTTGCTGAAATATTGTTCCTAAATATAAAGAAAATCTTATTCTTTTTCGAATTTATTTTTATTTATTCATAATAATTTACAAAATAATATAATGTTCCAGATATCGGAAGTTGTCTTATCTTGATCTATTATCAAGCATAAATGTTTTGAAATTCCATCTGGATTCAAATTAATGTTTTTTGATGCTTATATAGCATTAACTATGCTCAAAATAATAATTGCAGCTGTTCAATGTAATTTATTCACAAATTGTTACATTCCAGAGATTTTATTTCTTTATTTTTAGGATGATTTCTTTGATTATTTTTGATTTGTCATTAGTTCTAAAAGCCTCTCCTAATTAAATTTCACTTTATCCATTTTAGATTTTTTGATCAAAATAAATTTTCTTGAAATTTGTAATGTGTTGATTGGAATTTATAAAAGTGAATATGATTTTTAGCTATTTAAATTTTTACGATAAAAAATTTCGATTACACCTAAGAACATGTCTGCTTGGTAATCATTTAGTTTAATAATTATATCATTAAAATCTAACTCGATGTATCTTCTCATTCCAGGATTACGCAAAATTAAAAATTTGTATTTGAGAATAAAATATTATTTTTATTTGTGGATTAAGTTTCCTTTTATCAATTATATATTTTTAGACGTAGTCAGCCATCGGAAATATTGCACAACTCCTTGATACATCTTCCCCTTATCTATCTCCATCAACTTCTCTTAAATGAGTTAATTCAAATGAATTGCGAATTTGAGAATAAATATTTCATAATTTTGTATCTTAGATTAATATAAATCTAAAAATAGAAAATTATAAGATTGGCAATTTTTAAATTTTATGTGATACAAGACAGACATTATCAAATAGAAAAATATTTTTTTAAATAACCAAAGGGGCAAATAATTATATTTTATTAGTTCCAAAGACATTACACAAATTGGATCTTTCTTAATAAAATTCGAGTTAAAAATAGCTAATCGTATCTGGTCAATAGAAAAAGTAATAATTGAATTTTTTGAACTTTGATATATTCAATGAATTAGGAAAACAACAAATTATCCAATTATATATTAAAATAAATAGATAGATTTCTTTTTTGGCTACGAAATTTAATGAATTGAATTTTGAATAAGACATGCTTTCAAATGGGGCTAATTTTTATTGATTAAAATATATCCATTTTCTCCTTTAACATTTATTATTACAAAAATTTTTATTGCTGAGCCCTATAATTTATGTTAGCAATTTTTTGGGCAATACAAGCCATTTACATACGAGCATTAGAAAATACAAATATAAGTGTTGATTTGGTAGAAGGATTCAAGGATGTGGTATTGGACAGCCCATATAAGTCACTTAAATTGGACAATACGCCAATTGTAATTATTTTAGATAAATCCAAGATTAAAGCTTTAAATACAGATATTTCTGTTGTTGAAGATCAAAACACGGTTCGGCCCGAGCCTAAGCATCCCAAATTGTATCTAGAAGAACAGTCGCTTAGTACAAAATGGAAATTAAATAAGTGTAAAGTCAAAGGTAAATGGGAAGATTTTTTTAAAACATTGGACGAAAATATCGAAACAAATACTGAAAATGAACAGCCTGTTGTAGATGAATTGGAGGAAAATAATATTTCTAAAAATTAGATCATAAATTTAATAAATATCTTGTTGTTTTGCAAGTCTTAAATTTTTTGAACAAATTTATTTATTGGGTTCGTATAGAAAAATTAAACAACTCAATGTTTATGGGTTAATTTCGGCATCGTAATTTTTGATTTCTCTTCTGGCTTAACTTAATTGACTTCCCGTTAACACATCATATATACTCTTGGCTATATATCTTTCTCTTATATTTTCTTAAATAACCTTATTTTAAGACCTATTAGTTAAAGAGGTTTCTTCAATCCTATAGTTTTAATATATGCCTCGATTTGGTTTGTGACTTCGAGCTAATAATCAAAAATGATTTTAAATAATTTATGTTAATATGTGGATACAAGTGCAAGAAAAAAATCATATCATATGTTATACCCTGGGACGGATTGATAACACAATATAAAAAAAAATTTTTAATAACTTATATTAATATGTGGATACAAGTGCAAGACAAAAATCTTTACATATGTTATACCCTGGGACGGATTGATAACACAATATAAAAAAAAATTTTTAATAACTTATATTAATATGTGGATACAAGTGCAAGACAAAAATCATTACATATGTTATACCCTGGGACGGATTGATAACACAATATAAAAGGTGGCTGAAAGAGCTCGAAGTAACTAACCAGATTGGGGCATATATACAAACTTTGGGATTTAGAAAAACACTTGAAATAATAGGTCTTGAACGGAGGAGAGGTATTGAAGAAGACTTCTGAGAAGAGAAAATAGCCGAAATTAGCAACACGCTGTGCGCACGAGATATCAAGCAAGTTGTGCTTGGGAATAAAAACTAAAATTATAACGATTAATTTAGCTCTAAAATAAATAATTTTTAATATGTGGATAAATACCAAAAAGATTTTTCAAACAAAAATACCACAGATCCTCAATACACAAACTTATTCTGAACAAGTATGGGTGTTAAACTTATATAAACTAAATCCTTTTTTTATGATTAAAATAGACAGGTAATATGCCCCATATCTTCTAACATCCATATATTTTATAGTAGATAGAACTATGAACAGTAAGGATATATGTTTTCTGGCTCGTAATTATAATAATCAACTCGAATATGCAAAAAAGAGCTATTTCTATATCTATGAATTTATTAGATTGGATATATTCGTTGAGATGAAGGCTCAAATCAATTAATTTGCCCCCAAGATATCTATAGTAACCCTACTGTTCAATTTTCAATTATCCTTTCATTATAATGTCTTTTAAAATCATAAATTATCGCGCCAAAAAAAAAATTTATTGATAACAAAAATGCTCAAATTCATTAAATACGGAAATAAATGGCTATTGAAATAACTTCTATTTATTTTTTTTGCATATTATTAAAAAAAGATAGTTTTGTAAAAAAATATACCCTGTAAGCTATAAATTTAAAGTTAGAGTTAATTTTTATTAAAAATCCATCTTTCATCATTATTAAAAAAAAATATTTACTTTATTTTTTCGTAATTGGTAGTGTTTATATTGTGACACCATTTAATGTGTTTTAAAAAAGCGAAAATAAGTGCATTAATTTTAAAGCAATTTTTATTGTCTTATAATGGCTAAATCGTTGAATATTCATTTTTAAATTAAATTAATTTATGTGCACCGATGAATAAGTATGCATTGTAAACAATTACAAATAATGAATTTTTGTATAAGATAGCAAGCCTATGTGGTAGTTTTTGCGTCAAAAAAGGATAAAGCATGTATTTTTGTGATTATCGATAAAAATGTTTTTTTCTTAAAGATAAATATTTGTGTAATTTACTACATTTTAACTATGGAGATACCTATGTGCAATTATACTGGATTCAAACTTATAAAGTAATTCTATGTAAAATTTTACGCATAGATTATGTCTATTTTTTATTAAACTGATCATGTTTTTTTAACTCTAAAAATTTTAAAATGATAAAAGGGGAAAATATTGGTTATTATTCAATATTAAAAATTATAAGCCAATTTAGGACCATAAAAAATATTCATTTAAAATCAAAATAAAATGTTTCATTCATAATATTGTGGATTTTTGTTGCTTATTCGAACCAAGAACGGGATAATATAATATATTCAAAAAATTTGACATAAGTATGAATAATTTTTCCCCATCGATACTTGAGTTTATATATAGCGATAATAATTTGTCTTTTAAATAAAATAATACGATTTATAAAAGGATATGTATGACCTAACATTTGATCTTATTTTAAGTTGTAACACTCTTCGCCATATATTGAAATTTTTCAATAAATTAAACACAAAGTTTTGCATATTAATACAGTATCTAAGATTCTTTCTAAAAAAAATGCATCATTTATATTTTTTTCTTGTTCAAAACATAAATAAAATATAAAAGCTTGATCAAATAACAAGCACACATTTTACTGCATATTTATAATTGTAAAATAATTATATAAAAGTCTTTTGAATTGGTATTAATTGAATCTTTGCTTTTGCATGTTTTTTATCATTATTTATAATTTTGCATCAATCTTTTGAATTGGTATTAATTGAATCTTTGCTTTTGCATTGTTTTATCATATATTTATAATTTTGCATCAATCTTTTGAATTGGTATTAATTGAATCTTTGCTCTTGCATTGTTTTATCATATATTTATAATTTTGCATCAATCTTTTGAATTGTTATTAATTGAATCTTTGCTTTTGCATGTTTTTTATCATATATTTATAATTTTGCATCAATCTTTTGAATTGTTATTAATTGAATCTTTGCTTTTGCATGTTTTTATCATATATTTATAATTTTGCATCAATCTTATATCAGACTTTTGAATAGGTATTAATTGAATCTTTACTAACATATATTTAGTATACAAGCTCAAATCTAATGCCTTCCTTAGTGAAAGAACCGCATTAAATCTGCGTAACCTACCAAATTTTTTTTTCTTATATCAAGAATGATTTATTCTTAATTTCATGTTTGTAAAAAAAATTGGTATAATAATAAATAAATATTTTTAGCATTAAATTATTCATTGTTAGCTACATAAAACTTGCTCGAATCTCTGTATAGTCAATTGAACCAACCTCCTCATAACATTTTGCGTCTCTAATTGTTTTTTAGGCGCTAAAAATTTCCTAAATATAATTCTTTACGTAATCATAAAAATCACTAAGAAGAGAGCTTCGGATAAAAATTTTAGACACTATATAACAATCAATTTATCCATAAATAAGTGAATATTTAGATAAACCGATACAAATCGAAATCAATAACTTTTATGTCTGGTTTTATCATGACACATTGATATCTTTTACGAAGATTTATCTTAATATAAGTATAAACAGGGTGGTAGTTAAATTTATCTTGTAATATTATAAATGAGCCATTTTAAAAAGCGCTATCACAATTTTTTATCTTTTTTTGAAAACATTCTTATACATAATTCATGTATACCCAAACTTCAATAAAGTTTAACTGATAAAAACATTTTAATGCCCATTCAATGTAATCAATTTACCTTGAATTTTCAATTTTTCACAGAATATTGATCGTATATTTTTAATTTAATGTTCTTTTATTTAGTTTAGATACTTATTTCCATAGATATTTAAATAATTTAGCATGTCTATACCGGGGAATACATGATTACTTATATATCATGGTTTCTCGAAATTTTTCGTAACTTCAAGATATAAGATTGAAAATTATAGACATACTTGTGTATAATTTTTGCTTTTTAATTATAAGTACAATAATATTACAGAGTTTATACGGCTACTTTATTGCAATTTAACTTATAGCTAAATAATAAGAAGAGATTAATTATTTGGATGAGAGAGTCGACTTATCTGTATAAATTGATCATATTTACTCAAATTCTAAGGGTTTTTTTAAGTTTTGTTTCTTTAGTTAGATATTTTATGTGTGTACTTATCTTTATTCAATTCTCACAATTTATATACGAGAAAATATATGATAAACTTCGAGGAAGTGAAACATTATATATGAGGAATAAGTTTTGAATTTTCCAAGCAATAGCACTATATATTTCGTTGTTTTTAGATCTCTGAATATTCGAGTTCTTATACTTTTGAATAAAATAATAAAGTTTCTAATTTTTTTTAAAATATGTTTGAAAAAATAATGCATATATGGTTAATGTAATATTATATTGTCTTGAAAGCATTGTAATGTGAAAATTACAGGTTTATGACACACTAACATCTTATAGATAGCAAAAATGTATCTTTTACAAATATTTGATGTAAAATGTATAGGTTTGTATTATAACATTTCTAAGAACAACTGAATAAGGCAATAAAAACGCTTTTGATATGTTTTTACCCCATAGAGTAAATAAGCTTATTGAATATCATCTTAAAACTATATTTTCATTAGAAAAATCTTGTTTCTTGTAACTATGTAATATTTAAATATAAAGTTATCTATAAATTTTGACAAAATTTTGCTGAATTTTTTTGCTTCTGTCGTAGTATTTACCTACATTTTATAAAATATAATTTTATTTGCTATGTAATGTTTATTCTTAGTTGAAAAAATTATAGAAATTAGCATAATGAATTCAAAAAAGTGATTTTATCTAATTCTTACTTCAATTTTTATTTTTGGGATATAAGTGGTATAGTAGAAATTTTAAAAACAAATGGTAAAACCAAAGTACATTTGTATATACTTATCATAATCATCTAACTTTACTCTATTTTCTATTGAAATGAAAAAAATGTTATCTAATAATTTTGTATAAATTCAAGCTCACTCAGTTTTAATACTTGTTAAATTTATTTGAAGATATCTTTTTACAACTTTGAATCCGCGGTTTCAATAAATTTAAATTATATGTAGAATTTTGTTTACGATATTATATCAGAATTATCTAAAATACGTTACTAAAGTTGTATTGTTAGAAAAACAAATTACATTATAAATTTTATTCATAGTATATCGCTCAAAATTAGTTCAAAGTGAAATTAAATTTTAAGGTGAATAAGATATGGGTAATTTATTTGGAAAGGACATAGTATAATGATTGACTAGTTATATGTGTAGTCTGCAAATTTTTATATGCAAAATCAAAACACATAAATATCGAAATAAATAAGGAAAAAATTATATTTATCTTATTTTATATCATCTGGGGAATATTATATAGTCAAGAGATTATGCTGTATTTGAATATTTTTTTTGTTTTAGAAGAATTATATATGTAAAAAAATGACATTTTATTTGGTTTAAGTGTTATAATTTTGTAAAAGGTATGTTTCTTTTAAGTGAATATAAAACGAAAAATTAATATGAATGTGATGCATGTTTATAATTCAAATATATTTTGTAATTTTAAGGGTGTTTTTATAATTAAAATGGTATTGCAAAGAATAAATTTCAAAGGCATTATATTTAAATAATATAAAGAAGTGCAAAATTCAAAAAATAGGTTAAATATCGCATTTTGTAATTTTAAGGGTGTTTTTATAATTAAAATGGTATTTCACATAATAAATCCAATGGGTATTGTATATTCATAATACAAATAAGTGCAAAATTCAAAAATATAGGTTAAATATCACATCTTGTAATTTTAAGGGTGTTTTTATGATTAAAATGGTATTTCACATAATAAATTTAAAAGGCATTATATTTAAATAATATAAAGAAGTGAAAAATTCAAAATATAGGTTAAATATCACATCTTGTAATTTTAAGGGTGTTTTTATAATTAAAATGGTATTGCAAAGAATAAATCCAATGGGTATTGCATATTTATAATATAAAGAAGTGCAAAATGCATGCTTATAATTCAAATATATTTTGTAATTTTAAGGGTGTTTTTATAATTAAAATGGTATTGCAAAGAATAAATCTAATGGGTATTGCATATTTATAATACAAATAAGTGCAAAATTCAAAAATATAGGTTAAATATCACATCTTGTAATTTTAAGGGTGTTTTTATAATTAAAATGGTATTTCACATAATAAATTTAAAAGGCATTATATTTAAATAATATAAAGAAGTGAAAAATTCAAAATATAGGTTAAATATCACATCTTGTAATTTTAAGGGTGTTTTTATAATTAAAATGGTATTGCAAAGAATAAATCTAATGGGTATTGCATATTTATAATATAAAGAAGTGCAAAATGCATGCTTATAATTCAAATATATTTTGTAATTTTAAGGGTGTTTTTATAATTAAAATGGTATTGCAAAGAATAAATCTAATGGGTATTGCATATTTATAATACAAATAAGTGCAAAATTCAAAAATATAGGTTAAATATCACATCTTGTAATTTTAAGGGTGTTTTTATAATTAAAAGGGTATTTCACATAATAAATTTCAAAGGCATTATATTTAAATAATATAAAGAAGTGAAAAATTCAAAAATATAGGTTAAATATCGCATTTTGTAAAAGGGTATTGGAAATTTAAATATGTTACTATTTGTAATTTAAGAGTATTATATATGATAATAAATTCGAGATAATTTTTTAATTTTCTTAAGAATTTTCTTGTTGGCTTTCCTTATTTCCGCTGTCTTCGCTTTCGAATCTTTCCGGACTTTTATTTCCTTCGTTTTTATCGCTTACTCCGATTTTGATATTTTTTATGGTATCGATGAATTCGCTTGATATTTTATTTGGGCATATTTGTATGGAATGGCTGTTTTTAATGAGTATAGCGATGTACTGCTTATATAATTCGAGTTTTTCATCTGTTTTAATGTTCAGAGATTTTTCGAGAGCCTTCTCCAAATATTTATTATTAATGCACGTGTCATCATTATTATTACTTTCAAGATGGGCTTCATCGATATTATGGTTGTTCTTTTCATTGAAGTGAATGTAATTGTCGTGGTTTTTTATTTCAATTATCGGTGATTTAATATTGTTAGCCTCAATAATAGATCGGATACTTTTAATGGTTATTAGTATGTCGTCGAAAAGGCCCGTATCTTTAAATTCTTCCATGTCTTTAATTTCAGGGAAACGTTCGATTGTTATTGATGTTTGATCCTTGTCTGATTTTATTCTTTGGAATATTTCTTCTGTTATAAATGGCATAAATGGATGGAACATTCTTAGAATATCTTTAAAGATGCCTAGAATAAATTTATTATTCTTTTTATGCATTTTTTTATGAATTTCAATGTAAGTATCGCAGAATTCGTTCAAGAATAGTTTGTGAATTGCTTGAGTTGCCAGCATTAAATTAAATGATTTGAAGGATGATGTAAGAGATTCTATGCAATCATTTACTTTTTGAAGGATCCAAATATCATGAATTTTCAGCTCTTCAATATCAACATTATTATTCTTACTTTTTTTAATATTGATATCACCTTTGTTATTGATATTATTATTCTTACTTTTTTTAATATCATTATCACCTTCGTTATTGATATTATTATTCTTAATGCTATTTTCACTTTCCTTAGAATCATTACTTTTCTCAATATTATTCTCACAATATTTCACATCCTTATTATTACCTTGCATAGTTACAAACTTAAACGCGTTCCATAGTTTATTGCACATTCTTCGATACCCTTCGATTCTTAAAATATCGAGGTTGAGATCTTTGATGCCACTAACATATGAGCATAGCCCAAACCTTAAAGCATCGGCGCCACATTCACGAATACCTCTAGGGTAGTCTGCTTTAACCGCCTTAATGCTTCTATTAAGTTCTTCTTCAGTTATGTAACCACCTTTTTTAGATTCTTTTAAATTATTAATAATATCATTTTGTTTTATTCCTTCAATGAGGTAAAGTGGATCGATTACGTTTCCGAGACTTTTAGACATTTTCTTTCCATGTGCGTCTCTTACTATTCCATGTAACAATACAGTTTTAAATGGAATTTTGTTGGTTAGTTCTAGACTCATCATTACCATTCGAGATACCCAGAAGAAAAGGATATCATAGCCTGTTTCGAGAATGGATGATGGAAAGAAATTTTCGAGATCTGTTTGTGAATTTAAGTCTTGATTTGGCCATCCAAGAATTGCGAATGGCCATAATCCAGATGAGAACCATGTATCAAGAACATCTTCATCTTGAATCAGTTCTATGTAAAAGTCTCTATATTCAAATAGTATTTCTGGGACTAGATCGTTTGATGTATCTTTAGGATATATTTCTTTAAAATGGCAGCCGGATTTTATAGCAAAGGGGGAAGATGGTTTTAGTAATGGAGAAGATGCCTTTTCCATGATCATGGGTTCACGTTCAATAAAAGAAACTTTACTTCCTTTTCTTCTACTAATATAACACTTCACTCCTTCATCATTACCATTACTTTGGTCAGTACTGGTATGCTCAGTTGTATCATTATCGTTCAATAAATCAATATCTTTCAATTTAGTAATACATTCGGTTGTATCATTATTGCTTTGATTATTATCGTTCAATCTATCAATATTGTTCATATTATTAATATCACCATCATTATCTTTAAATTTAGTAATATCACCATCATTATCTTTAAATTTAGAAATACATTCGGTTGTATCATTATTGTTTTTATTATTAATAGCTCCATCATTATCTTTAAATTTAGTAATACATTCGGTTGTATCATTATTGCTTTGATTATTATATTTATTGGGCGGAATAGTCCCCTTGTATTTTCCAATAAATACCCCCGTATTTTTCAATTTAGAAAAATTAGATTCAAGGACAATAATAGTCTTTTCAATAACATCTTTCCTATTTCTTCCAACAATCCAACCCATTCTTTCACCGCCTACCCATACCCTATAACCAGGAATACGATGACCCCACCATAGCTGCCTACTCAAACACCAGTCTCTAATATTACTTAACCAATTAATCCAAGTCTTAATACATTCTGGTGGATGTATTTGTAGTTCACCATCTTGTACAACCTTTATTGATTTATCTGCAAGATCTTTCATCTTCATGAACCATTGTTTTTTTATCATCGGCTCTATTATGTCTTTTGAGCGGGAACATCTTGGAAGAGACTGTGGTGTGCACTCTTCTTTAATAAAAAGGTTTAAGGATTTCAGTATATTCATTACTTGAATACGTGCTTCAAATCTTGGCATACCGTCCAGTAATAAAACGGATTTCATGCAGTCCCTATCTTTTGTATTCTTTATATCATTAATATCTAAGTCATTTGGATTATTGGCATTAAAGCCCATTTCATTATTTTTATGTAAGTTATTATCACCAGTATTAAATTTATCATCAACACTTAAGATATTGGTATTAGTACTTAGTTCATTATTTTTACTCATGGTATCGGTATTCAATATGGATATTTCCTTGAAGGTAATTCTATTTTTAGCATCCATGATAGTAATACCTTTAAGATTATGTCTCCTCCCGATTTCAAAATCATTAAAATCATGACTAGGGGTGACTTTAAGAACACCTGTACCAAAATCAATTTCACAAGCTTCATCATACACGATTGGTATAAGTTTTCGTGTAAGAGGATTTACGGCCATATAATCTTTCAAGGTTTCTTTTCTTTTATCTTCTGGGCTAAGTGATAATGCTGTGTCACCGAGGATAGTTTCGGGTCGGGTTGTAGAAACTGGTAGATGCTCGAGTGCATTTATATCACCTAAATAAAATTTATCATCACCATTTATACTGGTAAAAACTATATTGGAATCTTTTGTGTTATCACCACAACTCAAATTAGTATTTTTTAAGTTTTCAGCACAGTTTAAATAAGTATCCTTTGCATTTATACTACAGCTTAAATTAGTATTTTTTAAGTTTTCACTACAGTTATAATTAGTATCCTTTTCATTAATACTACAGTTTAAATTATTATTGTTTCTTGCATGAATATCATTTGAGGTAATATTAATAATAGGATACTTAAAATAGTATAGAATCCCAAACTTATACTCCTTACCATCCACAAGAATATTCTGACCCGGTTTAACTTCTTCATTTACAACCTCAAGATCACTAAGAGTAGTCCCAAGCTTACCACACCAATTAACCATCTTAGCATCTCTATAAATTTTACCTCTATCATACAAAATTGTAAAGGCTTCTGTTACACTTTGTGAATACCCCGCATCAAGTGTAAACCTCTCACGCGTCTTATCTAAACTTGCCCCCATTCGTTTCATCTGATCAATTATACGCGACCCACACTTTTCTTTCCACTTCCATGCCTCCTTTATAAATTCATTTCGGGTCATGTCTTTTCGTGACTTCCCCTCTGAAATTAACTTCTTCTCCACCACAGCCTGTGTTGCTATTCCTGCATGATCGGTACCTGGAATATAAACTGTTCGTTTTCCTGTCATTCTATGGTACCGAACGAGTGTGTCCTGAATTGCTAACATCATCGCGTGTCCTATATGAAGTGAACCAGTAACATTTGGTGGTGGAAGAGGAATAACAAAAGCCTCCATCTCATTATGATCCTTATTATATTCATCATTTATAGTACCATATGAATTATCAGCACCATCAATATGTGTATCATTTATGTTATCAGTACCTCTCATTCCAATACCATCAGCAGTAAGCGTATTATTGTTATATTCAGGCCTAAAGAACCCCATCTTCTCCCACCATTCTGACCATCCATCCTCAACATACAAAGGATCATAAGAAGATGGACAATAACTAAGATCTTTATACTCTCCATTAACACATCGCGTAAAATCAACCCCACTAACAATATCATTCATTCCTTTGACCGGTGTACTCACAGAACTACCAGCAATATTCTCCTTAGTAACATTCTTTAATTGCTTGCTATTGTACTTTTCAAGTTTCGCCGCTTTCTTTTGCTCTTTTAAAAGTTTACGATCATGCATTATTTTTTCGTTTAAAAAGGGCAATGCATAAAATTAATGCTAGTAGAACTATAATCGATGTAATTAATAATTTTCGCATAGAATGATATGGAATTGCATAAAATTGTTTTTATTGCTCATAGAATGAACATAAAATAGTAATAAAGTTTATTTTCATCGGTGTATTAATGTAATTAAAATTTAAAGTATCGCGCACAATTCATTTAATAACAATCATATCAAAAAAGATATGAAACACACATAATATGTGTTTAATCAATTATAACACATAAAATTCATTTTAATAATCCATGCCATCACGTAAAAATGATATAAAACAATTATAGTATTTATATTAATGGTATCACACAATCTATCATTTTAAACGAAGCACATAAAATAATACTAAAAAGTTATAGCCTTTTATTAATATCACATAAAATTTCATTTTAATAATCCATGCCATCACGTAAAAATGATATAAAACAATTATAGTATTTATATTAATGGTATCACACAATCTATCATTTTAAACGAAGCACATAAAATAATACTAAAAAGTTATAGCCTTTTATTAATATCACATAAAATTTCATTTTAATAATCCATGCCATCACGTAAAAATGATATAAAACAATTATAGTATTTATATTAATGGTATTATCACACATTTCATTATTTTAAAAGAAGCAAATAAAATGATACTAAAAAGTTATAGCCTTTTATTAATATTGTATACAATTGTAGTATTTTTTATTCAAGGGCTATATTTATAGTCGTAATTTTAGTTTTTGTTCTCAGGCAGAGCTTGCTTGATTCTCTGTACACACAGCGTATTTATACTTTCGGCTATCTTCTCCTCTCCATAGTCTTCTTTAATACCCCTCCTTCTTTAGAGACCTATTAATTAAAGGGTTTTTCTCAATCCCAAGGTTTAAATATATGCCTCAACCTGGTTCGTGACATCTAGTTCCTTCAGGTACCTTCTATGAAGTATTGTATACAATTAATATTAATCATCTATACCATCATGTAAAAAGGATATAAATCAATTGTCGTAATTATATTAATGGTATCACATATTTCATTATTTTAAACGAAGCACATAAAATGATAGTAAAAAGTTAAAGCCTTTTATTAATATCACATAAAATTGATTTTAATCATACATCGTGTAAAAATGATCAAAAAAATTGTAGTATCTATATTAATGGTATCACACATTTCATTATTTTAAAAGAAGCACATAAAATGATACTAAAAAGTTATAGCCTTTTATTAATATCACATAAAATTTCATTTTAATCACCATCATGTAAAAATGATATAAATAAATTGTTGTAATTATATTATGGTATCACACATTTCATTATTTTAAAAGAAGCACATAAAATGATACTAAAAAGTTATAGCATTGTATTAGTATCGCAAACAATTCATTTTAATCTTCTATCGTATCACGTAAGAATGATATAAAACTATTTTGCTTAATCATAAGTATCACAAAATTCATTATTTTAATCATTCGTAGCATCTGTAAAGAGAAAATAAGATAATTCTTGTATTTAGCAAACGGTATAAATCATTTTGAAAAAAAATATTTAAGATAATCAAATACAACACACAATTTACTTCATTTAATTATAATATTAAAATCAGCAAAAGGATTTTGAACATGAAAAAAACCTTTTTTTGTATGATTTATTATCCCTAGTATCGTTCTTTCTCGGAAAAAAAAATTATACTGATGTATCGTTTAAATACCATGATTAAAATATATTATGATTCAATTAATCCGTTAATAAAATAAACAGTACATCAAATAAATAAAATATATTTTAATTAAATTTTTGTGATAAATTCTTACTATCTTGCTTCCTAAACCACAATTAAAACTCAAAATAGAATATTAATCGCGTATTTGCATAATTTTTGTTTCTATAAATAAATATTCTCATAAAAAAATCCCTTTTTTTAGATAATCCATGTGGTGTAAATAAATGAAAACTTGATTTCAATAAATCATTCTGAAATTATTGTATGAAAAATCCAATCAAATTTTTAAAAAATATACATTTATTTTAAATTACTAAGCTCAGATAACATTAATTTATAATTGTTTAGATTTTATGTAAAACTTATTAAAGAAACACACACAAAACTACTAAAATTATTGTACACATTTGGACAAAAAAAACCAATCCTTAGATTTATTCGCATAATCATGTATAATATTATTTTTTTTGATATGCTTCAAATATTATATTAAATTTTTGTGACTTTTTGCTTTCGTTGAATTTTCTATCGAGAAATATTTAAATATCTTTAAAAAGCTTTGTAATACATTAAAACCTTCTTAAAAATAATAATTGCTACTATGATTTTTTAAAATACATAAAATATAGTAGACTAATTTAAATACTATTGATACTTTTTATAAAAATATTTAGATTTTGTAAATCCTAAATTGAATACAATATAATTTATCAACTTAATTACTGTAGATACCTCAAAAAAAATTGTATATAATTTAGATCAAGAATATAAAATAGAAATAGTTCTATGTTAACCTAAAAAGGTTTTTTTGGAAGAAGTCTAAATGATTTTGTGTCTCATTATATTGCCCTAAATATCCAAAAAAAAATATTTAAATTGACTAAAATTATTCTCAATTTACTTAATATCAAAAAATATGCAAATTTTTTATATAAATAAGCAGAATCTTGATTTGCATAATTCACAAATACAATATTTTTTATAAAGGTTATGATCAAATCATACAATCTTAAGAATTACACACAGCGAAATTAAAAAAAAATTGTTTTATGTGAATCATTTTTTCTGTGTATTTTAGTTGGATTATTAATACTCAATCTACACATCTAAAAAGAATAATAAAAGTTGATTGTCATTAAACACGAAAATGTTTGAAAGTAAAACTTAAAAAATATTAATAGGAAATAATATGGTGTTATATATAAATAAAAAGATTAAAAATAATGTATGTGTGTTCCCGAAAAATAACATTAAAGGATTGGATATTCACTATGTCTCGGGAAGGCTAATATAATATAAAGATTACTCATATTTATTTTAAAAAAATATATAAGTTTTAATTTGGCCATATGAGAAGAATATAATCTAAAACGCGTTCTTATACTACACTAATTATCAATGATTGAAATATAAAACATATAATCTAAAACAGAGCCTTAAACTACATCAATTCTAAAAAATATAAATAGTTTTACAAGTGATTAGAATGTAATATAATCTAAAACAAGTTCTTACACTACACTAATTATTAATGAATGAAAATTTAAAGAATATAACCTGAAAAGAGCGTTAAACTACATAAATTTCAATAATATATTGAGTTTTACAAGTATTTAGAGAAGGGTATAATTTAAAAAAAGTGTTGTAAACTACACTAATTATTAACTTGTAATTTTATACTTTAGAAGTAATAAATACACCTTTTAAGAATTATATTTTAATTCATATAAATAAATCAAATAAAACTGTATTCTGAATATTTTCAATTTTCTTAGTGCACTAATATATTTAAAAGAGTTTTTTTATATATTTTACTTTTTTTACACATTTTGGATTCTAAAATCATTAAAATTAAAAAAAAAAGTACATTAAAACTTTGAAATTCTTATTTAGAAATTAACATAGAAAGTAATTTTAAATTACATGATCATTTCTTGATTCTTATGCTAACATATTATTTCGCAGCTAAGATTATATGGTAAATACTCATATCTTTTATATATTTATGCTTCATAAATTTTTAAATTCATGCATCAAAATTAGTTTTTACTGTCTTTTTTAGAATCGACTCGCCTATTTTTTGGAAAATTAATGGTATGGCATTGTTTTTTAAGGCACTATAACTGTTTTTCATTCATTTACTTAAATTTTTGTATATTTTATATGGTATTTATTGTTTAAACCTTTGATATTTACACAAAACTATTTCTTTAGTCAATTTTTTTGGTGTTAATTTGGTTTTTTACAACTTAAATTTGTTCAAGCCAAACTTTAATTTCTTAGCTCTGCCGATTTGATCAATACTTCTTTCAATCTTCTAATATTTACAATCTTAATCTAGGAATAATCTTACTTCAAAGATTTACTATTCAAGTGCCGATCTCAATAATATTGTTAATGTGTACGCTTTCTATCCAGTTGGCATTTCAAAGTCGTAAAATAATCTTAATGTCATTTTATAACCCCATAACCCTTTTATATTTTGTGTATTCTGGTTAATTGTTAGTAATCGGTTATTATTTACCAGTTATATCATTATTTATTCATTTTATTATTTACAATATATATATATATGTTATTCACCCCTTTATATTAAACAAATAAAATAGTTGGATAATAAATCCATGCATTTTTAATAAAACAAAAAATTTCAACGTGTTTTTTTATCTAAACATAAATAATTACACTAATGAAAATTTATATGTGTTCTATACGTAAAATATTCCCTGTGTTTGTGCGAAAAAAATTCTTATGTCATAAGATACTTACAAATTTAGTAAATTCATACAATAATTGTACATTCTTAATAATAACAAATATTGTATATTTAAACAGCTTATTTTTTTAAGGAAATAGTGTTGAAATATGTATAAACTGCCCGATAAATATAAAATAAAAATATGATAAAACATGAAAGACAGTGCATTTTTAAATATTTATATAAAAATTTGTTCTGTTGTTAAGCGAAATTTATAAGATATGTAGTTGCATATTTTTTTTATTGTACGCTATTTTGTTTTTCAATACTTTTGATGATCATCACAAAATCTCCTTTTTGAGCTATATTATTTATAAAGATATGATGAGCGCTTTTTTGTACTATATTATTTCACTAGAATACTTAATTATAAATATAAATAACCAAAAATGTGTTCACTGTGGGTCTATTTTGCAACCATATTATTTCAGTCCATTACAAAATTATAAATATTAAAATATAAAAACGTTTTTAGTGTGGATGCGATTTTTAACCATATTATTACATTCGAATACGTAATTATATATTAAAATCTATTCATGGTCTAATTGGTTTTCGACTATTTTTTTCACTCTGAACTATTTAAACATAAAAATTTGCTTATGGTAAATTATTTTACAAGTATATGATATCAGCCATATACAGAAATAAAAATATAAGTTATTCATGGTATATTTTACATTAATACAGTATTTATAATATATGCAAATGTTTATTGAAAAAAATGCCCCATTTTATCTTATAATCTATAGATATAAAAGTAATTTCATGATAAGACCAAACCGAAATTGTTTTTATCTGATGAAAGGAGTATATTTAAATATAAATATCAAACAAATTATCCATAAAAAATGGCTATTGTTGAAAATTGTTTAAAATATGCGGCAAATGAGGGGGGTGACGCTCCACTGAATCGAAATCCATTATGTAAAAAATCACAGTCTGAAGAAAGTACAAGTGGCATTTATAACACACGAATGAGCAAGAAAAACTGCATAAAATATCTTAAAATTTATTTTAATTATGAACCTTCTCATAGAAAACTAACATTGTTTAATTTTTGGAATTATAAATCCAACTTACTGCCTAAAAAATCGATATTATGCAAATTGGTCCATTATATGTACAATTCGCGTGCATTCCTGTGCGAAGGAATTTCTAGATGTGCAGGTAAATTCACAGAAACTAAGAAAATTAGAGAATATTTGAACAGAAACGAAATTTTTGATTTTGAACAAAATTCTCCATATGAACTTATCAACGGCATCAAAGAATATATTTTTAAGGACTTAAATGGATGTTTAAATGATGGTGCCCGACATATGGTCGTTAATATTTCAAATGATAAAATTCAACAACGCACTGGATTGTTTGTATCTTGCATGGTAAATATATTAGGGGATGAAAACGGCTTTTTCCTTATTTATATTCTCAAAGTTCTTGGATATATCTCTAAGATGGGGGCTATCAACAAAATGAATAGCAAAAGCTTATCTATTATTTTTGTACCTGTTTTACTTGGAGAAAAAAATTTCAAGAAAATAGCTCTTGATGATCATAAGAAGATTTGCCTCGTTTTTGAATTGATTATCGAAAGTTTTAAATAAAAATAAACTAACGTATTTTAAATTGATATATCTGATTACCCACCTACATCATATTTTGTATCTTCGTTTTAAGGCTCTTATATTCATATGACTTCCCGCGTATGATTTGAAATATCAGTCAAAGCCAGGGAGAATCAATTTTTTTGCAAGCACTAAATAATATTTTTATAGCTGTATTTTGTATTTTAAGAACAGTTTGGCTATAATTCAGATGTTTTATATGAATATAAAAGTAATATATCTTCATCATATCATATTATAATAAAAGCCACATCTAGTCTATATTCATGTTTTCCTGCGCGTCTACACTAATCAATATATTATTGTATAAACACTAAAAGTGCACATGTAATCTATAGTGAGAGCTTAAAATGTACAGCTACTAATACATTATCGGAAAAAATAAAATGTAAAGAATATAAAAAGAGCTCGTAGCGGGATAGAAAATTTATTCGCATTATTTAGATATATGAAATTTAAATATATTTGCCGCGTTAGAGACATAAAAATAAAAAAGCTTATTTTAGAACAAAATTTAATAGCTGATATAAGGTAGTTTGAATTCTAAAAAAATATTATAAATTATATACAAGTATTTCATTCTTAATTATCTTGATTTTATAGTTAAATCTAATAAAATACCAGTAAAAAAAAATTATATCCATGATTTATAAAATCTTGTAATAAAAAATTTTCAATATATTTTGTATGAAATGCTTTGTATCATGATTTTCATATACTCGCATCAAAATCTAAAATTTGCTTTGAAAAACTATACATTTTAATAATTTTACGGCATACAACATACGTTAAAACTGATACACTTCTATACATGAATAAAATAATTTTATGGTTAAAAAATAAATATTTCCGAAATTTTGACTTCTGATTCAATTGATGCTATCATCGCACTAAAAAATTGGCCATGCTTCAAATGATATTGACTGAAAATAATATAAATTTTATCATCTCATTTTTAATGTATAGAGCATAATTTAAAGAACATTTGCATAAATTTTACAAAAATTTAAAAGAAAAAAATACCTTTTATGATTATTAATGTATTATTTAGTGAATTCTATGATATTATGTTTCAGGTATTATCATGAAAATTTATTGTAGGGTATTAAATTAATAAATACGTGAAAAAAAGATTAATTTGGGTTTTTAGATATTAAATTTCTATGCTATACTATTTATGCAAAAACCCTTGCTTAATTAATGAAATATAAAGTTAATTGGCGTAAAAATAACCAATAGCTCTTAATGAAACAGAATATACTTCTAAGGCAATTTATATTGGAATTAATTAAACGAGTAGGTTTTATGGCCTGAACACTTTAAAAATATTAACAACGAAATAAAACTTATAAGAAAAATATTTTATTTTACCAAAACGACCATTTTTTTTAATATCATGGTGTGGCGAATGAAAGCAATTGTCTTATCATCTTAAATATCAACTTAACACATATAAAAAATACAATGACATACTTGAAATATAAAGAAAACAAGATCATTTTTTAACTGAATTCAATTAGGATATCACAATAAAAATGCATTTTTTATTATTTTCATCTTTATTATTTCTCTAGATCTCCAAATATAGCATCAATAAAATATATGCTAATATATGGAGTCTTATACATATTCTTTAGTTATTATAAGCTAATGGTATTACGTTTCTTTGTTTATCCTAACATTTTATAAGCATTTAGACGGCTAATTTTTAAATATCAGTGTTTATAAGTTGTTTTTTCCTATCCAAAACCATATCTATTCAAAGAAAGATTATATTTTTTGTTTTTTTATTATGAGAGCGCTAAGTAAACCGTTTTAAATTTTGTTATAATCAAATGAAGTTATCTAGGCCATGGTGTACGAAATTATGTAAAATAGGCTAAAAAAATTGAGAGAAATACATAATATCTAGCATTTCATGGCAATTATATGACCATGAAAAGTAAATTCTGCACATATTTACATTTAATGTAAATCCTATGTAAAATATAAACAGGTCATGGAGGGTTTAAGAACGATAAAGTCCGTTTTCGAATTCCAAATTCCCTGCACTTAATATTTTCAAGAAATAGATATATTTAAAATAATGACAGAAGATAAAAAACATCACATTAATAATTTATTTCAGAGATAATCTAAAAAAAACGAAAAATCTTTTATAAATTGAAATTCATTAAGGTAATGTTTTTTTTCCTTTTAAGCAAAAAAGATTAACATTAATAATTTATATCATACGGCAATTCCAAAAAATGAAAACTATTTATAAATTTTAATATTATAAAAAAATACTTTTTATTTTTATAATGAAAAAACTTTCGATGATATAATGCCCTATTTATATATTTATTTTCAAAATTGTTATGATATCTTATGTCATTATATTTTAGTCATTATAAGTTTTAAAGTACTTCCTTTATATAGTCTTTTAAACAACTCATAAAATGACCATCTACGTTATCCTTTGGATCACATTTGCAATCCACCCGTCTCGAAGGCGAGGTTGGACAGTGTTGAAATATGTTGTGTCTATACCCAATATCTTCAAAAAAATGTACACCTTCTTTTCCAAGAAATAGGCTAGCTGCTATGGAGTGTATAGGGGCGTCACCCCATCTTTCATAATAGAATCCCCCCTTTTTGTCAAGAAACTCAAAATATTTTTCATAAAACTCACTTCTAAAAAATTGAAAACTAGCTATCTCAAAATTTGACCAAAAATGGCATCCGTTGTATATCCTCTTGTCATCTAAAATAAAGCTTAGTATTTCATAGTTTTTAAAGGTGGCCTTATTCTTTTCCAAAAATTCTAATGTGGTATTCCACAAAGAAGGTATCGTTTCCATAAACTCTTTGACTGATATCACAAAGCCATATTTTTTATTATTCTCCCGCAAAAATGTAAATGGATCATAATTCATTTTGCAAAAAAAGTTTACATCTGGCTCGATTCGCCAATAATAGTCATATTTTTTGACAAGATCATGCTTGTAAAAAAACCCGCTGAAAAACCGACACATGTTTCTATAGCTTAAGGAACCTCCATATATTATGTTCATTTCTTCTATTTTTTTCATCTCTTTCTGGGCTCTATTCATATCGATCCATGGTGGAGGTCCCCATTGTTCCCGTGTTAAAATACCAAATTCTGCTGAAGTTGAAATTACAGACTTTACCTTTGTCTTAAACTCTTCGGTCCACTGTACATCATTGAGAAAAACATATGGATATCCATATTTTTTATTGAATGTTTCTTCAAACTCTTTTAAGGATGATGAAATTCCGTTAGCGTCCTCATTTCGGCAAAGTATCAATATTACTGCATTTTCCTTTGTGTATATATACCCTAGTATGAATATGTATCGAAACAGCATTGTGGTAAAATCGATCAAATTACATTATTGTATCCCTTAAACGGATCTAATGTGAAACCATGTTTTGGATTTATATTATAAATTATCTATTAATTTATTATAATAATTAGATGAATTTGTATAATGTTTTTATTTTGTGATTCATAGCATTATGTATTAAAATATCATATCAGCTTATTTCTAAATTTTTTGTCGATAAAAAAATCAATCTATTGGTTGCGGTACACTAGAGAATTGTGCACACTAAAAATCTATAAGGTTTATGAATGGCCAAATAATAAATATCGAAAGTAAAGTTTTGAATGCATATAACCCGAGAATATAAGCTGTTTTTTAGGGACTTAAATAGAAAACATATTAAAATCCATGCCCTGGTTCTATCTTTTCCGCCGATTCGTCTAATTAATTTTAATCAATAAAAAGATTATCAGGTTATAAATTTTCCAAATATTCTTAAACAATTTTAAATTGAACAAATAACCGGGCTTTTTCGAGTTTTAGAATGTAATTGGTTACCTCTATTCAAACTAAGGAAAAAAAAAACACATATTAGATTTTCTTGACCTTTTATGATATAATATTGTATATACCAACTTAATAATATAAAAAAAGTGGTAGATAAAATAATTGCAAGAGGAATTCAATAAAATAAAATTGTATTTTATCTTATGTTTTAGATTTGATAATAGATTTAGGTAAATTAAATTTAGTGATGAAAAAGATGATATATATCTAATCATTGAAATTATTTTTTTGATCAGATTCATTAAGTCCAATGATTTGACATGTTAAATTTTAATTAATTGATAGATTATATGATTTTTTTAAAAAAAAACATTTTTTTAATATATTTTTTGCGAAATTTCAGCAATTTACAACATTATGCGATGTTTGAAAATAAAATAAAATCCAAAAAACTCGCAAATACATAAGAAATATTTCGTCTAAAATAATCGGCCCTCATCAACAAAAAATTTAACCTGATTTTTTTAGTTTTACGAAAAAATACCTTTGCTTTCTATATTGTTTGGATTTAATATGTTTATTAAAATTGAAGTGTGGAAAACGTAAAAGTTTAGAAAATTAACATACCTTTTATCCTTTAATTATAATAATTCGAAAAATACATACCAAAATACGTATTTATGATTTATTATAGAAATAAAATCTTAAGTGCTATTATTCGTGATTTAAGTAAATATATTCAGCCTTATAAATTTAAACAGTCGTGTATACTTGTGATCATAAGGATTGTAAATAGAATATACATGTTAAACATGTGATATTACAATAATTTTCTCGTGATCTGGCAAAATATCGGTATACGAATCGAGATAATTAAAAAAGCGTCAAAACACCATATTGAATACGAATAATCTATTAACAAGATATTATTATAGCGTTAACATGAATATTTTCTTATAATTAAATGTTAAATCAGGGGTTTTACATTCATTGTAAATTTTTTTTGTTTTCAAAAATATATTGAAGAAATATAAAGACAAAACATTTAATATTTGTGCATATAAAATATTTTTTTTAGATAAACATTTAGTATTTGTACATATAAAATATTTTTTTTAGATAATCATTTATTTTTCATCTAGCTGTGCTGAAAAAGTAAATTCAGATTGATCCATGACTGCAATAATTGAGAACATAAATAATTTATGAAAGATACTTCTTTATCCCAAAAAATTTCAAAATATAGATGATTTTTAATATAAAATAAATCGTTGTAAATTCAATATTATCGTATCTGCGATTATTGTGTTTACTAATACTGTTATAGGAATATAAGCATAAAAATGGTAGCAATACCAATGAAAAGTTCGAATATTAAGGGTTAAATATTTTCACAGCCTTCAAGGTGCATCTAGATATCAAATTTATATAATATGATAAGTGTGTGATGATTACCAAGCATAATATAAACTAACTCTATTAAAAGTACTGATTGTGCCTATAGTTTTGGTTTTCCTCGACAGATGAATTATATTGAAAGTGCACTTTTATTATTCTGATACACCCAAATATAGAACAGGTCTATATCAATAACATAGAAACACTAGTTTATAAAAAAATATAAATATATCCATCCTTATACTTACCATTTTAATAATACTACTAATTGTGTTCATGAGCATGTGGTTTTTTTTTAACGACAATTATTTATCACCGCGTGTTTTTTTCTGGCCAAAATAATGTTACAATAGATAAATAAAACCAAAAGTTGTATACTTTATAATTGATTTAAAAACATATAATACCGACATAGAATCTCTTCGTTATTCAAATCTTAAGTTTTTGAAGCATCTGAATTGCATTAAATCGTTTTTTATCCGTACTTTTACCATTTAATTATAAGATCATTAATTATTTTGTCGTCAAATTAATATAAATTGTTTATTTCGACAAAAAAATCACAATATAAGAATTCTCTTTAGCTTAAAAATCCATATATTAGGTGTGAATTTAAATAGGAGCTGATTTTGTGTTTAACTTTATTTAGTGATATTAAAAGGCTCTAAAATGTATTTTTAAGAGATATATAACTGTATTTAATTTTAAAAAGAATTTAATATTTGATGTACAGTGTATATTTTCTATTATTTAAAAAATATACCTTTAGTCTTTTTTTATTTTCAGTTTATCCTATAAAGATTATAATTAAAAAGTAGGAACATTTTTTATTTGGAAATAATTAAATTTTCTATACACAGGCAAAATTTCCTTTTGGAACTATTTTAAAAAATTGCTAAGCATGGGAGTAACTATCAGAATTTTTTGTGCGCTGTGCATTATTTAAAAAACCAATTGATTTTTTATATATTAAGGGCTATAATTATAGGCTTTGAAAAGTTATAAAGGGCTAATCAGGAGAGCAAGAATTTATATAAAGATATCTCTAAGTGATATTATGATATAATTTTTACTTAAGATTATTTTTCTTTAATCCAAGATTTTGTAGAAAATAAAATTAGAATGCTAGGTTCACAGATTATATGTTTTATGATTTCAGCATTTACTTTCTTTTAATTTGTTTTGCCCGTCTATTTTTTGATATGTACCTGATAATATTTCTAAAATTTTTGTATCCTTTGTGGAAGTTTAATTTATTTAATATTATTATTTTCTTTGGCACATAAAAAACGCCAGATATAGTCTCTATACAGTAAAAGTGGATATAATTATGATTGTAAATTAATATACATGGAATTTAGACTGATCAATATATCAAAAACACACATGAAGTAATGTTAACTAAAAGCATAGTATAATATATTAATAATTTTTTTGAAAAAAAATAGGATTTATAAGCAATATTCACCATATAATTAGAATATAATGCAAAAATAATGATATGTAATAAATATTTACGCTTAAATCCAAATCCATTTGATTTCATTATTTTAATTTTGATAAAAGATCTAAAAAAATATGGTGAAAATTCAAGAATTTTTTTTATTTACAATAAAGCATAGAAAATAGCATGTTTAAAATTAGTTTTATACAAACTATATGTCTCTTACATTGTATTTTCTATATTTATCAAGGATATATCCATTAATTATTGAAAAACGTATTTGTAAGAAAATTATTTTATGTTGTAAGTAATTCTAGTCGCGATGTAAATGATTTATTCAGATACTTATAACATGCTATGATGTTTAAAAGTATACCATCTTTCTTTATATCTAAATAATATCTTTTATATAAGATTTTATGGAGCGAAAAATACCATAATTGTGTATTAAACATTTGCATAAAATGCGTGATGTTGTAAGTTTGATAAAGAAAGAAACAAGAATTCTTCTCAAGGACCTTAAAAAGCCAAATCTTCCAAAAATACTTCGTTTTTACGAGATACTTAAAGGAATGCAAGATTCAAAGACAAAAAAGAACATACGTGAAATATATTACGAGTCAGTTCGTGTATTTGGATCTCAAAAATGTGTTGAAGATCTTGCTTATCGCACATCTTCGCTATTTAATGTAACACGAAACGATCTTCTAATTTCTTCTTCACTCAAAGGATTGATTCATGGTCGTGTTACTTTTTCAATAGGCAACACTCTTCTTGACAATTGCTATCTTATTCCCGATATGGTAGATGTAAAATTCGTATACACAAGCGCGCGTATGGTTTTAGTTGTAGAGAAAGATAGTCTTTTTTCTTTACTTTGTCGTCAAACGGAATCTAGTGCAATTCTACGCGATATTCTATTAGTTTGTGGTAAAGGCTATCCCTGTAGAAATACAGTTAATTTTCTAAAAAGAATTGAAAATATTGTAAAAATATACGGTCTTTTTGATTATGATCCATTCGGAATGCATATTTATTTAGTTTATAAATATGGTTCGAAAAAGAATAAAGAGTGTGTGGCGGGAATGTCTCGTATTGGTATAGGATGTTCAGATGTTTTTACTTATAAAATTGATGAAAATGAATTATTGCCGCTTACAAAAAGAGATTTAAAGATGATTGAGACTTTGAGACTCTTTAAAAACGATAAGGAATTGCAGGATGATGTTAGTTTCTTGGTTGGTATGGGTAAAAAGATGGAAATGGAAATGTTTACCGCGAGGTCTTCAACCTTTATTGTGGAATACTTAGAGTTGAAATTAAAAATAAACAATTAAAAATAATAGCAGAGCTTAAAACCACAACTATACGTTTATTTTCGGTTTTTCACTTTTAAATGCAAGTTTATAAGCAGTGAACTAATCGAGAAACACTGATAATGTCGTTTTTTGTACAAGTTAAAAATAATTATCTATTAATATAAGTAATGGTAAAATGTAGGTAAAATCTAATTTTATATCTAATTTATCTCTAAAATACATCGGAAGAGATTATTCCATAAATAAACCTTTTTTTAAATATGTTATTGAAAGAATACTCTACAAGTTATGCCTAAAAACATATTAAGACAAAAGAAAAAAAGCTACATAAGCTAATTTATTTATATAAACAACGAATCCTGCGTTTTAGAATAATATTATCATAGAAAATATATAGACATCAACTTAAACATAAAATAACACTTGTGATTTGTTTTTCAATGCTTAATCGTATCAATGTATGCACTAACTAAATCTTTAATTTTTTTCTGGCTGTCATCTGGTGAAATAGTATATCTTCAAGAAAAAATGGTTTAAATCTTTGCGAAATATTTATAGCGTGCAAATATATTTCCTATAACCAGCAAGAAATTTTTTTATTTTTCATTTGAAATTTTACACTTCACAAATTAATTGCTAACTTAAAATCTAAATAACTCTATACGGAGATTGTGTACATAAATTAAATCTCAAATTTCAATAACATACCATGGCCCGAATTTATTAATGCAGGTATAATAATGCATGAAATATTGTATTAATAAGTTTTTTGTTGACACTATAAGAATGAAAAATGTATAGGTGAAACAACATATAATATCTGTACTAAAACGACAATTTGATTATTTTGTTTAATTCGAACAAATATAAAACCATTATTTGGTTTCGCAATAATATTGAATTACAAATTTAAAACTATATAACAAATTAAATGAACAAAGTTGACTTTTAAACGTGATCTTAAGATTTCATGGAGAATATTTTCAAATATTAAATTCCGAAAAGTGTGTATTATTAGATTAATTTGCCATATGATAGCGTTTTTTTTTGTAAAAAAAGACATAAGAATTTTTTTTATTTATCAAGACGAGAGGCACATGAAATAAAAAAAGTCTTTGATAAGTTTCATTGATGTTTATATGATAAAATTTTTTTTATTTATCAAGACGAGAGGCACATGAAATAAAAGAGTTTGTGATATGTTTCATTGATGTTTATATGATAAAATTGTGTTTATTTTTGAGTAAATTTGATTTGAATGCTTTTTTTTAATATCCAACGTGTGCTATGATAAAATAGAAATTATATTTGTAATGTAATTCAACATTTCGGATTTTTCAAGTACATATTTTCAAACCAGCCACATTTCTTGTATCGAAAAACATAATTCGCAATATATAACGAATTTTAATGATTAAAAAATTTCTTTTCATCATATTTTTGCTGCATTTTAAGCGTAAAAATTCCTAGCAAATTTATCTATTTTCAGTAATGTTAAATAGGACAAAAAAGATAAAATTTTATTATTATTTCTTATATTATTGAACACAGAAATTTTAAATATGTGAAATTCATACCATACGATATGCAGATCGTATAAATAATTTCAGCTATAATGGGTTTTGTCCTTGAATTACATGATGGCTTTAGTTTCTTTCATTATAGAATTAAATTAATTATAAGTTTCATTTTATTTGTATAATCGAGATATACACTGCATCATAGATAGACAAAATTTTAGTTGTTCATTTTATAATTTGCTCTTTGACGACTAAAAAAAGTTTCAGCAAAACATAAATTTATTCATTGAACTTATTTTTTTTGTTTTGTTTTTAAGAACCAGTTCTTTTTCTATACATATTCGTCTTTAAAAACTTATTATTCTAATTTTTTAACTTAAATATGCTATAATTCTAACAATCTTATTCACATATTTTTATATTTTATTCTTATTTGATAACAAATCAATGCATGCATATTATTGTCTCTATTTTTTGTGCGTATTCTACTGTTTATTGGCTTTTTTATATCTAAACAGTTAAAGAAATCTTACTTTTTATTTATGGTTTAATTTTGATAGTTACATTTCTTATCTTCTCTTTTAGCACTTCGTGATCGATTAGCCATGGACACATCATATCTATATTATTGGCTGTATTCTCTAAAATCAATTTAAGCTATAAATTTCATTCAAAAAAAATTCAATCTGGACAGCAATGTTCCAATTTAAAAACTTTATACTTGGAATCGGCTTAGATTCAGTTAATGATGTTGTCGAAGTCGGTTGTTTTAATCACAAGATAATCAATTACCTAAAAACATTCAAGAAATAGATTAAATATTCGTTTAATTTTTTTTTCAGTAGTTTTATACAGAAAAAGTCATCTAAAGAGCTTCAGATATTTTCGAAATATTTATTAATAAAATAGTATGGTTTTACAAAGCCACATAACAATACGTTTTTTTATACAGAAAAAGTCATCTAAAGAACTTCAGATATTTTCGAAATATTTATTAATAAAATAGTATGGTTTTACAAAGCCACATAACAATACGTTTTTTTATACAGAAAAAGTCAACTAAAGAACTTCAGATATTTTCGAAATATTTATTATTAGAATAGTATGGTTTTACAAAGCCACATAACAATACGTTTTTTTATACAGAAAAAGTTAACTAAAGAGCTTCAGATATTTTCGAAATATTTATTATTAGAATAGTATGGTTTTACAAAGCCACATAACAATACGTTTTTTTATACAGAAAAAGTCATCAAAGAACTTCAGATATTTTCAAAATATTTATTATTAAAATAGTATGGTTTTACAAAGCCACATAACAATACGTTTTTTTATACAGAAAAAGTCATCTAAAGAACTTCAGATATTTTCGAAATATTTATTATTAAAATAGTATGGTTTTACAAAGCCACAAAAAAATACGTTTTTTTATACAGAAAAAGTCATCTAAAGAACTTCAGATATTTTCGAAATATTTATTATTAAAATAGTATGGTTTTACAAAGCCACAAAAAAATACGTTTTTTTATACAGAAAAAGTCATCTAAAGAACTTCAGATATTTTCGAAATATTTATTATTAAAATAGTATGGTTTTACAAAGCCACAAAAAAATACGTTTTTTTATACAGAAAAAGTCATCTAAAGAACTTCAGATATTTTCAAAATATTTATTATTAAAATAGTATGGTTTTACAAAGCCACAAAAAAATACGTTTTTTTATACAGAAAAAGTCATCTAAAGAACTTCAGATATTTTCAAAATATTTATTATTAAAATAGTATGGTTTTACAAAGCCACAAAAAAAATACGTTTTTTTACAGAAAAAGTCATCTAAAGAACTTTAGATATTTTCAAAATATTTATTATTAAAATAGTATGGTTTTACAAAGCCACATAACAATACGTTTTTTCGAGGTATAATTAATAATCTGACTATAAACAATATGTCGCGTTGACAAGATTTCAATTTTTTTTTTATAAAAAGTAAGTGTATATAAGTTTACCAACACCAAGATAAAAATTATTTAGTATCTACGCATCGTTTCAAGATTGTTTTTATAAATTACAGAATTTCTTTATTAAAAAATACCTTAACTAAACAGAAATTTATGTTTGAATATGCTTTCTTCTTCAAAAATTGGTTATATGTTTTATAAAATTCATTAAAAAATAATGTCGTATTTTTATATAATTTGAATATATGTAATATTCTACTAAGACACTTTAACACGTCTCATTTGAGATAAGAGAAGCAGTTGATGAAGATAGATCAGGGGGAGGTGACAAAAGATTTAAAAGGAGATTAGCAATTTTCCCAATGGACTGACTACGATATAATTGATAAAAAGAAACTTAACCCATAAATTAAAAATAATTAAATAAAAAATACATGATTTTCTTTGAAAAATATTAATATGTATGCACCTTTGCGAATTTTCTTAAATAGAAAAAATATATTATAATAGCATTTTTGTGACTTTCTTGTAAAAACATTGGTATCCATACCTCTTTGCGAATATCATTCAGAAGATAAGAGAGATTTATATAACATTTTCAAGAATTATACAGTGATTTATATAATATGATCATGTTTTCGTTACAAAATAAGTCAATCATAATTTTAGATAACATCGTTTAGAATAAAGCAGATATTATGATAACATTTTTAAGAATAAAACAGAGATCAAGATAGTATGTTCCAGATTTTGTGTACAAAATATTCAATCATAATTTTAGATAACATTTTTGAGAATAAAGCAGATATTTAGATAACATTTTCGTTAATTTAACGGAGATTTAGATATAATGTATCAAATTTCGCATACAAAATAAGTCAACTATAATACAACCGTTTTAAACTATTGAAAAGAGAGCATACCCCTATTATTTTGTTATAAAGATAATTTAGTATCATTAAAATATTTCAAGCTCAGTTATTTTATAGTTTTGACGATAACACGCATTTTCTGTAGATAACTTATATTTGCTTATAATTTAGTGATACTTATAGAAATGCAGAATCCATTGCAAAAACACAAATTAATTTTTATGAAACTCTATTATAATAAATTATTAACAGTATTAAATATTCAATGAGTTTAGTTAAAAAAATAATTTAAGTTATAAGTTTTGTGGCGGATTTCTTGTAAAAGAGAACAGAAATCTCGATAATACACAAAATACTAATATGAAAAGTATTAATTCTCGATAAATATAATATTTCTCATCAAACACATATGAAATTTCTTTGTAAAAATTATTAGTATTTGTCTTTATATTTCTCTATAATGAATATTTTATCTAGAAATTTCTAAAAAACTAATTTTATATGGTTAGAATTTTATAATTTCATTGTTTTGAATATTTTTTTTTGTTTATGGTATTTTATTTCATATACCAGCAACAAGTATCCTTTAAATTATTTTGATTTTTTTTACGTGTGATGATTTTTTTTATCTAGATAAGATTTGTAATCTCGTTGTTTAGAAGTAAAATCCGATTATAGTTATTGAAATTAGAATTAGCAGTAGTAGTAATTTGATCATTTTGAAGGCGATAAAGTATAAAAATGATTTAGTTTCTGTCGATGAAAACTAGCTAATTTGCAGAAATATGAATGCCGTAGTCAAGAGATACTATGAATCGTATATTAAAGAGTTAGGAATGGTAACGTAAACGGATGTATTTTACTAAAAAAAGATGTTTTGAACATACCTGAATTAACACGTATTGAAGGTATAAGATGCTTATAGTAGGTTTTTGAAGAGAATGAGATTCTACGAAAGCTTATAATTTATGGTATATAAGAAATTCAAAGTTTCGATGAGTTATAAAAGGGGTAAAAATAATGAGATTAAATAGATACACGCTGATTACAAATAAATCCCGTTATTTATTGATTTTATCTAGATTATATTTCTATTTATTTGTGAAAAAGACCATTCTACAGATATAATTTAACACTGAATTAAAAATCTATATCAATTTATTAATTTTGTTATTCTGTTTAAATACGAATCGTATATTTAAATACATCGACCCAAATATATTGCATAAATATTCCTGTTTGAAAATCTATTCACGATGATTTAATTTCCCCTATGGTCTGATGATGTATTTTAATCTACCGTTCACAACATGTTTATAATTTGAAGTATTGATTTCAATAGATCATGAATTTCTATAACTTAATTATCTATTTAAAATCTATTATAAATAAGAAAGATATTTACTATTGCGTAATCGATGGCTATAAAACACGATTCAAGAAATAATTATTATATATTTTTATGCCCCGATTTCATTCAATTTGCAAGAAATCGATCGTTACATTATTATTTACTATAAAGTAAACATTTTATGATCTTGAACACAGTGTAATTACTATATTTCTTCAGAATGAAGGGTTTTTTTTTCATAAATATAATATTCTTTTGTCAATATAAAGATTTTTTTTTCATAAAAATAAAGTCATTTCTGTTAACCATATTATCTTCATGATATAAAGCACCCTTCAAGAATAAATAATTTCTCTATGTACATAGAAGTACACTGTGTATGCAAAGTCTTTTCATAATTTAAAGCACCTTTCAGAATATATAATTTCTCCTATGCACATAAAAGTCATTTCCATTATAATTTTTATTTTCAGAATATAAAATTTCTCTGTGTAAATAAAAGGCATTTCCATTATAATAATTATTTTCAGAATACATAATTTCTCTGTGTACATAAAAGTCGTTTCAATTATAATTTTTATTTTCGGAATATAAAATTCCTTTTAGAATTACTTTAGAAAATAGAATTTCTCGGATATTTTGCATCTGGAAAAATACGAAGATACTGTCATGATGATACTATTAATGTTAATCAATCATAGTATGTTTGTAAAATATGTTTAATTATGAACACACGTCACTTTTTCTGATCCTTTCATTTAAAAAATCAACGAGAAAAGACTTTTGATTCGATAATATTAAAAGTATAAAACTTTTGAGAAGTCCAACAATTATTGAAACTTTTCAAGAAATCAAAGTTTGGATGGATTTTATTGGGTAACTATAAAACATTTATGTGAAATTATACGTGTCTCATAAATATTTCAAGAAAAAAAAGTTTGGATGAATTTTATTGGGTAACTATAAAACATTTATGTGAAATTATACGTGTCTAATAAATATTTCATAATTGTTAGATTTTATAAAATAGTTTTTATTCTGATCCATTATAAAAAAAATATTTTTATGATTCAATAAACTTTTGAAAAGTCCAACAATTATTGAAACATTTATGAGACACGTATAAGTTAGATTTTATAAAATAGTTTACTTTCTGATTCATTGTAAAAAAATATTTTTATGATTCAATAAACTTTTGAGAAGTCCAACAATTATTGAAATATTTATGAGACACGTATAATATCACATAAATGTTTTATAGTTATCCAATAAAATCCATCCAAACTTTTTTTTCTTGAAAAGTTTCATATTTTTTGTATAAATATGGATTTAAAAACTCCCCCTACGAAATGGAAAAAGAAAAGTTGAGCATCTGCTTTATTGGACATGTTGACTCTGGAAAGTCGACAACTATCGGAAGACTTGCCCATGACTTTGGAACACTTGATCAAAGAAGTCTTGACAAGCTTAAGAAAGAAGCCGAGTTAAAAGGAAAGGGGTCTTTTTCCTTTGCCTTCTTCACCGATAAGAACGAAGCAGAGCGAGATCGAGGTATTACCATAACAACAACACTAGTCAAGCTTGAGACTGAGAAGTTCAATCTTAACGTTATTGATTGTCCTGGACACAAAGACTTTATCAAGAATATGGTCTCTGGAACAGCACAAGCCGACGTTGCAGTTGTTATTGTTCCTTCAGCAACATCAGAGTTCGAGAGTGCATACAACAGTGGGACATTGAAGGATCATATTATGATTAGTGGAGTTTTGGGAGTTAAGAAAGTTATTATTGCAGTTAACAAAGTTGATACATTTGCCGAAGCAGACAAACAACAGGAAAGATTTGAGAACATTGCCGACGAAATGGTAAGACTTGTTAAGAAGATTCACACCGACAAGAACCCCATGGTATTACCAATTAGTGGTCTTGAAGGAATCAACATGACAAAGAAGGGAGCAAGATTTGAATGGTTCAAGGGATGGAAAGAGAATGCAAATGCAGAACCAGTATTCACACTTGAAGATGGTCTTAATTATCAAACAGCACCAGAAAGACCAATCCATAAGCCTCTTAGAGCAAGTATCAACCATGTCATCAAGGTCCCTGGTGTCGGAACTGTACTTACTGCAAGGGTACTTCACGGTAAGATAGCCCCTGGCCTGCCTGTTACTGTCCAACCTTCAGATTTTGTAGGTGAAATCAAGACCCTCGAAATCCATAACAAGGCTTGTGATGCTGTCTATGCTGGTGATAACTTCGGATTCGTTTTGAAAGTTGTTAAAGGTGAGGTAAGTAAGATTAAAGCTGGTCATGTGATGTCAAGTCTAAAAGATAACCCATGCAAGTTATACAAGGGAGGTAAAGCTAAGATTGTTATCGTTGAACACCCCAAAGGTATCCGAACTGGATACACCCCAGTCCTTGATCTTGGTGTTGTTCACGTCCCAGTCCAGATCGCTAAGATTATGTCTAAGAAATCAAGAGAAATTAAAGAAGAAATCGAAAATCCAGATATTGTCATCAAAGGTGAAACTATGATCGCTGTCATAATTCCAAAGAAAGACTGTGTCATGGAAGCCGTCTCAGACGTTCCCGGACTTGCAAGATTCGCTTTAAGAGATGGTGGAAGAGTTGTAGGTGTTGGTGCCATCGATACTACCTACAGCAAATCAGATTTGGTTGGAATGAAATTAATCGAAGATGATAAGCCAAAAGCTGCTGCCACCGGTGCACCCCCAGCTAAAAAAGCTAAGAAAGTATAATCAATAAACTTTAACAGTGAAAATGTTTTTTTTTATTTTTCCATATAAAAATATTTAATTACTTAAAGAATTTATGGTGAAACTATAATTTTCGTAGACCCCCATTCACATTATTTATATTTAATTATTCGAAAGAATTTATGGTCGAACTATAATTTTGATTGAAATATTCACATTATAGTATTTAATTACTCGAAAGAATTTATAGTCCTACTATAATTTTGATTGACATATTCTCATCAATAATATTTTATTACTTTATTTATTTTTTTAACCCAATTTAATAATAGCTCGAACTATAATTTTGATTGACATATTCATATAATAATATTTAATGATTGACATATTTACATCAGTAATATTTAATTACTTTATATATTCAAATCAATAATATTTATCACTTTAAATATTTTTTAACCCCCTTTAATAATAGCCCAAACTATAATTTTGATTGACATATTCACATTATAGTATTTATTAATTGACATATTTACATCAGTAATATTTAATGATTGACATATTCACATCAATAATATTTAATTACTTTATATATTTACATCAGTAATATTAAATGATTGACATATTCAAATCAATAATATTTTATTGCTTTAAATATTTTTTAACCCAATTTAATAATAGCTCAAACTATAATTTTGATTGACATATTCATATAATATATTTAATAATTGACATATTTACATCAATAGATTTTAAATTGTTTATATGTTCAGTTCTTATAAAAGGTGTTAAAATATTCACAATAAAAAAAATATACCTTCTATATATTTAGAAAAAGTATTCTACTCTACAAATTTAACAGTTAAATATAAATTTCAAGTTTATACAAATTATAATCTTAGAGCATTAACCATTAAAATTTTATCGAATTATAAAAATCGAATTTAAAGATAATTTTAAGTTTTGAAATCCAATTCACAGATCGTTATAATTATTTAAAAACTAATTACAAAATTAATAAAACTACAGCTATAAAAATCATAATTTACACTAAAAATGTAAACAAAATATTATGTTATGAGAATCACATCAGTACACTTTAATAAGATACATTTTATGAACTAAAATTAATATTACTTCGATAAAAAAAATTATATGCAATTAAAAGATTTTTTAAACAGTAGTAAACACCAAAATGATTTTTTTTGTTTTTATATGGAAAAAATTGCAAAAATATTAAAATATAAATTTCCCGAATTTTATTTTTCTATCATAAAATAATTTAGCTTAAATGCACAAACTTTATAGATTTGTTATAAATAGAAACATATAATCGTAAAGAAATCTCTTTTTATATTAGAATATACATTCAATGCTAATATATGCATAGAAAAAGACACAACCAGGAATAATAGATAGTGATTTATGATGATTTAAAGAATAAAACATGTTTTGCGACTGATACAATAAGTTAAAAGGAATTTTTGATGATTTAAAGAATAAAAAATTTAAAAGTAAAATTTACATACTATTATAATCATTTATTGATAAATTAGCAACCCCTTTATCACATTTTACAAACAAAAATACAGATTAAATTAACTCAAATAACTAATTAATTAAGAAAAAACATTTTACGTACAAAAACACAGTTTGAATGTTTATATGATTTCACATTTATCGCTACTTTTGAAAAACATAATTTGAATTCTTATATGATTTCACTGTTTTTCTCTGGCTATAAAATACACATTTTTATAATCATATGATTTTACTATTTTCTCTGCCGTTAAAATACATATTTTTATAATCATATGATTTCACATTTTTCTCTACCTTTGAAAAACATAATTTGAATTCTTATATGATTTCACTGTTTTTCTCTGGCTATAAAATACACATTTTTATAATCATATGATTTTACTATTTTCTCTGCCGTTAAAATACATATTTTTATAATCATATGATTTCACATTTTTCTCTACCTTTGAAAAACATAATTTGAATTCTTATATGATTTCACTGTTTTTCTCTGGCTATAAAATACACATTTTTATAATCATATGATTTTACTATTTTCTCTGCCGTTAAAATACATATTTTTATAATCATATGATTTCACATTTTTCTCTACCTTTGAAAAACATAATTTGAATTCTTATATGATTTCACTGTTTTTCTCTGGCTATAAAATACACATTTTTATAATCATATGATTTTACTATTTTCTCTGCCGTTAAAATACATATTTTTATAATCATATGATTTCACATTTTTCTCTACCTTTGAAAAACATAATTTGAATTCTTATATGATTTCACTGTTTTTCTCTGGCTATAAAATACACATTTTTATAATCATATGATTTCACATTTTTTCTACTTTTGACAAACATAATTTGAATTCTTATATGATTTCACTGTTTTTCTCTGGCTATAAAATACACATTTTTATAATCATATGATTTTACTATTTTCTCTGCCGTTAAAATACATATTTTTATAATCATATGATTTCACATTTTTCTCTACCTTTGAAAAACATAATTTGAATTCTTATATGATTTCACTGTTTTTCTCTGGCTATAAAATACACATTTTTATAATCATATGATTTCACATTTTTTCTACTTTTGACAAACATAATTTGAATTCTTATATGATTTCACTGTTTTTCTCTGGCTATAAAATACACATTTTTATAATCATATGATTTCACATTTTTTCTACTTTTGACAAACATAATTTGAATTCTTATATGATTTCACTGTTTTTCTCTGGCTATAAAATACACATTTTTATAATAAAATTTTTTTTACTATTTTTTTTCTGCCGTTAAAATAAATATCTTAAAAATCATATGATATTACTATTTTTCCCTTAGGTTAAAATACAGATTTTAAAATTTTTTGTCTTTATTTAAACCTTTTTTCAGATAAAAATACCGATATGACACATCTGATAAACTTTAGAATAAACCAATAAAAAATCAATTTCACCTATACCAATAAAAAAATAAGTATATATTTTCTTTTTTTACAGCCTAAAACCACATGTTTTAAAAATAAAACTACATATGAAACAAAAGATGAGCCAAAATTACACAAATAAAAAAAAACCAAAACACAGTTTCAATCAAAAAAAAAACAAATATAAAAATACCAGATGAAAATAACAATAATGAAAGAAAAGAACCCTAAAAACACACACATACACAAATGCGAATTCTGTGTAAAAGCACTAGAAGATCTGAAAAACTTCACATACAACGAATACGTCTTCGATAATTCCACAACAGAATGTATTTACCCTCTAGAATGTCCATTTCATATAAGAGCGCATGATATATGTTTGCTCACCCCACTAGAATTTCAAAAATCTTTAAAGTGTAAGTTCGCTTCATTCGAAAAAGAGGTGCGTAACACTTTTAAGCATCTTTCATTTAAAGATCTTGATAGACTTTATCGGTGTACTGTTATTGCGGGATTTATGGAGTGCGGGTATTTTGTGGTTGATAGATCTTATATTGTTAGGTTTGATGTTGGATGTAATAATTTGAATAATTTCGAGAATTCTAGTGGAAATAAGGCTGTTGTAAAGCATCATGATGATAACGATTATGTTTCTTGTAAGAGTAATGTCGATAAACATGGAGTTGAACTGAATGGATTGATCAAAGAAGACAATGCTAGAAAAAAAGGTGTTGGTTTGGAAGTAAACTGTATGATCGATGAAGAAAATATTATCAAAAATCAGAAAAAAGATGACAAAAATGAAATAATTCATCCTGATCTCGAGAAAAAAACACCATGCAATAACCTCGAAAGATCAGAAGAAGTATTTACCAAAAAAGAAATAGTCAATAATTCACAAGACATAAAACAAACCGAAAACACAAAAACTATTGAAAACTCTGAAATAAGAAGCATTCCTGTTATTATTACAGATAAATGCAAACCAGTAACAGAAAAAAAAGTCACCAAAATATTTCACAAAGATTATATCGACACCAACAAAATCAATAGAGCCCCAGAAATAGCACCTCAAGCAGAAAAAACAGAAGAGATTGATACAAAAATACTGATGTATAGTGAAAAAACCAAAAAACTACCAATGCATCGGATATTCTCAAAAACATTTAGTACTGTTTGTTTAGTACCTGAACGACCGGTAACATACAGAGAACTAAAACCCGCAACACGATACTTTCTAAGAGATGCCGCATGTGAAACCGTAGAAGCATATAGTTACTGCAGATTCTACGGATCCAAAACAATTTCAAATATTTTTAGAATGGTTTTTCGCTGTAATAGCACAAAAGGTGCTGTTCCAAAAAAACCAGTTGAAAAAAAGATTTTCAAGATTATGAGTTACATAATAAAAAAACTAGAAAACAAAACCGAACAAATAAAAGCAAAACCCGTCAGGAGATACTATTCTAAAGCCGAAGCACGCGAAATATACAATTCTTTCGTTCTAAAACATAACGACATCGACCCAAAATATCACGACATATATTCCCTTATATACGCCATACTAATATACATCGAAGATTACATGCTCGGCATATTTGCCCACTCTCATTATATGAACTTACTGCGTGCAATCAAAAAAAAAGACAAAGAAGCAATGATCGTTATCGCTAAACTACTTCCATATACTCTGAGCGACTCTTACTTTGCTTTTTTCCAGGAGTTTAGGAAACTCGCTCGCATTATTATGAACAATAATATTATGTTTAAACCTTATGAATTCAAAATGGAGTTTTCTGTCATTATTGCTACTATTGACAAGAAACCAATAAGGTTTGTGGATACTGTTGCTGATATGTTCGTGAAATTACTGTATAAAGATGACGATATGGAATATTTGCCGGCATGGATCTTGCAATATCTTTCTGGGGATTTGCTGTCGATGTCTAACTTTTTGGATTAGATTTGTAATAATATATCTCTATACACAAAATAATAGCAATAAAAACGTTGGATAAAACTTATTTTCTTTTTCTTAAAGTAAATTTGATACAATATTTTTTTTTTCTTAAAATAAATTTGTACTCTAACACTGAAAATTGATATATATATATCTTATACACATTAAAAACTTACACAATATAATTTATGATATAAAATATAATCAAAACAAAATATAGTTTCAGTTTGAAGCGCACATAATTATACAGGCTTATATTAACATACAAAATTTAAAAGGAGATTTGTGGGATTATTAGTTTGTAAAAAATTCTCAAACCAGTAAAAAAATAACTTATAAAATTTATAGACTCTAAAACATTCCAAACATATATATATTTACGTCTAGAGCTCACATAATTATACAAGTTTAAATTGATACATGATTTCAAATGGTGATTTTTGGGACTATTCTTGTGTAAAAAGATTCTCTAACCAGTAAAAATTATAACGCATAAAATTTATAGACTCTAAAACATTCCAAACGTATATAATTTAGGTCTAGAGCGCACATAATTATACAAGTTTAAATTAATATATTTTTTCAAATGGAAATTTATATATTTTTCGTATGTTAAAAAGATTCTCAAACTAGTCAAAATTTTGTTGAAAAAAAGGGAGAACTAAAAAAATTGCAATTTTAATATGAATAACATAGAAATGTCTATTATAAAAATAAAATGATCAATTTATACCGAAAATATAGATTATAGTCGTAAGAATTTGAATTTGTGTCTCGATTTAAGTAGCTGAATTTAAACAAGTAATATTTACGCATGTATTCTGGGTATGTGCACTTTTATAGATGCTGGTTCTGGCTTAAATTAATTGACAGAATTTAGCATTTAAATTTATTTGATCACAGATTTTAAATATATAAAAATAAAGGGAGAAATTTAAAAAAAAAATATAATATAATTATGATCTATTAAAAATAACTTACAGTTAAAACATTGTAAAAATAAATATATTCTCTTTATTTTTTCCTAATGTTTTTTTTTCTATTTCTGATGATTGCAACAAATTTAGTAATATCCCTAATTAAGTCTTATTTCCGAGCTTTTAAACAGGTTTTTAATTAATTATAAAGTATAATCTTTACGTTAAAAACTCTGAGATATAATATATGAAATATAATAAATTCATACCATATAACGCATTTAATTTTTTTATTTTTTCTGCATTACTGCTATAAGCGTTTTTCTATGTAAATTGACTATATGCAAGTGAATTGGAATCAGAAAAAAAACAGAATGCGCTATACTGCTCTAAATATTCTATTGCATATCTTAATTATTTTTATGATAAAAAGATTTCAACTTTGGCGTGAAAGGGTAAGTAGACACTTGGATATTTCAATATATTTTTAGTTACAGTTTTGGTTTTGTTCTCAAAAAAATATATAAGGCGCATTATACTTAGAGAAAAAACTGCGAACGATAAATAAATATTCCTATAATTACCCTATCTTTATTAATTTTATATTATAAAATAAGTTGAATTTTAAATAAGACACTTACTTTCAAATTTGATCCTTTAAAACTTATATAAAAGGTATTTTCTAATGATTCGTATCGAATCACTTATATCTCAAAAATTGTATTTTTGGGTGGATTTAGATAACAAGAAACACAAATTCTTTAAAATATTGAGACCTTCAGAATCAAACTCACATGTGTGTTATCATTTTAGTGGATACTTGTGGAACCAGTTTGGATGATTCTGACTCATAATATTTTTGTTCATACCATACATCCATTATTTTACTTCGAGCTCCCTATTTTCTAGTTCAGGATATCCACTATAAAATAATAATTTATGGTATAAAATATTTATATTATAATGTAATTTTAATGTGGGTTTATATCGAAAAAATTCACCAGCAAATATTTATATGATTTTATCATCTTGATATATAGCCATATCATATTTTTTATTTTGTTATTCGATAATACAATATCCTTTTGAACCAACTTTAAGACTTTCTACTCATTATAATGCTAATTTATAACCTATAAACATACAAAAACACTTAGAAAAATACGATATCAGAAAATTGAAAATATTTGTTTATTATTCACCCACTGTGCTTTTATATATTTTTTTCTCAGTAAACTAAAATTCAATTTTTGCCATTTAAAAGATCCGAATCTATCATTTCTGGATTTCTATAATCAGAAACCTCTTGAAGTTTATTCATGGAATCTGCGCTGTTTACTGACAACGTGTCATCAGAAAGATATACTAATTTAAATTGCTTTTTAGATCTATGAAAATCACTATTAATATTCATTTCTTGTCCATCATAGGATAAACTTTCTGGTGTACTGGGATTCGATAAAGTAAAATCGGATAAACATGGTTCTTTTTTTAGTTCTAAATATTCTACTGAATTTTTATTTTTCTTTTCTTTGAGTTCACTTAACGCCATATCGATTAATTCATTTTCAGATCGAGATAGTTTATTCCTGTAATCATTTTCTTCGTGAAATTCTATAAAAGATGAATTTTTAAAAGACTTTTCATCATCGGAATCTTCTGCAACTGTATGATCCGTTGTTCTTTTTAATTGTAAAGAACTTTCATCCGAATTTTTATCTTGTTTATATTTATGGGAATATGGCATTGTAAAACCTTCTTCGTTTAATATGATACCACCTACTTGATCCTTAGAAGAATCAGGAGTATTGCAATTGCTCTCTTCAAAATCCTCGAAAATATTCGAATCTAGAAATATCGATTCGAAAGAATCTACACTTCCTCGAATGCTATTTATATCATCATAAAAATAAGATTGATAATCCTCAAAATCGTAATTTTCACTCGGGCTATTAGAATTTTCAATATTTTCACTTCCATCATCATCAGAAAATTTCAATAAGTCGTCTTTTTCTGATGGTAATACGTTTTCAGAAGCTTCGATTGATGTTTGACTTCTTTTCTTATCATTTTTAGTCTCTTCTAAACACAAAACTTCATTTTGATCTATGAAATCGAATTTTTTTGGTATATAATCAGAAGTAGGAACTTCTTTTTTAGTTAATTGATTTGATTTTTTAAGAATAGAAGATTCTGTAGGGGCTGGAGAACAAGGTTGTGATTCGGGAATTAATTCCGGAATTTTACTATTATCATCGGTAGTTTCTGATTTCATGAATGCCTCATTCAAATTATCTATTGCTTCTTCTTTGGTTTGACTTATACTCATTTCATATGGATTATCTATAGACAGTGCACAAATATCTTCGGGTTTTGAAATATTCAATATGCATTCTTCATCGTTTTTCATTTTTTTTTGGCTTCTTTTCACACGGTTTTTAGACTCACCTATTCTTTCTAATTCTTGATCAGTGGGCAATTCTTCAGATGTTTTTGTATAACAATAGTGTGAATCTTCCGTTTCGAAAGTATTTTTCTGACCTTGATCAATGTTTTCGAATACATTCAAATTATTCTTGTCGAAAGGTTTTAAATCATCTATTTCACCCAAAAATTTAATTTTATCTATTGCTTTTTCATAATTCGAGTTTATATCATTAGGCTTCAGCTGTATAGTCTGTAATTTACTCTCATATTCGGGGTTTTTCATACTTATCTCAATATTGGGCTCTTCTTCGTTGGTTATTACCACACTTGAATTTTTTTGCATTTTAAAAGAATCAGAATTGGTATCTTCTAACTTTAAAATTGGAAAATCTTCGTTTTTGATATCCTCAGAAATACTTTCAAAAAAATATTTTATATCATCATTTTTATTTTTCAAGTCTAAGTTCTTTATCGTTTCTTTAGAAACAGGATTAGTAAATTCGGATTTGTGTTCTACGGACTTTATATCTCTATTATCCATATTAAATTTCATTTTATTCTTTAAAGGAAAAGTTATATCATCCTCAAATTCTTTGTTTTTAGTGGAATTATTTACGTTTTCTTTTTCTGAGGAAGGTAAATGGGTATTTTCCAGATTAATTAAAGGAATTCCCTTCTCATCACTAATATATGTTGCTTCAGAACTAATATTTTCTAAAAATTTGTTATTGCTGTCAAAATTTTGTTCTGATATTATATTTAGAGAACTGTTTTCAGAATTCGAATGGCTGTCTTTTGATTTTTGCTGAAAATTTAGTATTTTACATTCATTTTCTGGTGTTTTCAAAATCATATTGTCATTATTTTTACCCATTATTTTTTGGTTCAAACATATTTCTTTTGAGGTTTGCACAGAATTTAGATCCCTTACTTTTGATATTGATGATGAAAATGGAAGTTCAAATGTATCATCTGTAGTTTCGAAAACAGTTTTAACATGATCTTTCCCCTCTGCATCATGATTCTTGTGTGTATTTTTGGGGCTTCGTTCTGAATTAGAATGTGTATTTTTTAAATTTTTCATTAGTGTGCTTTCAAAATTGTCTTTTTCGACTGTCGATGTACTCTCATCGGCATTATTATTAACATATTTTCTTTTAGAAATTCGATTTGAGCCCGTAAAATGTGATTCTTCTAAATATAATGGATCCAAATCACCCAGTTCAGAAACTAATAAAATAGGATCATCATTTGCCATTATCTCCGAAAATAAATTCATGTCATCTACATCTTTTAATCCTCTATTTATACTTGATTCATCGGATATTGCCGTATATTCATGATTGGCATTCATTGGTTTTGAATATAGCCCCTGTTTCTTTATACTAGCACCTAAATATTTAATATCGCTTTTATCAATGTGTTCACATATTGATTGTTCTGCGTGGAATTTATTATTTTGCTCAATAGTATTTAAACTACTCTCCGCAACTATCTTAACGTCGTCCACTTCTTCTTGTCGATTCAAACAAATTTCGTATGGTTCTTCTTTAGAAAACTCGACAACCAGTTGATCATCTGATATATTTTTATGCAAATATTTATCCCCATTCTTACTTTTCTCAGAATTTCTTCTCAAATCTAACTCGATTTCGCCTATTTTTTCTGGTTTTTGATTAGAAATTGGGACATTTGATGTTTTCGGGATAAAAGATTCAGAAAATTTTGATTTAATAGATGATATTTCGCGATTGTCTTTAATATTTTGTGAACTAGCTACCAAAAAAAAATTTTGATCTACTATTTTATCATTTGAATTCAATTTGCTTGTTATCGGTAGAAAATTTGAATCTGTATTTTTTGATTGCTTATCCGATATTTTGTTGATTTTTTTCGACTTTTCCAACGCGTTGGTATTCGCTGTATTATAATTTTCTGGTTTTAAAACATCAAGTGAGCTTTTATTATAATTTATTGCGATTTCTGAATGAATTTCTTCTGTGTTTTTTTTGTCTTTCATCTTATTAGGGTGATTTAATGCTTCTTTGTAATTTTTATGGATACCATTATCTAATTTAGAAGACTTGGAAGGTGCGCCTTCTTTATATACTTTGATTTTAGGGTCATTTTGCAAGCCTAATAATACATCCTTAGGTTCTTTTACTTCAAAATTAAAATTTAGGGTGCTAGGTGTATTTTGAAGCCTCATATCATATATTTCGGATTTATTACTTATAGATATCGCTTTAATTTCAGTTTCAAATTTTCCATTTATAATTTTATCCATGTTTTTTATCTTCTTGGGATTTTGAATCCCCAAGTAACTATTATTGTATTTTCTTGGAATCGAATTGAAAATTTCAGGAAATCTAGCAGACGTATCAGTTTCTGAAGGCTCATCTATTGACCTCTTATGTACCTTTTTTTCAATTAAATCAATGTAAGATCCATCTTCTTTTCTTGAATTCTTAATATTTTTATGTTTGAGATATTTATTGGAATTTTTTATAATTAAATGCAAAAATTTTCTAATAAAATTCTGGAGAATTTCGATTCCGAGGGTGTCTTCTGTCACTTTTAATTTCGGTACTTCTGCATTCATATTTAGATAAATATCAAAAAAAAATTCTTTGTTTGTTGGCCGTAAAAATGTGAATTGATTAAAATAACCTTCCCATGATACAATCATATCATTTATAAAATCAATATATATTTGACCCTTCAAATCATCTTCACCCAGTAAATAGACTAAAATATCATTAAAGTTATTCCATGGGTATGATCGTGAAATCAATGAATCACCGCCCGTAGTTTTGTCTATTTTTAATTTGATATACCTGTAGAATTCACCAAAAAACCAATCAATCATATCCTTATCGAATATTTCTTGATCAAGAAATCTGATATTTTTTTCTAAAATAAACCACATAATGGTTTTTTTAGAGGCTTCTTTTCTTGTAAGTATTACAAAATTGTGGTTTATATGATAAAATCCAAAGAATCTATTATCTATAGATTTATTTAGCTCGCGGTAACTCTTAATAAACTCATAAACACCGTGAATTCTCTCTTTATGGCTCTGTTCCAATTTATGGGCGGCTATTACATATTTAAAGGTACCCCAATGCCTAGATGCATTGGTTTCTGCCTCTAATTTATAATCTTTGGATTCACTCAAACCTTTTTCGCAATCTTTAGAGGTTGTATTGCAAATGCATCTTTGATATCGACAATGGTTTACACTTCTTAATATTTCAATACTTGCGAAGACATTTAAAAGTGGCCAAAGGAAACGCAATTTACTAATTTTCATTTTGAATAAAGTTAAAAAATCACTTATTTATATAAATAATATGGTTTAATTTCATAAATGTCATGTATTTTAATCTATCAAAACAAAATAAAATCATTTCTTATTTAATTAATGTGAATTTACACAAAAGAGCGTAAGGTAAAAGCTTTGATTGTATTCTCTGTTAAAACTTGTGTTTCTGCAATTTAAAATATATTTTGATTATTTTATTCCCCAAAAAGAATTTTTTTGCTACTTATTCTGAAATCACATTTGAAATACACCTATAAATAATTAAAATAAATTACATCACATTATAAAATATAAAATTCGTGAAATTTCGTATACCAATTTGCACATTTTAATCAAAGCTGCGACATTTTACTTAATTTTTTTCATTGAAATTCGCACTTTCAATTATAAATTTGCTACGAAAAGGTGAAATCATACCTTTTTTATCTTAAAGACATATATATTCATTATAATTTCTTCGTTTCGTTGAAACTACAAAAAATATCAACACATTAACATAAAGTTTCTATTTATTTATAACTTATAACTATAGCGCAGTTATGTTTGCATCAAATTGGGATTATAATGTTATATGAGAATTACTTCTAGTTTCAAAGCCTATATACCACTAGTTTAGTATTTTTATTTGCAACGAGTAAATCTGTCGTAAAATTTAAAAAGAGCAAAATCATTTGTAATATTCATAGCTGGGCCGGTTAAATGATTTAAATGATAGTAAAACTGTAAAATATAAGTTTTTTTTTTTTTTTTTTCAACAGAAGTCATTTATTATAAATCGGAGTATACTGACATAAATTATGTAGCGATACTTCTCTGATTCAAATTATCACAATTAAAAATTTTGTGCGACAATTATATATTTACAGAATAGTTCAATCCTAATATTCGAAATTAAGTTTAAAATATTGTTTTTATAAAAAATTTTGCATTCTTTCCATAAATCTGCATCTTTTATATCTGATCACAAAAAAATCTACCATATTTGTCACGATTTTTTTAAATTCATAAAATTTATTGCCCATTTTGACAAAAGAATTTTATACTTATATTCAAATTCGCAAAAAATAATATTCTACACCCGCTATTCAGGCATATATGCGACCATGGTCTCTTATAAAGATATTGTTGTGCTAAGTTTAATATTTATTATAGGTTTCTATATCTTGATAATGGTATAAAATAATCTTCCAAAAAAAATTTGATACTTTAACATTATCTTTTTTAGATTATAGAAATTATATTCTATGTTATTTGAATAGATATAATTTTAAGAATCTAAATTTAAACTTGAAGATTATTCTTCAAAAGCCTCTAACGCAGCTGTAGAACAGAAAAAAGATTTTGTTCGTATTTTTTAAATTTGTCACTTTTCCATGATTGAATTAATAGATAAATTAACTAATAGCTTTTCCCAAATAAAATATAAGGAATTTTACATAGTGAATTTTAAGATGTCAAAAACTCTTTATGAATACAAATCTCGGCATTATATTAAGTTATATGGATTATAAGTACAAGTTTATTTCTGAAATAAATCTCGTAATTAGTTTTTACTGGCAAAGAGAAGCAGAAATATATATTTTACCAAGTCTTATTTATTATGTTATAATATATCTTATTGGTACTTTTTTTTGTGAAAACTGCGTTATAAATAGTCAAAAACCTTTAAGCACCTATAAATTTTTTATATTATGAATTCTATGCTATATAGTATAACGACAAAAAATATCTAATGATCAATTTTTTGAGTAAAATATCAAAAATACACATTATTTAATTCATTCATTCATAGAATTTAAACATAAACATATTATATAAATGGGAACTAGCCTACTTATAATGCTTAAATAAATAATGCGTACTATTGGTTGGTGCGTTTTTTTTTTAATTTTGGTAAATTTTATATATCTCAAACCCAGCATATTGTGATAAAAAAATTATGAAGGCCATAAAATATATAAAAGATGAAATATTTAACAAAATTTGCATAAACTTATACAGAAAACCACTAAATAAAATATAGTTCTTCTCATGTTTCTTCCTCACTAATATAGTGTATTATATATGCGCCCAAAAGTTGAAAAAGAAATAAAAAGTTTATTTTCAATGGAAGCCTAATGTTTTTATATACTTGGTTATAATATTAAAAGTTACATAGGTTTTTTAACAATGTAATTTTTAAAGGATTGTTTGATGACATACTATATAAATTAAATGGGTTTTAAACCTTTTTTTACATTTAAAATTCGTTCTTTGAAGATAAATTTGTTTACACATACTAATCTAAAATGTTCTAAACATACGCAAAATATGAATATCTATACTCGGATTATCCCTCACAGTTTATACAAACACCACATAATATATACATATTTAAGATTTTTTAAAAACTTCTTAAGTATATGCATAATTTTTTGTATTTTCTTTATTCAAGAGGATGGAAAAAACAATTGAATATGAATGCACGCTGATACATAACGAAGTGTAAAAATATACACGTTCTATGGCCATAAAAAATTGAACCTCAAAAGAAATAAGAAAATCAGAAGGCAGTCATTTTAAAAAAAAGACAATGTGCTAGCTAAAAGGAATATGGCATACGGGTAAAAACAGACATTAGATTATCACATTTTAAACCTGAAATTTCGATTATGATAAAGAAAAATCACTCTGAAATATATAGAAATATGAATAACAATCGTTAATAACAGAACTAATCTTACAAATATTTATATAAAGCACCGTTTAATCTTAATTTAAAAAATAAGTATACGAAAATATCGTATGTCATAAAATTGAATGGTTTGATCATAAAATACTATTATTAGTATATTAAACATTGATAATGTGTAATTAAGTGAAAAAATGCGCAAAAAAAATATAATTGAGTGAAAAACTTGATATGATAAGCCATAAAATCTGATAATCGGCAGAGAAGAATGTAAAAATGATCGGTTTATAAGAAGAATTTGATTGATTATTTCTATATAATCATCTATTGTTATGCTTAAACAAATTATGACAGCTTAAAATTTATTCAAAACCAACAAAATATATCTACTTCTCGGTATTTTTTCATAAAAATCATTATGATATAATTATGTTTTTTTATAAACAATTGGAGTCTAATCCTTAAAAATTTAATTTCTATTACAAAAAATTATAGTTTTAGAATTAAGATGTATATTTTTCAATCTTGTCTTTAAATTGTATCTTCCGGAATAAAATATTAAATCAAAATAGCTGATTTAATTCAAAAATTTTATTAGGCAGGCATCAATGTAAAGTTTTTTTTTGAATAAATTTATGCAATAATTACAAAAGTTGAAGCCAAGCAAATCTAAAATTTTTAATAAAATTAAGAAGGGTTTTAAACTTATAAAATTAATCATAAATCTGGACAAAAATTAATACTTGTGCTTATAAGATTCTATAAATGTCTTTGAAGACTTAAACAGAAAAATACACCAGAAAAAATACTAGGTTGATCTTAAAATTTTCTATATATATGTGAATTATATTGAATACCAATATATAATTGCGCATAATTTGGCAGAAAATTGAATGCAATACGCGCTGTTAATGAGTTTGTGGTTGATATGAACCCTTATTTTTATAAATATTAAAGACTATTGGTTACTGACTATCAAAAAAGTGCATATATGAAATATATTTTGCGATAATAAACAAATATTCATAGATTTGCTAAATGCTGAAGTCATTCATTTCCCATATAAACATTCACCGGTCAAGTTATAATAAAGTGAAGAATAAATAATTTTAAAGGTTTAATGCTATATATTTTTAAATCCCCGCAGAAACAAAACTTATATTTTTCGTTTTCTACAATTTGTATTAGGAGCAGGTAAATCATAAGCCTCCCTGCTGGGCTGTATTTTTTTATGATCTTGCATTATTATATAGATAATCATGAAAACTCATATAATTTTATAAAGATGCTTGTAAAGTGACATCCATTGTCTTTTTTAAGTATATAAAGAATTAAACTTCATCTAAAAATTTAGAAATCTCGTTTTTCCACAAATTAAAACGATAAAATAAACCTAATTTTGTAATTTTATGCATAATTTGTTACATCATAAAATTTACAGAGTATGGTGGACTTTGTGTTATCAATAAAATACCATCAACATCTATAGATGGCCTTTATATCGGGATTCTAAGATTCAACATGAAAAGTCATAAACATTGAAACAATTTAATAAATTCAGTCTATGCATTCTTATTCTTAAAATCGAGAAAACAATAGATTTTTTTGTAAAACTTTAGTTGAGATCAGCGCTGAACTTCCCTTTACGTCTCAATTACCAAGATAAAACCATTGGTAGCCCAAAATTAAAATTTAGACGTTATAGCTTGAGCAATATTTGATTGTTATATATATTTTTTAAACCCAGAAACGCACAATTCTGTTTGTTTGAGCTCGTAGGATATAAGTTATAAAGGCCTCATAAGATCAAATATATGGTGTTTTTGACATTTCTACATTTAAATTACATTTAGATATAAAAATTTTCATAACTAGCTTATTATCTTGTAATTATATTTCTATAATACTTATACCAATGATCGTTCATCATAAAGTTTCTAGGATATTTTGGATTTGAGATTCCGATCATTTGTCGTGTAGCCATATAACTTAACCAGCAGGTAGCATATTCTTAAAAAACGTCTAAAATATTGCCGATTCAATGTTTTTATAATATTGGTAAAATCAGCCTGATGAACTTTCTGTATTTTTTTATGTTATTTTCATCCTATTAGTGTTTTTTATATCATTAAATTTTTACAGCTGTAGTTATTCAATATTATAGTTAACATTGCTGTTTTTGTTATTAAACACTTATAAAAATAATATCCATCGATTTTATTTTGCTATAGATGTACTATTTACTATTTTATACACTATAATTAAAAAAATCTCTGTTTATATTTTATAAGGTCCCTGAGCAGAAAAAAATCATTTCATTTTGATCTCTCGCATAGGAGAAATTATAAATTCTATGTGAAAAAGAAAAAAAGCTCATATAGAAGCATAATAATTGACGGAATATGTTATATTTAGATAATTCTGAAGTTTCAATTACTTAAATAGTGTTTAAAGACAACGAAAATGTGCACACATCAATAAAATTCAAATAAAATTGGCAGTAACAAGTTTTTAGAACCTAAACATACGAAACATGATCGAATCGATGTATAAAAAGTGAGAATGTAATATTTTAAGGAAAATTTCGTGGACATTCAGCATTTTAGAAGTAAAATGGGTGATTTTTTTATTCATTTAATGTAAAAATATAATTGAAACGATGTTTGGCGGTTGTATAATACCGCGTGTAAAAATATAATTTACACTGAAATATAAAAAAAATATGAATACTTTGATCATTGAGATGAATTAAATAATGTATTCTGAAACTATAAATACCCATAGCATAATTTTCAGCATTTTTAAATTATCTTTTAACTTAAATAAACAGATAATAAAATAAATTTGTTATTTTCATCCTAATAAACAGCTGTCAATTTGTATTTCAGATTATAACACATTTATTAACATACAAAACAATATTTGATTAAGACCGTTTAGTTTAAAAATAATAAATCATGTGATAGAAAACGTGAATTATAATAGAAATAGGCACACTAAAAAAATAAAATTAGGAAATTTGTAGCAGTGAGTTTCGAAGGAAAACCCGCAAGGATGGTATTTAAAAGGGAATGTGTTTGTAAAAAGAACTCACAACTTGTAATTAAATAAATGTTAAACCATTTGTCGACAAGCAAGTATCAATTCTTGCCGGTTTATGAAAGAACGTATATTTATTTTTGGTACCTTGTTTATTTTAAAGAACTTTAAAAGCCTAATTATCATTCTTATTGTATAAGTTAAAAGCTTAGACACTTTTAACGAACCGTTTACTGATCCAAAACGACACTCCATTTTATAAATTCTGTTTAATTGAATTTAAATAGAAAAGAAAGCAAAAATCTGTACAGTTGGATTCAAGTTCTGCTTTAAGGGTGTTTACAAATGATAAAAATTTGGCTTGAAATTTATTTTCATCCCCACGTACATAAATATATTCGTAAAAAAGATCCATTATATCACTGATGGCTTTAAAAACCGATATATTAGTCAAATAAAACTTATTTAAACATTTTTTTATGAACCTTTCAAAATTACTTATTAGTTCATCGATTCCAGCACCAACAGCATCGTAATCTGAAATAGTGCTAAATATGCTTGAACGTAGTTGTTCTAAGAAATGTACTGCATTCAAGACAAAGGCGGTTTTATTTTGTTTTAACTGTGCTATAAAGCAGTAGTGTAGTGAAAAAAGAGAAATTATGTATCTCGAAATGAGTTCGATTTCAAAAAACATTTTTTTTGAAAAGAAAAGGTTTAAAATAATGTTTTCTACGTCAAAATCAATGCACAAATTTTCAAGAATATTTTTTCTTATATTTCCAGTAAAATTTTCAACATTTAAAATTTTCAAGATGTAGTGGTTTATTCTTGCTTCTGCGGTTTTGAATCTAAATGATTTTTGTGATTTGATTGAATTGACTTTATATAGGATCTGGTCAATTGGCGTTAAAATATCATCACTACAATTGTCATATATATCGGTTAATATTGATTCATCAAGGGCAAAACAGTATTTATATATCAGTGTTATTTCTGTTCGAACAACTTCTTGAACACTAGAATCAAATTCTTTTTTAGTTCGTTCATATAATTTTATAATAGATTCGCTAGTGTTAAAATCCAAGCCATTATCTATATCATCATTGGTATTAAATTCATTTATTTGCTTTTCTTTTAACTGGAGGCTCTTGATATTACATATTCTTTTCATAATATTTATATACAAACCTGATTTATAAATCAAAGCAGAGTTATGAGCTAAAAAATATGGAACATTATTTGTTATTTTATATTTATCAGTCCAGAAACATCCATCAAATTCAAAATCATCAATTTTTTTAGATTTAATAAAAAAATCGGCAGTAGATTCACCATATTTCATCCAATGAAATGTGTCTTTATACACTTTAACCTCAATTTGCTCCATAATAGAATCATAGTAAAAGGTTTTTGCCCTTTCTTTTCTTTCTCTTATTAATTCTAATATCTCAAGTTCAGAAAGAATCTCAATAGAACCAATAAAATTATTATATTCCGAAAACTCATCGATAAAAGAAGAAATGAAAACATAAATCTCTTCAATACTTTTATCAAAACATAACAGAATCTTATCATGATAGCTTTCTATCCTCTGTATCAAATAAAAAGCTATTATTCTTTTTATCGCATCATTGAAGTATTGCATCTGGCTTACAAATCTTTTTAAATTTCTTAAGTGTAAACCTAAGGCCTCAAATGGAAGCAGAAGTTGCTTTTCTTTATATCTTGGATTTAATACCATCTTAGAACCATCGTCAAAGTTCATTTGAATATTTGTTGTATCTAAACCAGACAAAAAGTAAATCAAGTTTTCTTTCATTGTTTTGTCATTCGGAACTTCTTTTCTCTCTTCAATTGATTTTTTGTGAGTATACGATATGTCTCTTTGATTGAGCATATCATTTGTATGTTTTTTAAAGTTTTTTAAAAAATCGTTCTGTGTCGTGTCAATTGGTAGCTCGGGCATTAAGGGAAATTTCTAAGATGTAAAATAAATTTAAAAGTCTATATTTCAAAGGATCTATTCAATATCTGATATTCCTGTTGTTTCTGGGATTTAATAATTAAAAGATAATTATTGAAGTAAAGGAAAAATTTTTAAAATTCTTTTTAAAAGAACAATTTGTAAATAATAAAAAATATAATGTATAAGGTGTATAGAAAAACTTAAATATAAAAAAAGTGAATTTCTTACAATGTCATTTAATATCTTCAACCACAGTAAAAATTTATTGAATTTAAAAGGATATTTTTAACAATGATTTTTATTTTACATATAAATTTAGTTGATCTTAATCATCTTTTCTTTCAAACTGAACAACATATTTTTAAATTTGGTAAAAAAAGGTATACATCTTGGACTATATTACTTTAAAAGGTTTTATAAAATACAAGGGGGTTTTTTGACATCGCATCAATTCTTATATTCAAATTAAATTTAAATGTGAAAAAAATCGAATTCAAGCCTTTCTGCACTATTTTTTTATTTTTTTATATTTAAATGAGAAAAAAAATTGAATTAAAGCCATCCTTCTATTTTTTTTACTTTTGTTAGATTAAATGTGAAAATAACATCATATTCAAGCTTTTCTTCTACCTTTCTTTAGACCAAATACAATCTAAGTGTGTAAGAAAACATCTTGTTCAAGCTTCGCTGCCATATTTCTGGAGACAAAAATTATAGGACAATTTAAATATGAAAAGAAACATCATGTTCAAGCCTTTCAGTTATATTTTTTTGACTTTAATTATAGCATAATGCCGCTAAAAACATCATTTTTCATGCCTTTGATTCGTCTGTTACATTTCATTAGACTTAAATCATAGTAAATTGTATTTTTAGGCAAAAAAAATATAAACATGACTCTCTACACCTTGATATTGACTTAAATTAAAAAGGATATATAAAATGAACAAGTTCATATTAAACTAAGCCAGATAGAACCATTTACTGAGGTAATGAATTACTTTGGATGCATTAAGAGTCTATAAAAGATAATTGCTGGCTCACCGTAATATATTATAAACTAGATACAATGAATATGAATTTGACCATCTATGTGATTGAAAATATAGATATTATCAAATATATAAATTCTCATTTAAAGCATCTTAATCTTAAAGCAACAAAAATAAAACTTTTTTTTTTATGTGAAAACCATTTAAAAAATTTCTTTGATTATATTAAATTATTATATAAAGATATATTTTTAAGATATAAATTGAAAAGATTTATATACAGAAAAATAGCAAAAAAAAAATAAAAAAAATTTTTAACTTAGAACCTACTTCATCGTAACTTTTTTATGTTTATGGGGGTTTATTTTTATATATTTAGCATTTACTTGCTAAAAAAATCATCTAATATTGTAAATAAGATTTAAGTGTTGAAGTGTTCAATATTAACATAAGAGTTTATAAAACAAATTTTCATACTATAAAAATTATTTTTATTTATGGGTTAAGTTTCTGTTTATTAATTCCATCTATTGAGACGTAGTCAGCCTATTGGGAAAATTTCACAACTCCTTATTGCATCTTTGAACACCTTCCCCTGTCCTATATTCATCAACTGCTCTTCTTCTCTCAAATGCGTTGTTTCAAGTGTCTTGCTTATATTATAATATATTATATTTTTATAAATATTTATTTATAATTTCACCTATAAATGTAGAACTCTGGTCTGGCATATCTCCATTACAATAAGCATTCTGGATTTGGCATTGGGGTTTCTTATAGACCTCTAAATAAAGGCTAAAAATTAAATTCTAAAAGCTATTAAGCAGCAGTAATCCACAAACATAGTATTTTTTTCAGTTAAAATATTCAGTCCAGGCGGCCATACATTAATAACAAGTTTTATGTTTATGCACCATTATATCTATAAATTATCAAAACTAATGTAATTCTTATAAATGTGGCGAAAAAATATAACAATAAGTAATAATATAATATTGCTGTTTAAAAAAATTAAGATCTATTTAAAATATATCTGTCATTTAAACTTTTTCAATCTTTCAAGAATAATTTTTTTTGCAGTACAATAAATTTGTATGCTAATAATATATTATGTACAGGAAAAAGTCACAAACTATACATATCTTTGTAATGGGGTTTTTTTAGTCGTACAACAGAAAATTATATAGATAATTTCTGGTTCTTGTGCTGTTTCTATTTTATCGATAGTATTTTCGGCATTATGAAATGAATAAAATAAATATAACCATTCTTTAATTAAGAAAAAAAGAAGTGAATTGCACTTTTTTACTGTAATTTTTTTTATAGAATCATTAAGGATATTTTTTAAATTATAGATGCCTCGTTAGATAAACAACTTTTTCGAATATATATTTAAAATATTATTAAGCTCATTAATTTTGAGTATCTCTTTTATATGACCATATTTTTCTATCAATATAGCACATGATCATGAAAAAGTATCATGAAATTTGTCTTTAATATGATTTAAACAATAGATAGATAATATGTATTTTGATTTATAGTATTTTTATCAATTAAAAAATTAAATATGACAGTTTTTTTAAAAACCTTATAGTTTTACTATTTATAGAATTACATTCTGCTGTTTAATTTCACAAATATATTATGTTTTTATTCTCATTTAAACCTTATGTACACGCTATTAGAAAATTCAATCGTAACTAAACGCACTTTTTAATTACTTTGCACATATACCTGATCATCATATCGTAAAACTAAATTTCGAGGCAAAATTCTGGCGTAAAAGATTTTTTTTGATTTGCGTTATGTCTTTATTTTTTTTTCATAAATCACAAAAAAATTTATTGGTGTTGTAGATTACTCTTTTATTAAAAGAGTCCCTTATTGACCATTTTAATATACATAAATATTTGCAAATTATACACTACAAAAAATGACTTAAGGTGTTTTATCATGTAAAAAAAATACATGTATTGCAATTTAAATGCTTATATAAAGACAATTCTTATAATTTTTAGTTAATATGCAGATTACCTGTCAAGTTATAAAATATTATATTGCGAAGTATTTGAATAATATCTTATATACACACTATATTAAGTCAATAAAAGAAAAAATCGACTAATTCGCATCGCTAATATAAAAATTTTCATTACTCTTAATTTATTCTATTAATGAAGGATATTCTTCGGTATTTATATTTGTTCTAAGCATAAACTGTAAAAATATACACATATTCTTCAAGTATCCCCTATTAATAATATTTTTAAGATCAAATACAAAGAACAAAAGTATGCACATAGAATTATATACCTGTTTTATAAGATAAATTTTGATGATAAAACATTTGAAGCATAAGGTACTGAAAAAGACTTGGAATCTATTGCAGCGAAATTCCGTTATATAAGAATATAATGATTAGAAAGAATGAAAATTCCGAAAAATTATTTTATTTTCGTTTATATCAGCGGTACAAATACAAACCTACTTTAAATATAAAATTTTTCATATTTTATTGGTTACTCTAGATCATACTAATAAGATGTTAAATAACTTCCAATTTGTCTTAAATATTAGAAAGAGATATTATTAAATCATCATAGTTTCGTTCCTAAATATTTTATTTTATGCGAAAAAGGTTGAATCAAACAATAACGTAAAATTTTTTGTTTAAAAAATGCTAAAATTTGATATTTCAGTTTCCACATAAAAACATAACTTTTTCTTGAAGATGCAACCTTGATATAAGATTAACTTTTAATAATTTTTTATCCAATTTTCCAGTAAAAAAACCCATCATGAAGCAAGTAAATCGATGCAAAACGATCTTAAAGTATATTTTTAATTCTTAAGCTTAATATACTGTCAGATAAGAAAATATAGCTGATAAATTATAAACTTATAAACTTATAAAAAATATAGAATTTTATAAGACAAATTTTAATCTTATATGCAGATAGAGAAATAAAGTTTATATCGAATATATTTTATTTATACATTTCAGTAAATTCAACATTTACTGCTCATTACAAAATTTATTATTTTAAATTTTATTATATGAAATGTTTAAAAAAATGGTTTTTCTCTGAGTCGATAGACTAAACAGTATTTATTAATATCAGACAAATTTTATTTATTATAAATGGTCAAGTATATCTCATAATTTTTTTGAATTTTACCGATTATATGTCGTGCACAGGAAATATTCTGAAGTGAATCTTTATATTTATAGCCTTAAGGGTTTCCTTTTTTTTGTGACTTCCATGCTAGATTTAGATTTTCATGTGTATTTTTTATAGGTTTTAATAAATAAAATATATGGTGAATAAGTTTAAAACTAAATATATTTCATGTTTATAACCTATCTATTTATAAGTTACACCTATGTCTTTTCATTTAAAGATTACAAGATATTAAAATTCGTAAGACATTTAAAAAAAAAATTAAATGCAAAATAATTCGCCCATCTAGTCGCATATAATAATAAAATTTCTTGATAAACTGGAAAAGAGAATATATGTACAACTTGAAATTTACATAGTCATTGATATCGAAATTATAATAAACACAGAATAATCATTAAGAACGACGTAAATGTTAAATAATGGGAAAAAACCCTGCTAATATGGCATAAAAATTATTTTTTGAAAGAATTTAAAATGCAGTCAGCGACTCACATGAAAAAAAAATTAAATAAACACATTTCTCATGATTTCGTCTGCGCAATATTATTGTAATATAAACAGTTATGTCTTTCGATTTTAAAATATAAAAAGCTCTGGATAGAGTACTGGACCACGCCATTTCCTGAATTTTTTATTTAACCTTTAATCTTCTATAAATTTGTTTATAAACTTAAAAAGAAGTGGAATTATTGATCACATGGTTATTTTTATTATTATTAAGAATTTCCTTCTAAAACTACTAAAATACCCAGATGTGGTAGTTTAAAATTGGGAGAGTCGAAAACCATGGTATGATATTTGGGATATTTTTTATATTCGCTTATCTATTTTTATAAATATATTGTTCTTTTGTCCTATGTATATGAATACTTCTTTTTATTCTTTTATACATTGAATACACTATATTGTATAAATACTGGCTATTGGCTAAAATATATACCAATGACATTTATTATAACAAACTTATATCTAAGAGGTGATATTATGTTCAAACTATATAAATTTTACAGGATTTTAAAAGACATTTTCTATATTAACAAACCTTTATGACAATTTAAAGTTGCAATTATGGTTTTATGCATTTAGTTTTTTTTAATTGTTATGTTTTTATTTTTAAAATGTTATGTGATTTATTTGTGTATATTCAAAAAATAGTCTAATGGTTGTGATTATATATGTGTTTAGCTTTAAGGGGTGTAATATACACATTTCCAAGCTTTATAATCGGATAATATAATAAAATTATATGGCATATACAAGTTTGGAAAATAAACGTATTTTTGTTAATTATGAATTATTGGGTAGTACCTTCTAAACGGTTTCCGAATTATACCGCGTGCTACGGATTTCTCGACTATAGAAATAAATAGATTATAAACAATATTTCTATCAAAAAAACCCGTTTTCATCGCTTGAATTCCAATATTATATCATTTTTAGTTTCATTTTAGCACTTCTGTAACCAAATGGTTTTTGTTTAACACCTTAGAATCATTTGTTTCTATTATTCAATGGTATCTAAATGCTTGTTTTGATTTGCAATATTTATATAACGCCCTAAAATGATTGATTATATATGTTTAACCAGCGTATTCCCTGTTTGAATATTATAATATGCGCTGAACGACGTTTTATATATTTTTAAACCACACATTCTCCAGATAATTACAATAATATTGTTTAGAATATGCTTTGATAAAAAAAAGGGTAAAAATACACCTTAAAGTTTAGTAAATATCAAAAGGTTTATTAATAAAACAAGAATAAATTTGTGGAGCACATTTTTTTAGGATTCTACAAGGCTTCTTTTATTGAAATGGTTTTTTTGTACAAACCTGCTTATGATTTAATATTTATGAAGCAACTTTAAATTTATTTATTCTTGCAGAAAATTAACCATTCATATTAAATCATATTTTCTAAAAGTATTCAAAACAATATTTCAAAGGTTTATAGTTTTTCTGTTTTTTTCGTATTATGTGATTTGAATTATTTTACAACAGAGCCATAGATTTTCCATTATATCCAGATTTTAATGTCTAATTCAATGAACAAGAACCTAATCGCGATATCTTTCAGCTTTATCTAAAATATATATCATAGAAATTTTAGTTTACTGGAATCATTAATTACAAACAAAAAACATAGTATCTTTTTTGATTATATATTTTTGATTTATAATGTATCATGGGAATCGGATTTAGTATCTTTCTCTGATAGTAACGCATGCAGATTTGTTGAAAATTTAATAAAAAATATTGAATCTTGTGATTTTTTATTTTTTTGATTGCTTCATGCAAAGATAATTTTTATTAATATGGAAATATTTAAAACTTGCCAAAATATCGTATACCTTTGCAAAAATAAAGAATAGATTGTATTTCTTAATATATTTACCTTGGCTATGTAAATATGTTAAATTAAATCAAAAGGACTCATGCTTGGAAAGATTCAATTTTTAACTTATAAAATTCGTTGAAACGACTATTTCCATGTTATAAAAGTGCTGGTAAAAACATCGAAAATATAATTGTTTTATAGTTTAAAACTTTTATCCATGATTTTACTTGATCATTAAATATGCATGTGTCAAAAACATTTTTCCGTAACTATTACTGCATACTTTTATGATGAAATTGTTTAATTATTTCTTTTTAAAATTATATAACATAAAATATATGTTTACATGCAGCTCAATATAGCGACATTCTAATTTTTAAATCATTTTCTATGTTTTTAGGGTTTTGAAGTAAAATAAGAAAAACCAATAGAGTTTTGGAAATATGTAAGACTTCATTTAAAGCTAAAATACAGTTTATTTTTACAAAGTATGAATTTCGAAGTACATTTTTAAAAAAACGGAAAAAATTCATTTTTAATTGAAGGAAGAATCCGACGAATGATTTGTATCATGATCTTCACAACAACAGTAATCCGTATCAAATTCATTATTTATGCTTGTTGAAGGTTCTACTTTCTCTGAATCTTTGCTTTTATTTGAATCTGGAAACACAGATTTTTTTATTATTATGCTCTTTTTCATATTATTATTCTTGGCAGCAACACCATCAGATATAATATCATCATCAGAATCGGTATTTTTTTTGTTTTGATCATAATTGGCTTCTGTTTCAGATTTATCAATTTCATTACAATTATAATCCTCTGTATCCGACATATTTTCCATGGATGAAGATTGATTTTCATTAAATATTTCCTCAAAATTAATGTCAATATCTGAGCTTTTATCTTCTAAATTACAATTGAAGAAGTATTTATCGATTTCTTCAATAGTTTCACTTATATTATCAAGCTTGGAATCTTCAGAAGTTTCACTTATATTATCAAGGTTGGTTTCTTCAATCTTTTCACTTATATTATCATCCTCAAGTTTCCTAAAAGGTTCGTCTTCGAATTTTAAACCACTTGTTTCATTATTTATTGATCTTTTTTTTCTTCCAACATTTTCACTAACTTCATCATCTATCAGATTGTTCTTTTCAAGTGGATCTAAAACTAATTCATTTCCATCAATTGTATCGGAATTTGATGAATCGGTAGTTGTATTGAGAGTCTGATGGGGATCTTTTAGGGTTTTTACTATGGTCGGGGCATCACTTGAATGAAGATTTGAGTTGGTATCAGTATAAGCTTCTTCAGTGTTTTTTTCTAAGCTTTGCCCTCTTATTCTTGCTAAGAAATCTGTATTTGTAATGTTTGATTGCAATATTAATTCAGAATTCCCATTTGAATTTATATCGATTTGACTGTTTGAATCCATCTTCATTGGGTTGTTTCTATCAGTTATTTCATCATATACTATAATTTTTAGTTCATCATCTTTATGTTCATCTTTCTCTTTTTTATTATTTTCGGAAACAACTTCCCCAATTTTATATTTTGAGGTATATATATTTGTAGCTCTTTCATCATTACTTAAATTCAAATCCTGATCTGTTGATGTAGATCTTTGTACCAAGTCTAAACTTTCACTTGTTCTGTGGTTTGAAAGTACTTCTTCTGACTCTTCTTTTGAAATTTCTTCAATTTTTTTTTCTGTACTAATATTTATATTTGATTTTGGATTAGAATCATTTAAATGGCTGTATGATTCGAGGGCTGATTTATCTTCTTGGCTTGTATTCTTATGGTCAATATTTTCAAAATAAATTTCTGATTCTTTTATTATCAAGGCGAAGAATTTTCTAATTACATGCTGAAGAATTTCTATTCCCCTGATGGTTTCATCTGTTGAGCTATAGTTAGGAATTTCAATGCGTTTATTTGTATAATCATCATAAATGTTTTGTGAAGTGATTCCGTTTATAAAAGGAAATTTATTAAAGTAATCTTCCCATAATAAGGCTATACTGCTTATAAATTTTATATACACTGTCTTTTTTGAATCACTCTTGCCTAACATGTCATCTAGGACGCTAAAAAAATTTAAATAGCGAAATTTCCGTGAAAAAAAACAGAATGAAAACTGTTTTTTATCAATTTCTGCGGCGAGAAATAAATAAAATTCATTAATAAACCAATCGATCATCTCACTATCAAATCTATTATTATCTAGTGATTGGGCTATATCTTCTAATAGAAACCAAATATCTAAATTTTTTGCTTCATCTTTTCTAACGCTCACGAAATTTTCAGTGATATACAAATTTGCAAAAAATCTGTTGTTAATGTATTTGAGTGCATCACGGTAACCCCCTAAAAACTCATCAACGTTAGATACCTTGTTTAAACTTGTAAGATCTGTTTTATTTGGTGATATTACATACTTGAAATTATTCCATATATTAGGAGCATTTGTTTTGTTTTTTAGTTTACCATTATTTGATTTGTTTGCGGCTATTTCGCAGGATATATATCCTCTATTACAAATGCATTTTTCATGTTTTGATTCATGTTTGTCACTATAAAATGCTGCTGATACGAGGTTGTATAACAAAAATGTGATGTAACAAGATGAGAAAATTTTCATTTTGATTTGAATACAATTCATGTATTTAAGTATTTTTTTTGATTAGATTTCGTGATGTGATTTATATGACACATAAATTGTTCCATGAAAAATTCTCGATTCAATTAAACCCAGATTTATATTTTGATCAAAATAAAATTATCTTTAATTAACATTTTTGATTCATTTGCATCTGAAAATAACCATCAAGTCTTGTTTTTTTAGCACACTATAAAGTAGTAAGAATACAAACTATAAAAAAACTTTATTTCTATTATTTATCAATTTGCTCCAATACCTGATGTCTGTATTCCTACAGATTAATTACATATAGTAAATAATATTGTGTTTAAGTTATTTGGAATAAACATGTAATTAATTGCATATAAGTTTATTTTTCTCTTTAATTACTATTTCGATATTAAATTGATTTTAAAATTATGCATATAGTATTTTGGCCAATTATTTATATAATAAATGGTATCTTCATGATTTTATGTCGATAAATTGTTTCATAAAAACTACATATGGTCTATTGAACTTCTGAATATATAAAACTTTATCACTTACACAACATGTAGACCACATATTAATTTTGCCCAAAAAGGAATTTATGACTAAAAGTTGCCACTAAGAATTATTTGTTGAATTAATCTATTTTAAAAATATTGGCTTTAATAGAAATGTGTTATTCATGTAAAGATATACATTCGAATATTTTTTATCGCCATTAGATTGAAAATTGTAATCCTTTTATATTTATTTTTATATACTAGGAAAATCCTGTAAATTAAGAATTATGTTCGATCTATAATTATATAAATTCAATGCCTTTATTTTCATAACATATGCTTAAGAAGTCTTTTTCTGGATAAATACATGCTGCTATGTTTTTATTATTATTAAATTTGATGTAGTGCTACAAAAAAACCCATGAGCTTCCAATCATCCAATCAAAAGAATTATTTTAGTTAATAAATCATGTAAAGGGTACGAAAATATCTAGAAATTTTCTTAAAATGCTTATATTAATTTTTAATTTCAATAAATCAAAATTTATAATAACTTGATCTATTAATTTCTGTAATCAGTGTTGATTATATTTTAATTGAACTAAAAATTGATTGATCATTTAATCTATCATTTCAATAATAATAGAATGTCATTTATCGCTTCAGATAAATTATCTTTCATTTCAGAACCGACAAATTTATAAAATAAAACAATCCGATTGTCATATAATGTACATAAAGGAATATTATGCAATAATATATCCATTATATTTTTTATTATTGATTCGATATATATAATAATGTGTTTATTACAGGTTTCGTTTATAAATTTCGTGTATTTATCTGTCGAATATTTACGCAAGATATTTTATATTTTAACTGCATTTAACAAATAAATTAAAAATATGGTAACTTATACAACGTATCTTATAGGTTCTATTATTTATCTGTATAATGTGCATCTATGTTTATATTATTTTTGATGGCATTAATCGCATTTTATATTATTTTTTTTTAACATGATAATTTTATCTATGAGTTAATTTTCTAGTTTTTCTTCAAGCTTAACTTGATTTATTTCCCGCGGAAAATTATATCTATACTATTAGCTATAAGTTCTCCTCTTAAATCTTTTTTGATGCCTCTCCTCTTTTCAAGACCTATACGTTCAAGGATTTTCCTCAATCCTATAGTTTGAATATATGCCTCGATTTGGTTAGTAACTTCGAGATATTTCAGCTGTTGATACATAAATTTTATTTATGTTATTTGTGAGCCTAAATGTAGCACATATATCTAATCTGGAATTCTATTTTCTTAAAAAGAGCATAAATACATAATGGCGCAAGTTTCACGTTTACCATACAAAAATTAATTGTTTATTACATTCTTCGGCTCGAATTTTGTTCAAATATACTCACAAAGTTTCTTTTTGCATATCTCTCGGCCCATATATTGCTTAGATAACCTGAAGTCGTTTTAGCTAGATGACTTTATTTATAATTTCTGGTTTGTGAATGCGATTTTCAGTCTCCATACGCTTAGTTAATAATATCTTGCATGTAGAGCGCATTAATTTCCTATTTTTATCATAAAAATCGCATTATCGAAGTGCTCTGTTTACATATAGAATTTTTAGTCTGTTATAAACTCCTAAATTAGATTTTTATAAATTTATATTGTGGCTCTCGATTTATATATATTTTTAGATTTAGAAATTCTATAAACTCTACAAAAATTTAAAATGCAAGCAAGCCTTACACAGACGGCACAATACTAAGTCGTATATATAGGTATATAGCATACGGTTAGCAGCTCTAATCATTTTACAGCACTTTTTATCACAGAATCGATCGCTAAAAGAAAATTTAAATTCATCGGTACAGAATAATATTACATAAGTAATTTAATGCATTGAAATTATGATTAAATCATAATATTAGCAAGCCGCTTCTCTTTGTATGAATCGAATTATAAGGAGCTCCTAAATTTCAAATTCAATATATTTTTGAATAATTATGCTAATAAAAATAGAATCTTAAGATTGAAAATTCGAGTTGATAGCGTGTCAGTCTATATAAGAATATTTGTAAACACATTTTTACCAAGAAAATTGTTTTATCATCGTTTCCATCTAATAAAGACTTAAAAAAAACATCAAAGTAAATTATTTTAGATATCAAATTAATAGCTTCGACAAACAAATAAAAACTTTGAATTTTATTGACCAATTTTTAAATTCACATATATTTTTGGCTTAATTTATTTTAAATTTACATATATTTTTGGCTTAATTTATTCTAAATTGTGATAATTTATAATAAATATTTTATTTTAACGTGTATTTAATAAGGCTTTAAATATTTATATCTTATATAATATAAAATTATAGTACCCTGACAGGATACTATGTATCAATCTGTTAAACAGTACCAAAATAACAATTTATATTTAAATTCTTTTATACTTGCATTTTTTTAAAACTTCTGAATAATGTAGAGATTTTTATTTTAGGCCAAATAATTGGTCAATGGAAATATGGACTTAACTATACATGTTTTTATCTCTTTTAAAAGGTTTTAGCTCTGTTTTAATATAATATAAATTTGATCTATGATGTCTGATCTTTTTGTATTTTCATAAAAGCGATTTTATGTTTATATAAAAAAAAATAATTCTTTAAATATTATTTTTTTATGGTCAGAAATGCCCAGTTGATATTTCAGGGATAAAATTTCTAAAAAAAATTGTATTTTGATCACTGAACCACATATCAAAACATATATAAGTGGTTAAAAGTATTAATCTAAATATGTAAAAAATCTAAGCAATATTTTCATGAGGCACTTACTCCAAAAATTAGCCATAGTTGCCTAAAAATCTTGAAAAACCACAATATATATGAACATATGATGTTTTAATTCTTTCGTTAAAGGGATTCGTCGTTCATTTCAGCATGAATTTGCATTTTTTATTTACATATCGAAAGCGTCTTTTTTATATTGATGAAAACAATTTTAAAACTCAACACCAGAAAATTTATTTTGTAAAGATAGTATCTGCCTATATAATAAAATATGGATAAAATATACATTTTTATCATTTAAAGCCGGATATAGTTTTATGTTCTGTGCCTTTCAGGGCGGTTTTGGGCACAGGAGGGCTTTATTAATATAAAATGTAGTAAAATTACAGTTTAATTCTTTAGACGGCTATAAATTGGGCTTAGAAATAAAAAAAGAGCTTGTAAGTACATTATTCACGAACTAAGAATATTATTCATAATTTTTTTACCATGATTAGAACCGGAATAAATTATATAAAGTAAAAAATAGTACTTAATAGCGATAAATGTACAAGTATGCATAAAAACTCGGGCGATATAATAAATAATCATGCATTTTAGCACAATTTTATGTTTACACGTAAATTTTCTTTACATATGCGAGTTCTAAATGTTTTGAATCTATGTATACTAAAAATTTCAATATAATATGCTGTTTAAAAGAAGATTATTTATAGAGACGAACAGAATAAAAATGAAATTGCGAGATATCAAGCGTAAAAAAAGCAAACAAAACCGGATTATATTAATTATAGCTTTTCAAGTAAATTCTGTATGCGAAATAAGTTGTGATATAAATACAAATATTCATAATTTATTTTTTTTACAAAAAAAAACAAGCTCATATACGGGATTCTAAACAAGATAACAATAATGCTCGTTGCTTTTTATGAAATGAAATAAGTTTTTGAATATAAATAATGATATAAATTTATATATTCCTATGTTTGTTTTATTAGAAAATAAAATGATGCCAGATCTTTATTTTTAAGCGTGCTGATAATGTTTTTTGGATGTTTTTTTGTAGGTTTCAATGGCAAATATTATATAATAATGTCCCATTTATATGAATTTTTATGTTTTTTATGCTTGATTTTTACTATTGAAATATCAAAAAAATTAATAATAAAATATGTAACAGTAATACCAGACATGCGATATAATTTTTTTAGTTGAAAATGATTATTTGAATCGTATTGATGCCCGAAAGGAATAGCGCTTTGTTTATAAAATATCTTTAAAAATTGATAAAATCTGTATCAACCATATATATTAAGGTTACTAAAAAAGGTAATATGATTGTATCTATAATATATAATTTAGTCTAGTTTAAAATCTTTTAATTGTAAAATATTAGCATTTTATTGTATATAACTATTATATTTAGAAAAATGCGATAAGTTAAAAAGAAAATATCTGTGTAGATTACATGTATTATCCATTACTATCACAGTGTCAATGTTCGTTTGATACAAAAATAATTTATCTATTTAAAGCCTACGGTGTTTATCATAATTTTAATGCTTCATTTGTAGATATTTTAATTTTAGTAATATTTTTGATTAAAACATATTCCAATATTGTTTAATTTTTGATTTTACCGAACTTATGCCATAAAGGATTATTTTTTATTACTTCGTTTTATTAAAATTTAATGTGTTCAAAGCACATTACGAAAGTTATAAGTGTTTACTGTCAATTTAAAAGCTGTAATTTTCAGTAAATTATATTTAAATTTGTTTAAATATAATGAATTGTATTTTTTTATTTTAATAATAGAGTATCATCAGAATTATAGCTATTTTATAGATCTAAAATACACAATTTTTGAAGTTTTATGGATACCATAATTATTGACTATATTTTCGTTTCTTCTTAGCCCATATTTATTTAATGTGATTGTTATGTTTGATTTCACCCTAAAAACGTATTGAATGCAAATTTAAAATATATCAATTTCAAAAGGCAATAATGTTTATATTATTCTTATATGGCTTTGCAATGTAGGATTATAGCCCTGATAAATATTTAAACTTGCAGACTTCTATTCTTAAAAAGAAAAAAAACATAAATTATATAATTTAAGTAACCTTAGTGAAAAAATGTACGTAATTATTTTTAATTTCTTTACCTAAAAGTAATTTATATGGATTTTAGTATTGGGAAATATTGATACAATTACCAAATAAAAAGTGCACAAATTATTTGTTTATTTATTTAAAGGTATTTTTCTTATAAAAGAGGGGGTTTTGAGGGTTAATAAATGTGCGTTAATCTTTCTTTTCATATCTGTCAGACTCACCTTGATTTAAATACTAAATATTTTATCGGTATGGCGGTTAAAAATGATTAGGGTTATCGTATGGTTGTGACAAAATTATACATTTTCCTTTGCATTCATATTAATTTATATGCTAAACATTTTTGTTTCTGGATAATTTAAAGTTTCCCCCTTATCTGGGTCAATATTTAAATTAAAAGTATCATGTATTTTAATCTAACCGATAATTACTAATGCAGATAAATATTTATTTCTTTTAAAGTATTTTAAGAAGGGGTTTTATAGAACTAAAAATAATACATTTTAGCATTGTACTTAATTGAAGATTTTAACGGAAGCGGTAGCATATGCCCGAATAATAGTATTGAAAAAATCACTTGAAAATATAAGTCTTGAGCGTAGAAGATATATTGGAAAGACAGTAAGAATATATGTTTATAAAATTATAGAGAAAATATGCAATATAAATAATCTAAATTTTTGCGCGAACAAACATGAAAAGTTAGCCCTGAATAAATATATATAAATTAAAACGGTACTTTATTACGTTAATGGATATGAAAATCAATATAAAGTGATTTTTTGAGGCTAATTTTTTATTTTTTAAGCTTAAATAGTGTGATTTTTTTATGGAAATCTTATCTATATATCGGGTTTCTCTTTTATTTCTTTTTCAAGACTTATTAGTTCAAGGTTTTCGTTTGATCTATAGTTTGGACTATGACAAATATATTTATTCTTAATTTGAAATGAATGTGGTTAATAGACAATACAATGATTTTTACACAATTATAATTCCTATCTTTTTGTATGTGATAATTCAAAGCACCTTTATAAATAACAAATAAAAAATGACAATTAAATTATTTATTCTTTAGCGGGCTGAAAAACCAATCTTCTACCGTATAAATGAGTGCTTTTCCCAAAATATTCGCATGCGTGTTTTACACATTTTTGATCTTCAAGCTCTACAAAACAGAATCCTCTTTGAGAATTATCCCTTTTTACAGGCATTCTAATGTCCAATACCTTTACTTGTGATTCTATAATTTTTCTTATTTCATCTTTACTTGCTTGAAAGGGTACATTTTTAATAATAAGTTTCTTTGAGGCATTAATTTTTACACACTCATAATTTGGTTCATTTTTTTCAAGTTCTTCATTTGGTGTATAAACTTCTTTTGGCATATATTCACAATAAATAGCCTTGTTATTGACTCTTTTCAGTGAAAATTTCCTGTAAGCTTCTTCAGCGTCCTTTTCGCGCGAAAAAACAGCGATTGCGATGCATCTACTCGGGCTTACGCGAATTTTAGCAGATTCAAGACCTTCTAGATTATTTAAGAGATCGAAATTTCTTATTAGAAGCACCTTTTTGTTAAATTCCTCAACAACACTTTTAATTTCAACATTAATTTTATTTTCGTCTAGCCATTTCTTTGTCTGTTCGACTAAATGAGATTCTAATATGGCGATCCGAGCCCCTAAATCTTTGTCTTTTATATCCACAAGATCTTCTTTCTTTATTTTTTCTTCTTCGCATATTCTATCAACAATAGTTGTAAAATCGAAAAAAAGGCTATTGTAGTATTTAACAGATAATTCGTCATCTTTTTTATATTCAATAAATTTTAAGCGACACCCCATAAAAATTTGATATTTTTTTTGTGCTTCTACACTTGATTTCAAATCTTTAAAATGTAGAATGAGCTTTTCTTGGGTTAATGAAAAACTAGAAATGAATTCACTAAAATATTCTTGGATATCGTCTGGTGTAATACATTTGGGGTAAAACAAAATTTCTATATCTTTTGAATTTACGAAATTGTTTGTGGTTTTTCCGATATAATCTGTATTTTTGTTAAGAAGTTTATCGAGTTTTTCCCGTTTTTCCTTGTAATCGTCCATTTCAAACATATTTAGTTCTAATTTGCTGTTTTTAAAATAAGATCTATTGAAATAATTAATTGCGGTATCTGCTTCTTCTTTTGTTTTATATCCGATGAAGCAGAATTTTCTGTTTCTGTCTTTTGGCAGAGAAACGTCGGTAATGGTTAAGAGTGTCTTTTTTCCATTTTTAGATTTTATTGATGTGAAATGATCTACTATTTGTTTTTCTGTCACTTTTATTGGTATGTTCTTTACAATTATTCTCATTTTGTGGGGACGGCTTTAAATCATCTTATAACCAAGATAAAAGATTTGTGGTGAAAAATTTTTAAATTGAAAATAATTCAAAGTCTAAAATTTATATTTATTGAGCTTCATCAATTTATCTTCTCTATAAAACTTTCATGTAATCGATGCTTTAACTAGTATTGAATTTCTGGATTATCTTATGATTATTGCATTCAAACAGTGACTACCTATTATCAATATATATTTAAAAAAGGCCGTTTCCAAAATATGAATTAAAGAACTCAATGCATAACAATTTTAATTCAGAAATATATTGTCTTTAATAAACAAGACGTTTGGATTGTTTTTTATTTTACATTAATTTTTGTATTGAATGATTAAATAGAAATTTTAAGCATAAATTAATTTGTAACTCCATAATATGATTAAACGAACTAAACAATTCACAATTTCAATCCAAAAATATATCTTCTATAATAAATAAGACATTTGTTTATTTTCGTATGATACAATACTATCAATAATTTTTGTATTGAATGGTTCAAACACAAATTTAAAGCATAATTAATTTGTAACTCGAAAATAGGATTTAAATAACTCAATGCATGAATATTTTATTCAAAAAATATATGTTTTAAATAAATTAAATATTAGTATTGTTTTTATGACACAATATTTCATTGATTTTTGTAATTAAATATTTCAACACAAATTTTAAGCATGATTAATTTGTATCTAAATTTCGCATTATTGATGGGTTTTATTTTTCATTTATATCTCGTTTGTAATATGAATTATAAAATTTTCTGTCTTCAAGAATATTGGTTTTATGTCTGTAGATTATTTTCATATAACCAAGATAGAATTAGCTATTTTCACTTTCCTTCAAAATATAAACCACTAATGAAATTGCTTAGTTCCTTTCTATTGTGGCTTATTTGAACATAAAACATTTTAAATTCAAGAAATATATTTATATTTGCTCGAGTGCGATTATATTTTAAAATTATATTCATATTTTTCAAGTTTTTGTTTTTTTCAATTATGGTCTTGGAGTGAAAATAAGATATATTTTATTAACATTCATTTATACGCGTTTTTGTATTCTTTATTTTTTTTCATTTTCGAGAAAATATTTATATTATATTTAAGACTCTGTATTATATCTTTTAATATTAAAAAAATTATTTTCTTATATTTATATGTATTAATAATTAATATTATTAAAAATTATTGTATCAATGTTTAATATTGTAAATTGAAATATTAAAAATATCTTGTTTTTTGTAATCCTATGCATATATTTTTTAAACATATCATGTTTTTCATCGTATTTTCGTGTATAATAATTTAAATATTGCAAATATTTTTATTGTATTCCTGTATATAAATTCATTAAATATTATAATGTCTATTTTATTTTATTTCTATGAATATATTTTAAATATTAATAAATAATATACACAATTCTAATATTATATCATTTGAATATTAAAAACAACAGCATTCAATCATTAATATCGCATCTTTTATCATTAAAAAATACTTTACTTTAGATTTTATTCCTATGTATATATTTATTTTTTTAAGCATTAAAATAAAAATTAAACTGAAAAACAGTATTCTTTAATTATGTTTACACACAAATAAAAAAACCAAAAAAGTTTATTTTCTTCGACACAACCTTATTTTCATAATATGTATACAGATATTAATGTACATATTTTAAATATTTAACTTCTGGTTTCTAAGAAAAGAATGCTAATGATACTGTCTAAAAATAAAATATATGCATTAGATATTTTTTTTTAGATTCAGGAATATTAATTTTTTCTGATGCTAAACTTTAAAAAATAAATAATAAAAGACAATTTTTATCGACATAAAAATTATATCGTTATTGGATTCTTTTATTTTATACATAAATTATTGGTATACAAGTATTGATCAACTATTTGAAAAATTTAAGACTTTTAAAATATTCCTTTTTTTTTGAAAATTTAAATAGATCCATTGAATTATATGTGGTGTTTAAGAATTAATTTGTTAGTTGACTGCCAATTTTCTTATTAATTTTTTATTTCAATTCGAATACACTAATTTAACATTAATTTGGACCAATATACGATCACATGATAAAATACCTGTAATTTTCGCTCTACAATACCAATTATATAAATTAAAAATGTAAGATATTCTGAATATTACACAGGAATTTTGTATATTTATATTTTATTCATAAATTATCTAAAAATTATATCACTTATAATCAATAAAAAAAATACACGAAATATATAGGTGGTGAATTACCAATACTATGCATATTTCTATAATATTTTGCTTATGAAAATATTGATTCAAAAAAAAATCTATTAAAATAAAATTAAATCATGCTATAAAAAGCAGTGAGTTCAAAAATTGCTACACAAATATTTCTTTGTAAATTATAGTTTCTAAATAGTATTACGAAGCTATTGTTATTTTATTATAAACACAAAAAAGTCACAAATTTTTCTATTGCTGTTTAATTGTTTACGAATTTGTATCTTTCATGTAATCTACATTCAGCAAAAACCTTTACAAATATTATTTGTGGGATTTTGATGTATTTAAAATATTATGAAAAATCTTTATTGATTCATAAACAATTTAGCGGATTTATACTAGGTTTTTATTATATTTTCTACTCATGATAATTCAGTGACACCAATGTGCCAGAAATAGCTGAACGTATAATATAGTTCAATTAGTGCTTTTATATCGTATATATTATTTTTGAACTTTAATAAATATTTTTTGCGTTAAAAATGGCTCTGCTATATTTCTATATATTAAATTTTACATTTTTTATTTATGAATTTTAAGTAATTTTTATATTTGAAATTGATTGTGTATACAGATGCAAGAAATTATTTAAAAAAGGATTAAAAGTATAATATATTTATTTTATGTCTTTTTAATGCATTTTTTGGGGGTAATGACTTTAAGTCAAAATATATAGCAAATAAAAAGCTAAATTTTCGCTTCTAGTTGATTTAAGGCGTTTTTCTTGGATAAAAATGGCTAATAAAAAATATTCGTATATTATAGTAGCACTTTAAACAGATTTTATAGTGAACTATATAATAAAAAGGTGGCTAGAATATATAAATAAAAACCGTAATATATATGTTATAATATTTACAGAACAATATATTAATAAAAAAATATATGCTGGAAACTTTAATAATATACATAAACTAATTTTATTTACAATTACCGTTCTGATTTTCATATGCACCTTTTTCAATGTTTCGCTAGATTAATGCACCAAAAGAAGTCCGAGCTCTTAGTATAATATTAAATATAACCCATAAAAATAATATAAATCCAAAGACATATGAAAATATATTATTGATGATTATTTCACATTATTTTCAGTAAACTGGGGTTATGCATAAAAATTTAGCCAAATTATTAGTTGTAGTAAATATCTTAACTTTTATATAATAAGATAATTCATTAGATGTATTTTTCCAGTTCAATAAACCAAAAAACATATAATTATTGCCTAACGTATACTTTTTTTTTAAAAAAACACCCCTCCATTATATTTTTAACCATAAAAAATGTGCAAAAATAACACAAAGATCGTTAAATAAAATCTATAATTCACACTTAAGAAATATTATAAATTTTTCAATACCATTAATAATATTATGGGCAATGTTTTTTTTTCTATTTATATCTGATTTCCCGATCATTTTAGTGATAAATTAAAGATTGAAATTAGATGGATATTTTTTTTATGCTGAATAAAAATTACAACTAACATGTTCTTATATAACATTCCTTTCTGTTGGAAAGATTAATTGATAAAAATACCTTTTTATTTTATTTTTATAATCATATAAAGCACTTCTAACTTATTTTCGAACTTTTTATCATAAAATTTGTTTCTAAAAATTTTATTATTCGCATATAAAATACTTTATATATTTCAAATACATTTTTAAAGATGTTTTGCAGATAAATTTGATTATTTTAGTTACATAAACTTTTTAAATGTATTATGGTGTTTTCTATAAAGATATGTTTTTCGGAAAATAATTTTTTTTATTTGCATATAATATGCTGTATGATTTTCAAAGCATTCTTAAAGATATTTCCCTAGAAATTATACTACAAATTTTACACACCAGAAGTTCTAATCCGTATCAATGAATGTTATTTATATTCAATCAAAGGCATACTGAATATTGATCTATGCAGTAAGTCATAAAGAAATTTTGTATAAGCACCACCTTTAAATTGCTAAAATAAAAAATCCAAATAATTTATTTTAACTTATAATTATAAGCATGATTATATATAATGTCTTGTTTATTATGACCATCAATAATCAACTGAGGGTCGTATATTTATGTATAATATAGTACACAGATATTTTGTATTAAAATTCTACAGTATGCCTCTACATATTGCATTATTTTTTTGCAAATTTAATTCAAACATTTCAAGAATAACTTGCAAAAAATAACGATTGATTGTATATCTGAACTTATATACTGGGATATTTAAAATATTAAAAATTATTCATTCCTTAAAAATAAATAGCTTATACTGTTCATAAATAATCAAAGATTGATATGGTAAAAAATATATACTTTGAAATTATAAAGGGTGTGGGGTATTAGACCTGAAATTACAAGTTAAATGATTTAAGGTTCGAATTATTCACACTTTAGGACATTTTTAAAATGCCAAATAGGTCTGAATTTCGCTAGATGTAGGGGGTACAGGGGTAGAAGAACCACACTAAAAGAAAGCTTTCTCTTATTAACAAACTTTTAATTATAGTGCTCTACAACATTACTCGATTCCCGTGTTCAAAAACCAACGCTATAATTACATGATGTAAATGTTTATGGAAGCTTTAATGCTATTTAAGCTGTCAAATCAAAACCTTTATTTCCCCTGCAAATACCGAATCATTTAGGGGAATTTATAGATGAAAAATGAAATTTGATTGATTTGAAACTGGCACGTTAAAATTAAAACCTTTATTTCCCCCTAAAAATACCGAATCATTTAGGGGAATTTATAGATGAAAAATGAAATTTAATTGATTTAAACTGGCATGGTTATTAACCTTTTTTCCACTTAAAAATAAGGATCATTTAGGGAAATATATAAATGAAAAATAATTTCATTGATTGAAATTATCATAATCATGCAAAAAATAAATATAACAAAAATATATTGTAATCCGACTAGATTACCTGTAAAATAAACTGTATTTAATGGCTTTTGAGTCTTCTAGATATAAATATATTCACAATTTAATTCAATTTGTGTAATAAATCAATAACTCTATCTAATCTTATTGATAATGTTGATTTAAGCGACATTCTATTTCTTAAGTATGTATTTCTTTTCGAAAACTTATATATTTTGCCTACCATTTACATGACTGATTTATTTAGAGCAATAATTTTTATATAAATTAACTTATTTCAAAAGAATTTTCTCTGCTTTATCATAGTTTTGAAAATAAATAATGGGTTAATAATCTTAAACCCAAAGTTGATCAGATCCTTTTTTAACGCCTAATATTTTGCTAATATAGAAATAATTTATTATGGCATTAAATTTGAATAACACACAAAAGTGCTTTAAAATTATAAAGAATAATGAAAAGGAAATCTTGTAAATTCATTTTTATTACTTAATTAACCCTTCCTTTAATGCATAGTGAGATTCCAGATCATCATATCCTCCTATAAATTTCCCACCCATAAATATCATAGGAAAACTAGAATGTCCCTTCTCCTTTTTGATAAATGATACCAAGTCATTATGCACTTCTGAATTCATATAGTAATGGTCAACTTTTTTCTCTGTTAAAAGCTTATGTGCATCCTCGCAATATCCACACAAATGCATCCCGATGATTAAATTCGGATATTTGTGAAGAATTTCCTCTAACATTGATGGGTGAATTAATCCATGTTTAATATAGATGGAATTTTAGAAAAATTAAAAAAAAAACTTAACCTGATAAATTGAAGAAATGAAATTTTACAGGTATTAAAACAAGCACATAAAAGGTTTTAATTTCAGTAATCTAAAGTGCTTCTCTAAAATACGAACAATAGCATCGTTAATTTTTTTATAAAAATTTCATATATTTTACTATGTAATAATAATAAATGCAAGATATAATTTAAAAGATCACATTTTTATCATTTATTTTCTATCTTCAATTTATAAAATTTTGTATTTTTAATATTTATTGCAAATTATAGGATTGAGAAAGACCCTTGAAGTGATAAATCTTGAGCGAAGAAGAGGTATCGATGAGAATATAGCAGAGAAAGAGATAGCGAAAAGTATTTATAAGGTTTACTCCAAGGGTTGTACCACACAATCTGCTTGAGAAATATAAATGTCAAAATAAGAATTAACCCATAGATAAATTAATTATTTAATAATTATTGTTTATCAAAAATTTGCATATAAACAAACTATGGGATTGAGAAAAACCCTTGAATTAATAAGTCTCGAAAGAAGGAGGGGTATTGAAGAAGACTTTGGAGAGGAGAAGATAGTCGAAAGTATAAATACGCTGTGCGTACAGAGAATCAAGCAAGTTGTGCTAGAGAACAAAAACTAAAATTATAACGAATAATTCAGCCATATAAATATTTTTTAATATCGTGTTACTATATTTATCGTCGATCTAAAATTTATAATCACAGAAGTACCCAATTTTTATTACGGAACATTTCTGTCAAAATTAAATACACATTGTTTTATCATATAAAAATTCAAACCTTAGTTTTCGATATTTATCACTTTAAATATAGCTTAAAATTTTCATTTTATTTGTGCTAGAAGTTTACACTTTTAACTTAATACCATTTTTATATAAAAAAAACACCTTCATATTTTTTAACTCTATTTTATAATCTTTTTATCAATTTCTATACCTTGATATTTATATATTAGCAAATGTCTATACTGTTTTGGTTTGAAAGAGTTAAAATTCAACACGTTTTAATGTTAATATATTCATATGATATGTTTTTTGTTATTATTATAAATTCTAACTAAATACAAAAAAAACATTCTATTTACGAAAATTCTGAGGAAGGATTATATAAAAAAAAATACGAATTTTTTTTGATGTAATCAGATTATAATTTCCATTGTCTATTTCCTGAATAATTCAACCAAAGCATTCTTATTTTTAATTTATAAGTTTAGCCTTTTAGGTACATGAAATACAAATTAGGTGCCTAAACTCATATTAGAAAAAATTAAAATTTAAGATGTTAGAAAGAAACCTTTACAGCTGTCAATATTTTTAAATAAACAACCTTTATTCATATAATTTTATCTGTGAGGCTTTTTTTATATATTCATCAAGGATAGTTGTAAATGTATAATTTTAAACTTAAGGTATTCTTTTTTTAAAATTAAAAATATTTTTTATGGTTTTTAAGATAAAGAAAGTGTGTCTAGATTATATTACTATAGAATTTATCATGTGAAATTATCCAATCTGCCGCATTAAATAGCTAATGCCTAATAAATTATTATTATTTCGTGATTACCATTATCCGATTTAGTTCCAATTATTTTATCAATCATATATGGAATTTAGTATATTTTTTTATTATGAATAAACATTTACAATATCCCAATTTGATATTTTACACATTTTTGCATTCTTAAAATATCTTATAATATTGTAAATTTTTTTCTAATATATTTATTGTATTGTAGTAGTGTGGAATCAAATCTAATAATCAATATTTTTTACTATTTTATAAATTATTTCTTTTATATCAAATATCTGATTAATCATAATACATATCATTAAGCAATATACTAAATCAACCCACTTGGTCACACCACTAAATATTCGACTTCAAATTGAGTTTTTATAAGGTCCCGATTTAATTGATGCAATATAAAGGCAGGTATTGTGATTTTGGATGCACATAAATACTGTCGGTAAAGTAATTAAAATATGTATTTAATGAAAAAAACTTTATTTTGTGCTAAATAAGCATTTAATTCGTGGATACATTTTTTTTGAGTGAATCTAAAAATATTCTTCTCAAAATATTGCTTAAAAAAATATGAAAATAAAAATAATCATTATAATTTAATTTTTTTTTGTGATTTTTTTAATTCAATTTCAATATTCAGCAGATTTTAGAATCAGGTATTCCATAGAATTGATACAGATGTCGCATAAATATTTTTTTTTGCTTTTATTCAAACGAGAGACGTTATATCAACAATCATTGAGAAATTACAGTAGTACTGCGTTTTTTTAATAAACTGAGACATGGCCTATTAGCTATAAATATAAATTATCACGTGGTTTTATTTTTATATAGTCATATATATTTCTTTAATCAAATTCTTTTATTTGAAGTTATTTTAATTTTATTTTCTGATATTGTGGATTAAGTAGTCTATTTTTTGCTGGTCCATTTAAAATAATGGACCCAATATACTATTAACCATAATTAAAGTTCCTAATAAAATGCGATGAAAAAAAAGAAACGATTTATTTATGTTACTTTAATGCTTTTTATGAACCATAAACACCTTGACACATAATTCAAGTTCTTGATACATGTAAATAAAATAAATCATAAAGTAAAATATAATAGGGATTTTTGGGCGTCAATTGACTTATTATATTACCTCATGGTTCATATTTAAACATAAATTTTACTATGTATAATATTCTTTTTTACTAAATTATACAATATCAAAAAAAAAGGAAAATAAGATTTGATACGCGATTCTCCTCGGTATATTTTATATTTCATTATACGTTTTTTACTGTAAGTTTTTATCGTATTTTACCAAATTATAGTTCTAGAAAAAGAAAAGCAAGATTAAATGCACGATTCGCCCTGAAATTTTTTTATGTTTTTTATATGAGCCATACTGCAAGCATTTATCGGATTTTACCAATAACACTGTATTTGGTCCCAGAACGTTGTTTTCTTATTATATAGGTGGATTTATTATCTTTTTATGTAGCGGTAGTTGTCGGCATAAATATGCTCTCTGTTTATTTTAAAAAACTACATCTGTTGTGTGTTTAACAGCTAAGCACACACGATATCAACCTTCTTTATATTCAACACGATTTTTTTTGTGAAAGTATCCTTGGATTGTGGGCTTATTGCATATTTTGTATAAATATTTCCATGCATCATAACTTCAGATGAGATGATTACAAAATACCATAAGTCGTATATAAAAGAGTTGGAAATTCCAGCTGATGCAGATGAATACGCACAAACAATATGATTGAAGAAGACACTTGAACTAATAAGTATTAAGTGATGAAGATGCATCGAGGAAGATATTAAAGATGATGAGGGGTATAGAGGTATCAGTTAAATCTGTTCTATAGAGCGTTCCAAAGTTTTGCTCTAACAGCTTTAAAAAGCATAAAATCAATTAGACTTTTTACTTACATTAAAATCCCTAAAAATTTAGGTGCTGTATAATAAAGCCGCTAGTTTTTCATGAAAACACCATATTTAATAGTTTTTACAGAAAAATTACTTTTTACTAAATGTAAACTTTATATAATCCGTCAATACCTTTCAATCTAAAATAACTTTTAAATAGATACACTATATTTTAATTCTATCATGTGATATTATCTTTGCCCGCCATTATACGATTGAGCCCCGAAAATACATATTTCATATCTATATGAGAAATAATTCTATTTTCTTGCATCTAGTTCACTTGTGTTATATTTTATTAATTATTATAAATTTATTTAACAGATTGAGAATCAATTCACTTGATATTTTTTTATTGAAATATTTATTCCCACAGACTTTATAAATTAAATATTAACCATTTTTTTAAAAAATATATGTTTATAAATGAGAAAATATTGATATATCATCATAATAACTGTTATGATGTTACCGAGGTGGATATTGCAGCTTTTTAACATGACATTGAATTATTTATAATAAATTATAGGTGAGCAAAAAATATGCGCTAATATTATCAAACTCATTATTATAAATTTTTAAATAACAAAAACATGAAATAGACATGATAAATACGTAAAAAAAAATTCTTGATAATTCGTTCTTTTTTAGCAATAGAAACGGTTTAAATTTAAATAAACAAAAACATCAAATTCAAACTTGGTGAGGTCAAATACTTTAAATGTAAATTATATTGAACATATTATGTAGTTAACATTACAGTGAAAATGTTTTTACAGAAAAATGCATTTTAATCAATTATAATTAAAACAACATTATTATAGAAAATTAAAAAATTTAAGGGATAGAGTAGACTACTGAAAAGTAATTTAAAAAAAAATAATGATCCATTCATGCCGCAAACCGTATATTTTTGATATAAATTTATATGTTCTCTTTCTTAAGATAAATATTAAATCACATTTGAGAAATTAAGGGTTACTTTCCGAAATTATAATGAGAAATAAGAATTTTAAACATTTCATTTCATACATAATGCTAACCGGTTTTGGTTTTTGGAAATTAATAAATGACCGTGATTTTAATTTTGAGGCGCTTATTTGACACCTCGATGCCACAGATAACTGTAAATATTTTCGGCAAGACAAAAGTGCAAACCAGCTGAAGATTGAGTGATTTAAGAAAATTTCTATCCTATATTTATAGACTTCTTTTCTCTATGGAATACTATTATTATGCGTATTATCAATAAAATCACTGGGTACTAGAATACAAAAATGTTTTTTTGCTATTTATAATGTTTAATTACAGAAATTATTTTTATGAACACAGAACAGATACTTTTTTATCTAGATCTACAGGTTTATTTGAAGTGAAAAATATAAACATCGCTTTTTGACCTATTTATGCCATAATAGTATAAAATAATGTATAATTGGTGTTCTAATAATGATATAGGGGCAATAAACATCCAACAGAATGCCTGTTTATTTATACACTTGATTTTAACTTTATTATATTTTTAATAAGGTTAAATCTAAAAAAATGTTTGTAATTTTTCGGATATCTTAGTAAACGGTCTTTAGCGAATCTCTAAATTTCTTGGATTCCATTAATTTGTGTTTTATTACGTTTAATATATTTTCTAGATAAAAGAGGCATATATTTATATAAACATGAAAAATCTGTAGCGGAGTTGAATAACTTATATATTGTTAATTTATTTGGTCAACCAGTTCATAATAATTCTCAATCTAGTTAAATCTTTCAGAAAGTCTTATTTTTACATTTTATTATGAAATCTTTGCTAAATAAAATAGACATAGCTCCTAGTTTTATTGATCAACTTCTATTTCGAATAATCAGTATTTAAAACTATTTCAGTATATAATTAGAATTTTCGACTAATTTTAGTGTTCTGTAGTTCTTTCTATCTTTTATCATATAAATTAGGATGGTTTTTGGGGTGTATTATAATACGATTAATTTTATTTTGCATATATAAAAATGGCATTTTAGATCTTTTATCATCAATGAGTTGTGCAATATTCCCAATTATCAGCTCACGTCTAAATAGATAAAATTGATAAAAAGAAACTTAGCCCATAAATAAAAAATTATTGGATTTTTTATATAAACATTAGTTAGAATAGGTATTTGTGATCATACTTTTTACACCCAAGTAATTTTTATGCTGGTTTTTAACATTTTTTACGCAATACATGGCTTATTAAAATGTTTAATAAATAAAAATAACATAAAATATAGACAAGCAGAATAATATAAATATAAATCAAAGACACGCAAGATAGAAAAATTAATTATGTAAGAGCAAATTAAAGAAGTACAATATACGAAGCAAATTAAATAAATGCAAGATAAAAATAAGAAATGGCTGCTTAATTTTTTTTATAAACAATTAGTGATGGTCTATTATACACGTATTTTCTTGGGTATAATACGAAATCTGAAATTTTACACTATGGCATGATATCAATTATTCATTTATAAAGGATTATTTTTATATTAAATGATAATCAAATTATTTCTTTGGGGGAAAGAAAGAAACATTTTTTTAAAGCCAAATATTGGATGTTAGATTATAGGTATTCATTCAATTTTTCACATATATTTGTGTTTATTAAATATATTTTTTATCATCTAAAATCAAATACATAAATATACGGCGAATAAACACCCCATATTTAGCTTCTAATAAACGTGTATTTAAGAAGAACCGTTATTCAATCTACGGTTTATTGATTATAGACAAAAAAAATTCTTGATAAATATATAATTTTCGTTTACATCATGTATGTCTATAAAAATATTTATTCGTTATAAAATAACCATGAAATTTATTGCAATAATTATAGTCAGCTGTAGTTACAGCTATTTGAAAAATATTTAAAACAATATCAGAACATACTAACTGCCTTATCTGATTAGATCCAGTAAATTCAAATTATGCCCATTTATAAATGAAATTATCACATATTAATGTAAATCTATATTTGGATCGATACATTTTATTTTTATGTAGTTGTTTTGTCAAGAAAAATTCTGTGATATTTAAAATATATTTCCCTATACACCATTCCACCATCTTATTGCATACATAATACCGACAACAGAAATAATAAGCACGAATACGAACAGAAAGATACGGAACCCATTTTTCATCTGTCGATTTCTTTTTCGTGTTTTCACTTTACCCATATATCTTTCATTCATTCTTACAATATATGGTATGAGTTTTTCGCCCTTCTGAACAGAATATTCGTTCTGATGTTCCTTGTAAAATAGCACATCTTCTAGTTGAACCTCAAGCAGCTTTGTCTCTTTTATTACAGGTGCCGTATTCTTAAAACTGGCAGTCTTAAAAACATGAACTTCATTTTTTGGAGCTTTGCTAGATTCAGTATTTTTCATGCTTTTTGTTGATTTGACTGAATTTTCCTTTTTCGTATTATCTGATTGTTTTATCGATGCAGCTTTACTAATACTTGCGGTATCTTTAACTTCTCCTGGCATCTCTCTAATATTTCTCCTTAAGATAATTATTTTTATTTCTTTTCCATGTTGATTGACCAATTAATTAATTTTTTTTTGACCCGTTCCCTTTTTTTAAAGGAGAAGACACATCATTTACAATTCGCCATCATCAATTTAATTTTTTGTTAAGATAATATTTTTTAGTATATAATTTTTATAATTGATTAGAATTACTTTTTTTATTTATGGAAATATTGACGGCACAAATTTAATGCTTCTCCATCAAAAATAATTGAATTCGTAAAAGTTATTACGTGTATTTTATGTGTTTTAAAAGCTATTTTTTACGTTCTAGTTAGATAGTAATTCTAGAAATTTAATATCTATTGATATTTTCGGATTAGACACAGATTAATCGTATCTATTTGATCTAATCGTTTCTATTTCAATGTCAAAATATATTTCCCCCCGCTAAATAGAAAACATATATTACTACTGGTATTGCTCTTCTGATTTTAATATATTTTGTATCGTAGTTGAGCAATGCACAATTTATTATCGAAACATATATTCATAATGCTAAAAAATTATAGAAAGCCTTTTTATAATAATATTTATCAATTACTGCTAATACCAATAATTACACATAAAAAATTGCTACAAATGCTATAATTTTCCTCCCAATAGTAAGGTTAAAAATAGCAGAAGGATCAATTATTCTTAAAAATAAATATCCAAATGCAACTAACCGGGTTGCACCCAGGATTCATATGAATTCACACAAACTGAGAAATACCCGCAAGAGGGGGTCTATCGAAAGTATAAAGTAAAACCACAAAAGACTGATAAGCCGAGATTAAATTAGGTGGTTGCTGTGTAATACAACGAAAGCGAGCCCGAAAATTGAGTGAAGCCTGCTCCACACAGCAAGGATATGGGTAAGTGTAGAGTGGTAGTAGCAAAATTAACCTGCGACGGAAGGGTGATAGAATCTCATCCCCTCCATATCGACTATTGCCTGGTAAAACGTACCTAATCCACGGAACTTAAACTGGTAGCAGTAAATGTGAAGAACCACACTCGGGGGTACGTCAGACAAGCAAAAGTTCGCAATAGTTTAATCGAACTTTTTTTTAAGAAAATATGACGAGTAAATAAATAAATTAAAAATTATAACGAATTTTAGAAGCAAAGATGTCGAATGGTGTGAATAAAAAATACAAAAAGTGAAATATTAAGGAGTTAGGAATACCATGCGAAAACAGAAGCGTACACAAAAAGATAGGATTATGGAAAACACTTGAATAAATTAAATTTTGAAAGAAGGTGCTCTGTAGAAGATTATAAAGAGAATGAAGCTAATAGAATCATTGAACAAGTTCGTATCATCAATAAATACAAAGCTTTTATGGTAAAATCGATAGCTAAAAAAACAAATACGGTCCTAAGGGGATATATAAAACCAAAATAAAAAGATTTTTTTGTGATTTTTTACATTTATATAGTCTGAATTTTAAATATATTAGGATTATCAAGGATTAACAATATACAATCTGAATTGTCATTAATCTACAAGTGTATGACAAATATTATACCATATGTCATAACATTATATATATTATTGGTGACACGATATCATCATAAAAGGTATTTGAAAGACCTCGAAGTAACTAACCAAATCATGGCATACGTTATAACTATAGGATTGAGGAAAAACCTTGAATTAATTAATTTTAAAAGAGGTGATGTGCCGAAGAAGATGTACGAGAAGAGAGTATAGCCATTGGTATACTATGATTGTTCGCGAGAAAATACATCAAACTAAGCTTTAAGAAAAAATATAAACTTACAATACCAAAATTAGCCCATAAATGAAATTATTATAATTTTAATGTACAATAAAATTTAAGCACGTTTGGTTAATTATAGAAAGTGTATTTTTTTAAGTAAACTCTTGTGTAGAATAAAATTTTTTATATACTTTTTATTTCGCAGCAAATTAAATTAAGAAAATGAACAGAAAAATTTGACTATTTTTGAAAATTTCCCACCTATTGTGTTTAACTCATTATAATAACAAAAAACTAAATTTTATGCTATTTTTAAATACGCGCAGCAATAAAATTGAAAGATAAATTAAGATAAGTTATTCAAGTTGAAATTATTTACATTCAGAGAAATAACTAATATTTTTTTATAATTTTAAGCCAGAAAACACAAATATAACGAATTGACACATATTGCACCGAATTCATAAGATAAGAGCGGATAGAACTGTTAAATTTATAAAAAAAATCAGGCGAAAAATAATTTACAATGTTTATTTTACAAAATAAAAATATTTGCTACTCAATAGATATACAATTTTACTTTAGGATAAAATAAGAATTATGTAATTTTAAAAAAATGGCAATATATAAAAATGCCAGCGATTAAATAAATATGTGATATATCAAGGGCCACGTAAAAATAACTTGACAAAATAAATGCGTTAGAGATATCTTAAAAAATGTAGTTATCTATATTTAATGAAAGGAATGGTCAGCCCCCCACGTAAATACATTATACACTGTTAGAAGTGGCTTATTATATCAATCAAAATTTAATTAAGTTTATTTCACTTATCCTTGAATTTTCACAAAAATTTTTTTATAATTTATTTTCAAATATACATTTTATATTTTCTAAAATATTTGGTTTTTAACGTCTTATGTCGTAAATAGAGCCATGGTTCAGTTAAAATATTGTGTGAAATTCGAAATTATGAGTAAAAATAATTTATATATGTGGTTTTTTCTATAAAAACATTTAAAATTTCTAAAATAGAACTAATATATATAGCCATAGATCTGGAAAAATGTGGCTTGGAATTATAAATTGAAACTATGTGTAGAAATAATGTGTTTCTTAATAAATTCAAAATCCAAGCTCTTCGCGCGAGCAAAATTAAATCTGACCAAACATATATTATTAAATTTTATAGTGCGTTTTAGAGAGTCGATAGGTATTCAATCTTATAACCCTATCAGTATTTTTTTTCTCACCATAAAATGTGTTTTGAAAAACTAACATACAGCTTTAATATATTGTAATTCGTATAAATTTCACAAAAACAATTCTTTCCTGAGTATACTATGTTCCGATCTATCGAAAGTTTAAATTCAAAAAATAACAGTAAATTACATTCAATTAACTATATATGTGGATTATGGACGGTGTGGTGACACTATATCATAGAAGGTACCAGAAGGAACTAGATGTCACGAATCAGGTTGAGGCATATATTTAAACCTTGGGATTGAGAAAACCCCTTGAATTAATAAGTCTCGAAAGAATGAGGGGTATTGAAGAAGACTTTGGAGAGGAGAAGATAGCCGAAAGTGTAAATACGCTGTGCATACAGAGAATCAAGCAAGCTGTGCGTGAGAACAAAAACTGAAATTACGACTATAAATATGACCCATAAATAAATAAATAATAATAAAAATTGATATGTGGTTTATGAAGTATTTTTCACAAGAAACAATGCTTAGAAGAAAGAATTGAGCTGTTATTTTCACTATATATCAAATATAAATAAACTATGCTAATTTTTAGACTTTTTTATGAATAATCCATTTTAATGACTTGCCTTCAAACAATACAACAATAATAAATTTATAAGAATTAAAGATTTTTTAAACAGAAAAATGCCACATCATTGAATTTTCTTATTTTTATTTTGGTCTGTGAAATAAGATATCCAGAATTCGATTTTTATTTTGACATTTTAACTCTGATTTATAATTTTTTTATTTAAGCGAATAGGATTTTATAATTATTAACATATTTTTAATTTTGAAACTGATGTCTAATTTTGTTTTATTGATCTTAAGCGAAAAGATCTGATTGGTATTAAAATATCTTATAGTATGATTTAGAAACAGAATATTTTTAATTTTAAGCGAATAGGATTTAGATAATTATTAATATATTTTTAATTTTGAAACTGATGTCTAATTTTGTTTTGTTAATCTTAAGCGAAAAAATCTCATTGGTATTAAAATATCTTTTATTATGATTTATCTTCAGAATATTTATAATTTTAAGCGAATGATATTATCTCGGTACAAATTTATTTTATTTTTATTTGGAAATTAATAGTCTGATTTATTTATTTTTCTTGACCCATCAAGATTCTTGATATAAATACATATTAAAATTTATTATTTTGATGTAACATAGATATTTGTTTTGATTATCTATGAAAAATATCAATTGATCTTATAAGAAACTTCATTCAGTATAGTGCTGCATTTTTATGGTTTTTATCTTGGACGAACAAGATATTCCGAATCTAAATATACTGTTTTTTATGATGATCGGAATGAAAGTTTCTTATCATGAACATGTATGATTTTTAAGATATAAATGTTTTCTTAATATTTTTTTGTTAGTGCAATCTATAAAAATTTAAAAACCTTTTCGTGTATATGTAATTCCTTTCATCAATATATTTCATAATTATAATCGTTAGTACACAGATTTTTTACCAACAGTGATTATAAAATCCTTGCTTTGCAAAATTAAGATTATGTTTCATATTATTTGAACTCATCTCATTCGAGAGAAGAAGAGGAGTTGATGAAGATAGATCAGGGGAAGGTGACAAAAGATGCATCAAGGAGTTGTGCAATATTCCCAATGGGCTGAGCACGTCTAAATAGATAAAAATAAACTTAATCCATAAAAAATAAAATTATGGTTCATATTATCAGCAATGTTTATTTCGTTCATCTACCTATAAAAAACATAGTCCAAAAATACAAAATAAAACATTACACAGAATCTATATTTGTTATAAATCAAATCGGCTTCCTTTATCATGGTGATAAATTTTCTCTGTATAATTTAATCGACAATTTTGGCAATTTCCATACTAAGCTTTTAATTTAGCCCATTAATAAAAGAATGGTTGATTTACGAACAGCAAAAGGAACAGCAGACTACGATCCATCAGAAGCAACATTAATAAATCACATCTTAGAAAAATCGATTTCCGTATACAAAAAGCATGGTGCAACAACAATCGACACACCAACATTTGAGCTATCAGAAATACTAAAAAACAAGTATGGAGACGATTCCAAGCTCATATTTGATTTAAAAGATCAAGGCGGCGACATCTGTTCATTACGATACGATTTAACAGTATCATTTGCAAGATACTTAGCCCAAAAGAGAATACAGAAAATTAAAAGATACCAACATGGAAAAGTGTTTCGCCGAGATCAACCAGCAATAACAAAAGGACGTTACCGCGAATTTATACAGTGTGATTTTGATATTGCTGGTCACAATGAAAAAATGACAACAGATTCTGAAATTATAAAGATTGTGTGTGAATGTATGGAAACTCTTGTCCCTAATGAAAGTTATTCAATTATTTTGAATCATCGCAAGGTGCACAGCGCCATTTTTGAAATTGCGGGAATCCCAGTAAACCTTCATGGAACGATTTGCAGCACTATTGATAAGAAAAATAAAATTAGTAGAGATGAAATGGTTAATGAGCTTTTGATTAAAGGATGTAATCACGAGCAGACAAAAATAGTTGAAGATTATATTTGTAAAAGTGGAAATAATATGAATTTTGTTGAATCTTTGATTGATGATCCGATTTATGGTACTGAAGATGGCAAAGCTGGAATCGACGATCTAATTCTTTTGTATAAGTATTGTAAGATCTTTGGATGTGAAAAGAATATTGTTTTTGATTTGAGTCTTGCGAGAGGAACTGATTATTATACAGGAATAATTTTTGAAGCTGTTTATACTAAAATTAACGTCGGGGCAGTTATAGGAGGCGGAAGATACGATAATTTAGTTAAGAATTTCGTAAAAGAAAAGACGAGTGTAGAAATACCCACAGGCGAAACAAGTAAAAAGTTAAGCAAGGCCAAGCTAAAGAAATTAGAGAAAAATCTGAAGAAAGAAGAAGCCGAAGAACCTTTCGATGTTCCTTGTATTGGATTTTCTGTTGGTGTTGCTAGGATATTTTCTATTCTTAAGGATCGAAGTACCCTTAAACTAAACGAAACCGATGTTTTTGTAGGTTCTTCTGGGGGTATTTTTCTGGAAGAAAGAATGGAACTTTTAAAAGAGCTTTGGGATGAAAATATTTCAGCTGAAACATTTTATAGTAACATGAATTTTAGAAAGCAAGCATCTTTTTGCATTAAAAATAAGATTTCTTATATTGTAATTTTGGGGGAAGACGAATTGAAAAATAATTATGTTATGCTTACTTGTGGTGATAAAGAAGGTGATAAGGAAAAAGTAGAGAGATCAAAGATTATTGAAAAACTTAAAGAAAAAATTGCGCTTAAAAATAATATAAATGCTTGCGGAAGTTTATGAAAGGGATCAATAAAGCTGTTTTTTACAATACAAATTATTTATCATCCACATTTAACTGCATATATTTTATAAATAGTTTTATCTTTTTGATTAGGTCGATTATATTCTGTTATAGCGTAATTTAATTGTCTACCAAACTTTTTTTGCAGCAAACGATTTATTTATAAATAGTTTTATCTTTTTGATTAGGTCAATTATATTCTTTATAACATAATAAAATTGTCTACCAAACTTTTTTTGCAGTAAACGATTTACTCTTAAATAGTTTTATCTATTTTATTAGATCATTTAGAGTCTGTCATAACGTAATAAAAATTAAGCATCAAAAGTTTATTTTATTTTAAATTCAATCTACTGTTTTAAGTTTTTCAATATCTAATAATTTTTTTAAATAGAGGCTTTCATATCCTTTAAATTATATTGTAGCGTGTTTTTATGATCTGTGAAGTTGTGCTTCTTAATACCGTCTCTATTTTCATAACCAATTTAATAAATAGATATTTTTAACAAAAACTAGCGTGCAGAATATAGATATTCGTAAATTTAAGTATAAAGTGATATTTTTTATGCAAGTATTAAAGCAACAAACTAGCCTTTTTTATTTACACAAGTTATACTATCATACAAAGCAAGTTAAGTACCCCTTATATTGTATATTATCCAATTAAATTTTTCATTATCATTAAAATATATGAATTATAAAGTTGATTTCTACTTAGATTCATATTAAATCATATATTAAATTATATTGCAAGTGTCTATAATTTTTTTTTTCGAATATTAATAGCCAATAAGAATGTATTATCTTATTCCTATAAATTATTTGGCATTTTTCTACCATAAAAAAAAACGTTTTCACAAGATACATCAAGAAAAAAAATATGATACCCAACAAAAAAAAACTATTTATTACACCATTAAATTTCAGCTATAAAAAAGAGCTTTAAAAATTGACACTTTAAGCGAAATCAATATAATAGAATAATTTTTACAACTCTTTTTTATAAAATAACCTTTCATTTGATCATATGAATAGATAAAATCTAAATATGTCTTTAATTGATAATAAAACATAAAATTTAAATAGAAATAACATATACATCGGAGTGGGCTGAAAAATACAATGATATCTTGATAATTAGAAGAATACATCATTAGTTTATATATATAAATGAAAGATTTGAAAAAATTCGTACAATTCATTGGTAAAAATGTTTTATATTAGCTTTATGTCAATAAATAAGTTTGGATATAGATTCCATGAATATGTAATTTTTAATAATTTTACAATCGAATTGTGAATAAATACCATTATAATAAGAAATTTCCCTAAAATATATTGTGTTTATATTAAAAAAAACATCGGTATCGAGCTAAATACAAGGATCTTAATGGAAAAAAAATTGTTTAAATTAAGTTATTTACGATATTAAGCAAGATTGAAAAAGAATTAAATAAAGCTTGAATATCTTTTTTTCATATGATTTTAGCCTTTTTTTGTCCTTACTGCTCATTTTTCCGCTTTCTTTTTATAAACCCACCATAAATACACTAGTGCAGCCGAATTTTTTATTTAGTTGCCGTAAATGAAGGTATTAGATTCACAAGTAACCAATAACATTTACATCAGTGTAGATTTAACCATTATAAACCAATAAATTAAATTGATAAAAATATTATCACGGGAACTTGATTGAATTTTGAAAATATAAGTATCACAATAGATGTTGCATATAGAATGATTCCTATCTAATGTCTTAAATAAAATTTTAAAAAGAAGTAAATGATTCAATTCCAGTGAAAAATTCAAAAAGTCTATCAAGAATCAATTATTCGAAGGCCTTCAATTTGAAAATATAATGTATATTGATGTACGGATACAATAAACAATCAAAAAAATATTCTTCTGCATTATTTTTATGTTTATAAAAAATAACTTTCATTTTTTCTTGTTTTGAATTTATGATCAATACCCAGCTTTCAGCCAATTTATTTATGGTTAACGAATTACATTATATCTAACATAAAAGAAATTTTTTTTTTGTTTTAATTTAAAAACGGGACGCATTATCTAAAAAAGATGCAAATATTCGAAAATATGTTTTTTTTTCAAGGGAGAATACAAAAACGAAGCAAAAATAAAAAAATTGAAATAGTATTTAAATTTGATGCATAAAATTATATCTACAAAAATTAAGAAGTTCATACATGATATGTAGCATATTTAATTGTTAATTTTCTCAATATTAAGTAAATTAATTAAATATTTGATATAAAAATTAGAAAAAAACTTAAAATATATAAAAAATATTTTTGGAAAACAACATGAAGGACAGAGATTAGATTAAAATAATGTCAATAAAAAAATATAAAATATTTTTAAAATAGCCAAAAAAGAAAAAGTTCATTATATTTGAATTCCTGTTTTTTTTTAATTTTTGCATCTTATAACCATTTGTGAATATTCAATTCCTAACTAAAAATCATTCAATATTAAACGGATTCACAGAGATTCTGGTGTGATTGTTCGAAACGCTACTATTCAAATGTGTCAACTATTAGTATTCTTTCTTAATAGAACCACCACATATAATTTATCACGTTATAGATCGTGCTTGATTCTAAAAAACCAAAATATTCTAAATTAATTAATATTTTGTTTCGTTGAACTTTGATATTTAGTTTTTTTTAATATTTGGTTGTCGCGCAAAAGAAAAATTATTCTTATATTCTTATTTAGTATAACTAAATTAATAAAATGTATTCTTTGAAAAGTTGCGCTTACGCTATCTGAATTTTATGTAACTTTTTTTTATATCTAAGAAAATCTCTACTAATTCTATCTGTGCACATCAAAGGCTGCATTTAAGGCTCATAGATGATCTTTATAGTATACTTATTTTAAATAAAAAAACAATTTTTATGAGGATATAATACTATTCATGATCATATAATTTTTCTTTAATTTTTATATGGTCCAAGGAAACTATTATAAATATGTAATCTTATATACAATAGAAGATTTTACTTTTTGAAAGTGATTTAGAATAAAATCAAGTGAAAAATTCATTAAAAAATATTTAATTTTCTGAAAATCTCTTATAATAACCATAATTTATACAGAAGATCCCATATTATTGGTTTTATTACAATTATTTTTTTCTTATTTGTATTAGAAGAATCTATAAAACATAGAAATCAGCTTTTTAACTCCGTATTTTTATGGTAGTTTAATAAATTAGAGTTTTTGCAAGATATTAAAATGCATATGAACAATAACCAACAAAAAAGCACTTTGTTCATAATTTATGATATTGAAAAGTATTCGGTGATTTTTGAAATCGTATTTCTCATGATTTAACCATAAATATCTATCAAGGGAAATACTTCTGCACAAAGCATTTTAATATAATAATTTCGATGTACTTCTAGAATCTTAGTATCTAATAGACAATTTGCTATATATTGTGAGCATTCTGGTGTTTAATTGCTTTTTAAAGTATAGTGTAGTTAATCCAGATCCTATTAACGATACAAAAAAATAAAATACTTAAAATTCAAATTAGTCACGTTTTTTTTGGAATTTTTTAGAGTTCATAAAATAAATAAAGAAAGATTTGATACATATAAAAACTCAAAAGGAATTTCAATTTAATTCCAAGTTTTTATCCGTGATATCGACATCATAACATGGGCCAATGTAGACATAAAATACCATAAATCTGATATAATGGAGTAAATAATGTTTAGACAGCAGAAGTACATGTTTAAAAAACAACAGGGTTGGGGCAAACACCAGAATTATAAGTTTTAAAAATCATAGAAAAAAGGGTAAATGTTGGGGTGGTTGAAGAAAGCATAGATCAAATCTAGATTTATAGAATAACAGAAGGCTTTACGGAGATAAATCAAACAAATAAAAATCAAATCAGCTAATAATATAAAACTACAAGGCCTTGATCTTAAAATAAATCTATAAATCAAAATTCAGAAAATTCTTATATTTTACAGTATAAAAATATAGGTAAAAGTGAATTTGTACTGCGATTCCTCAATATAAGGATAATATTCGGCTCCATTAGAGAAATTATATATTAAAATAAAAAATTACGATGTTTCTTGGTATTCAAGTCTCATAATAAATTAAAAGAAGCATGAAATCACCATTTAGAAAGATTATATATGCTGATTCGCATTTATTTTTTTGGATGTGTCTATATTAAACAATCATAATTATATAATATAAAGAATTTCTTCTTAACTCGAATTCTAAAACATAATCGAGGCATATATCCAAACTATAGAATTGAGGAAAATCTCGAACTAATAAGTCTTGAGAAGAGGATTTAAAGACTATGTAAGAGAAGAGGATTAGTCAATAGTTTAGACATGATGTGTCTGCAGAAACAAATCAAGTTAAGATCGAAGAGAAAATCTAAAATTGAAATTCCAAAATTATTGCCTTCTAAAAAATTCTTTCTTGTTAAATCACCCAAGTTAATTTATTTCAGCCCATTATATATAAACCAAAATGCAGATAAATAAGATTAAAATTATATATCCCGGTGAAGATACACAGGATGAAAGCACAAACGGTATAGGTGTATTCAATAACAAATCAACATTATTTGGAGATTTATTAAAAGTAAGTACACACCTGGAAAAAGAAGAAAAATCATTTACTTTTGTAAATTCAAAAACAAATCTTTATATTCCCCAAAAAGACGACATAGTAATCGGAAAAATTATACAAAAATACATGGATTTCTACAGAATAGATCTAGGCCAATCAAATATTGGATTCTTGCCAGTCCTAAATTTTCCTAATGTTAATAAACGAAACAAACCAGATTTATTGGTTGGTGAATATGTAAGTGCCAAAATAATTAAAGTTGGTGAAGAATGTGTTCTTTATTGCTCTGAAGGCCTCGGAAGAGTGTGTGATACTGTAATAACTTTACCCGTTTGGAAAATTAGAAGGCTTTTTGTAAGTGATTATTTGAAAACATTGGGTGATGAGTATAAATTTTGTATTGGTCTTGGATTGAATGGAAACGTTTTTATTGATTGTGATGATCCAGTAATAACAAAAAAAATAATCAAGGGCTTATTGGATTATAATTAAATTTCTGTTATAAATGTCAAATTTGAAACGCTTTTAAATTATGTGAATGTAAACTAATCTATTTTTGAAATATTATTTATTTCTGGATAGATGTTTCTTTTAGCTTTTAATGTTTGCTTGCTCAAAAATTTAGTTAGCTCCAAAAAAACTATTTTATTTATGCTTCTTTCAATTGCATCTACAACATTAATATCATAAATATATCTTCAAATCACAAGTGTCTTTCACATTCTTATATTTCGTACTTATGCTTCAGTTTTCTTGTCATTCCTGCTCTTTAATATACGACTTGTGGCTATTTGCTCTGAATAATCACTACAATTAAACTTTCTACCTTGGTACTTTATTTGTGGTTATCATTGAATATAATAAATTTAAAGTACGAGTTTTATAAATATATAAGCTTGTGCATCATAAAAAATTATATGTCGAATGTGCCTTTCTTCTCTTAACTATAAAAAAAATACAATCAAGAGAATCTAAAGGAAAATATCAGTAAAAATCATATAATTTATTAATGAAAAACCCCCATAAATAATTCAAAAAATTCACACATTTAAATTTAAACGCCTTAAATTTTGGCTTTCGCAAGGTATTCATAAACATTCTATTTAATGAAAAAAATTCATGATAATCAAAATCAAATATCTTTAAAATTTGATTTTGCAAGCATTTTTACGCATGTAATTTGATTGTAGAAGTGTATCATGGTAAAACTTTAGCATATATTACCTTTATCTTCGAAATAAACTTTCAAAATTTATTTTTTGGTAATTTTATACTGCTTAAATACATATCACTTTACTCTTTGAAATAAACTTTCAGAATGCAATTCGATGGAAGAAGAGCATCATATTGCAAATGAAATTATTTTTACCTTTTCTTGCCTTATAAAACACTTTTACTCATATAAAATAGCGTAAGGTTAAAATAAATAAAAATAGATTAGGAAAACATAATTTAAGAGTTTTAAAATTTTGTACCACTTCTTGTATAAAATATTCGTGGATTGAAGAAATGAACATTAAATAAACCTTATTTTATCATTAGACTTTTGATTAACATTTGGCTTATATCTTTTTTGGTTTTAAAAGAAACTTTCAATTAAAAAGAATATAAAAAAGTAAATATAAGCCAAATATTTCATTATCGCCCTATAGTATATATTGTATTTTAAAGTAAAATTTACATTTAAATTCTTTCTCATTTATGGTTCAATAAATTCTAGCTTAATCATAATAGATTTTTTTTAAAGTATACAATTTATAATAGATCAATTATACATTAGTAGGCTATTTCTTGCCTTTAGATATTATATGTATATCTTATAAGCTTAAAAAAACCATCTATTATTTTCATAAAAAATTTATATCAGTTACCTTTAACTAGATAGGCTCTTATCTAAAATATTTAGCAATTGAACGAATATTAAATGTTATTTTAGATACATCATAATTTTGTATACAAATAAAAAAAGTAAAAAACTAAAATTTTCGGTTTTTTTTATTGAAAACGATTTATGTAATTATTTTTTTCGAAAATCAATTTGTATCGACTTTTTATTCTATGAATGATGCACAAATTTCGTTTTAAGAAATAGAACCAATATAATTTGCAAAAAAATTAAACCATATATTTTATATCTTATTTATTCTCTTTTCTCTATATTATATAATCCAAGAATCTTTTATATTCTTCTTATTTCGTTTGTGACTAGTATCTCCGAGTTAAAACCCTTTATTTTGGCCTTTAAGTGAGTGTTTGCATATAGCATTAAAAGAATCTTATAAATACTACTATGGTTAACAATTTTTGGTTTCAAATTTTAATTTTTTGAATACTTTAATATTGAATTTTCTGCCATCTGTATATATAATCGAACCAGAAAACATAATTTAATGAATATTTTCTCAGCTTTTAGTAATCTTTTTCTTAGCATCAATTGCACCTTTTTCATCATCTATTCTCTCTATACTTTCAATCACCCATATATCATCAACTCGATATACCTATTTGTATTTTCCTTTACTCATTTTGGTTTCATCAACTTCAACTTTTATATTAGCTCTCCCACTTATTTTTTCTGTTTTACTTGCCTTATCAGATTCTCTTAGTTTATTTACAAATAGTATTTGGACTATATCTAACTCTAGTCATAATTCCTGTAACTTACGTTTTTAAAATATATACATCCAAAATATGTGAAGAAAGAAGCCCTTGCATTTATTTTAGTGTATCTTTAAAATGTCACCGCTGTCTATTATAATAATTGCATAGAAGTTTGCTTTATTGCACCTATAATGCATTTTTATGCACCTAATACATACTTACACCAAATTTTAATACATATTAATGATTTTTAGCTTATAAGATTACAATTTAGATAATTTGATCCTTGTGTTGCATTTTTTTACGCTTTATTTAAGATTTAATATTCTTTTTTTTTCGGCTTTATTCAATTATTTTTTATCTTTTATTTAATTATATAAGGCATTAAAATGAATTCCGGAGGATTTAAAAGGGCTACAATTTTTTTTAAACTAAGGTATAACATCGAGATCTATTTTTATTCGTGCTCAAAACTGTAGTTTAACCATTATTTTATGACGGTATCGGTATATCTACTTCTATAATGTTCTAAAACGGTAAAATATACACATAGTGATTGTTAAAAAAATCATAAAAATAAAATAACCATAAAAGATATTTAAATATAAATATATTGAATTAAAAAAATTTATGTGATTCGAATTCAGATAATTTTGATCCGTTTATTTAAGACGTAGTAAAATAAATTTATTTGATCGTGAAATTTGAATTCAAATATTATAGCATCAGAAAATAATAATAATATATTGCTGAAAAAACACACAAAACTGAAAACATTATTCCTGATCTATAAGGCTATTTTTTACACATTAGCTGAGCAAAAGATTGCAAATATAAATAAAGATGCACCCAAAATTATGTATATTTTTTAATTTTCCTATATCATGTGTTTATTGTGATTTTTATTACTGATTCGTTCTTAAAAGAGTTAAAATTTTCTCATCCTTGCCTTGCTCACGAGCTAATTAGAGCTTTGTAAATACGATTTTCTGCCTCTAAAAAAGCAAATTTAGGGGTATAATAGACATGAAAACGCCAGATTTTATTTTTTAAAATTTATTATATCAAGCTTATATTATGAAAACCGCATATTTGCACAAAAGTTATGTAATTTTTTTGTAGCTAATATTTATCTAAATCGTAGGTTTTTCGCGATTTTACAAAACATTTGATTCATTTCATATAATTTTATTATTTTAAATTGAAATATTACATGAAAATACAAAATTTTCAAATATTACAGCTGAAAAGAATTAATAATTACTGTCATTAAATCGCATAGTTGATAATTTAAACAGACAGAAAGAGTATATATTATTATATTATGTAAATTGCACTATTTTTGGATAAATTCTTATGAAAATTGCTTTAATTAATATAAATAATTACAAGACAGCATAACAAAAAATAAGTATATGGCGTTATAATTAAACTCAAACAAATGAATTTCCGCCGAGAAAAATCGTATTTCGAAAGATCGTTGTCTTTAAAAAAAATTCACATCAAATAAACGTCCATAAATTTATCTAGAAACACGAAAAAATAAAAAATATGCCTACAAAAATAGTTACCGCGTATTCCTTCCGTACTGATACAATGTGGTAATTGACTGTTCTTACATAATTTATTTTTTAAATATTTTAACCTACCAGCATTTTTGTATGTGTAGGATTCTCTTACGCGACTTGCTCAATGATATCTATATAAAATGTGATGTATCAAACACTGTATGCGAAAATATAATAAAAAAACATAAATGATATCATAAAATATATCTTAGGCTTTGTTTAAACATGTGTGATGGTTTTATTTACCTAATATTAAACTGAAAACACAAAGCTTATTCCTTTATACTCAGTAATATGAAATAAAAAACAGTCACTTAAAGAGAGATTGTGCTCTATAGCCTGTAATTTAATTGATAAAAGTCTAAAATTCACCCTATATACATCTATAAGTCACCAAAAAAGAAAATACGAGAAATGTTGTTCAAAAATACGAGAAATGTTGTTCAGAAATACATAAAAAAGTAGTTTTTTTTACAAATAGGATGCATAAATAATGTATGGTGGCTTCAAAGTCAAATTATTTTCCACTTTAAGATATAATTATTTATAATTTTATTTGAAACTATATTTTATATGTATATTAGCATAAAATATTTTTAAAAAAGACAAAGTGTTGCAAATATCCACCGAAAATTAGGGCTAAATTATTTTGATAGCGATTTAGAAAAAAAAGAACGCTTATTAATTAAATGAATCTTCTTATACATGTTATGTTGAATTAGAACCACACATTGGATAAGCATTTCAATATATTCACGCTTATTTTTATTGCTGGCGTTCGAAACTACGGTTTTCTGATTCCACATTTATCAAATAAATTTAATTTTAATGTGTTATTTTGAAGTTCCATCCTACACTGATTGGGTGTTTACATATATTTATTCTTAATTGAAATCATTAACCATTAGCTTTTATAACTATACTTAACTATTTTATAATTGAATTATAATTATTTTTTCTGCCATAAACCCAGTATCAATATTATTTTAATTAACCTTATTATTTTACGATGACATATTCTTATTTTTTTAAAGAAATTTATAAAAAACTTAAAAATAATTATTTTATACGATAAAAAAAAAACAATAAAATCTTCTATATGCGACTAGAAAAATTTCGTGAAATTTAATTATTTTAATTTTTAAACAATATTTAGAGCACAATTTTATTGTGGGAAAAGAAGACTTTTGGTATTAGAAAAAATATTGAACCTTAAATAAATAAAACATAATTAAAAAACAGCGAAATTAAAATACTTTAGACATAAAATAAATCTAGTTTTTATGATTACAAAACTATATTTTTTTAGTCTGATCTAATTTTCACGATTGTTTTAAATTTATAAAGACATCAGAAGTTAAATTAAAAAGGATACAAATTAAGAACCTCTTAAAAATAGATTTATTGTTTATTCTTCATGTATATTTTACAAAGTACTTGGGATAATGTAAATATCTTAATTTAGTCATTAAAAACAATATTTGTTAAAATATATTTATAAGCTATCGAATTCTCAAGATATCGATTTCCAACAGTTACTTTTTTGTTTTCAATTATCATTATATTAAAAAAAATAACTTTATAAAAGTATTTTATAACAAATAAGCCAATTAGCGATTTAAACTTTGTGATTGTCTGCTGATAATTATTGTTGTCCCTCAAAAACAAAATTATTTTTTATATAAGAGATTTATCCATACAAAAAGATTAAGTCCACAATTTTTCTGTTAAAATGGCAAAGAAATCAATTTAAAGATAGCCAAATCAAAACTTAAAACATTTTAGTTTCTTTAATTAGCCGTATTCGAACAAAATAACAAACACAAATTTTAGGAAATTATCACAGCTTGATATATTTTTTAAAAATTTATTCCGCTAATTTATCAATCGATTAAACAAGAATTTTTTTTCAATCATTTAGATTACGAGGAAATTTAAGTATAAAGATAAGATAATTCGAATAAGCCCTATAGATGAATCCAATTCTTTTCTCGGCTTTGATTATTGAAGGAACGATTAAAACAATCGTCAATATACGTTATGATCAGCTTAAACTTTCTTATGGCTTAAAATGTGCAATAAGCAATCTGTTAAGAATATCGATATTGCATTTTCTCAAGAAAAAAACGACCAAGAAACGTAGATTCCTTTTCCGAATAGCGATTATATCCATCATTTACGAACTACAGGGTATTTTATATTATACATATTCACATATGCTTGATCCGATAATGATCATGGTTTGTTGGCAATCAAAAATATTATTTATGTGTGTGATGAATATTTTATTGCTTAAAAATAGACTCAAATTTTTACAATATATTGGTGTAGTATTTTTAATTCTTGGAATAGTACCATACTTTTACACAAAAGATGTTAAAGAAATAGTTTATGACGCCATTTTTGGTGTTATAGGATCAGCATGTTTTAGTGCATTGGGTGATACATACTTTGAAAAATATATAAAAAAAGACGTGGGCTGCTTTTACGAATACATTTATTTATATTCCTTGATCGATTTGCCCTGTAACATATTCATTACATTCTGGGAATTCAATTTCTCAAATATTATTTTGTTGAAATCGTGTTTAAGTCAAGAATATTTATACTATAGTTCTATAAGTATGTCGGTTAGTGGATTTCTAGCAATATTACTTGCTAAAAAAATGTCACCTCTGAAAAAAGGATTCTATTTACAGATCGTATACTCTATTACCAGTATTATTACACAAAAATTGCTCGATAAAGAAATTACTTTTGATAATGCTTTGTCTCTTTTAATTGTGATGATAGGTATAGTCTTTTATGAAATGGACAAGATTAAAAATATAATGGCAGACTCTAAAAATAATTTTAAAATGAAACCTAAGCTCCGGAGTGAATCACTGATTATTTAATGACGATGATTCGTATTTTCATATCTATTGCTTGGCATGAACAATTCCCAATACTTACTGTCTCTTAAGAATAATGCGAATAAATATTTATACACAGGAAGACCTTATAGGCATTTTTTATTTGAATATAAATATTTTTGCAAATTCAATATAATCAATTGCAAATATCTGAAATATTATTTTATATGTATATTTACATCATTAAAAAATTTATTGAATAGCTGCAGTGATCAAATCACAAAAATAAATTTTATCCTACAAAAGAATTTAGTTTAGTTATTAATTATTTCTATTTATTTAAGGGTAAAATTTTTGTTTTGCTCATTATGTTTGTTTCTCCAAAACCTTAAATTACTTCTAAAAAATATTTTATATATAATTCTTTCAATTTAATAAATAATACCACCATCCACAATGTATCTTCTACGCTCAAAACTTTTACGTTGAATTTTATTGTTTGTGCATACTCTTCAGCTTCAGTTGGCTACCCAACTCCTTAATATACTTCTTATAGTATTTTATGACCACACATCACATTTTATCACTCATGGTACTATTATTGTTTTGAATCTGTAAATTAAGTGAGTTCATTCGCCACCAGATAATATTTCTTAGTTTCTCATTTTCAACATTAACCAGATTATCGATACGTGTCTCGTTATTATAAATATCATAATAATAACAACATATTGTATATTTATGATAAAGGAAAAAATATTACAAAACTACAAAAAAACATATTTAGGCAGTTATAGATGTGTATTAAAGCGCTTTTCTAATTACAGAATTACCAAAAGCCCAGCCATGTATCTATATATCGCTTCTTTATCTATTCAAGAAATTTTACGATTTTCTAAAATATCTTGAAAATTAAAGCAAAATATATTCTTGTAAATCTATAAAATTAAAACAATAAAATTCGTCTTATAGATAAATCTATAAAAAACATAAATATTATTTATTTAATATTCTAGTCATCAAACTAAGAATTTGGGTTATCTGGAAAAAAATTCTTATTATAAGCCATTTATTTTACATATTTATCCCGAACTTAAAAAGAACATGTGAATGGTGTTTGGGAATTGGTACAAATAGTAAAATAATTCCTATTTAATCAAAAAAATTCATAATATTCGCATGAAGAATTTTTATATCATCATAAAGAAAATTTATAAGACCTGTTACTAAAAGTACGAGAAATATTTTGGGTTTGTCACAGTAATGAAACCCTTTTTTTGTGTCCATTTTGATTTTACGAGTAAAAAAATTGATAGACTCCCTAAAACGTGAGAAATATAAATTCATACGAGAATTAAATTATGAATGCTTAATTTTTTTCGAGAAAGCTTTAATAGGCTCTAGAAAGAAAATCCAGCCTAAATTTTTTCTAAATCTTCATCTTTGCACCTTTAGCTATGTATATTTTTTTTTCAAGTTATATAAATTCATTAGTTTTTCTCGAAACTATTTTTTGTGCACATGATTCTGCTTAAGTTAACATGACTAACTCATTAACATGCGGTTTATTATTTGTTTGTGACCCCACAATCCCTTATATGATGTATAGTGCCATTCATTTTCAGATTTTTAAATTGAAGTAAGCTAATAGTATATTGCATCATATTTTCTTTTTTAAAAAATTAGTTATATTGTCGATACATGTTACTTCTATCAATGAGGTTTTATTTCTCTTTTTATCATGCACCAAAACTTAAGATCGATCATACTTAAATTTAAATTCTGTTTTTATTCTAGCATCTACTTTTATCACTGCTAGTTCGTTTTCTATTGATTCCCGAACTAATATACCAATAAAAATTTTTGATATAAAATCTTATCGGAGAGGAAAAAACACATTATAGAATGCAATAAGACTGATATAAATGACATTAATTAAATATTATAACAAAATAATGCATAAACAGACATCGAACTTTATATATTAATATTTACTTTATAAGATTCAGAATGAATATACCCTTCTTTTTGATCCAGAATTTTTGATAATTGCTTTCTTTTAAAAGGCAAAAAAACAAACAAAAAATTCATATAAAAATGATTTTACTTGATCTAACCAGTGAAAAAATAAAATGAAACGTAAAACAAAATATTTATCTAATAAAATGATATCGAAAAGTTCAGAATTATTTAATACACAGGATATAAAATGAAGTATAAAAAAAATATTCATTTAATAAAATCATATGTATTAGTCCAGAATTATTTAAATTAGAAATTAAAATATAAACATGAAAGAATAAATAAATAATAATAAAACCCATAAAAAATATTTATTCGAATTTACTATAAAATACGTGCCTAAAATAATAATAATATGCATGAATTCAAAATAAAAAAAATCGATAATAATTATAATAATATTGTGTGTATATGATTTGTTTTAAACATAAAATATATTTTATTCTGAAATTTTATCAAAAAAATACTATGCAACAATAATTGAAACAGTATATCTATAAACGAAAAATGGCGCAAATTACTAAAAGATAAAAATAATGAAATCCTATGTATATAAAACACATAAAAGAAACCAGATACATTATTTTAACCATGATTTTTATTGTATAACATGATTTCTTGCTGCATTATGACAGATGCTTTTTAATCAGTTAATAACGTAATTATATTCTTCTTAATTTTTATTTAATACACAGAAAGTTGCCTTAATCTTTTATTTTCAATGATCAAAAGAATAATTTTTTAATCTTATATATTAATTGTTTATTCAATTTTTTTTATAATTACATCTGGAATGATTGATCCGATTATGCCATATTCTTTTGATCGATTCAAATTTAATGTGATTTTACCCCAAAATTTATTACTTTACATAGTTTTATTTTTCTAATGAATTTCTTAATTATATTTTAGTTTATTTAATTATAATTAATTGATTTTTTTAGTTTAATATTTTTATTTTCTTAATAAATATGGATGTGCTCAATTTAGTTCTTGCTTTAGTTTCTGAATATTATATGTAACACATAAGCCTTAGGAATACTTCACAACATATGTATCATATAATATTTCCCCATAAATTTGATTAACGTAAATAGACTATGCATCTAGCTCTAAAACAAAAAAAAGGAAAAATATGATCATCTTATGTTTAAATATGCTTTAAAATTACCATAATTAATTCGTTTTATATAATTATTATAAGAAATATTTGGGTTTGCTCTGTAAAAAAAGAGTTATAAGATCCCACAAATTTTAGTGCGGTTTTAGTTTAGACTCGATATATTTATCTTTTATATAATAGACCATTAATATATATTTTGAATGTTTTTTACGCAAGTTTTTATTTATACTCCTTCAAACTAGATTTTTTTTCGATTTATTATAATTTTGCAGTTTTTCCAATTTAGACTACAATCAAATACCCCTTATATTTTTTTTTTAAAAATAATCCTTCTATTCTGAAATTTTTCTTAGATATATAGTATAAATTTTTAAGTGTGTATTTACATATTACTTCGTAAAGCTATTTTTTTTTATAAAACTATGTATATATATTTATCCACATTTTGACAACTTTCAGTGGCTTACTATATAAGAATTATTTTTTTAAGCTTAAAATATTAAAAAATATTTTTTCAAGTTTTAAAAGCTTAGCTTTTCACTCACACATCATGTGAATGTCTTGCCCACTTCATATTTATAAACATTTATTTGTCTTATATTTGTTTTTTGCATTAAATTTTAGTTCAAATGCCAATTTAAAAATAATGATGCATACTATCCATAATCATGTAACTAAATATTTTTAAAGAAGATGAAAGACGAGACCAAACTTTTTATACATTTCAATGGGTTCTTATTATTTAAAAAATAAAAATAATCAAAAATTTACTGCACCTTTATCTCTATATATTTATTCAAATGCTTGTAGTTGTTGGGACAAGCTAAACACTTGAAACAACTTCTTTTTTCATAAGAAGAGGCTTTTATGAAAAAAATGCTGAAGTTTAAATTTTGATCAAGATAGACAAACAATAACTTATTCATAAATGCTTCTATTTTCCTTATCGATTTTTTAAGATGTTAAACTATAAATGAAAGAAATCATAATTTAATAGAATAAAAGTGTGTTGTCTTAAGCTTAAAAATTTTAAAATCACAGTAGACATGCTATTAAACTTAAGCAATTTTTTTAAAAACTTATCATAAAACCTAGGAATAATCAATTCAATATGGATTTTAATCAATCTATATATTATATCATGAAATGCAAACTATATCACAATAGAGCAGAAATGCTGTTTTTATGTATTAAACATGCCCGTCAATCTATGTTTTATAAAATAACAATCTGTTTTAGCCTATAATATTTTTGGATTGTAAATGAAAATCACAAAAAGAATACAAGTCGACCAGTAACCATCTTTTCTTAGTTATAGGCATTTTTTATACTAACATATGACAATTACTTATAAATGTGTATTTTAAATGCATAACAATTGAGAAAGTATGATCTGCCAGCATGCGAGCTGTAATTAATGTAGAAGTGCAAGACAAAAATTATCTCATATGTTATAACTTGGGACAGTGTGGTAACACAATATCATAAAAGTTATCTGAAAGAACTCGAAGTAATTAATATGAATGAGGGATGTATGCAAAACTTGGGATAGAGAAAAGCCCTTGATTAATAAGTCTAGAACAGAGGAGAGGCATTGAAGAAGATTACAATCAGAAGAAAATAGCCGAAAATATTTATACGCTGTGCGCACAAAGGATAAAGTAAGTTGTGCTTGAGAAAAAAAATAAAAACGAATAATTTAGCCCTAAAATTAAAAAAATATTTTTATGCATAGCGCATATATAAAGTATTAAAAATGGTAGAAAAGAATATAGTAAAGAACCTTCAATTTATCTTGTAAGATCTATTTAATGCCAAAAATAATTTTTTTTTACGGGAGTATTTTAGATTTTTAGACTTATCCTTGAAAATTATATGACTGATTTAGCGTGTACACATCATATCTACACTCTTACCTATATCCTCTTCTTTTACATCATTTTGATACCTCTCATCTTCTTAAAACCTACTAGTTCAAGTTTTTATACAATGATATAGTTTATGTGTATGACTCAGATCTAATTATGAATTCGAGCTCCTGTGGCTTTCTTTCATGATATTGTGTTACCAATCTGTTCTATGTTGCAAAAATTGACATAATATAAGTCTTAATCTTGTAAATTAATAAGTAATAAAGAGGCTAAAAAGCATATTTCCTTAGTATCTTGCAATCGATCATGTTTATATTATCTCTACTAGCTACACCTATTTCTATCAAAGTGATACAGTTTTCTTTTTGTCATATACAAATGAATCAGGTATGCCACTAGAAACATCAATGACCGTCTTAATTATCGTTCTACTTTTTTCAATAATCTCTTGACTGAGTGCCTTCAGATTTTCTTTGTTATTTAAAACTATATTTTCCTACTAGGGTGAAGTTAAAGCATCGTAATGTTCATGTGAATCCTTGGGTAATCGTGGCCTAACATCTTTCTGATTGGTTTCTTGCAGATTCAAATGATTTATTTCAGTGAGATCATCGCGATTCCCCCCCCCCCCCAAAATATGTTTCACACTTAATATTTAAAGATCCAGGATTCTTTTTACGTTCTCTTATTTTCTTTTTGTAGCCACTTTAGAGAAAATCAAATGCATATTTTGACTTATTTAAATCGTAAAAGAGTTTCTCTGTAGTGCTTTTAGATTTTAAATTCCCCAATTTACTTTTTTTTTGTTTTCGACCCAGGACTTGAATGACCACTTTTCCAAGGTTGTATTTTGCTTATAAACATTCGTTTATAAAAGCTAAATATATCGGATTTACATTTTAAATATTGCAATATTCTGGCGATATTCCTTCTTTCTGTGATAATAATTTATTCAACGCAGTAGTGTTCTTTCGGATTTTCTCATATTTTTTTTAATCCAAGTCAAGTTATTTTCTTTTATGTAAAATCAATTTTTATTGGATTGTTGTAGACTATGTATTTTTAATAAAATTCTTATGTCATTATTCTATTATTTAAAATCATCTTTCCTAATTTAAGTAGTCCTGCATAAAACAAATTTGTTATATTGCAATTTCAAACGTATAATTGATTAAGTTTATAATTTTGAGTTGATTTTTACACAAAATTTGTGTTCTTTCTAGTATTTTGTTTCTTACCTTTTCGATAGTTTGATGTTTTATCCTCGAATTACAATCCTCTATTATTAAAAGGTACTTAAATACATCTTATCGACCACTGAATTTGCTGTTTTGATGTTTTAGTCTCGAATTACAATCCTCATATTTTAAAAGGTACTTAAATACATCTTATCGTCCAATAAATTTGCATTTTTGATGTTTTAGTACTATTTTCGCTGATTTTTGTGTGTATTTTCTTTCCCAACTTAACTAGGAACTGTGCGGCTTCTTGCGAGATTAATGTAAGTTTGGATTGAATTTTTCTAAGATTATATGATCTCAATAGTAATAATAACATGGTAGGCTCCGAACTAAGTTTCTTTAACTTTTAGAAACACTGCTAGGAATTTTGAGATTTATTTTTGCCTATCAGTTTCATACACGATACAAAAAAGATTGATGATGCACCGTCGCATCAGAAAATTCCATTATATATTCCTTTATATTAATCTCTTCGTGTTTTAGTCTCAATGTACAACTACAGAAGTTTCTGAGTGTGAGATAAAATTTATCATAATTCTTATAAGTGAGGTTTCTTAAAGAGCAAGTAAGTATCAGTAATCAGTTGAGTAGAGTTTTTTATTTAAAATCATAATTTTTTACGTATAATTCGTTATTGTTTTCTGTGTTAACAACAACTGTATCGTCGTTTTTTGTGTGCGCTTTGCTCTTTTCGGACTGTTCTAAGACTTTTTCAAATAAAAAGGTTATAACTACACGCCTATTCGAAGATTAATACCATTTCCTTGGTTTTTAGTTTGTAAAGGTTTGATATACATGTTACGGGTCTGAATTCGTATCCATTCACAAGGTTTTTTATAAGCATCAAGGATGTATATCCTTTATAGAATCATTCCTTTTCTTTAGAATTTATAAGACTTATGTTTTTTGCTGTCTCGTCTAATGTTGAGTGTAAAGTACTCTTTTTTTTTTGGTAAAATAGTTATAAATTACGTATCATCTTGCAGCTTTTAAGTTTATTAGAAACTTCATCATATCAAATTAATCGGTTTCAGACAATTAGCTAGCTTTATTTGTATTCAATAAGGCCTAAGGGAAGCTTTTTTTAGAGATTGCATGTTTTCGTGCTATTTATTGTAATAATTTTAAACCAAAATTACACTTTAATTTTTATAGGCTTTTTTTATGGGTTGTGCTGTTTCTGTGATATAACTTTAGATCTTCCAGTCGTTGACATCAATAGGCACATTTAACCTTTTAAATTCTTTCCTCTTAGGATGTTTCTAGATAGTATGTGGAAAGATAAATATATTTTCATCTATTTTAAAATTACTAAAGCACATTATTTTGCCTAATAAAAATCTTTTTATGTTGTCTGATCGCGTTCCTTATGAATTTTCTCCCTACTTCTGTCACCTTTTCATCCTTTTTTTGCATACTATTAGTCTTTCGCTTACATGTATGTTTCTTTCAAACCTTTTTTATATCGGTTTCTAGTTTTTTATCTAAATTGCTGGATTACCTGTCAGTTCTTCATATCCCCTACTTTACTGCTTGTAATATCTCTCGCTATATCGCACATGCTCTTGGGGTGTGTATGGTAATAAAAGCACCGAAAGCAGTGTTAAGTCTATCTTGAAATCATTTTTTTGACCTATGTAAGGTAATTTTCTTGTTCTTGGAATGTTTATAGTTTCTACTTAACTTACCTCTATTTTTTTCAGGACGGTATTTTACATATATCTAGATCTATGGTTGCTGTTAAGTCATGAATTTTTTTTAAGCTGGTGTTTTTCTATCTCTTTATTAAATTTCTTCAAATTTTTTAACTTGATTTAGTTTGACGTCGTTATTCTGTAAAACACTTAATACCGTGACCTTTAGATGTACATCTTATATAAAATTTAAACATGTCGTTGTAATTTTTTTAACTCGTGTCAACAGAATCTTGGCAATCTTTTGATTGGTTTTAAGATTGAGGTGTAAACATCTTGGATCCATTGGTATTTGTTCGAGTATGTATTCTTGTAGATGGCTTCGAGTGCAATAGGAACCCTGATATTTTCCCCGTGGTTAAACTAGATTGTTGCTTTGATCTATCATTACAGCATCTGTTTCTAATGTTTTGTATTTGTAGTTATCCATTCCCTTTTTTTATTTATACCCTATATTATGCAATTCGGAAACTAATTGTCATTTTAAAAATAAAATTATTTTATTATACTCACTATCGCTACAAATTACCAATCTACGTTAAATATTTTAAAAGAACAGGAAATAGTTTAAAAACCATTAGCATGTTTCTTAGCTTCTTTCGAATAAAATTGTGATCATCTGTCATATATATGACTAATTTACCGATTCTTGTTTTCATATAAAAATAAATTTATCTTTACTTAGTTTTTTTGTGTCTCTAAATGTAGATACATATACTTAAAAAGTTTGATTTGTTTTACTTTTATTTCACAACATTATAGAGAAAAATAATTTCAGGTATTTGCCTTTTCAATTTTTTGATCTTAAATTTAATTCCTAATGTAAGTCAAGTTTTAAGAAACAAAATCTATTGGAAATCCTAGATCGTACAATGAAATTAATTGATTCTAAGAATGAACTTTTTAAAGCCAATATTTATCCTATATGGGTATGATATATTTTATTTAGTCAAATAAACATGCGAAAATTATTTGGATGATTTATATTTACATGAATTCAAGCTTATTTATATTCTTTCCTAAATTTAAATTTTCTTTTTGGTTTATTTAAAATATTACAACTTATTTATTTGATCCTCATATGGTTTATACACATGCTTGTTAGGGTTATTAATAATATTTATTGGGTTATTAAATTCTAATCGAATTTACTTTATTTATTTATGTTTTACTTCTATTACTTTTTAGGAAGTTCGCTTTATATACATAGGAACTATTTCTTAACTGCTGCGTCTCTCTGTGGGACTCCTCCAGCACTTCTTGTCACCCGTAATCACCGTGGAATAGGCCTTTTCTCATAGGCGGCAGTCATTATGTGGAGGGAATGAGATTCTGTCTACTGTTCATCGCTAAGAGTTACAAGCTACAACCACACTCTACACTTACCTATATCCTTGCTGAACGGTGTCGGATTTTTTTCAATACTGAAGGCACAGTTCAACGGCTTACACAGCAACCTCCTTTTTCTCATGGCTTGTCAGTGCTTTATGGTTTTTCTTTTATCGTTCACTGTCCGCCCCCTTGGTTATTTTTCTTTAGAGTGAATTCGTTTCGGAAATTAGTGGGGTGGGTGGAAATGGAACCCGCGAACCCTGACCTAGGGGTCAGACTTGTAAACCACTCAACCATACCACCCCTTTAAAGACTTAAAATACAGTATTTTATTATATCAATCACGTTACAAAAGAATATACAAATAACTAGGTTCAATCATAATATATTAAAAAAAATACATAAATTTATTTTATCAAAGAAATCTAGTATATACTATTAATCTGGGCTTAGTGTGCGACCCTTATAATATTATACGATGCTTTCTGCATGAAAAGAGTATTTTTTTTTTGATTTGCGCTATTATAATATACACTCACAGGCACCTAATAATAATTTTTCACAATATTAAACTTGCATTCAATCATAAAAACGAATTAAAATGCAGATATTAATAGTATCATTAAGTAATCGAAGCCAAAACATTAGAATTTGACAGCATCCCTGTATTATAAAATGCCAATGAGCATCTGCTCTATGAAATAACAAAGTATCAAAACTTGAATCTATTTATTTAATACCTATTATAAACAGTATAGATGAAGACAATTTTTTATTTATGCTTTTATGTTTAGATAGATATGCACCTTTCGGTTTTATTTTATATTGAAATGACTGCAGAGTCAATAATGTACATCAATCCTATGTTATAGCTATCAACAAAACCAGCTAAATCAGTTTTATTAATTGTAATAAAAAAAAAAGACATATATTATAGATTTTATATTGATTTTTATTCAAATAAATCTACGTAAGAAAGTCCAGCTGGTTTTTTTATGGCTGTATGATTTATAATATATATTTCGCAGAAAATGCAGCTAATTATAATTAAATGAGCAAAATAAAAACAACATTTTAGTCAATGCCAACTAAAAGAAAATAGTTTTTGATATATATTAATCCAGTACCAAAATATGTAATAAAAATAAAGGCAATAGATATTTAATCATCAATAGATAGATATTCTAGAGAGTCTTTAAACCCTATACCCCTTTTCAACAAAAACGACATTTCCGGATTTTTAGACCACCCATCATCACATAAAGTAAATATATTTAGATCCTTATCCACGCGATATCGATTATTTTCTGTATTTATTTCAATATTTTCATTTGATTCCAAAATTTCACATTCATTTTGCATGCTCATTGCAATTTTGTAAAATAAAAAGTTGGTTTTTAGCGAATTTGTAATTTCATCAAGATTAATATCATTTAAAACCATTTTTCTATTAAAAAAGAAAATTTTGCTTGATAAAATAGGGAACTGGAACAATTTGTCTTGAACAAAAAATGATTTTTCGTTCCTATGAGTAAAAATATTATAGTCATCACCCTTTTCACTTATATTCCTTAGTGTTGTTAAATTACAAAAATCCTTACCTTTATACAAACAACTACAATATAGAAATGAAGATTTATCATCTTGTGCGAGATTAATCGGGCATATTTTTTCTTTTTGCACATTGGGCTCCTTTGTTTTATCAAACGCAGTGAAAAAGTTTAATAAAAGGAAAAATGTCTTCATGTCATGATTCATTAAGCACAATTCAAAATATTCTAGTACATATTTAAATGTTTCTAGCCGTATGGGTTCAACAAAAGACATTTCGACACGCTTTTTTTGTATTTTCGCTGTGTTCAGATTGATTACTGGGCTATTCAATGTTAATTGTGAATCACCTACATCGATATTTACATTATTGATCGGGTCGACAATATCATATATGTCAATGACAAAATTATTTCCACAAATTGTCACGTATGTGTCCTCGATATATAGTGGAAGATCAACGCAATTGCACATGAGCTCATAAACATTTTCTTGTTTGTGGTCAAGAAGATTCAACAAGTTACTAAATGACAGCTTTTTTGATGACATGAATTATAAATTGAAGGGATTATAGAAAAGTCTTAATTAGTTGAGAATTCCTAATTTGTTTTAACCAAATTCAATCAGATGATGATAAGAGTGGAAAATGATCATAATTAAAGAAATATTAAGTTATTTCATTATTTGAACTCAATATTTATTTATCCATTGGTTAATTTATTTTTTAGATATTTCCTTTCATCAAAACTTTAGATTGCTCTGTAGAACAGAATAGCCTAATATTTCTTACATCAATTTTTTTAATGCATCTTCTTCTTTCAAGCGTTTTGCTCGATCGATTTATAAATAGAAGTAATTTATATATTGTTTAAAATTTGGAATTAAAAAGATAATTTTAGTTAAATTAGAGTTTAGAGAATAATATTATTTATTTTATTAGATGCTAGAGCCTTTTGATTCGGGTCTTCCACCAGCTTTCTGGTACATAGCAGCATACATATTATTCAGTAATAACTTCTTCACGACACCGGTAGTATCGGGTCTATCACATCTTTTAACCTTCTTTATTCCATTGCGATGGTTTTTCTTGCTTTGGTTATGATTCGTGTGATTCTTTTTCTTTGCCATTGAACTTGGGGTTCAAATTATTTGAAGTTTGAAAATAAAATAATGAATTTATACAAAACTCATATTTAATATCAAAAAGAAGTTTGGGTCAATTGGACATTCCTTTGAAAAATAAAAAGCTAACAAATTTATTTATTTCTCAATCTAAAGTTTTAAATTGAGAAGCATTTTTTTGGTTTAAACAGCAGCCGGATAATTAATTGATCTTGATGAATAAAATTGGCATATAAATTCATTTATGGGTTTGAGTTTTGTAAAAACATATTTTTTTAACCAAAGAAAAAATATGTTAAGGAGTTAAAAGTCCCGGACGAAGTAGGAGCATACATGCAAGCTCTCACACTATGCAAGACACTTGAACTCATCTCATTTGAGAGAAGAAGAGCAGTCGATGAAGATAGATCAGAGGAAGGTGTCAAAAGATGCATCAAGGAGTTTTGCAATATTCCCAACACGCTGACCACGTCTAAATAGATAAAATCGATAAAAAGAAAATTAACCCATAAATAAATATCTAATTATTTGGTTAAGACAATGTTCCACAATTAGGAATACCATAAGTTTCATATAATATATATACTGACATCCATATCTGATCTATTATCAACAACTGTACACCCTCTCCCAAATGACATGAATTGAAGTGCCTTTCGAATTGTTAGAGCTGCATGTATATTCTACTTCAACTGGTATTTTTATGCAAATTGGCTATGTTTATTAAAATATGCAATTGATTTTTATTTATGGGTTAAGTTTCTTTTTATCAATTTAGACGTGGTCAGCCCATTGAGAATATTGCACAACTCCTTGATGCATCTTTTGATACTTTCCTCTGATCTATCTTCATCAACTGCTTTTCTTCTCTCAAATGAAATGTGTTTAAAAAATTAGTATATAATATTTTTACACAAGTAAAATAGGGTTGAAGAAGACAGACAAATCAACAATTATTAAAAGTACAAGATCTAAGAGAAAGAAACTTGTATCAATAATTTTTGAAAGTAGAAGATGTACAGAGGAAGAAACTTAGATCATAAGTCTTGAAATTAGAAAGCGAGGTATATAGGAAATTCTTGAGTCAATAAGTTTTAAAACTATAAAGCGACGTATTAAAAGAGTGACTGGATCTAATTATTCTTGAAAGAAGTAGATCCATAGAGGAAGGTTGCGAATTGAATGAAATCGAAGAAGCATCACTTTGTCATTTAATTAGGGGTATCTAAAGATTTTTCTAGTTTATAAATATTAAAAAGCAACAAAAATAAACAAAGCATAAATTTTTCATTTTTTTTTATTTGAAAGCGATTACATTGGATTATGTCATCAGCTCGCTTTATTACCATTTAGAAACTTTGAAAAAAAAACATTCAACCTAAAATGTTTTATAATTTCCATGTTATTTTTTCATTTTATTTTGCTATATAATTTATGGATTATCATCTAAATATTTAACGCATCACGTGTTTTGCAACACCAGTATTTTATAACGCTAAAATATAAAAAATTTTTTTTTACATAAGAATATTAAGGTTGACCTTAAATGTTCGCTTTAAAAATTAGGCAAGTTCTTATTAAAAATAATTAATAAAATTTAATGGTTATGTTTATACGAAGTAATCCAAGCCACGATGTATGGTGAGAGTGTATCACCTGATACATGATTAAATAACTCTTTAAATATATTTCTTCTTTAGTTTCCCACTAATCCCGAATAAGTGGCGATAGTTATGGATGTAATATTCAGCCTATAATCCATAATATAAATAATTGAAGGTTCAAATCCATCACACGCAAAGTCATTGATAAATTACTAAACTGGTAATTAATACTGCATACCTACAAGGGATACATAAAACACTGTTAGACCGATCCACAGTAAAATAAAACCTTTGGCTTTATACATACACTTTATTGCGGCGCAAAAACAACTTTACTCGATTTTAAAACTCATGTGCAAGTAAATAAAGCCATATTGTATGATGGTGATGTTTTCCTTAGCGATCACCGATTACTGTGGTCAATACCTTCAATCTTTTTTTTCTTACTATATCCATAAGAAGTTTAAAATCTGTTGGTAGATTTCATTCAAAGTATTATAAAATTTTTCATGTTCTTATTTATTTTAGATTATGTTTTTAGTGTGCGATATCTTTGAATTAAAACATATTTATCGATAGAAATGTATTTTTAAAAATATTAGTTTTTTTATGATGATAGTATTGGAAAACTATAATTTTCTTCTAAGTTAATTTGCAGGTCCATCAGTAAAAATTAGTAGTTATATCACAAAATTCTATTTAGATATAACGTAACACTACAAAAATCATAACTTTATAAATATATGAATGGTAGATGGTTTTTTGTAAAATTTCGCGAAATGAATTAATTTTATTATATATTAGATTTGAAGTCAGGGTAAATAATGTGTTCAGCATCATCAAAAAATAAAAAATGTGATTTAAAAAAAAAAGCATGATCGAATGCAGATAAACACGATAAAAAGAGCAAAATATTGGTGGTAAAAAGTAAATATGTACAAAACACGCAAGCCTCGTCAAAAAACAGTGGTCCAGTTTAAAGAATCAAGGATTCCTCTTCAAAATTGAGGCCTGCATACTTTAAAGACATATAGGAACCACTATTTGTGATATTAAGACAATTCGATCCAAAATTGTATACAATAATCGTCATGTCATGGTATCTTTGAATCATGAAAGCTTGAGTTTAATATAAAAAATCAAAAGAAATCCAAAATTTATTTGAACTATGCATAAAACGTCTTTTACAAATACCAAGGGAATCATATAAAAAATACTATATTTTAATGATATCCAAATGGTGCCCAGCTGTGAAAATTGAACCTCTTCATTAATAATATATTTTGAGTAATTATTACATAATCCAGATCAAGAAAAAAAGAGTAAGTTTTAGGGTAGTTTAGTTTGTAATTGAGTCAAAAAAATAAATTTTTAAAATAAAGAAAATTTCTAAAGTTAAACAGCATCAAAAAAGCTACTGCAATTATAAAAGTAAGAGATGATTTATGGTATCATGTAATCTAAAAAAATAAATATACCAAAAAAAAAATCATAAGAAAACTATTTCAAAAGACATCTAACATTGTTTCAGTAAAAATAAAATGAAATTTATAATAAAAAATAAGGAAGATATAAGGCAATAATTTTACAGTCTGCCAAAAAATATCATAGAATCGTAGACACATACTAAATAGTGAATCAAATTCTTATAAAAATATATTTATTCTAAATAGTGCATGAAAAAATTTAATAATCCAACTTATGTTAAGTAAAAAGAAAAGCTTGACAAGGGTGTTATCCAACTAAATTAATTAGAATAATCCAGAATATCACGCATAAATTAACCTAAACCAAAACAAAATTCGAGCAATACATGCAAATTTATATATAGTTAGATTCTATAGAACATTCTATGATGAGAAAATTTGAATTTAAGAAGACAGTAAAATATGAGAAACAGATTCTCTATTTTGATTGTCTAAATATAAAATAAAAATATAATCACCTTTGACCGTGTAAAATATAAAAACACAAAATATAACTCAATGAAGCTTTGATTGTCATTTTATTTCAAATATAATTTTTAAAGTATAAAAATATATAAATACAGGTATATAATGAGGAAGTAAATTTTGTTATGAACTTTTTACAATATTAAAGAATTTAAGCATGAAAAAAGCTTATAAGTCCAAGATTTCAGATATGTCAATAGTATACAGAAAAAATACAATTCGCAAATTCATTTTACTTCAGAAGCACATACTTTATTAGATAGCGCCTACCATATCGCTTTTCTAAAATAGATAATTATTAGGCAGATTGCTAGAGTCGACATTAATATTACAAATTATTTATGAAAACGGTTCCTACATACATATTTCATTTTTATTTGATGTTATAACAAGTTATTTTTAAAATTGAAATCCATCATACCATCTTGTTCAAATAATAGTTAATTTTTTAATGTATATTTTGAAAATTTAAGACTATTTCGAAAATGATCGTATAACAATCAAATTAAAATCACAAAAAGCTCGTAAAGTATTCAACAGAATTTCTCTTTTTTAATTTTTTATTCTTTGATCATTTTTGTTTTTATAGTAAGTAAATGTTTAAATTAAATTTTAAAAAATTTAAATTTATTAAAAAACTTTTTTATCTGCATAGAATAAAAACCTGTATATATTATTACTGTGCCAGTGACTTATGGATAGAATTCGTTATTTAGTATTTTTTTAGATATTTTCGCAAATATATGAAATTTGGGTATTTTATGATATAGTGCATAATAAAAACGAATTTAAGCCATTTTAATGATTCATATAAAACTAAATAAGCCGAAAATTCGAATTTAGGGCATTTTGATCATAAACAAGCTAATAAAAGGGCCTTAATATATAATGCATTTTTATTTGAAATGAAAAATCACTATTTAAAACAACAAGAATTTGTTGTATATATATAAAAATAAAACATGTTTAGGCTTATTATTATATAAATATATAAAATGTCTAAATTAGAAAACCAAAAATGTAAGAAACAGACGAAAAAATCCCCTTATTAACATAAGAGACAAAAAAACAAAAAAAGTAAAACAAATGTGACTATTCTTAATATTTTTGTGCATCACATAAAATTGAGTTATGACAAAATTATTCATATCTTTAAAGTACACATTCGTAGAGGTATAGCTTGTTATTTTAGGCAAAAAAACAAGGCAACAAATCTCTAAAATTTATATGTTTTTGCGATTCTCGCATGTGATTGATTATTCTTGAACAAAATATAATTGATTCTTGTAGTAGGAATGAATAATAGTATCGGCTCTATAACGGGATTAGCATTCTACAAAAAAAGGTTCTATAACTTTTATGCATAATTTCAAATTTTTTTTTAAACATTAAATCATGGAAATTATTATATCGAAAATTAAAATCAGAATTCTCACATTTTAAAGTTGCAAAAAGACAATTTTTTTGGCTACAATATATCACAGAGAATACCATAAAATTTATAGAGAATCGGCCTATTCGCCATTTAAATATATCTAGCATAGTTGTATTTTTTTATGATAAATCGCAAGAAAAGTTTCTTGTATATACAAAAGAGATAATTAAGGGCTCCAAAAAAATGTAAAATTTTTATTGTATTCTTCATTTGCTTTTATTCACTTTAGATTAATTTAACTATGTCCTTCATAGTTGTATTTTTTATATTTCCGATTGTAAAAAAGTTAATTATTGGTGAAATCGAGATATAAACTTTTAATAAAAGCAATCATTCATAATAAAAAAATTGAGTTGTAGTAGCATAATGTGAAGTTCTAATAGATGAAAAAGTTAGTGATAGAAAATACACAAGAAAGTCGGGTTTTTAATTACTTGAGATCATAATCAATATATTATACGGGCCTTTTATAAATAATTTCTTCTGACAAAAATTTGATCAAATGTTGCATGCAATTTTAACACATGAAAAATATTATTCGAATCACTACTAACTTATTGAGATTCTTAAATTTTGTGGGAAAATAAATAATATACGGTTTTTAATAGTCTTTCGATTTACAGGAAAGAAAAGCATATTTCTTTAAAGAGAAGCCATATTTTTAGCGCACAAATAGCCCAATTTAAGAATATTCATTTATATGAATCGTAAGATATAAAACCCCAGCCTTAAAACAATCTTTATCAACAAATTGGGTATAATATAATAAAAAAATCAAATTTAAAATGAGCACTGAGATTTAAATTGTCGATATTGCAATCACATAAAAGAAAATTCTTGTCAAGTACCTACAATGAAGCACATATTTCAAATTAAAAGTTAAATATTCTCGATCTTTTTATATTCACAGCCCATATAAGTTCTAATGCAATAATTATATATAATTTTTTTTCTCTTTTTATTAAAAAAATTACATACATATATTTTGTGACAGTGAAAAGTACACAAGCAAAAGCCTACAACAGAAATACGATAATGGAAGGGTCATACGAAGCATTAGAATATTATTTTATTTGTGCGAAAATGTTGTTAATCGTACTTATTATAATAAATTGAAACCCAAATAAATCTCTCACAATAAAACCAGGATAAGTAATTTAAATAACATATACAAAAACCTAACCAGCAGTAAACTTAGGGCTTCTAAATTATATTTTAAAAAGTAGGACTGTTTAATGAAAAAATTATATAATATAAATTGTTATTCATTGTGCGTACACACTATGATACATATAGAGCTTCCTATGTGGAAATGAAATGATATGGGTAATCGGAAAAGGGGAGAACGATGATAACTGAGATTATATGAACGATAATTAAGAGATGAAATAATTTTAAATGTGATTTATAGCTATTTTTCTGTTAAATGGGCCTTATTGATTGGAGTTTATATCTATGTGATTGAATAAAAGAAAAAATCCAAAGGTTGAAGACCTGAGGTTCAGGAGATTTATTATTTAAAAACGACAAGGAATTTAAAAATTTATGTTGATTACGGTTTATTTTATAGCTAGTTTTTTAAATTATTTTCCTATAAATTGCTCACCTTTTCCTCAGCTTTCCCGATACCCAAGGCTTCCAATAAAACAGGATCCGTTTCCTTTACATTTTCATTAGGACCATATTTTGCCAGGACTTTACCGTCTTTACTCACCAAAAATTTAGTAAAATTCCATTTTATAATTTTGGATATCCACGAAGCCGAATGATTATCTTTCAAATATTTAAAAAGGGCATGCTGCGGCTCAGATGATCCAGGTAGACTCATCACTTTAATTTTATCAAACAATATAAACTTATCATTATATTCGTTAACCATCTTTCTTATTTCATTTATACCACCTGGCTCCTGTCCAAGAAAGTCATTACACGGAAACAATAAAATACGAAGTCCGACACCTTTGTTGTGGAATGCTTCGGCTAGGTCACTTAGATTTAAATAGTTCTTGCGGGCAAATCCACATTTCGAAGCTACATTTACTATCAGAATCACGTGGCCCATATATTTTTCGAGTGTTGTTTTGCGACCATAGGAATCATTTACATTAATTTTGTATATACTTTGATCATCTAACATGTTTTACGTTGGGTTCAATTTAAATATTTATTTTATTGATACTGTCAAATGATTAATTTAGTAAATTAAATTACACATAAATTTTTTCTATAAGTTTTGGAACAGCTGTTAGAAAAAACATTCTACCGATACTTAATGAAATATATGATCGTTCTGTGAAATATAATTTTTGATATTACGTTATAAATATTTCAAATACAATGGATCATGAAAGGTACCTGAAAGAACTCGAAGTTACAAGCCTAGAGATGGCATTTAGCACAATATAATACTGGGAAAAACCTTTAAGCTAATAGTTCTTGACAAGCAGTGAGGTATCGAAGAAGATATTAGATGAGTATATAGCCAAGAGTCTAGATATGATGTGTCCACAGAAAATCAATCACGTTATGTTTGAAGAGAAAATCTAAAATTATAATTCCAAAATTATCAACAAAATATAAGATATTGTCTTACGATCTAGTAATATGCATTGTATATCATCAAATGATATATTTTATAACAAAAAAATCATACGAAACACAAACGAATGGGCATTTCACAGGGAGAATAAAATTATAGCAAATATTTTAGTTACTATATATATTTTGGAAAATGTGATTAGAAATATAAACATCATATATCGTACAAAATACAATATAATGGGCGCATTTCAGGCAAAATAAAAAGAAAGCTAATATTATAGTTACTGTATATATTTTTGAAAAAGACATCTGAAATATAATAAATTTTATTTAAAAAAACCAATTCTGATAAATTTATGTAAAATGGTTTATACAGTCTTTATCAAAATTTGGTAATAGAATAACGTATCCACGCTAAAATTAAAATATTAATAAAACTTTAAGCTACACAGCGTACCCCCACACTAAAGCCATAGAAAAAAAAACTTGCCAATTTATCTTACAAAAGAATTATTGATTGAAAATCATATTTTAATCACCTCCAAATCGAATTTTTGTAAAATCATAAAACCGGAAGAGATCATTTCAAATGAATCAAACAGTCGAGTAAAGTTAGATTTCTATTCAACTAGTAAAAAGAACATAAAATAATACGTACACAGCTTTAACATCCATTTTTACATAATAGTTGGCGTTCACCCCATCTGTCATGATTTATGTCAGCAGTTTCTAAAATAAAAATAAAATTAAGGCCAATGCGTAGAATCTAATTCTATAACAAAATTGCTATATATGACACAAAACAAGTTAAATATATACGTCAAAACCATTATAAAACATAAAATTTCCATGGAAATCGTAATGTGATTAACATCATGACCACAGCTAATAATATTAATCACCAAAATAAAGCTAATCCAGCGATTATCCAGTATAGTCAGAATCACGAGATTCAATTAAGACCGTATTCGTTCTTACCCTTGATACGAACTTCTGCCAGAGAATTTACAAATTCGTGACCATAGCCTTATTGTAACCAAAGTGGTCGCTATGACTGCATTGACACCCGCATCTCAATATATCATTGTACTCAGAATAATTTTATTTTAATCAAAATTATAAAAGTCACCGCATCTTTTTTTAACTACAAAATATCACATATGTCTTTTCAACATGCATACTCACCCATTATAACTCCAAACGAAAAAAAAACGTTATGCTATGAATATTTTTTGCAATCACTAACCATGAATTTTAAATCCCTAGTATAATACAAGGTTAACCAAGTTTTTACACCCGAGACCAAAACATAGTAAATATTTCACTTCTCATATATAAGGGAGAAGATACACCGTGTTACGAGAAACACGAAACAACCTACTTATATGCAAGCAGCGATCCTCTCATCTGTAAACATAACCGGCTTCGAAGTTTTTACGTTATTTAAAATAAATACATTGATATTAATACTAAGTAATATTCGAAAAACCCACCTGCTGCGTTTAGTTGTGCATATAAAGCTTGTTAATGATGGCTCGATATTTAAAATCCCAAATCTAGTTTTGAACAACTTCTAACTATGGTTTTTTTCAGATATAATGCATATTATTGAAGCGTTTTCGTTCATATTTTCTCATTCTTGCCATAAAAAATCGAAAAAAAAGAACATACGAAATTACGACTGATTTAGCGGAAGAGCTCCCAGTGAAATTATAATCTATAGATATAAATTGAAAAATTTTGTCTATAAAGAAAGAAGTGAAAATACATTAAGGGTTAATTTTTATTTATCGATTATAAATTTGTTCAAGCAAAACCTAAGATTTCTTTATGTAACAAGTTTAAAATATAATTATTTCAATGAGTTTCATCTTTGCATCCTGATCATATAAATCCAATTTTACAAATACTTGTTAATCTAAATTTACAAATACTTGTTAATCCATGTTACAAATACTTGTTAATCCAAATTTACAAATCCTTTTTGATCAAGCTTCTTTGTATTTCCATTGTTTGTGCATATTTTCTGATTTCAATGATATCCCTGACCCCTTAAAAAACACAAAAAGCTGGATTTTGTGACCACATAAACCCATGATGTATGATCCATTCATGTCCTGTATGTTAGATTAGCGAGATTTTATTCACGTGAAAATCATGAAATTAGAGTAAGAAATTTTAATATTTGACAGGTAATCATTCATATTTTTTATTGGTGTTCACCGATTCTTCTTTTCATCTTCCACAAAAAATCTGATCAGTTAAAAACAAAAAAAAACTTTGAATATTTTATGGTGCTAACAGATTATAATGTTTCAAGACTAATAAATTCGTTTGTCGAATAAAAAAAATCAATTTATGTGGTCTGATAATAATTAAATAAACAAAAAATCAAATTTTTTATCCATCACCAAAGCATTGGACGATAAAGAGCGGATCAAGATTAAAAAATAAATATGCAATAAAAAGAAAACACAGTTAAAAAATATAAAAAGCAATCAATATTAAAATAATTTTAAGTCAACAATATTTAAATTGAATACTTTAGCAAACATAAAAAATTCATGTGCAAATATTTAGAATCAACCAATCAAGGATACGATAAATCGATTCTACAATCATCCACAACAAAATTAAAACCACAGAACCTCTATGAATTTCCATGCAAAAGATTCCGTTGCCCATTAAAATCAATTACTCTTTCCATGTAAATCTGCATTCGACGCACTGATAAAAAATAGTCATCGGCTCATCAGCTGATCGAGTTTGAAGTTCCATGAACATAGCCGTATCACACTCACAATTAATACATTTTTTAGAACATACAGAAGCATACTTGAGCTCGTTTTCTCCGCCAAACACTTTCTCCAGTTCCTTCGTTTGGTTTTTCTGTGTATTAACTAATTTCTTTGTTAGTTCATAGATGTATGGACACGATTTGCAATTTAGTGCCATTTTGTTGTTGTGCTTCTCTGATATTAATAGATTTTCACAGTTTGGACAGAACATCATCTTGTATATTGCTGGGTACAATATAATAATTTTCTAATTTATAATTAAGCTTAAAAAAGATACGACATAAAAAACATTTAAATCTAGAATTAGAATTTAGTATTATATTCCCATAACTAAAATTGTATAAATATGAGCATATAAAAATTTATTTTTATCATATGTCTATTCGTCTATAAATGTTTAAAATGAAATATGTAAATATTTTTACAAGGCCCAAGCTCAAATCGTATTATATTTACTTTATACGAAACAAATGGTTGATTCATAGATATTAGTTTGTTATGTAGGTCAAAGATATTCATTTATAGGTTGATTTAATTTTTAGCGATTTAGATTCGTTCAAGAAACTTCGGATTTCATAATAGAACAGACTTGCTCAATACTTCTTTCAGAATCATCATGCTTAAAGTCTTAATTAATGTACCTTCTTCTTTCAAGAATACATATTCAATTGTATTCCATAACTTTTGGCTAATATAATTCATTAGAATAAAATTGTTTACAATAATTAGCTGTTCTTGCAAGAAAGGATTCATAATTTTACATGAAAACAAAATATATGCTATATGACAAAAAGCGTTCAAAAGGTTAAAATATACTGAACCGAGTATACCAAAGGCTCTGTATCTTAATATTACATTCAGTGATCACCTGTTACTTAAAAAAGCGTTTAAAAGTATAAATCTACTGAACCGAGTATATCTAAGGCACAGTATCTATGTATTTACATTCAGTGATCTTTTTTTATTTACAAAAGGTGTTAATAAAGAAAAAATCTAGTGAACCGAGTATATCAAAAGCACAATATCTTGATATTAAATTAGTTACATTCGGTTATATATGCATGTTAGTGTATTATAGAATATCGTTATAGAACTATTTTTTATGATGTTATGTAGAAGGGAATTTTGTCGGTGTAAAAGAAAATTTTAATTCAAATACAGAAGCGACCGCTATAGAAAATCAGTTCAAGTCTTTCACAAACTAACACAGAGCTAGAATTTTATCAGACTATTATTAAGCGGAAAAACTAGCCCAAAAAAAACATAATTATCCAATAAAAAAGTAAAACATAAAAATAGGCTGTAGATTCACTGATTTATATGTATTTAGCTGATAATAGCATTAGTATGATTTTTTTTTTGTAAATTAGATGCCCTAAAGCATCAATTCAAGCATTAGATCATACCATCATTTATAATTATATATAAATTTACGAAAGATCGCATCTAAATTCAGTTTGAAATTTTTAAAAGACAGAATTTTTTGCATTAGATTTTTAGGATGTTTTTCTTGTCGAATTTGTAATATAAATTTAAATTTGGGCATAATATAATAATTTATAAATCATTTGAGGTAGGCTAGTTCACTATAATTTTAATATCATTACCAATTTTTGTAATTTTAAATTACTTGTAGACTCCGAAAAATAGTAGCTATAATTTATTTAAACATGTTTTAAATCACAAAATCCAATTTTTAGTTAACTAAAAATCCAAACAAAAACTTTGAATAAAATCGATTGAGTTATAGGACGTATCTCAAAATCCAAACACTGATATTAAATCGTCAAAATCATGCGTAAATCGGGAAAATGTGTAAATTCTATGTTTTCTAGCATAAAAAATACAAAATTTAGTCTATTTCTTTGTTAAGTTTAGACTAAACATGTCAACTTGATTGAAACAAAAGTAAAAGACCAAGCAATAAACATAAAATATTAAAACACACTCTATTATATGCTATATTTTTAATCAAATATCATAGAGTTACTCAAAAAAATCATCAAATAATAATAAGAAAATATTTAAATATCGATAAATATGGTTCATTTTTATATTTTACTTATTTAGTGAGCTGCATGAAATACACAATCCACTCTGTATATCACATTTTAAGAATTATTAGTATTTGCTTTTAACGCCAAAAGATATTAAATTTCATATAGATGAACTATTTGTAAGATACCATAAATTACAGATGATTTCGATGGTTGTGGTGTTATTAATCAAAAATTCAAATAAATTTCCAATTGAGTATATACATACCTATCAAAATTCATCCTGTAAGAAATCAACAACTATATTTTATTATCAATACAAAAAATTCGGGAATAAATAATTTGGTAAATATGAGGGAATAAATTTAAAAAATAATTTTATAGTGTGCTAAATTTCTAATACCAAGATTTTTTATAATATTTTAATAATATAATACAGTTCCAATCAAGTATTGAACAATAACCCGCAATAAAAATGGCACATCAAGATTAAAAAATTATGGAACGCCTCCGCATATTAAAAGTAAATAATGAATAAATTTTTAATTCAGCTCATTTTTTTATGCATATGATTCTGCCACAAATATGATTAAAGCTTAGTCTGAATTTATATAAGCATAAATTATTCTAGGTATACAAAAACAATCACAGCGTTAATTAAATTTTCTTAAAAAGGGAAATGAATAAAAGTTTATCAGACAATATTCTTCGTCTAATATGTTTACAATCTATCAAGTTATCCCTTTCGGTAAATGTCCTTTTATTTAAGTAATAGCGGGGTTAGTCACACAGCGTTTGGACATCGTAAAAAGTTATTTTTGGGCCACAATAATCTATGCTCAGTCTAGAAACTATTTTAATTTAAACTAAGTCTTTAACTAGAATTTAATGTGCCAGCTGTAAATAGTATTAATTACCTGTTTGCCGATTTATTAATACCAATGATTGTCGAGAATTCGAACATTCAAATATTTAAATTCGAAAATTATAGGCCAAATATTTGCATCCTTCAACTATAGTCACTTTTTAAGGTCCATTAGAAAATAAAAAAACAAAAAAATGTATATGAATAAAATTTATTGATCCTATATCCAATTTTTTCGCAACCCATTCATAGCTGCTATTTTTTTATTTTTTCAAGAAAATAAAAAAAACAATTTTGAATATAAATTAGATGTGTGATATGTATTTTGATGGTTATACCTTATAAAAATGGAAAAATTTAAGCTATAAAAATTTTGATTCACATTTATCAAATGTGTTTTACCTGAAATCTTGTAGAGATAAGTAAAATATCTATTATGAAATGAAAAGAGAAAATAACTTAAAAACTTATGATATATGGTTTTATACCATAAAACCTTTTGCACAAAAAATTATTTGTTTTTCTAGTTATAATCACCCACGAAACCAAGAAAAAATAAAAAAAATACGGGTTATATTCTTTAAACTTACCAAAAATCACATTAAAATGTAATATATAGTAAAATGATGTTTTTCAATTGATTCGGTAAGTGTTTATATTAAAATACGAAATTTCATACAGTCTGAAATATATTTACATAATTATATTCAGTGTTTTGTTTATAGTGAGGTATATACCATTATAATCTATTTCATATTGTTTAATACAAATTTTTCTGCTGTTTTATAAAATCATCTATACTATATTTTTCTAATGTTGTCATCCCATTTTTACATAATTTTAAACAGTGCTTAAATGTAATTTTTTATTTGATTATGAAATTCAATTTTTTTGTCGTCCTTCTATTAATTTTAGGGAACAAGTCAAAAATTAAAAATTGTAAATACATGAGGAAAACTCCCCACTTTAAAGTTAAGCTCTGATTTATTCAATCTTTGTTATTTTAAAAACGATTAATGCGTAGAATACTATTAAAAATCAAAAAATTTTATTTTTAAACGACGAAAAAAAATTTCTATCCATATAAGATTACCTTAGAAATAAATTCTTATATAAAAATTATATGCATTAAATTTTTAAAAAATAATATTCAAGTAATATAACTTAATGCGTAATCAAAAAAAAGTCCGTCGGGATGTATAAAAATATTTTTTAGCAAGTAAAATTATTGGAATTTTATCTAAATGTAAAAAAAGATATTTTTTTAGCAACAAAAAAATTTGGGTCCATTATGATGAAATATTAAAAACAGAAAAAAAAGAATTCGCATCTTATATGAAAATTCAAAAATTAAAAGATGAAAACTCATATATTTGAATTATGCCTTGTTTTTATATATTTGAAATAGTGCAAAACAAATTTTTAAATCATTCTACTTATGTGTAATTTTTTTTTGCAGCAAAAAAAACATGAACTAGATTTAATCGATGGTTTAAAAAATTTCTTTATTAATTAAAATATAGAAATTTACCTACATGAATAAATGGTTGCTTTGGAAAAAATAAAAATATGTGCATAAAAAAATACTTTTGTTAAATCATCCGTTAATTCACATTTGAAACATATGTGCTCAGTTTACATAAAATCAAGAGTCACAAAGATAATTCTTTTAAAATTTTTATCACCTTTTCTCATGCCGTAATCAATTTAAAAAATTTTTTTATAGCAAAACCCTTATAGAATGAAAGATAATTCGTAAAGATAGCACCAACGAATGTAATTGAAACATTTTAATAGTGCATTTATAAAAAATCCTCGCACAACACAAGTAAATTTTTTTAAGGAAGATGTAAGGCGAAATTCGATGTCAATAATACGAAATGTATGTGTAAGAAAGGGAACTGCTGAAATTTATCTAAAAAAAGATCAATACGAGCTTCCTAATTTTTGCAAAAAAATACATTACATTATATTTAAATTTAAACCTCTGGGTTTTAAATACCAGTTGTAGGAATTGAGAGTATTGTGGAATATGGTTCAAATGATATTTTTTAATGAGCCAAAAAAGGCAGGAATTTGTGCAATTGCGGTGTAATTTTTATATAATATACGTCAAGGAATTAAAATAATAGTCTAAATTGATTAATCAAAAATAGATATAAGAAAATCGAATAGAGAAATCAAGTTATAGGTGTATGGGCAATTGTAGGAATAGAAAGAGAAAATATATTTTTTTTAGCCATATATTATTAGAAAAGTGATTGCAAAATTATAAATAAGTTGGTGCATAAAAATGTTCATCCAATTTTGACTATCTATAATAACAGGTAAAGAAGACAAGAGAGTATGAAAAATATATAAATAAGAACATAAAATTGAAAAAAATAGTATATTACTAAAGTTTCAGACACTATGCTCTTCTTAACACAGCGAAAAAAATTAGCTATATTAAAAAATTTATATTAGTGTTTAAACGAAATTCGTAAAGCAAATTTTCTTTTCATTTTATAGTATGGAAGAAAATTAGCTGATAATATTGAAAGCATTTTAAAATGCTGGGAATTATATTTTTTAATACAAAATTTACCGGTATTTGTCAAGGTAAAAAATATTAATTTTGTCTTAATTAGATGTCAGACTTAAAAATAAAATTATCAGAACATTTTTTATGCTATTTTTTTACCAGACAGCAAATTTCTCAAATTTTTAATCTTTTTATAAATAAAATCATATTGGGTTATATCAATATTAAATAAAAGTTTGAATTCTTTTGTATTACGAAACATATTTCATTTATAAAAAAAAGATAAAAAATTATAATTCAAAAAATTTGTAGAACGCCATAGAAGAAATGAATACATTTTTATCTGTATTTTGTTTCTAGCCAGTATTCATAAAAAGATCGCAATGGTCAAATATAACAAATATTTATGCCAATTATATAGTTTAGTTTGTTAGATATTTAATAATTATGCCTAAAAACTTCAATTTGTCACATATCGATTATAATAATATAAAACCTATAAATTCAAAATACCCAAACGATTAAAGTTATAGCATAATATTAGAAAATATAATATAATTAGATATTAATCCAATATATTTGCACAAAACAAGTTTTAAGTTTATAAAAATATTTTTTTAAATCAACAAGAGTAATATAAAGATATAACGCAGATTAAACAATCCAGTTTATTTCGATAAATAGTATTTCTAATTCTCGATTCGAGAATATGTGAAAAGGAACTTTATCTTGTGCAGTAAAATCTACTACTAAGCAGGATTATTATATATCAAAAATGATTATTCAGTGGCTTTATATAATTTAAGCATAAATATAGAATAACGCGCTATATATATGTTTATGGTTATTGTCATTTGTGTTATGACATTATCCGACTAAATATTAATACTTTATTAGTGTTTAAAGTTGCAATATAAAAAACTGAAATAATCGGATTTTATTGATATTTTGAATTTTTATCGATAGCAGAAATAGCGAATTTTTTCAAAGAGTTTTTATATTATCATAAGATTTTCTTTAAAATTACAAAATTTCGGACTTAAAGTTTCATGATCAACTATAAAATGTTTTAAATCTCGCGATTGCCTCGTATATATTTTAAATCCATATTTGAGTATAAACTTATAAAATCCATGAATAATTTAGTTTTTTTATTTAAATATCAAATACTAGGGTTGATTTTGTGTAATGTTATAAATATTTTTAGTAAGCATATATTTTGAAATTACTTAATTTTAATAAATAAATAATCATTTTGCGATAAATTAACGAAATCTGTGTATTAATAATAGAGTTTAAGATTACTAACATATCAAAAACATTTTTATTATATAATTTATAGAAAAATGATACTTAAATTATTTGCAAAATTTAACACGATAATTTGAAATTAATCAATCTAATTACGCAGTAAAAATAAAAGATAGCAATAAAAAAGAAATAAAAATATTAACCTCTTGTGCGGAAAGGGAAGATAACATAGATATTTTTTTATTGTATACCAATAAGTATATATAGCAATTATTAAATTTTTGTGCGGAAAATGTAGCAACGCCCAAAGATAATATGATTTATCTCATGCAAAATTTAAGATTTACAATTTACAGGGTCTGATCAATAATTAAAAAAAAGAACATACTTTTTAATTTTATTGTTAAAAGAATTTTTTATTTAGCGATTAAACACAATTTTATTGATCTTGAAAACATATCTTCGTGTATTATTCAGGATACAATTTTCTCACTTCTTTCCACATATCTTCATATTGTTTTTTCGTTTCTTGCGCCTTATCCGTATTTTCACTTTTGGCTTCAAGGTGAGAAATCAATTCCTTTGCCTCCATATGTTCAGCTTCACAAATTTCGATTCTATGGATTATTGAAGAAATTTTATTCTGAACTGATTTTAGTGTCGGGTTTTCTTTTTCACTGGAAACACCGTAATTTAAGTGTGAAAACCTGATACACAGAAGAAAAAAGTTTAAATTATAGAGTTTTATCATTGCAATCCTTAATTGATAAAATGTTTATACTTAATTGTAAAATAATCCCAAAAAGGTATTTTACAATCTTAACAATGACATGAATTCTAAACCGATAAAAGATAACTTCTACATTAGAACATTGCCGTTTGTATCTGTAAAAAAAGGACTAAAATTTCTAGGAGAAAAAAGTTTGAAAAAAGTTCAACAAAAATATAAAAAATTACAGTTATCTATTAGTTTTGGAGCATAAACTATAATATATTAAATAAGAATAATCGTCAGAATATTCCGGTTGATGTTATTAAAAGTCGTAAAATGGAAAGGAATAAAGTAGGTTAAAATACATTATATCTTTCATATTTGTTTTATAGAAATTTATAAAACTTTATTAAGATTTTCTGGCATTTTTAATAAAACAGACCTAATTCTAATTATAATAATATTTATCACATTTTTTTCCCAACCAAATACAATACAGATATTACTAAATACTGTAATAAATTGTACTGCTTAAGTAAAAGTCAAAAACTTTAATTACATTCTTACATCATGTTCAAATATAATACAGGCTCGAATATATATCAATCAAAAAATTATAAACGTAAAAGTAAAAAGCAAAAAAAATTTATATCATTTTATATTTTAATGCATAGAAATTTCATTCAAGAATACTTTAAGAATATAATAATTCATAATAAAATAGAATCATTAGATGATTATATGCCAAAATAATTTTACTTTTAAAAAAATAAATTCCAAGAAGTGGAGAGATAGCATACTTTTTTTGATTAATATTAGCAAAAAATAATTTTAATCTATAAAATTTGATATTCACATCGTCATAGCCATTGAAACTTTTAAGCAATTTATTATTAAAAAATAATTCTTGGGTATATTATAACACAAAAATAAAAATCGGATAGGAATTTAAAAAAATATATTTATTATATTGGTTTTCATTAAGCTTTTAAACTAGTCATTATTCTAAAATATAAAAATTTCTTTGAAAAATTCAGTGAATAAGTAAATCTAATTGATAATGCGAAAGATCTTAAAATCTAATACCGTAATAAAAAATATTAAAAGATTAAGATTTTATGCGAATTTAACAAAAACTTATTTCAACAAGTTACAAATATTTCAAAGCCAATATAAAATATATTCAATAATCTTTGCTTTGTTTTTCTGGGTATCAATAAAGATGTGACGCTACTACCAAGTGCTGACATTCATATAATAGCATCGGCATTTTTTTCACTTTGGTATTTACATATGCCAAATATAACTTTGTAACCGAAAAACAGATAGTTTTGTTTATTTAAGGCTTTTATGTGCTTCTATTCTTAAAAAATTATGACAATTAAATTCTATTCACAAAGTGAAAATCATAAATTTTTGAATAGCATGAAAAGAAAAACCTATAAATAGATATTTAAAAATCAAAACTACAGTGCTATCAATAGATTTATAAAAAAAAACTTGCAACTTATGCATAATTATATAAAAATAAAATTATTTTCAGATAATGTTTGGGCGTATATTTTGTAATTTTTTAGTCATTAATCATATTTTCCATAAATAAATCACTAAAAGATATGTTTTGTATAAAAACATTTATAATCATATTTTTGTCTTGATTCTACAAAAAAAAGTTTTATGGCTAAGTTTATCAAGTAATCAATGATTTAATAGCATATTAGAATTAGGCTGCAAAGGTTTTACATATTTCGAATATTAATTGCAAAAAAACCCAAATTATTTGCAAATTTTACATGTATTGCATTTTTTTCATAAAAAAAAAATTATATGACAAGAAAGAAATTAAAATACTAAAATAACAATAACGATAAAGAGATATTATGCAATAATTATTGATCAAAAAATGTTATGGTATTGTGTGACACTATAGATTCAAACTAAAAATTTAATATTCCCTTTAAAATGTATAAAAACTAAACAAAATGCTTAAATGTATTAAAAGTCGTTCTAAACTATTATATAAGCTATGTGTAACTGATAATCGCGAATCTATGTAGTTTATGAATATTAAAAACAATTTTAGATTTTGAATGATTGCTTATATATTAGTACTAAATCTAGATACCTTATAATTTTTCAATGTAATTAAGAATTATTAGTAAGTATCTGAAAAATTTAAAACCATAGAAATATTGCAAAAATATATTTATCAGATTAAACATCATCTAAACAAACGATATACATGCAAATTTCAGATCTTTTCGTTAAATTCATATATTTTTTGATAAAATATAACTAAAAAAACCACTTTTTCATGCTAAAGATTTGCTAAAATGGGAATAGATCGCAATTTAATTTACAAAAAAAACTAAAGAGACATAAAGAAAGCCGATTTAACCGTTTATTTTTGATCTAATAAAGATAAAGATTCCATCTTTTTTAAAGGTATCATTAATAAGAATTTTACAAAATTATATGTGTATAAAACCCTATCAATACCTAGTTCTGCAGTATTTCATAATGGAACTTTAGATTAATTAACTAAGGAACTTTTCTTTGCGCATCTGATTATTTTAAAAACTTAAAAAATTAAATATACAATAAAAATCGATCATGATAATAATCCCAGAGTTTTTATTTATATCAATATATTGCATATAAATTTCTATATTTTCTATTTCTTTATTCTTAGTATCTTAACCTTTACTGTAGAATATTGGGCAAAATGTAAACCAATGTAAAATTAGACACAATAAAGATGAAAAATTGTAAAAAAAATATTTTTGTTAATCATTTTTAATTTTATGCCATATGTTAACCTCCAAGTAAAAATCATACTAAAAAATTCACTTGCAATTTCAATTATATACACAAATAGAGGATTAATATTAATATACAAAGTTTGAAAAATTTTTGGCAAGAAATTAAATAATTTAAATAAATTTTATTCCGAAACTAAGATCAAATCAAAAAATACTAAGAAAAGTTGTGAAATGGTCAAATTATCAGCAATCACATAATTTTTTTGCCCATATATTTTCTGGTCACACATTGAGTAAAATAATGCATATTTTAGCGTATAACAATGTATAATTTAACTATAAGTATTATGCGAAAACTTTATAAACCATCTATAAAAACAGATTTAGCGAGAATGTGTCTGAATTTATAAATATGTAAATATTTAAGCATGTTATATTTTTATACGAGAATATAGCTTGTTTTCCCCAGACTCGTACTTAGATTTATATGAAACCTGTCAGGATTCTACAAATATTAAAAAAATTTCAAAATAATCATTCATAAGATTATAGCTTTTATGAACTAAAAAAATTAAGTTGCGTTTTTTCTTTTATTTTATCTTAAACGTTCAAATAAGTCGGGGTTTTTAAATGTTTAGAATAAATTTTTTTAAGAAAAAAACACTTTTTGACATATTAGAAAATTTAATAAAAAAAATATAATTCTAGTTGCAAGCTATTAGCCGAAGAAAACCAAGGTTATCAGAAAATCGAATAATTTAGAGCAAACTGAAATTACACACGATTTGAATTGTAATTTTTATTGTTTAAGCTTCTCTTTATTAAACTTGAAATCTCCAATTTTAATAATTATAAAGAAATGAATATTTAAGCAGAAATATTACGATGTTGGGTATTTTGGTAATGTTTATTACTTTCTTCAATTAATTGATTTAATTTACGATTACTCACGAAAATATAATTTTAATATGATCAAAAAATTATTTTTATCTTTCTAAATTTTTTTATTATTTAAAACATTTCATAATTCAAAAAATAGATATCCTTGTTTCATTTTTTTTCTATAATAGAAGTAAAAGTCTTAACATAGACAAAACTCTTTTAGAAAATAAGGTATAAAAACCAAAAAAGTCTTTACTTCAATTAATATCTCTAAATATATTTAATCAGTAAATGACTATTTTTTTATGTTTTTCGTTAAGCTAAAAATAAGAAATAATATTCAAATAAACTTCCTGATAAATAACTAGACTCCAATATCAGCGGGTTCTTTATGTACTATATTATTAAAGGTTTATAACAGTGCCATGATGATAATATAAATATATATTTTTCTTCATCAAAAATTGTCGCATCATTTCTTGTATGAAAAATATATGAGATTTATACAATCCAGCCAGCTTTTAATCCATTTTATTATGGTAAAATTATACTCTTTGATCATAAAACCCCAAACTTCATTCCTGTAGAGAAAAAAATATTTGATTGAGTTATACTAGACGCATAAATAAATGTATAAAAAAATCGATATTTTTTCGGCGAATTAAGCATATTTGTGTGTCTTTTAAGTAGATAAAAACTCAAAAGTGTTAATATTTGTTTTGTATAAACAGAAGGTATGTTTTGTTGTGCCTATATTATATATTTTCTTTTCATAAAGAAATTTTCGGCATTCTAAAATAGCCTTTATAGCAAATTTTTCTATTTTCAATCAACTAGTCCTGATTATAGCTTCTAAATCAAAAGCTTGAATTATTAAGCATTTCGTTGTGTTATTTATTTAATTGTAATCTTTTCTATCATTTACCCAATATAGGCATATAATTCGCTTTTTTACTGATTCTTTCATCCTAGTTCTGTTTTTATAATATTTATTTTCATTTTTTTGACCAATTTGACCTTAAAAGACTTTAATACGGTTATATTCGTTGATTAGGCAATTTTTCAAAAGATAAATCGCATATGCCTCAAAGATATACATTTATCATCCAATAATTGCGTTAATCAAGAAAATCATGGTAAAGCACTATTCTAGCAATTATTTATAATACACTTATTTGTTATGTACCTAATATATATTTTATATTCAAGAGCACATTTTTCTTGCGCAAAACTTCTAACTGTTTCATATTACAGATTTTCTGTATACTATTTTTATGTACATCATTCTTAAAGTCTTCTTTATTACATTTTATACGCACAAGACTCATACATTAAAGTGTTTTTCATATTACTAATGCTTGGGCATATTAATACGTTGGCAAACCGATTCTTAATTTACGATACATGCAATTTTATGTTAACCCCTTACATGCTACTAAATATGGTATTTTTTTTTGTTTTGCATTTGCCATTGTGTATAATTTTACTAGCCAATAGATAGTATTTCCACGGTTTCTTAAATAGAACATAGGTTAGATTATTCATACTTGTTTTTCCTATTTCTAATAAAGCTATTGTATTTTTTATTTTTATCTTACAAAAACTAATCTGGTCGGTCGTGTATGATTTTTTTTTCAATTTGGACCTTATCACATACTTTAACTTCTGCTAGTTTATTTCTAATATTGCTTGAAATGCGTGTCACCTTCATTCTAAGTTTTTTAAAGTTATTTCAGGTAAGTATTAAGTGTACACATCTGACTATTTCGTTATGTCTATATGCGTAGTCATGGCCGAGTGACTTTTTGATCTTAACTTTTGTAGAATACCTACGATGCTGGCTTTTTCATTTTATTACAAATAACATGTTTCTATCTTGCATAAAGCATAGCTTAATTATTTTTTTTTGTTTCATGTTATTAATTGTAAACCACTTTGTTTAACTAGTTATATCAAATTATGGGTTAGTTTACAGCGGAGAAGTTTGCGATGTAATTATTTTTCTTTAATATATTTATTTTAATTATTCTGGATGTTATAAATAAAAATTGAAAGTTTTTGACCTTAATTTAAATACATTTTCTTTATTAAGAAATTTTTAGGTTTTTCTATATTAAACGTAATAAACTAGATTTTTTTTATTCTTATTTTTTGTTTTGGTTGTATTGAGGTACATCAATGAAATCATATAAATATAGAATATGCATTAGACTACAATACATTCGTATTAACAGTATTCCAGAATAATTAAAAGATTATTGGCAAGCGCTAAAATATGCACAATTTAAGATGTTGATTTAAATATTAAGAATATATGTGGGTTACAATAAATTCTAGTTTTTTATAATAAAATGACACTTAATATCTGAGAGAATTACATCTAGTTAAAGTGATTTTTCTGTAATTTACGGGTTTGTTTAATATTTATACAGGCATAATTTTATGGTTTTGTTAAATAGAATTAGTTTTAAAGATGATTTGATTCAAGAGAATTACGAGTAAAATTTGTTTAATACTATAAACATAATTATATTTAGTTATGATTTTAAATATTAGAAAATAAATATGGGACTTTGCGATAAACTGTTTATAAAAAGGTAAGGTAGGCTTTCTTTTTATTTCTAAAGAATTATAAAAGAATATAAAGTCTTTGTTGAAGTTAATGTTTTACCCGTAACCTTCTACAAAATCATTCAATATTGTGAAAATAATTTTTTTTATAATTTTTTCTATATATATCATTATAGTTTTATTTTAAAATTTAAATATATGAGATCTGATAATTTTTATTGTGAAAATTATCAAAGAAAAAGAAAAAATCTTAAATATATATATTTTTTATAGTTTTTGAATTGGTAAACTATCTCGTTCATGCAAAAGGGTAAAATTACCATGCATTTTATATAATAAAAATTTACAGTAAAAGTTATATATTTAACATCTCCCAATCTTAAATCGACAAAATTTTATATGTACAATCACAGAATATCTACACAAACCCAAAATATATAGCACTTTAGATTGAGTGTCTAGGGGTATTCCAGATTATTTTTTTCTTTTCAAAATAAACTGCATTAAAATCCTTAAGCTTTCTTATTGGTTTTTAAGTATTTTAAATATGATAAAAGTTCAAAGCAATAATCGTTTTATCTTTTTAGGAAGTTTATTTTAACTGGCTTTCTACTAGTGTCACTATAAATATCTAGTCTAATAAATTATAATTTAAAATAGTAAATAAATTACCGAAGAAACAATATAATACATAAAATTTATCAGATTTAATCATAGGCATAATTTTACCTACTAAAACCTAAAAATAAAATTCGGTCTTTCTTTGCGTGCACATGAAATACCCTTATCTTTTGCAATTTTTGCATAAAAGCAAACAAAATATGCTTTATAACTAAGTTAAGAAATATTTTAAAACCATCCTTATTTTCGGCAGTTTTTTATAATCATTTTATGTCATTTTTCAGCTTAGAATAATAAGATCCATTATATTTGTAGTTTTTTTATGCGAAAGAAACCCATTCATTTATTTTGCTTGGTTTAAGAACACACTGTATTTGACCACATCTTTCTAAACATCTTTGTTTTATTTTAAATATTTAATTAGACCGATTGAGCCACCATTTCGAGCATTGTATTAAACAGGAATTTGAAATTTTTTCATGTAGTATATTTAATACAAATTTAATTGATAAAAAAATAGTAAAGATAAAAAAAAATATAATTTAACTAAATACAAATTAACTTTTTCAGATAAATTTAGTTCGATTTAAAGCCATCATAGGAAAGCAAGGTGATCTTAAGACACAATATTTACTATATTTGTTTATTTGGATAAAATTATACTTTCTTATATTTAGCTTGAAAAATTTCAATAATTTTTATGATATAGACATTTGAAACAGCCTATATTTTTTTTAAATCTTGTTATTTATTTATGTAAACACTAAGATCCTTTTTTAAACAAAAAGAGTAGGAATTAGTCTTTAATTTGGTAATCTAAATGAATTGAAATTCTAGTCACACAAAATTTCATAAATTAGAATCCATAAGTGAATTACTTAAAAAGTTAAAATTAAAGCCTGCTCATGATATCATATAATGAAAAAGTGAAAAGAGAAATTTCAATTTATAAAAAAATCGTAATAAACTAGAAAATATGAATTCTTAAGTTGTTTAATTTTGATATTCTAGAAGATAGCTATGTTATATATAATATTAGACATTGATATATTTCGTTTTACAGGCATTTCAGGTTATTTTTATAACCAAAGTTTTAAGGTGCAAATACAGGAGTAGCTTAAATCACTTAAAAATTTAAAATTATGAAACATGAATGAAAATTTTTTTTCTTCGGTCTATAGGGTGGATAACTTTTGTGCAACGATGGGTTCGTATATAATAAAAATAGCAAAGAAATAATATAATTCGGTGAAGGTAACGATATAAAAGTTATGAATATTTTACGATTATCTATTTTTAGTAGAACATCATAGACAATAAAGGGATTTTCATTCTGCAAGAGAGAAAAATATCGAAAAGCTTGGGTTTCTAAACAATCTAAAAAGTAAAAAATGATAACCAGAGTCTGCTTTGATGGTAAATTATACTGTATTGAGAAACAAAAAAGATTAAAACATTGAAGATTCTATACCATATATTAAAGCCGAAAATGAAAAAACACATATAGATAAAAACAAAGAAAACTTCAATATCTTAAACTGCTCCATTGACATTCATGACAATCTAAAAAAAAGATTTCTATATAATTAAATTCTTGCAACAACCTTAGTTCAATAAATAAAAATAGATTTATAATTATCCCACATTCTTGATAAATAAAATTCCTCAAAAAAGGACTGGTATGCTTGATAGAAGCAACTACTGTCAACTTCACTGGTCTTTTATTATACTTTTATAAGAATAGTAAAATTTTAGTAAATTATATCATATAATTTATATATTGATGACCATCAAAGCAGAATTACTTATGTGTTTTAAGAGATAATAAAGATCAGAAAAATAGATAAAAACTAAATATTATAAGATTTCTAGGATATTATATCGTTCCAATAAGGAAAGAATTGGTAAATATAAGTTCACATGAATGTTTACAAAATGTGAATAAATATTTATGCTAAAAACTAAAAGACTACTTTGTAAGCCGCTTATAATATATTTGGACGCGTTTTAAAAGAATATATTATCGTATCGTAGTTTTCTACTGTTCTTTTTACGCTATATACAACTTTTTTTAAATTAGTTACAGATTTAGTATGTGAATATCTTTATACAAAAATTCTTAAATAGACAAGTCAAGTTTTTATAAGTAATTACTGGAATTTACAAATGTATACGATAGACTTTTATGTTATGTTGTGAGAACAACGAATCCTATTTTAACCTGGCATAAAGTCGTAACAATTAAAACACATATAACTAATTTAAATATAGCGCATTTTCAAATGAGATTTAGGAAATAAAAAACACTATTTTAAGCCATCAAGTTAACAAATATGTAAATTTATCATACAATAAGCATCAAATATTAAATAAATAAAATTTATTTTCTAAATATTCATATTCGAGCCACTCAGCTCCCTTAATCCGTTTAGAAGCTGCATAAGTGTAAGTTTTATTGAAGGGTTATGTTAAGTTTTTCAGATGTAAAAAATTTAAAATTATAATTTTCTTCAATATTTTTCTATTCCTTCATACTTTCAATCCATTATATCTTTCTTTTTTTGATAATTGAGGCTAAACTTAACATTTAATATATTCTGTTCCATAGAGTATTTCAGGGTAGTATGTTTTAAAAACAAATATCAAAAATGCAATCATTGCATAAAATAAAATATAATACATGAAACGCAATAAAGCATAGATGGGATAAATATTATGTTAATTTACACAAATGGAAAAATATTGCAGTTTTTTGCATGTATATTTGATCATACATGAATATAAAATGCATTTTATTTTATTGTACACGGAAAAAAAATCGATGGTTCATAAATCTATATCGATAACAACATGTGTTAGCCCACCAATGCTAATTAAAATACAAAATAACAAAAGCTGTAAATAATACATATTACAGATATTTTCGATGAAAATAAGCTTGTTTCCTCATCAATATTTTTAAAGACAAATTTTATTCGTGTTATTGCTTGTACTGAATATTTTATAGATAATTTTTGCATTTAAAATTAAAATCACTGTTTTTTAATCAAATATCATAAAATATGAATCCGAGGCGTTTTCTCACACGATTATGATCAAAAGCATTATTTCTCACCCCCTTGTGAGATAATTTTTGAAATAAAATATCGCGAATTTTTTTTAAAATTACGAAATAAAAATTATAAGTACAAGTAAACTCACAATAGAATCAATACAAAGCATAAAAATTTAGGTTATAATTTAAAAATCGAATAAAAATAACATTGAGACATGTTTTGTGAATATTAAAATCAATAATCTTATATAATTCCATATTTATAAAATTTTAATTTTTCTTGATGTAATTCATAATAACTTTTTAAAAAGATGGGTCCTTTTGAATTCGATATTTATTTTATTTCAATGCGACATCATTGTTGAAAAAATCAATAGCCCCTAGTATCTAAACACGCCAAATTTACAAACTCTCATTTGTAGAATACTGTATTATGACTAAAAACTAGTTTATTAAGCTTTAAGTATGATTATTGCTAATCTTAAAAATCATGTTGTCAGTAATAGTTTGTCTAACATTATTTCAAGTTGTTCGTTTCCTTTTATTGTAAATGATATTCGCACGAGCTCTCGATATATTGCTATAATATTAGACGATACACTATGCTCTATTTTTGCGGAATTTTCAACTCTGTGCACTAGAATACATGTTTGATAGCCTTTTCATCTACTTAAAAATTAAGCCGCAGCCTTTTACTTTATCAATAAACATTATGAAATTGCTCTATACAGTTAGGAATACTATACATATTTTTTTTAATTTATTAATATGATGTCTGAACTAGACATAACATGATTTCAGATTAGTATACTGAATAAATATAAAACGAAGGAAAATGTATTTTTTGAATAGTCTAGAATTATCAAAAAAACTATATATATTTAATACTTCTTTTTTAAAATTAAGAAATTAGAAATCAAACAATGAACGGATAATCAACAAATAACTTTCTATATTCACCCCATTTAAATTTACATTCCGAGAGGCACTTAATAGTTTTTGATTTATTAAAAATATGATAAAGTCTTGATATTCTATATTTGTTATGCTAATTATAGGATTTGTAAAATCTTATTTTTAATTAAATATTATAAAGCTTTGCACCCACAATTCTAATCAGAGCTTTATAGACCCCGAGCTAGATAAAGCCTTTGAAACAAAAATTATAGATAATTTTTATAATTTATAAGAAGCTATATAAGTGCATCAAAAAATTCATCATAGCGCAAATCGTGTCGTGGGAGAAATCCAGGTTATTTTTTAGGGGATAAAAACGGGTTTATTGCTGGTGAAAGTTAATTTTATTTAATAACACTAGTTATAATTTAATAAAACAAATGTAGATTATTTACATCAAATTGTTTAATTATATAAAAATTAGAAAGCGGAAATCGAAATAAATGGGAAATAATTTTGAGGCTGAGAGTTTTCATGCTGTATCAGCCATAAAAAAAGATCATAAACATATTTTTAACAAAAATATATTTATAATTTAATGAATTATTGAATTAGGTAAGCGGCCCAAACACAAATAATTATAAAAACCCCCCTTTTAGACAGATTATCACTATATCACATTATTTTATTAATTTCATGATTCTTTTTTTGATCATTCTACCGCCATAAAATTTTATTAAAAACCGAAATTTTCAATTACATCAGCAATCTTGCCCTTTCCAAAATATTTCACTAATCATTTCTTTTTATTTTGTGAATTTTTCTATTTAATTACCCTTATATAATCCGCTTTTTGAAGGTTTGTTTTATTTCCCTTTTAATATTTCGATACACGCCAAAAATATCAACGAAATTGCGGTTTTACCCGTTATATCTGTTCAAGTTTCTTAAGAGAACGAAACATTCTATCATGATAACTATCATCATGAAATATTTTTTATTTGTTCAATTAATCTTGTATTCTTTGTAATTACTTTAAACTTTAAGGTCTGTTATTTTTACACGATATGCTCAAATATTATACCTATAAGGCTCTGATTTGGTTTATGGTGCTATATTTAATTCTTCACACATATTTCAAATGCTACTTTATAGCAAATTCTATCACATTATCACTAACAAACTTCACTGTCAATTAAAACAATTTAAAAACATCTTACCAAGAGTTCACTGTATTATCAGCTCGCCGAAAATGGATTTCTTTATTCCAAATGACTCTTTTAAAGTAATCTATTATGTGGTATAATATTTCCTATTTATATTCAAGCCAATAATGAAAGTTGCCTATTTTTCGTATTTACGTGATGATTATACAAAATCACACCCATATATAATGTGTATATAGATAATTGAACACTTTTAAACATTTCATGGTGCCATCTTTAATTCTTATGCATCAATATTTCCTTTTCAATACACAAGATATTGTTTATAAACATAAAAGAAAAAATGTATTTTGTTATACTAGATTTCTAATCAGTTTTTTAACATATGGTCGAATATTCTAAAAATGTTTTCCCATCTACAATTAGATGCTTATAAAAGTTTTATTATATTATATAGTCGCCTTGCGATCCTTATATAAACTTTCAATTATCTTCATTTCTTTATATTCTATATAAATTATTGACTTGACATCCGCATCCACCAATTTTTCAATCTTAACGTACTGATTCAAAAAGCATTTTCTTAAATGTTAACGATCATACAGTATAGTCTGATATGTTTTATTATTATTACACCCGAATCATTTTCGAATCTTAATAATCACTAATCATATGAAATTTTGCCCTATTAGTTCATAACTGGGTTTTATAGACCGAATATCATGGTCAACATCTATTCTCAACTAATAAGGTATCTGATTTTGGTTGGATTCAGCTCTTTTGATACGCATTACACAAGCTAATTTATTTAGTTCATATTTTGTAAAAGCCAGCTCTCAAACCGGAATTGCAAGCATCTTTTCTTAAATAAAGATTTTTTAAAAATTTAAATCAAAATTTTTTGCTTTAACAGCGCTATCTTTAAACTACTCAACTATCTGTCAGTTCTTTTTCAATTAAAAAACCCTTTTTGAGCCAAAAGTTTCATCTAACGGCTATGCAAAAGCAAACTTAGCCCCAAATGTAATAAATTTGTACATAATCCCTTGAATCTTCAAAATTCTGTATCTGATTCTAGTTTGTAAAAGCCCATATGCGTGTTTCTTACGAATTTATTTAGTGAAAAGCTGAGATCAAACACCTTTAAACTTAAAAACTTTACCTCTGATCAATTTTACTATAATTTTCCCGCATTTATCTTGAGATCTATTTTTTTTTAACGATCTTACTAATTTTTAGACTAATAAATCATTATACAAATAATACCATTGAAAAGCAACATTTATATCAAAACATATCTCCACAACTAGATTAATAAGCGCATTGAAAATTTTAGAAATAACACTTTTACATCATCTTAGAATAATTTTTAAATCCATTTACCGTTCCGTTAAATTCATAGGCATCATTAACATATTAAAAGCTTAACAACATTCTATATTTCACTATTAGTATTTCCAATGCTCACACGTAAATCAAATACATTCATACTATTAGCTTCTAGTTTGGCATCTATTATACCTTTCATATGAACAAAAATGTGATTTTCTGCAAAGATGAAATCACTTTAGAACATCAAAAACTATTTTGATCCTTTATACCGCTGTTTTCTGGGGAATTCTAATAAGATTTAATGATTGATTTTCTATATAACACCCGTTATTATAACTTTTAAATACTTGATAGATTCATCTTCTAACTATTTGAGTATAATTGCATCTATTTTGTTAACTATGACACCATCTTTTGGATTTATTATAGACTCTTCGTGATTAATTTTTTTTTGATTTTCTTTGCATTTTTGGTAGCTCGCTTCATAACAATATATTACTTAGTTTACACCGTTTATCACATTAAACTCTTGTGACATAAAATTGTTTCGATTAAAAAACAGATGTAAATTATTGTTTATATAATTTAAAGAGCAAACAATCCAAGATTTCGCACATCTTATCGCAAATTGCCCGTTCTATTTTACTTTTATGGCACTTTACAACTTTATGTTCATCAACCTTGTTTTAAATTTACTAACAAGTTGCGTTTAGTCGCTTACTGATTTTATTTCAAGCGATTTTTTACCTTTTTTAAAATAGCAGTTCAAATTATTATATTTTTCAATGCCTTCCGAAATGCTTTTCTCAATTGTGTTTTAATTACATATATTCAGTTTTTTAGTATCAACTTTTTCTTTCTTATCTCTATCATGTTCACCCATTATTTTCAAAGAATGACTTCAAAATCACCCCAAAACACCTTTTTGTATCAAATTGTACATAAAAATTAGATGCAGCTTCTTTATCATATACAAAACTTAATGCATCATCTTTCATTATTAATTTTATCATTCATACTTTTTTTTGTTTGCATACATCCATTCTTACGTAGGAGCTACCGTGTTTATTTTGACTATTAGAACCCCTCATATACAATTTATTCGTTTAATCAGCGTTTGAGAAATCAGCTTTATTTATTTTGTAATATCCACCATGTAATTATACAATTAGGTGTCTGAACACACCTAATTATGGCATAAAAATCCAAAATCAACATATTTAAACAAAATAATATTCACTATTTATGACTTTTAAATTCCAAATAATGATGCTTTTATGTTTAATTTTATTCTGCTGAGAAATATAAGAAATCGATATAACTTTTGAAAATTAGAATTTCACATAGAAGTATATGTTTGAGATGTCATAAATTTCAATCTAAACCTAGATTAGAAAATCAAAAATGATAATAGAAATTATTTAAAATCTAGCTTAAAGTAAAGTCGAAACGCATCCATACGTCATATAAATTATCAAAAAAATGATCAAGAGTTTTGAAAATATCTTTTCATTCTACAATTAAGTTTTTATATATAGAATATACTTTAAACACATCCAACTGATATACTTTTTTATGAAAAATATAATATTTACTGTTCAAATTTATAGTGCATGAAGACATACTCATATTGTATTTCAAAATTACATTTTTGATATGAGCATCTAATTTACGAGATCCGAAATGCTTATTCTTTTTGCAAAGAAATCCAATTCAAATTTTATGAATATGAACAAGAAAAAAATTGAAGTGTTCATTTATCTACCTTTTTTGCCCATAAAATATGTTAAACCACTTAAAAAAATATAAAAGTCTGTTTTATGGGTTTAAAATTAAGTTTCATGATAAAAGAATGCTGATTTTAGCATATAAAATTTATTTTTATTGCAAACTTTGAGCCTTTTTAATATACAAAGAAAAAAAAACCACAATATTTTAATTTTTATTGGATTAAGTGACTACTATGACGATTTATAGTTCTGGAATTTTTAAACCAAAATTACAAGACTTTTAGTTAGCAATTTTTAAACCAAAATTACAAGACTTTTAGTGGCAATTTAGCAACAAAAAAACGATTTATTCAATATTTATATAATTAGAAAAAATTATTTTAAATAAATAAAAATAAAGAATAAGGAATATGTATGGTTTTAATTAAGACATTAAGTACAAGGTTTTCTTAAACTCGCATAATTCATACTTAGATTTCTTAAAAAAATATTTTGCAGATAAAAGCCAATATTGCTCTAATCCATTTTCAATTTTGCTCTGGGATTATATATGTATTATAGAATTTCATGAACAAGTTTTATTGATATATTTCAGATAGATAACACAGAATATTAGATATTTATTTATTGGTTTGTGTATAGAAATCTTAAATCATTATAAAACCTATAAATCACAAGTTTTAAGTCTAGAAACCACTGAATTTTGTATTATAAGCTTCAAATTATCAAGAAATACGCTTCTATATATATTTTAGTTGTTATTTATCAGGCTTATGTTATTTTATTATAGATAATAGATGATCTAAAGAAGCATTTTTACGGCAAAAAAAAATAATATAAAATATTTTGAAATATTTTAAAAAGCGCCGATATGTAGTGATCTTGCATATTAAATAAGCTAGGGGTATATAATTTCATAATTTCATCTAAGGCTCACTAATTTATACGATAAAATAAGTCATTTTTATTTAAGTGCTATATTTATAATCGTAATTTTAGTTTTTGTTCTCAGGAACAACTTGCTTGATTCTCTGTACACACAGCGTATTTATACTTTCAGCTATCTTCTCCTCTCCAAAGTCTTCTTCAATACCCCTCCTTCTTTCGAAATATACGAAAAAATAAAATTTGATTTATTAATAAGCAAATCCATCGCGACATCGTATCTGGCTGATGTTTGCAATAGAAATAGATTGTGATGCATCTTTTATTCTTTAAACGAATCACAAGGCAAGACTAATATTATATTAATCGAAAACAGGATAAAGTACTTTTATTAAATAAAATCCAAAAAATTAACATACATTTTATTATATAAAAAGTAAAGATATAACGGCTGTATGTAGTCTTATTTGAAAAATTATAAAAATTTTAAAATGTATTTATAATTTGCTCATAATCTTATTGCTTTGGATTTTTTAATATAATTTATATTTAATGCTTTCTCTTCAATCCTTCTTCAATTATCTCCAAATTCAGTTCACATTTTCTCTTTTCCATCTGTAGATCAGAAAGTATCCCTTCTAAACGTTTTTTATCTTTCTCAGCTTCTGTAGCATCTTTACCTTCAATCTCTAGCTGAAATACTAAATTTCTTGCTTTCACGTGTTCTGCATCAACCATATCAATTCTGAATAATATGTCACGTAAATTATTTTGGTTATATTCTAATCTTGGTTTTGCGACCTCATATGCTTCCTCGTAACTTAAATTGGAACTCCTGATCGACCAGATTAAAATACATATAAAATAAAGCATATTCGTTTTTAATTCTGATTAAAAAACACATTAAAAGAATAAATTTTATAATTTACCTGTAAGAAGAATATGAAGTGGCTTGACACATTATGTCTTAAACAGTCATAAATCAATTAAATTCAAACTTTATACAATACTATTTTAGGCACTAGGATATCATCTGTTAGAAATTATCATTAGCCAAAATTGTTGTAAACCAAATATGTCGTTTGGGATAAAGAGAAGGCTGACACATTTATAAATTAAAAGAGTAAAAAAATCAACCACACCAATAAATACGAAAAAAAATAATACAAAGTCAACAAAATATATGAAATATATTTGTATATATCAAGAATTCTGCTTATGTAGATATAGATTTGAGTAAAATAAAAACCGAATCAAAAATCAATATCTTTGCTGTTATTTTCTCTTATTTCATTTTTGAATAAAAGAAAAGACTATTTTTAAGTTACTAGATTATATAAAATTTATATTTCATCCAATGCTATTATATTTATTATCGTTTTCCTACTTTTTTCTATACAAAATACGAACGTTTCCATTCAATGAATAGCTTTAATTCCAATTTTCAATATAAATTTGATAACAATAAAATTGAGGGTGCCACTTGAACTAAAAAGTCTCGAAAGAAGAAGATTGTAAGCCTGAGGAAATCAAAGAAGTATCAGTCAAATCTGTTCTATAATTCAATCTAAAGTTCTGTTAGAATAGCTATAAATATCTCGAAATCAAACACAGCAAAAAATAAAATTGATAGTTTATAATATTAAGGAATTAGGGATGCCAAGGGAAGCGGAAGCTTTTGCACAATTAACCTTTTTGAGAAATCACTTCAATGTATAAGTCTTGAATGTAGAAAATATATTCAAGAAGACTGTAAGGATAGTATGCTTTAAAAGCGTATAGAGAAAATCTGTAATATAGAACAATCTAAAGTTTTGCGCGAGGAAACATGAAAATTTTTAACAAACACTGGCCCTCAAATTAGTATATGAGATAATTTATAAAACTTGACCCACAAGTCGCATATATAAGAGTTGATACTGCCAACTTAAGCCGAAGCATGCACAAAAAGAATATGCTTGAAAAAAGACACACATTAATAAGTCTTATAGGGAGGAGATGCATTAATTAGATTTTAAAGATGATAGACCAGCAAGAAGTATATAAATAGCTTTTTAAGAACAATCTATTATTTGCCCGAGCAAATTTAAATAGCTAGGAATAAAATTTAACCGTAAATAAAATTCGATCTAATATAAAATAGAAACTATAGTCTATATATTTAGGATGTTATTATTTGAAAATCAGATAAAAATTCAGATTATCGTAAACCATATTTTATAATATGGGATTAAAAAATTAAAATCAAAATTAATCGAGATAAAAATTCTTAAATGGATTATTTTTAAAGGTGGAATATAGACACCAAGACAAATACTATATAGAAAAACCTCACGAACCATGAGTAATTTTCTTAGTACGATCGATAAATATTATATAATTTTAAAACTATATTGGAGTAAATATTAAACACCGGATTAGTGATATGTGCTTCAAGGGATATAGAGAAACATTGGTATTTAAGTGGTAGACAAACTATATGCAAATTTTAGATTTAGACATTTACATAAATACATATAAACAAATAGACTCGATTAAAGAAGACTGTTTCGAAAAAAAAGACAACATTAATTAAAAGTAAATTTCTTGGAGAGATGACTAGATTTAGGGTATCAAATTAAACATGTCATCTCTTTTTTGGGGGTTTCAATTTGATACATAAATTATGTAAGACCACAGAAGGTGTTTAAGTTTAGAATAAAACTACAGGAAATTTTTGCGGGGTTTAAGGTATCAGTTTAGTATTTATGTGTTCTATAAATGCCCATAATAATCAGCTGTGAACTAAATCACCCTTATTTACAAATGTGGGATTCGAATATTACCATACGTCATAAATTGGGATGGTGTGGTTATTAAATACCATAAGCCGTAAACTAACGTGTATGGAATGGTAACTGAAAGCAAATCACATGTGCAGACAATAAGATTTAGTAAAAACCAGAGCCAATAAGTCTTGAAAGAATAAGATGCATTATGGAAGATTGTAAAAATGATGAGGTGGAAAAAAAATCAGCAAATCTGTTCTATAGAGCAATCTAAGGCTCTGTTTAAACAACATTAAAAATCTAAAAAGCAAATCAACCCATAAATAAACAGCAATGTTATTTTAATCTGCCGTGAAAAACTGCGGTAAAATATGCCATAAACTATGTGTTATACACCTAAATATCTCTATAAGGTCTGAAACACAAAAATAAACAAAATTATACTAAACAAGCAGAGCCTAAACAAAAATCCTCGATAAAATAACCAATTTACGCTAATTATTAACTCAAGAGGCGTTTTTTTACTTTTTTTTGAATTGTATGAAGATAAAATTTTTATTTTGTTAATTTTAAGTATATAACAGCAATTCCGAATATAAATAGCCGGAACAATATTTATATTTTATTCTTATACAAATACACATAATTCAAAGCGAAATTATCATAAAATAATTTTTTAATTTGGGTTTTCTTCAAATGGTTTAAATAAGACATGGGTGCAAGAAATAATAGATGTTCCCCTAATTTATATATTTTCGTTGTTCGTAAAAAAATGAATAGAGTTTCTTTATATTATTAGCTTCATTTACCAATTTTGTTGTCCTCATGTCAATCAAAAAACAGGAAATTGAAATATTTTATTGCATCATAATCATTTTTTGATATAACTATATTATTTTGTTTAGATTATCCACGATAGTATTCTATGCAGCTTTGTATTAATTAATCTTCCCAAAGAATACAAATGTAAAGGTTTCTATAAAGTGATCTAATAATAGCAGAAGTACGTTAAATCATCTTCTATTTTATACATATGGAACTATAATTACACAAGACAGACAGATTGATTTAGCATTGACAATAAAATAAAAATAACTTCAAGGCTATCGGCAAGAAATATTAAGAAAAAAATATAAATCCCTTATAAACGCAAGAATTAATGAAATTCGCAGCAAAATAAGGATCAAAATTATTTTACTTATAAAAACAGCACTATAAATATTTCTGAATGATATTTTATCTATAAATGTTGAGAAAAGTATGAGATATTGTCAATATATAATGATGAACATTTATTTAAATAGCTTAATAATGCACAAAGCCTATTTTATGACACTATTATTTTTCCATTTGTTTGGCAGATAAATCTTCACGTTGATTTAATTATCGGGAATTTTTATAATCATTTTATAAATCATCATATTTGCTTATATTTAATTTTATAAATACATAGAACAACGCCCTAAAGACTTGAAATAAAATAAAAAAACATTTTAGCAATGAAATGATATTAGGTTATTTGTTTAAACGTAAATCAGGTGTCAAAACCCCAAGGGGATTATAATAAACAAAAAAGCCCATGTTCTATTATATAAATCGTAAAAACATGAATACATTTATATATCTTATTTAGCGCGAAAATAGGAAATTAAAAAGCCCAAATTCATTTATACGAAAAAAAATATAAAGAAAAACTTGATAGAAGTATATTTTTTATTTAATATTTGCATTTAAAATAATTGATAATTAACTGTTATGATAAAGCATTATCACATTTATATAAAAAAAAGATAATGGTGAAAGAAGTAATTATCTAGAAGAGTTGTAAAGTCACTAAATAAGTTATTTCTAAGATTTTTAATAATAAAACGCGTTTTTATGTCCCTGTACAATTTTATGAATATAGTTTATGATAAGAGGTAATTTCACTGGGTGTATTAGATATTTTTATTATTTATTCAATTTTTATAAACGCTCTTTTCCAAAATTAAAAAGCATTAACAATAGCTTTATGGTCATGTTCGATACTATAGAATATCGGTTGAATTTTACATATTTTATTATATCACATTTTGATCTTATGTGTCTAATTTAGGACTTCTCCACCCATAATTTCTAATTGTAAATCGTTTTTATTTCCAAAGCTAGCGAAAAATAAGTCTGATTGCCAATTTTTTTAAGAAAGACACATATATGCACATAGATTTATATAAAATCTATTAAACAGAGAAATCCAAATATCATTATTTTAAAAGAAAACGATCCCACATTAATATTTCATAATCCAATAATATAATTATTTTTAATGAGAATATATGTCTATTTATGTATTTTAGGGGGTTATAGATCTAGAATTTCTGAAATTTATATATTACATTTACTGGATTTTTACAGTTATATAACACAATCAAAAGGCTAAAATTATAAACAAAATAATTTAAAAAATAAAACTGCTACCTTACAGAAAAAAAAGCGATAATACCAGTTTTTACACGCACATTACTAGATAGAAAATTTTATTAATTATAAAATGCTTTCACATCAAGGAAAATTTCTTTTAACAAATATTTTAATTCGAAAATATTTAAAAGTAAAATAGAATCAAATATGCAATAGTATAACTTCGAAATTAAAGTAAAGCTTTTTTCGTACTTTTTTATCAATAAATTTATTTATTGAATTTTAGGTCTTTTTTTCTGGCTTTTGAATGATAGATATACGAGAATCATAGATAGTTATGCAGAATAAAATCTCAAAGCAATCATCTACTAAATTTTTTAGTCCTATTTTTGAAGCTATGGTTCTAAAATTATATTTTTTTCCCTTTTTTGGTATTTTTGGTGTACAGTAATGCTTATTTAAGATATAGATAACAGATTTTAAGGATTCTTTTGTTTTTTCTAATAATTCTAGCAAATTTTTATCATGTAAAAACCTATCAAATCTACTAAAATAAACATGCAACATATATAATAACTTGATTGATTGTAATTTATTATTGCATAATGTAAATATTTTTTTGGGTTTATTAAAAAATATCGACAAGACCCTAAGAAAATCTAGCATATATTCTGGTCCAATATCATAATATTTTTTTTCGAAGTTAGTTCTTTTAATTTTATTTGAAAAGCCTGTTGTTTCTATTCCTTCGCAAAAAATTAATTTTGAAAATGATGATAGAAAATGTAATGTATGATTATTGCAATGGGTTTGATTCACATTTACACAGATTTCAATTATTTTCTTCAAATATAATTCTTCTTTCACGAAAAGAAATTGCTTTTCCATAAATAATACATAAATGACATGGAAACGAGGATTCCATAGGAATCTTGTTGCATTCATTGTTAGGATTCTCATTTCATATTGTAATAAAAAAAAGGATTCTAGTGAGTCTGAATCTGTTAAAATTAGTGAAAAATCAAACTCTCTCGAACTTAAAAGCTCTATAATCTCGATCCAATACAAAAATAAGATATCATCAACGATAGGTGCTTTCTGTACGTTTTGAGTTTTATCCTTGAAATAAATATACGACATTTTATTTGAATCAAAAATTATAAATTCTTGCAGGATTGCTGAAAGTTGGGGTGTGTTCTTAATTTCATTGAATATATTCTTGACTTGAATTTCTACATCGATTTTGTAATCTATCCCTTTATACTCTTCATTACTATTATGCTTCCATTTATCATCTTTAAAAACCATGTTTATACTTTTTAAGAGATTCAATAGATTATTTGTATTTTTATCTTCATTAGAGTAATTTTCTTTTAAGAAAATATTTTCAACTCCTAAAATAAAAGAATCGAAGGTAGATTCTAAACTAATGGTACTTTTTTCACCCTCTACGAACTTAATTCTTTCTATCTTCGATCTAATACCACTATGAAAATCATTTATGTGACGTTTCTTTTCAGAAATAATTTCTTTAAGACTTTAACAATCATTTTTTATATGCTGCGATGTAGTGACTTCAAACAGATTTTCGCTGTTAGATATATGACTTTCCGTTGGATTTGCGTCGATAACACTGTTACAATCGCTTTTATTGGAATTAAAACAACTGATTCCCATAGTTGTCGCATTAGATTCGAAAAAAACAGGTTTAATATTTCCGTTTTCGGCCTTTTTAACGCATAGTTTTGGTTTCTTTCTTTCAATAGGCTCTTCTTTATCAGTTGTTCCTTTTAGAGGTATTAATGTGTTTATTATATTATATATCGTATTAGTAAAACTATTATGACCCCTATCAAAATTTCGATCACACGAGATGTGGCTATTTTTTTTACACTGACTATTCTGATCCCTTTCTTCAATTTGAAGCTGTTCTTTATTCATTTGTGGAATATCTGATTTTGGGATATACTGCTGTGTTTTGAAAGAACCTCTATTGTTCGATCTTTTTAAAATATTTATATTATTGTTAACAGATTGTTCATATTTCCATTCACTAATGTCCGATTTCATATCCTTATTAGGTAGAATCCAATATCTTTCGAAAAAAAAATCCATATTTTCACCATTTATTGTGTCTATATCATAGTATATAAAACATATTTTCATATGATCTAAGGGTTTTCCATCCGATTGTCGTTCTTCTGCAGAATTGTAATACCGAAAAAATGTGTCCGTTTGTCTTTGTAGCAAAGGATTTTCCGTGAAATTAAGTACAGCTGGTTCTTGGCTACTAGCAATGGAACCAGGATCTATCCCGTGATGAATACGTGGATTTTCAGACGTCAATTCATCATATCTGCTAGCACAATAGTTTATATTTATAAAGCAGATCACGGTATATAACATCTATTCTACAATTATTTTGGGGGTTTCAGCTATATTTTCATGTGATCATTGTAAACTGGATATTAACCAATCATTAATATTGATAAGACGTAAATAGCCATATTTTGATTTTATTTATTATATCTTGTGATCATTGTAAACTTGAATTTGACCATTCATTAATATTGATAAGACGTAAATAGCCATATTTTGGTTTTATTTATTATATCTTGTGATCATTGTAAACTCGATCTTACCAATCATTGATATTGATAAGAAGTAAGTAAGCAGAATTCGGTTTTATTTCAATAAAATATTGAATTAAAATTCCGTACTGTCTCTTTTAGCCTTGATAATATCATTTTCATAAACACACGGGAAATGCTATGGCTTATAAGCCACAATTGCCAATCTTATGCCCGTTGGCAGAACCATTTTCTGTAATTATTATTATTTGCCATGCTTATAGTAAAATATTTTATTCTTGATGTAAATTTAGACTATCTGCTATCGATCATTCCTTATTGGATGCACATCGAAAAATTCTCCATGCTTTCTAAACTTTAAAATCGGCACGATTCAAACATTAAGTATATAGAAAATTTATTCTTTGTATATTGAGTTTGATTTCAATAATATACTGTCCGCAGTATTGTATTTTAATATTTATTCCATTACATCACATTATTGTCGAAAAATCAAATATCATCTAACAATAAAGTGTCATTAGAACCTTTAATCATGATATTTTCTAGAATAAGACATGCTATAATACGCAAATTTGTGGATATTTTTTTAATTATATAAAAATTTGTATTATTATACTTTTTTTATATCGTTATTTATTTACTGTGTTATATTGCTTTATTTAAATGTAGCTTACCATAAAAATTATCACCACTGTATTGTATTTATTTAATGTTCTTAAATACATATAAAAGAAGTCATAAATGAATAAAAGAATGAAAAATCATAGGATAATGTTTTAGAACATCTATATACATGTTTATACTTTTAAAATACTTTACTCAGTAATAGACGATATCATATTTCAAAATGAAAATAATAATAAAATATTCTTTTTATGAACATACAGGAATTCTGTCTATGCTATTTCTACCACATACTACCGTGTGTCATATTTTATTGTTTTATCACTATTATAATTATATCATACTATTTTAAATTGATTATTTTTGTTACAGTACCTTTATTTCATTTGAATATATAAAAAAATACTCCAATTCTTTACAGAGCATTCATAACCAAATGCTCAAAACACGGAATGCTGCAATAAATACACATGGTTTTGACATTTAAATCATCGAAAACTGATTAATTGTATTTTTTATGGTTTAACTTCGTCCGAATTTTAAAAACTTGCATATTTTTTTATGGAATTTTGTAACCCTCCCTCCCAAGTCATTACATATGGTCCAACACATATATATGAATATTAACTAAAAATGATGTACATAAATATTGATATCCAATATAATATTTGTTGATAAGATGCAGAAAAATAATAATAAAAGGTTATGAATAGCAGCCACGAGGTTTTTCAATACCGCGATCTTATATTTTTTCACTTAAATAAAATTTAATTTAAGATGATTTTTTCATTTTATTATTACTGAAACACAACAGATTTAATCTCAAAACTACAACAAGTTTTATCTACAGGTAATGGAAGAAACTATATTATAAATATTTATGTACTTATTTTCATATAAGAAATATAGATAATTTAAGTATATTGCTTCTCTTGAAATACGTGAAATATCTGAATACCGCAAACTAAATATTATTTAATCATAAAAATATGAGTAAAGAAAAAAACATAGAAATATATAGAAATAAAAGCATAAAAAAACAGCATGCAAATAAATGAGATTTTTTAAAAATGCGTATTTATAAGAAGAGTGTTGAATATACAAAATTTCTTCATGCAACTTGTTTGAAAATTTTTCATCAATTATTTATAAAAATCGTGATAATTAAATTTTATAAAAAATTAGAAATTCATAATACAAAGCTATGTAGACAATATAATTTCCCAAATCACATAGATTAATAATAATAAAATAAAATAAGCCAATGAAAAGAATCTAGGAATATAATCCCTATACATACATCAAAAACATGTTCTTCCGACTATAATTAAAAATTGTGCTTCAAGTTTTTTATGTTGGTCATTTCACATTTCTATCATAATATTATAAATACACAACCAACCCGAGATCAGCCTTAGCAAATGCAATTATAATGGTGAGCCAACTTTTATATTAAAAATATAATTTATAAACATTTTATTTTAAATATATCAACTTAAATTTACTTTTATACTATAAAAAAGCATATTCAGTTATGTAGACCATACAAAAGAATATTAAAAGGTGCCAGAAACTGTATAGTACGTCACTGAAAAATATTTAAAGAATAGAAATGATCTTATAAGTCTTCTAATACACACAGTATTTTAAATTTTTTCATAAAAAAAATCTTCTTCAGCTTTTTGAAAATTTTAATCCTAAGAGTTGAATTTAAAATATGCCAAAGTAGATTAATATAAAAAATACATCCTTTTCTACATCTAAACCCAAAATATTTATTTTTTCGGGATCTATTGTTAGTTCAATAATAATTCCGATAAATCCATTATGGGCTGAAAATACTTAAATTTATGAATAAAGGTAAATGACAGATATAAAATGTTTAATAAGTGTTTTTTTTTACTTTTAAAGATAATTTAAATATTTTTTTGTCGATTATCACCATAAGTCAAGGCTGAAAAAATTCCAACCATATAATCAGCGAAAATTACTATAATATTTTGGTTATGTTATGAAAATAGATCTAAAATCAATTTAACACTGTTCTTTATATAAATTATATACAAACATGGTGAAACATTTACAAACTTCGATTACCAAACAATTTATTATAGCAATAATGATGGTCTCATGTTATATATTAAGGCTGATGGGTTTTTTACATGCAACTTCAAAAATATTTTTATATTTAATTATAACACCGAAACTAAATTTAATTTTTTAATATATCTACGTTTCTTGTACAATAATTTCACGATTATATTTTATAAATCAACTATTCTAGAAGAAATATTTTTAAAATGCTAAAAATATGAAAATATAAAGTTTTCAAATTTTGTAATAGTATATGCCTTGTACTGTCTATCAAACAATAATTTTATTACAAGAAAAATAGATTGTATGTCACCGAAAAAAGCATCGAAAATTATTCTTCTCGTTCCAAAGGTTGTGAAGAATCTCAAATTTCTAAACAAAATTTTACATGAAGACGTATTTTACTTGAAATTCGTATTTTAATTTTTAAAATATAAAGAACAAAAAATCACATTTATACAGATACATTTTTTTAAATAATAAAAGCTTCATATACCGATATATGTATTTTTATAAAGCTTTTATTTATAAGCACAATCTTTTTCTACATTAATATTTGGGGGCATGGTCCTTGGAGATAAATTTTATAATGACAGTTTATATTGTGGTCTATAAAATTTTTTGACCTGTAGAATTTTGTATTTATGTCTCTATGCTTTATTATAATCAATTTTTTATGTTTTATAAATAATATTGGTGGATATAATGGAAATTTAAGCGATCTAAAAATCCGTATTATTTGAGATGATTTTTGTACGTAAAAATATTAATATCTTATATAAGTATTACCATAATTTATTTTTTTTCAAAATTAAACAACTCGTATGCTATGTTTTTATATGACAATATATGTTTAAATACACCTTTCGTGTAATTTAAAAAAATATTTTGATGCAAAAGCACTAAAATATCTTTTTTTTACCGTGTACCATTTATCAGTAACAATTCTGATCAGAATCATTCAGATTTACATAAATTAAATAATAGACATTCCAAGCAATAATAAATTACTTATTGTTCTTTATTTTTTTTATTTATTACATTGGCCTATTTTTAGTGTGTTTTGAAACAGTAAGTATTTCTCATCCATCACTTGATTAGATAGAAAATTCGTTTTTTAGGCGACTATTTTAGACATTTTTATACAATAAATCCTATAAATACCATCTATTTTTTATTATTATTACAATTTGATTTTTTAATTTTATATAATAACCGGAAATTGAATTTTACATAAAGTTCTATGGTTAAGCCAAAGAATTAGCATTTGCAATTCTTATATGTGCATGTTTTTATACTATTTCATGTTTTCGAAAGAAGCAACAATTTGGTAGTATGGTCATGCCATTCTGATAATTTTTTCTCAGCATAGTTTCTTTGCCTTAAATGAACTATACTACCGATTCACTAAGTATTTTAATAAAATTTGTGGTTTTACCGCTTTCGACTTCTTCGTTCGTAAATATATTTCAGCATTGTCATTTGATACTTTGTATATTTTGCTTAAATATATAGTTTTTTTATCTCTATTTAAGTTTTTTTTCAGCCTTCAAAACTTTTAAAGAAAGATAATTACTATTGGTTAACATTATGTTACTATAATATATTAAAAAAATAAAATTGTGGGAAGTTATAGTTATATATTTTTTTTGCTTTGTCTTTTTCTATGTTATGCATTAAATAATTACTATTAATTCGATCGACAAATCAGCATTGAGAATTTAATAAAAATGCACTAAACTTATTTTTTGATTATTATACATGATAAAATAATTTTATTTTATCTTTAAAAATCCTTTAAATGTTTTAACATACCAAAATTAATCATGCTTTTTAAATATTTATTTTTATGTCTTTGATCAATGACAAATTTATCCTAGAAACATTATGCCCCGAGTTGATATATCTTTATTTAAGAAAATGATCTTTAAAATTTTAGATTATATTTGTAAGGTACTTAAGTGGTCCTATAGTTAGTCTAAAAAATTAAATGATGATATTTCTTAAAAATGGCGTGATCATAATGGATAGAAATATGTTATTTTTGCAAACATATAGCATAAAATATATAATAAGCTGCTATTTTTTCTAGTTTAGATGTAAAAAATACAAAAAAAAAATTATTTAAGTACAAAACCCAAAATCTTCAAAAGCGCTAATAATTCCATTCCAACACTGGATTATAGGATTCTTATTTTTTTTTATTCGAAAGATTTTAAAAGTTAATCAAACTTATTTCGGGCAAATAACTATTTTAAAACATGTTGTAATAATTCAAAATACTACTAAATGTGTCTAGGGTAACATATTTGTTGGATAAATATTATTATGATTGACTTTTAATCTTTTTTACATAAACCTTGCCTTATGATATATTTCTTTTACTAAAAGGGGTTCTAATTTTTATAAATTAAATTTTTTTTCATAAAAAAGGCAACAAATTTACATTATTCTAATTTACATACAGTCAAAATTATGTTTTTAGAAACTGTATACTCTAAAACCAAAATAGAAGCTTGTTTTTCATTATATTCGAGTATTTCAGTTTTTTCAAATTTTATGAACCTTTTTAACATCTATCTATTGCTTATTTTATATATTTTTCATTTAAATAATTCTTTAAATTAATACCTGCATTTTATATTAAAAACATAATGCATTAAATTTTCGTTGTCTCTAGAGCTTGAAAAATCAAGAAATATCGTCGAGTACTAAAAGGCAGAAAATCCTGGGATTTTGTATTTAATAATTCCATCAAAGACAAAAACATTGAGCAAAAAAAATTATTGAAAAAATAATGATCGAAGAAATATGAAAAAAAATTTGTTATTTTTACAAATTATGTTAAAAAAATCCATTAGAACTTTAATGATTTATACAGTAAATTTTGACTTTGTTTACAAAAAAAATAAGTCTATTTATGTAAACAGAACAAAGAAGTTGTATCTAAATCATAATTTTGGCGAGAAGAAATGTTAAAAATAATTTTTTGTACTCTGAAAATTAGATTTGAAGTATGCTATGCTTATTTAATTTCGCAATCATGTTAACATGGGTAGTTTTTTATTATAGAACATCGGTTTAAAGCCAGATTTATGTAAATATTCATCAAAATATATGAATCATAAAAAAATTTATTCAAATATATGAATTATAAAAAATTATTAAAATATCGTTATAAAAAATTGATACCTTCCTATAAAAGCGAATAGCAAAAAAATAAACTTTATAAAATTGCTAGATAAAAACGAATAATTTTGTAATAATATTTCGTAATTTTTAACTCGTTTAATTCCGGGCCCTTAATTCCGTTATTTGCCTGATAAAATTAAATGATGCTGAGCTACTAAAAAACATTGGCGCTGTCTTTAAATTTATAAACAGAATAATGAATCTAAAAATCGAACGGTTTAAATGCTTAATTAGGATTTTACGGAAAGAAAACTAGAATTTATAATATATCGAAAAATAAAAAGAAATATTTATTCATCGACACAAAAATTTTATGGGAGCTACTTGAAACTTAATGTAATTATAAACTTGAATTTTGTTTTTTGTCTTTTGAACACAATTTTTGCATTATAGAGATTCCTTTTTAGTAGGCATGATTTTAAAATGAAAAAATATATTTAATGATTTTATTTTAAAAAGTATTAGCCAAGTTACATTTTATAATCCTTGCCATCCCTCTTCACAAAAAAAACAAAAATCAAAAAAAATATTGGAACACTTGTTGATATCAGTAGATAAAGTAATTTTTATATTTATTTTTTTATTTTAGTTTTAAAAATTTTTCTATATGAAATCATTCAATATTTTTAAGTTTTTGCGCTATTTTTAAAACGAATCATTATAATTTTTCCGATGGTGACAAATAAAGAATCAAATTCATTTTAACATAAATAAAATTGTAAATAAAAAAATGAAAACATGTATTTCTTACGAGATTAGAAAAATTTTAAAGATTATGTCAACAAAAAATCCTTAAATTTTAATGATTAATTCTTAAGAAAACACACCGAAGTATGATTGATGAGGTATAAAGATCCTTATGTTTGATTTATATTATTTCGATGCGTCAATATTTCCGAATTCTAAAAAGCCTATTGGGGCGATGGTTAAGTGCTTATAATACACCATTTAGAATCACCAATTCAAAGATTTAAGATTAGATTTTTTTTGCCTAAAAATATTTCAAAACAATAAATTGGGTAATTGAGTCGCTAGCAGCCAGTAATATAGAAAAAATAAGTCTAACCACTAAAAATGTAAGACAGAAATAAAAAATACACTTATCACGGCAGTAAAACAATTGGTTCAAATTCCGAACCCGAGCAAGTAATCATAGCCATAACTAGTATGATAGATAAGTTTACCGTAAGGATGAACCGATTGACGTAATTATATATAAACTTTTAATCTTGGTATTTTCAAATTATCCGTGGTTGATAAAATATACTTTATTTATGGGTATATTTTCTTTTCAACAATTTTTAATATCTAGAGGTGGTCAGCATATTGAATATATTGAACAACACCTTGATGCATGTTTTGACACCTCTTCCTCATCTATCAAAATCAATTACTCTTCTTCTCTCAAATAGATGAGTTCAAGTGCCTTGTGGGCTGTGGGTGCTTACATGTATGCATCTTCACTAGAGTTTTTTAACTCCTAAGCATATTTTTAATGGATTTTTGTGACCACACCATTCCAAGTCATCACATATGATATTATTCTTGTTTTAAATTTGTAAATTAAACCAATTTCATTTACCAAAATGACATACTTCCTATAAATTTCGTTCTCAACTTCAGTTAAGTTATCAAGGCTAGTTATAACTATTTCAATCAGCGTAATCATATTTTATTTTTTATCGTATAGAAAATTATCAAGTATATTTTGTTTGATTAAAATATCTGTTTTTATCCAAATATCAACTTTTATTTCTGCATTTGCGTTTTCGCTGATCTCTTGTACTGAGTGAGTTCTGATCTTTTTGGCTTTCTTAAAGCTGTATCGTCTTGATAAATAGGAATGAAGACATCTTACAATTGAATTGTTTCTTCGCGTGTAATCATGCCCGAAAATTTTCTTGGATCTTGTTGCAAGGTGATCAATTATTTTCATAGCTTCATTAATACTATTAATATAGATATGTTTTTATATACAAGATGCTCTAAAGCATCAATTCGAGCACTCTATTATACCATCATTTATCATTTTATAAAAATGCTCTAAAGATCGCATCTAAATTCAATTATAAATTTTTAAAATGATAAAATTTTATGCATTAGATTTTTAGGATCTTTTTCGTTCAATTTTTACACTAAATTTTAACATAGGTATAAAACTCTAATCGATTTTACCTTATTTATTTTTACTTCTATTACTTTTTATGAAGTTCGATTTATACTAATAGGACTATTGCTTAACTGATGCGTCTCTCTGTGGAACTCCCCCAGCACTCATTGTCACCCGTAATAACCGTGGTTAGGACTTTTTCTCATAGGCGGCAGTCATTATGTGGAGGGAATGAGATTCTGTCTACTGTTCATCGCTAAGAGTTACAAGCTACAACCACACTCTACACTTACCTATATCCTTGCTGAATGGTGTGGGATCCTTTTCATTCTGGAGGCCCAGTTCAACGGCTTACACAACAACCTCATATTTCTCATGGCTTGTCAATGCTTTATGGTTTATATTTTATTGTTCACTGGTCGCCCCCTTGGGTATTTTTTTTTAGAGTAAATTCGTTTCGGAAATTAGTGGGGTGGGTGGAAGTGGAATATGCGACCCCCTTACTCTGGGATCTGACTTGTAAACCACTCAATCATACCACTCTTAATATAAGTGTAATATAATAATTTATAAATGATTTGAGATAGGCTAACTTACTATAATTTTAAGATTGCTACTAATTTTTTTAATTCAGTTGTAACAGTAGGATTCCTAAAGAAAATTGCTATAATTTATTTAAACATCTCTTTAAACCATAAAAACTTCAATCTTTAGATAACTAAAAATCTTTACATAAACTTTGAATAAAATCGATTGAGTTATAAGGACATGCCTTCAAATCCATACAGTGATATTCAAACTTCAAAATTAACGTAAATCGAGAAAATGTGTAAATTCTATTTTGCTAGTATAAAAAGTACAAAATTTAATATATTTCTTTGTTAAGTTTAGACTAAACATGTCAACTTGATTGAAACAAAAGTAAACAACCAAACAATAAAATAAAATATAAACTAACTATGATTATATTATTTATATGCCTAAAGCATAACAGGTTAGGTAAAATATTTTAATTTTAATTTTAATTTAAATTTATATGCTATATTTTCAATCTTATAACATAAATTTATTCATAAAAATCATCAAATAATAATAAAAAATATCGATAAATATGGTTCATCTTTATATTTTACTTTTTTAATGAGTTTCATATTCAAAATGCTTCCTGTATATCACATTTGAACAATTATTACTATGAGCTTTGACGCCAAAAGAATAAAAATTTTTTATCAATGAAATATTTGTAAGATACCATAAATTACAGATCTATTCGTTTGTTGCGGTATTATTAACCAAATATTATACTATAATTATTTAATTTTGCATATTTTTTGCCTACAATATTCATCCCGTAAGAAGTCAACAACTATATTTTTTTATTAATACAAAAAAATTCTAGAATATAGTCCAATTTCGGCAATATGTGGGAATAAATTTGAATATGATCTTATAGTGACCTAAATTTTCAATGCCAAAATTTTATTGTGGATACTAATTTTTTCTTCTATTTTAATAATATAATACAAATCCAATCAATTATTGAACAAATATCCGCAATAAAAATGACACATTATGTTTAAAAAATTATGGCACGCCTCAGATATTAAAATTAAATATGAATAAATTTTTAGTTTTGCTCAATGTTTTTAGCAGATTATAATGCCACAAATAAAATTTAAGCTTAGTAAGAATATATTCAATCATAAAATATTCTAGGTATGCAAAAACAATTACAAAGTTAATGGAATTTTCTATAAAAGGGTAATAAATAGAAGTTTATCAGAGAATATAATTCGCCTAATATTTTTGATTATCTATCAGGATATCACTTTAGGCAAATATACCTTTCATTTAAGTAATGGCTTGATTAGTCACACTTACGTTCGAACATCGTGGAAAAGTATCTCAAGGCCAGAATAAGTTATTCTTAATCTTAAACCAATTTCAATTTATCCTAAATATTCTATCACCATTTACAGTGACAGCTACTAAGTAGCATAAATTACCTGTTTGATAATTTATTAATACCAATGATTGTCATGAATTCGAACCTACAAATATTTAAATTTATACATTATAATATTTGCATCCTTCAACAAAAGTAACTATTTCAGGATAAATTAGAATATAAAAAGGTGCACCAAAAATGTGTATGAATTTTTTTTAATAACCCTGTTTCGAATTTATTCACAATTATTCATAGATGCTATGTTAGAATTCTCTTAAAATATACAAAAATATATATTAAAACATATATTAGTTGTGTGTAATATATTTTTTATAGTTATTTTTCATCTTTAAAAAGTTGTAGTAACATTCAACAGATGAGTTTTATTTTTAATTTTGTAGAGGTGAGTAAAATATCTATTATGAAATGAACAGAGAAACAACTTAAATACAAAAGATATATTTTTTAATACCATAAAACATTTTGCACAAAAAATTAATATGTTTAACTAGTTATAATCTGACACGAGACTAAGAAAAAATAAAAAAAACACGGGTTACATTCTTTATACTTACCAAATAATCATATTACAATGCAATATATAACAAAAAGATAATTTTATATTGATTCGGTAGGTGTGTAGAATATTAGACGAAATTTAATTTTTTTGTAAATATCATCTTATGGTGCATTGCAACAATTTACATAAAATAGTATTATGATATATTCAAAACAGCCTGAATGGTTTTACTGAGTTATATACAATATTTTGTGCATAATAAGGTACATACCATTAAAATCAATTTTATATTAATTAATACAAATTTTCTGTCGTTTATTTAAATCATATATACCATATTTTTTCAAGTTCGTTTCATCGCAATTTTAATACATTTTTAAACAGCTCTTAAATGTGATTCTATGATAGATTATTTATTTGATTCTGTTATTCGATTTTTTTTGTGTTTCTTTGTTAATTTAAAGGGAAAAAGTCAAAATTGAAAATCGTCAATATATGAGAAAATTTCCTATCTTAAATTATAGCTCCAATTTATTCAATATTTATTATTTTAAGAACAATTATCGTAGAATAATATCAATAATCAAAAATAATTAGTTTAAACGACGAAAAAAAATTCCATCTGATATAAAATTACTTTAAAAATAAATTCCCACACTAAGAATCTTCAGCTATAAATTTTAGAAAAATAATAACCAAGTAATGTAACTTAATGCGCATTTGAAAAAGGACTCTCTGGATTTTGAAAAAATATCTTTTAGCATAAAGAATCCTCAGCTATAAATTTTAGAAAAATAATAACCAAGTAATGTAACTTAATGCGCATTTGAAAAAAAACCCTCTGGATTCTAAAAAATATCTTTTAGCATAAAGAATATTCAGCTATAAATTTTAGAAAAATAATAACCAAGTAATGTAACTTAATGCGCATTTGAAAAAGGACCCTCTGGTTTTTAAAAAATACCTTTTAGCAAAACGGTTATTAGAATTTTATCTAGAAATAAAAAAAAATATTTTTTTTTAGCAACAATAAAATTTGGGTCCATTATGATGAAATATAAAAAATTGAAAAAAACGAATTTGCATCTTATATGAAAAATAAAAAATTTTAAGCCAAAAACTCTAATATTTATATTATGCCTTGTATTTATATATTTGAAATAGTGTGAAACAAATTGTTAAATTATTTTACTTATTAATAATCTTTTTTTTTGCAGCAAAAAGAGACATAGACATAATGTAATCGACGTTTTCAAAAATTTACTTAATAAATAAAATATATAAATTTACCTTAATGAAAAAACGATTGCTTTGGAAAAAATACATAATATTATATTCAAATATAAACCTCTGGGTTTTAAATACTAGTTGTAGGAATTGAGAGTGAAATGGAATATGGTTCAAATGATATTTGTCAATAAAACAGTTAAAAGGCAGGAATGTGTGTAATTGCGATGTAACTTTTATATAATATGATCAAGGAATTAAAATAATAGTCTAAATTGATGAAATAAAAATAGTTACAAGAAAATCTAATGGAGAAATCAAGTTATAGGTGTATTGACAATTGTAGGAATAGAAAGAACAAATATAATTTTTTTTCGACAAATATTATTATAAAAGTGATTGCAAAATTATAAAAAGGTGGTGCATAAAAATAGTCATCCGATTTTGACCATCAATACGAACAGGTAAAGACAACAAGAAAGTATGAAAAAAATATAAACAGAACATAAAATTATACAAAATAGTATATTTTTAAAGTTACAGGCACTATTTTATAGTATGGAAGAAAATATGCTGGATATTTTATTTTTTCATGTAAAATTTACGCTATTTGTCAAGATAAAAAAAAATTATTTTTTATTAATTAGATGTCAGAATTAAAATTAAATTTTTGCTTATAATTCCGCGAACTTTATCAGAATATTTTTTATAATATTTTTTTACCAGGTATCGAATTTCTCTAATTATTATTCTTTTTACAAATAAAATCATATTAGGTTATAAAAATGTTAAATAAAAGTTGGAATTCTTTTGTATTACGAAACATATTCTATTTATAACAAAAAAATATGATGAAATAATAATGCAAAAAATTTGTAGAACGCCATAAAAGAAATGAATACATTTTTATTCGTATCTTGTTTCTAGCCAGTATTCATAAAAAGATGGTAATGGGCAAATATAACGAAGATTTATGCTTACAAATATAGCTAATTTGATGGTAATTCAATAATTTCACATGAACCCTCAATAGTCTCATATAAATTAATATAATATAAAACCTATAAAAAACAACATGCCTAAAAGATAAAAGGTGAAACATAATATTAGAAAATCAAATACAATTAGATAAAGGCCTTAATATATGTGCCCAAAACAAGATTTAAGTTTATAAAAATATTTGTTTAAATTTAAAAGGGCAATATAAGATAAAACACAGATTAACTAAACCAGTTACTTAAGATAGATAGTATTTTCTATTTTTCTATTTCGAATATATGTAAAAAGCAACTATATCAGTACAGTAAAATTTACTACTAAGCAGGATTATTATATATCAAAAATGACTATATAACAGTTTTGTAAAATAGAAGCATAAATATAGAATAACACGCTATATATTATTGGTGACATTTTCGTTTTTTTATGACATTGTCTGGCTAAAAATCTATACTTTATTAGTGTTTATGGTTGCGATGAGAAAACTGAAATAATCGGATTTTATTGATATTTTGAATTTTTATCGAAGCAGAAATAGCAAATTTTTAAAAAGAGTTTTTATATTATGATAAGATTTTCTTTAAAACTACAAAATTTTGTAGCATAAAGTTTCATGTTCAACTATAAAATATTTTTAAATCTCTATTACCTCATATATGTTTTAAATCCATATTTGAACATAAACTTATAAAATCCATGAATAATTTAGTTTTTTTATCTAAATATCAAATACTAGAAGTTAATTTTTTGGAATGTAATAAAATATTTTTTAGTCAGCATATATTTTGAAATTACACAATTTTAATAAATATATAATCATTTAGCATTTTAAAAACGAATTATGTGTATTATTATACCTAGAGTTTAAGATTACTAACATATCAAAAACATTCTTAGTATATAATTTATAGAAAAATGATACTTAAATTATTTACAAAGTTTAACACTATAATTTGAAAATATTCAATTACATTACGCAATAAAGTAGAAGATAGGAAAAAAAATAAAGATATTAATCTCTTGTGCTGAAAGGGAAGATAACAAAGATCTATTTTATTGTCTACTAATAATTATTTATAGCAATTATTAGATTTTTGTGTGATAAATGTAACAACACCAAAGGATAATATGATTTTTCACATTTATAATATAAGATGTTACAATTTCCAGGCTCTGATCAATAATTAAAAAAAGAACATGCTAAATAATTTTAAAGATAAGAATTTTTGATTTAGCGATTAAACACAATTTTATTGATCTTGAAAATATATCTTCGTTTATTATTCAGGATACAATTTTCTCACTTCTTTCCACATATCACATAATATATCTTCATATTGTTTTTTCTTTTCTTGCGCCTTACCCGTATTTTCACCTTTGGCTTCAAGTTGTGAAATCAATTTCTTTGCCTCCATATGTTCAGCTTCACAAATTTCGATTCTATGCATCATTGAAGAAATTTTATAATGATCGGATTCTAATGTGGGGTTTTCTTTTTGACTGGCAACACCGTAATTTAAGTCTGAAAACCTGATACACAGGAGAAAAAAGTTTAAATGATAGAGTTTTATCATTCGAAATCATTAAATGATAAAATATTTATAGTTAATTGTAAAATAATCCCAAAAAGGCATTTTACAATCTTAAAAATGACATGAATTCCAAACCGATGTAGATAACTTCTACATTAGAACATTGCCGTTTGTATCTGTAAAAAAAGGATTTGTAGCTAATATTATCAAACATGACATCTTGTGAGATGTAACTTTAATAAAAGAAGGATCAACATGCCTAGGAGAAAAAAGTTTAACAAAAAGTATAAAAAATTACAGTTATCTAATAGTTTTGAAGCATAAACCATAATATATTAAATAAGAATAATAGTCAAAATATATCGTTTGGTGTTATGAAAAGTCGTAAACTGGAATGGCATAAAGTATTTAAACCTACTTTATATCTTTCATATTTGTTTTATAGAAATTTATAAAACGTTATATAAGATTTTCTGGCCTTTTTCTAAAAATGAACCTAATTTCATTATAATAATATTTATCACATTTTTTTCCTAGCCAAATATAATACAGATATTATTAAATACCGTAAAAAATTAAACTGCTTACGTATAAGCCAAAAAATTGAATTCCGTTTATATATCATGTCTAAATATAATACAGGTTCGAATATATAGCAATCAAAAAATAATAAACGTAAAAGTTGAAAGCAAGAAAAAATTTATACTTTTTTATTTTATTACTATAGAAACTACATTCAAGAATAATTATAGAATATAATGATCAGAATATAATAGAATCATTAATTGATTTTAAGCCAAAATAATTGTACTTTAAAAAAAATGCATTCCAAGAAGTGGGGAGATATTATATCTTTTTAGTTTTATTTACTGCAAAAAATATTTTTAATCCAATAAATTTCATATTCACATCGTCAAAGTTATTGAAACCTGTAAGAAATTTATTATATAGTATTTAAAAATAATTCTTGGGTATATTATGACATAAAAATAAAAATCAGATATTATTTCAACTATTAAATATTCATTATATTGACTTTCATTAAACTTTTACACTAGTAATATGCTAAAATATTAATATTTCTTTAAAAATTTCATTAAATAATTAAATCAGATTAATAATGGAAAAGATCTTAAAAGCCTATACCGTGTTAAAAATAGTAAAGTTCTATGCGAATATAAAATACACTTGTTTCTGACAAGTTACATCAATTCTAAACCTATATAACATATATTAAGTTATCTTCGTGTGGTGTTTCTCTGTATCAATAAAATTGTGTCTCTAAAATACGTGTTAGACATTTCTATACTACCATCAGGCTTTTTTTTACTTTAGTATTTCAGATACAAAATATAACTTTGTAACAAAAAACAAGGAATTTTGTTTATTTAAGGCTTTTTTGTGTTTTTATTCATAAGAAATTTAAAAATGATTTTTTATTCCCAAACTGAAAATCATAAATTTTTGAAGAGCATAAAAAGATAAAACTATTAATGGAGCTTTAAAAATCGAAATTATAGTGCTATCAATAGATTTATAAAGAATACTTGTAGGATATGGATAATTATATAAAAATTAAATTATCTTCAGATAATGTTCGGCATATTTTTTGAAATATTTTAGTCATCTATCATATTTACTATAAATAAATCACTAAAGGAATATATTTACATAAAAACCTTTGAAACCATATGTTTGTCTTGGCTCAGCAAAAAAAAATATTTTTATAGCTAGGTTATCAAGTAATCAGTGATTACATAGCATATCTAGAATTAGACTCGAAGGTTTTACACATTTCCAATTTTAAACACAAAGAACCAAATTGTTTGCGAATTTTTTCATTTATTGCATTGCTTTTTTAAACATAAAATTAATAGCCAAGGCAAGAAATTAAAATACTAATAAAGATAAAGAGGTATTATGTAGTATACTATGAATAAATCATGCATTGGTATTGATCAACGTTATAGATTCAAAATAAAGGGTAATATTCTCTTAAAAATGTATAAAAACAAAAAAAAATGTTTAAATGTATTAAAAGCCGTTCTAGACTATTACATAAGCTATTTATAATTAATAATCGTATGTCTATTTAGTTTATAAATGTTATAAACAATTTTTACAATTTAAATACTTTCTTATATGTTAGTACTAAATCTAGATACCTTATATTATTTCAATTTAATTTAGGATTATCGGTAAGTATCTTAAAAGTTTAAAACCATACAAATATTGTAAAGATATATTTATTATATTAAACACCATTCAAACAGACGATATACATGCAAATGTCAGATATTTTCATAAAATTCATACTACAGATTTGCCAACATGAAAATAAATCACAATTTTAATTTACAAAAACTACAGAGACATGAAAAAAGCCTATTTAACTCTTTTGTTGATCCAATAAAGATACAGATTCACATATTTTTATAAGGTATTATATTTATGAATTTTACAAAATTACATGTGTATTTAGCCATATCGATACCTAGTTCTGCAGTTTTGTCATAATTTCTTTATAGATTAATTACCTAAGAAACTTTTCTATGCGCATCTGATTATTTTAAAAACTTAAAAAAATTTTATATACACTAAAAATTCGATACGAAATATAATCACAGCTTTTTTATTTATATTAATTTTTGCATATAAATTTATATATTTTCTATTTCTTTATTCTTAATATCTTACCCTTTACTTTAGAATATTGGTAAACATGTTAACAATGTAAAAATAGACGAAATAAAGAAGATACAATTGTAAAAAAATTAATTTTTGTTTTTCATTGATAATTTTATGCCATATTTTTGCCTTCCAACAAAAATTTACCAAAAAAATCACTTGCAACTTTGATTATATACACAAATAAAATTTTATTATTAAATTACCAAGTTTGCATAATTTTTGTGCAAGAACTTAAATAATTTAAATAAATTTTTTTCCGAAACCAAAGATCAAACAAAAAATACTAATTAAAATTGTGAAATAGTCAAATTATCAGCAATAATATAATTTTTTGCGTCCATGTATTTTCTGGTCACACACTGAGTAAAAAAATGTACAATTAAATTATAAGTATTATGCGAAAACTTTTTAAATCATCTATAAAAACAGATTCAGCATGAATGCGTCAGAAAATATAAATATTTACGGATTATATGTTGTTATACAAGAATATAGCTTGTTTTTTACAGGCTCATGCTTGGATTTATATGAAACTTATGAGGATTCTACAAATATTATAAAAATATCAAACTTATCATTCATATACTTGCAGCGATTATGAATGCAAAAGTTAAGTTATGTTGTTTCTTTTATTTTATCTTACACGTTCGAATAAGTCGGCCTTTTTAAATGATTAAAATAAAAGTTACTAAGCAAATAAGCACTTTTCGGCAAAATATATAATTTAATGTAAAAAAATGTAATTTTAGTTGCAATTTATTAGCCCAAGTCAAGCAATTTTATCTGAAAAATATAGAGTAATCTGAAAATCTACACGATGTTAATTTTTATTATTTAAGCTTCTCTTTTGTAAACTTGAAACCACCATTTATTTATAATTATAAAGAAATGAATATATAAGCAGAACTATTACGACGTGGGATATATTGGAGATGTTCATTAGGTTTTTTCTCATCTATTTTATCTATATATGATTTTTTATGATAATATAATTTTAAATACGTTTATAAAATTATTTGCACGTTTCTCACTTTATTTAAAAAAAAATTACATAATTCAAAAAATATGGATATCCATCCCTATGTTTTTCTATAATAGAAGTAAAATGCTTAACATAGACAAAACTCTTTTAGAAAATAAGGTTTATAAACGAAAAAGGTCTTTTCATCAATTAATAGCTCTAAATAAATTTAATAAATTTTTAATTGTTTTTTTATATTGTGCGTTAAACTAAAAAAATAAGAAATAATATGGTAATTGATGTACTAATAAATAGATAGACTCCTATATCAGCGGATTTCTATTGTACTATGTTCTGACAGGGTTATAAAAGTGCCATAATAAGAATGATAATATTTTTTTCTTCATCAAAAATTGTCGCATCATTTCTTGTATTTAAAATTAAAGATATTTATACAATTAAGCCGGCTTTTAATTCATTATATTATGGTAACCATATACTCTTTGATCATAAAACCCCAAACTTCATTCTTGTAGAGAAATATCATTTTATTAAGCTATGTATGGCGCATAAATAAATGTATAAAAAAATCGATATGTTATTCGGCGAATTAAGCATATTTATGGGCTTTTTAAGTAGATCGAAACTTAAAAAGTGTTATAATTTGTTTTTTTACTAAAATAGACGGTTTGCTTTTTTGTGCGATTATCATATATTTATTTTTTAAAAATAAATTTTTCGGCATCTCAAATAACCTTTATAGCAATTTTTTCTATTGTCAATTAACTAGTTCTGCTTATAGTTTCTAAATCAAATGCCTTTATTATAAACCAATTTCGTTGTGTTATTTATTTAATTGAAATATTTTATATAATTTCCCCAATATAGGTATATAATTAGCTTTATTACTGATTGATTTATCCTAGTTCTGTTATTCAATACTTATTTTACTTTTTTGACCAATTTGACCTATAAAGACTTGAATACTGTTCTATTCGTTGTTTTGGCAATTTTTCAAATAATATATCGCGCGTGTCTGAAAGATATAAATTCATAATCCAATAATTGCGCATTAAAATAAAATCATAGTAAAAACACTATTTTAGAAAGTATTTATAATTCACTTATTTGGTATGTCCCTAATATTGCTTTATTGAAGGGCACATTTATTTTAGAACGTTTCATCTTTTCTCGCCTAAAGCTTCAGGCAGTTTTATATTACAAATTTGCTGTACAATCTTTTCAAGCACCAGATTCTCAAAGTATTCCTTAATACATTTTATACGTACAAGTCTCCAACATTAAAGTGTTTTTCATATTGCTATTGCTTGTGCATAATTATAACCGTTGACATACCGATTCCTTAATTATCAAAATCTGAAATTTCATGATATAACACTTCCATATACGAGATTGGTATTTATCTTTTTTAGCATTTGCCGTTGAGTATGATTTCATTCACGAATAGATATTATTTTCCAGGTTTTGTAAATAAAACACAGGTAAGATTTTCATACTTTTTTTTCCTATTTCTAATAAAGTTATTGTATTTTTTATTTTTATCGTACAAAAACTAATCTGGTCGGTCGTGTATATATTTTTATTTCAATTTTGAACCTATTGCATACTTTTACTTCTGCTAGTTCATTTCTAATATGGCTTGAAGTGTGTGTCAACTTCATTCTAAGTTTTTTTAAGATAAATTTTCATACAAGTATAAAGTGTACGCATCTGAATATTTCGTTATGTCTTTGTTGGTTGTCATGGCCGAGTGACTTTTTGATCTTAAGTTTTAAAAGTTTCTCTAAACTGGTGTCTCTTTCTTTTTATTACAAAAAACATGTTTATATCTTGCATAAAGCATATTTCTATAATTTTTTTTGGTTTCATGCTAGCAATTTTAAAACACTTTGTTTAACTGGTTATATCAAATAATGGGTTAGTTTACAGCAGTTAATTTATGATATAATTGTTTTCTTTGGTATGTTCTTATTATAAATATTCTGGATAGTAAAAACAAAAATTGAAAGTTTTGGACGATAATTAAAATGCAATTTTCCTGATTAAGAAACTTTTAGGTGTTTTTAATATCCGAACATAATAACTCAGATTTCTATTATTCTTATTTTTTGTTTTGGTGGTGTTTCGGTACATCAATGAAATCATATAAATATAGAATATGCATTAGACTTGAATATATTCGTATTAATAGTATGTCAGAATAATTAAAAGATTATTGGCAAGCGCTAAAATATGTACGATTTATCTATGTTGTTCTAAACATCAAGAATATATGTATTTTACAATAAATTATAGATTTTAAATAAAAAATAGCACTTAATATCAGAGAGAATTACATCTAGCTAAGTTGATTTTTTTTAATCCACGGGATTGTTTAATGTTTTTACTGGTATAATTTTATGGTTTTGTTAAATAGAATTAGTTTTAAAAGTGATTTGATTCATGATAATTATGTGTAACTTTGTTATATAATAAAAAAATACTTTCATTTACATAGTTTTTGAAATGTTTAAAAATAAATATGGGATTTAAGCGATAAACTGTTTATAAATATAAGGTAGGTAAGCTTTCACTTTATTTTGTAGATATATTAAAAGATATAAATATTTTTTGAAGTTTAATTTTGTTACTTAACCTTTAAAAAATCATTTATTATTGTGAAAATAAAAAAATTGCATTATAATTTATTTTGTATATAACATTATAATTTTATTTTGCAATTAAAATGTATGAGATCTGATGTTTATTATTTTTAAAATTATCAAGAAGGAACAAGAATCTATAAATATGCATTTTTTAAGTTTTTTATTTTGTAAAGTATCTCTTTCGTGCTAAAGGGTAAAATTAACATGTATTTTATAGGATAGAAACTTCCAGTAAAAGTTATTAATTTAGATCACTTAATCTTTAATTGACATGTTATTTTATGTAAAATCACAAATTTTCTACACAAAGCCAAAATATATAGCACTTTAGATTGAGTGCCTACGCTTATTTCATAACATTTTTTTCTTTTCACAATAAAATGGCTTAAAATCCTTAAGCTTTTTTATTGGTTTTTAAGTATTTTAAATATGATCAAAGTTCATAGTAATAATCATTTTTCTTTTTTAGAAGTTTTTTATACAGCTTTCTACTAGTGTTACCATAAAATATCTAGTCTAATAAATTTTAATAAAAAATAGTAAATTAATGAATAAAGGAACAGTAAAATACAAAAAATGAATCAGATTTATCATAGGTATAATTTTACCCACTAAAATTTATAAATTTTTTTTCGGTATTTCTTTGCATACACATGATATTCCCTAATCTTTTGCAATTTTTACATAAAAGTATACAAAATATGCATTTTTCTGAGGAAAAGAATATTTTAAAAACTTTCCTTTTTTCCGGCAGTTTCGACCATTTGAAGGCATTTTTCAGCTTAAAATAATAAGATCTGATATCTTTGTAGTTTTTTTATAAAAAGAATTTTATCCATTTGTTTAGCGTGGTTTAAGAGCCCATTTTATTTGACAAAATCTTTCTAAACATCATTATTTTATCTTAAATATAGTATTAGACCAATTGAGCCACCATTTTGAACCTTGTATGAAACAAGAATTTGCAATTTTTTTCATATGGTTTATTTGATACATTTGTTTTTGATGATCCAAATAGTAAAGATAAAAAAAGATAAAGAAACTAAATACAAATTTAATTTTTCAGAATACATTTAGATGATTTAAAGCAATCATAGGAAATTAAGGAGACTTTTAAGACAAAATATGCACTAAACTGGTTGAGTCAGATGTAAAGGTACATTTTTTTATTTAGCCAGAAAATTTTATAAGTATTTATATGGTATAGACATTTGAATCAGCATTTTTTTTAAAAACCTTGTTATTATATTAGTAAACACTAAGATCTATTTTTAAACAAAAGCATAAAATTTTGTCTTTAATTTGAGAATCTAAATGAATACATATCCCAAGAACAAAGGATTTCATTACTTAGGATCAATTAGTGTATTTGTTTAAAAAGTCAAAACAAAAGCTTGCTCATAATATCATATAATGAAAAAGTGAAAATTATAATTTTAAAATATAAAAAAATCGAAATAAACTAGAAAATTTGAACCGAAACGTTGTTTGTTTTAAAGATGCTAGAAGATTCTCATCTCGTATATAATATATGATATTGATGTATTTCGTTCTATAGGTATTCCAGGTTATTTTTACTACCAAAGTTCAAACGTGCAAATACAGGATAGCGTTAAATCAATAGAAAATATAAAATTTTGGCATATAAATGAAAATTTGATTTCTCAGTTCGTAATGGTGGATAACTTTTGTGCAACGATGGGTTCGTCTATAATAAAAATAGCAAAGGAATAATTCAATTCGGTGAAGGTGTCGATATTAAAGTTATGAACGTTTTACGATTATCTATTTTTAGGTGCGAATCATAGACAATAGAGGAATTTTTATCCTACAAGAAGTATCAAAATCGAAAAGCTCGGGTTTCTAAACAAGTAAAAAATAAAACAAGAGTCTGCTTCATAAATAATTACTAGTGTATTGAGAAACAAAAAAAAATTGGAACATTGAGATTTTATACCATGAATGAAAAAACTAATATAGATAAAAACAAAGAAAACTACAATATTTTAAACATCTGCATTAACATTTATGACTATCTAAAAAAAAATTTATATGTAATTGAATTCTTGCAACACTTTAGTTTAATAATAAAAATAGATTTATAATTTTTCCAAATCATCTTAAAAGAAAATACCTCAAAAAATGACTTATATGTTTATTAGAAGCAGCTACTGTCAACTTCACTGGTCATTTTATTATACTGTTATAGGTAAAAGGTAGTTTTTAGTAAATTCTATCATATAATTTATACATTGATGACCATCAAAGCAGAAATACTTATGTGTTTTAAGAGATAATAAAGATCAGAAAAATAGATACAAACTAAATATTATGAGATTTCTAGGAAGATTATGATGTTCCAATAAGGAAAGAATTGGTAAATATAAGTTCACATGAATGTTAATTACACGTGAATAAATATTTATGCTTAAAACTAAAAGACTACTTTGGAAGCCGTTTATAATATATCTGGACGCGTCTTAAAAGAATATAATATCCTATAGTAGTTTTCTACTGTTTTTTCTCACTTTATTTTTTTTTTTGTGATCTATGACAGATTAAGTATGTGAATATCTTTATAAAACAATTCTAAAAAAGAGACGGTCAAGTTTTTTAAAGAAATACAGGAATTTCCGCTTGTATACGATAGAATCCTATGTTATTTTATGTGAAAAACGAATCCTATTTAGACCCGACATAATGTTGTAACAATTAGAATACATATAGCTAATCTAAATATGGCCAATTTACAAATGAGATTTAGGGGAATGAAAAACACTATTTTGAGCCATCGTGTTAATAAATAGGCAAGAATATCATACAATATGCATCAAATATATAATAGAATAAAAGTTATTTGCTATATATTCTTATTCAAGCCATTGACCTACCTTAACCTACTTATAAGCTGCATAAGTGTAAGTTTTATTGAAGTGAGATGTTAAGTTTTCTGATGTATTAATTTTCAAAATAAAATTTTCTTTAATATTTTTATAACCTTCATACTTTCAATCTATTTATATCTTTACTTTTTTTGACAATTGAATCTAAGCCTAAATATATATATATTCTGTTCCATAGAGCATTTCAGGGCAATATATTTTTAAAACAAAAATCGAAAATGCAATTATCGTATAAAATAAAATACATGAAACGCAATAAAGCATAGATAGGATATATATTCAGTAAATTTTTAAACAAGATGTTCGTTTTTGAAATAGTACAAATTTATAAAAATGAAAAAAAATTGCAGTTTTATGCATGTATATTTGATAATACATGAAGAAAACGCATTTCATTTTATTGTACACGACAAAAAAAACCCTGCATCATAAATCTACATCGATAAAAAAATTTGTCAGCCCACCAATGCTAAATATAACGACGAAATAAACAAAGCTGTAAATAAAACTATTACAAGAATTTTTTATGCAAAATAAACACATTTCCTAAATAATATTTTTTAATACAAATTTTACTCGTTTTATTGCTTGTACTATATATTTGATAGATAATTTTTGCATTTAAAATTTAAAAACAGTTTTTTCTTTCCAATAACATAAAATATGAATCCGAGGCGTTTTCTCACAGCAATTATGATCAATAACATTATTTCTCACCCCCTGGTGAGACAATTTTTTAAATAAAATATCGCGAATTTATATAAAAATACGAAATAAAAATTATAAGTACAGGTAAAAACAAAAGAAAATCAATACAAAGTAAAGAAATTTAGGTTTTAATTTAAAAATCGAATCAAAAATATCATTGAGAAATGTTTTATAAATATTTAAAATCAATAATCTTATAGAATTCCCATATTTACGAATTTTAATTTTTCTTGATTGGATTTATAATAACTTTTTAGAAAATATGGGTCTTTTTGAATTTGATATTTAGTTCTTCTAATTAATTCTAATTCGACATCATTGTTGAAAAAATTAATAGCCCCTAGTATCTACACACGTCAAATTTACAAACTCACATTTTTGGAATACTTTATTATGACCAAAAGCTAGTTTATCAAGCTTTTATATGATCATTGCTCATCTTATAAATCATGTGCCAGTAATAGTTTGTCTAACATTATTGTAAGTAGTTTAAATCCTTTTATTCTAGATGAAATTCGCATGAGCTCTCGATATATTTGTATCAAATTCAACGATACATATATATCTAATTTTTTATAATTTTTAACTCTGTGCACTGAAATACATGTTTTACTGCATTTTTATCTACTTGTAAAATTAAGCCGCGATTTTTACTTTTTCGATAAACATCATGAAATTGCACTATATAGTTAGGAATCCTATAATAATATTTTTTAATTTATTTATATGATGTCTTAACTAGACACAAAAATTCCAGATTAGTTTACTGTATATCTATAAAATGAAGGAAAATAAATTTTTTTAATTATCTAGAATCATCAAAAAAAGAAATTTATTATATGCTTATTTTTAGTATGTTAAGGAAAAAAAAATATAAAAATGACATGCATAGCCATCAGATAACTTTCTATATTTAACCTATTTTAAATTTAAAGTTCGATGGGCACTTAATAGTTTTTGATTCATTTAAAATATGATAAAGTCTTGATGTTCCATACTTGTTATTTCAGCATTAAAATTTGTTATGCTTATTTAAGGGTTTTTTAAATCTTATTTTTAATTAAATATTATAAAGCTTTGCCTCCACAATTCTAATCAGAGCTTTATAGACCTCGAGTGAGATAAAATCTCTGAAAAAAAATCATAGATAATTTTTATCGTTAATAAGAATCTAATTAGTGCATCAAATAATTCATCAGATGCAAGCGAATCGTTTGTAAATCCACGTTGTTTTTTTATAGAAGAAAAAACGGGTTTTTGCTGGTGAATGCTGGATTCTATTGCTTGATACTAGTTATAATTTAAAAAACCAACCTTTTAGTTTTTACATTAAATTGGCTCATTATATAAAAATTAGATTATAAAATTGAAATAAACGGGTAATATTTGAGTCAGAGAGTTTTCATGCTAAATCAGACAGAAAAAATAATCATCAACTTTTAAAAAAAAAATATAAATAATTTTATAGGAATTATTGAATTAAGTAAGCGGCCCAAACACAAATAATTATAACACTCCCCCCTTTTAGACATTATCTCACCATACCACATTATTAATTTAATTTCACGATTCCTTTTTTGATCATCCTAAAGCCAAAAATTTTACAAAAAACTATTTTTGTTAATTACACCTGCAATATTGCCTTTTCCAAAATCTTTCATCAAAATATTTCTTTTTATTTTTTAGAATTTTCCTATTTACTTTATATTATTAAATCCGCTTTTTGAATGTTTGCCTTATTTATCTTTAAAATATTCTGAACTACAACAAAAATACAAACAAAATTGGGAAATACCCGTTATATCTGTTCAAGTTTATTAACTGAACACCACATTCTATCATGATAACTATCATCAAAAATATTTCTAAGATCTTCAATTTATATCACATTCTTTGTATGTTTCCCTAGAAAAACTTTCCAGTCCGTTATTTTAACTAGTTATACTCAAATATTCCACCTTGTTATTCGGATCTAGTTTATAGGGTTGTATTTTATTCTTCTCACAAATTTAAATTATACTTTTATACAAATTATATCATATTATCACCAGGAATATTCACTGTTTATTCAATAAATTTATAAACATCTTAACAAGAGTAAACTATATTATCAGCTTGCCGACAATAGATTTCTTTATTCCACATGACTCTTTTAAAGTAACCCATTATGTGTGTAGAATATTTACCATTTATGTTCAAGCCAATAATGACTGGTGCCTATTTTTTCGTATTTACGTGATGTTTACACAAAATCAGATTCATATAAAATATTTATATTAATCATAAAGCACCTTTAAGCATTTCATACTGCCTTCTTTTATTATTATGCTTCAATTTTTACCTTTCAATATACAAGATATTGTTTATAAACATAAAAGGAAAAATGTATTTTGTTTCAATAACTTTTAGAACAATCTGTTCAGAATATGGTCGATTTTCTAAAAATATTCACCCATCTACAATTAGATGCTTATAAAGGTTTTATTATATTATATAGTCGCCTTTAGATCCTTATATTTCCTTTCAATTATCTTCATTTCTTTTTATTCCATAAAAATTCTTGACTTGATATCAGCATCCACCAAACTTTCATCCTTAACGTACGATTCGAATATCATTTACTCGACAGTTAACGTTCATCAAGTATAGTCTGATAATTTTTATCATTATTTTACCCGACTTATTTTCGAATCTTAATGATATAATCAAATGAAATTACGCCCTCTTAGTTCATAATTGGGTTTTCTAGACCTAATTTCAGGCTAATTTCTATTTAAAACTAATAAGGCATCAGATTTCGGATGTCTTCTGCTCTTTTGATGCGCATATAACAGTGCTAATTTATTGAGTTCATCTTTTGTAAAAACACAGCTCTTAAACCATTATCACATGCTTATTTTCTTAACTAAAGGTTTTATAAAAAATTTGCTTTAACTGCACTATCTTAGAAATAATCAACCTATTTGTCGTTTCAATTCAATTAAAAAAACCTTTTTTTGTCAAAAATTCATTTAACGGCTTTTAAAATTGCAAACTAAGGCCTAAATTTACATAAATTACTACGCAATTTGAAGAATCTTTGTAATTCTATATCTGATTCTAGTTTTTTAAACTTCTAATGCGTGTTTTTTACTTATTGTTAAAGTGAAAAGCTAAGATCAAACACCGTTACACCTAAAAAATTTACCTCGGATTTGTTTTACTCTAATTTTCCCGCATTTATCTTAAGATTGATTTTTTTTGACTATCTTACTAATTTTTTCACTGATAAATCATTATATTTAATATCATTCAAAAGAAATATTTTTATCAAAACAGATATCTACAACTAGACCAATAAGCAAATTGGTAAATTTAGACATCACTATTTTATATATCATAAGATAATTTTTAAGTTCCTATTTTAGAATCCATTATATTCATACACAGCATCACTATATTTAACAGACTTCAACATGATATATTTTCTTCTATTCGTATTTCTAATGCTCACACGCAAATGACATATCTTAATACTATTATATTCTTATTTGAAATCTATTATACTTTTCATATGAAAAATATTGAAATTCTCTTTGAAGAGGGAATCACTTTAGAACATCAAATTAAATATGTTTCCTTTTTACTGCTGTTTCATGTATTCTTCTAATTGGAATATTTAATTGATTTTCTGATTCCATTATACAACACCTCTTATTATAACTTCTAAAAGTTATATGGATTTATATTTTAACTATTTGAGTATGATCGCATCTATTTGTTAACTATACAAATATTTTGAATTTATTTTACATTCTTCGTGGTTAAAAAATTTATTTTTAATTTATTTTTGATTTTCTTTGCATTTTTGGCAACACATTTTTTAATAATTATTAAGTTAGTTTACGCCTTTTATCACATTAAAGTCTTACGCCAATAAAATTTTCTTGATTACAAAACAGATGTAAATCATTGTTTTTTTTAGTTCAAAGAGAAAACCATCCGAGATTTTGCCAATTTTAGTGCAAATTGCCTGTATTATTCTACTGTTATGGTACTTTAAAACTTTATATTCATCAACTTTGCTTTAAATTCTGTACCAATTTGCGTTAAGATGATCATTAATTTATTTTAAGCAATTTATCACATATTTTAATATATCAGTTCTAATTCATATATTTTCAATACCTTCCGACATGCTTTTCTCAATTGTGTTCTAATTACATATATTCGGTTTCTTAGCATGTACTTTTTCTTTTTTATTTCTATCATGTTCGCCCATTCTTTTCGGCAGAATTGCTTCAGAATCACCTAAAAACACATTTTTGTTATAAATTACACATAAAACTTAGATGCAGCCATTTTATCACATTTAAAGCCCAATGCATCATCTTTTCTTAATCATCATTTCATTCATACTACTTTTTGTTCACAAACATCCATTCCCACGTAGGAGTTTCCGTGTTTATTTTGACTATTAGAATCCCACGTTTACTATTTATTCGTATATTCCCGCGTTTGAGACATCAGTTTTATTTATTTTGTAATGTCCACCGCGTAAACTATTTAATAAAGCCCCTAAACATACCGCAATATAACATTTAATATCATTATAGAATAAAATAAAATTACGTAAAATCAACATATTAAAACATAAAAATGTACTATCTATGATTTTAAAATTCAAAAAAGACAGCTTATTTCGTTTATTTTTTTTGCTGGGGTTTATAAGAAATCGAAATAACTTTAGAATAATTATCTCTTGCAGATAGAAGTATATCCTTGATGTATCATAAATTTTAATCTAAACCTAGATTTGAAAATCAAAAGAAAATATTAGAAATTATCTAAAATCTAGCTTAAAAGAAACGTCAAAGTACATCCATACATCATATTAGTTATCAAAAAAATTATCAAGAGTTTTAAAAATATCTTTTCACTCTACCATTAAAGTTTTTATATATAGAAAATACTTTTAACACATCCAAGTGATATATTTTTTTATGAAAAATAAAAATTTACATTTGAATTTATAATGCTCGAAGACATAGTCATATTGTAAATCAAAATTACATTTGAGATAAGAGCCTCTAATTTAAAAGATCCAAATTTCTATGAATTGGACAATAAAAAATTGAAACATTATTTCTCCGCATTTTTTGCCCATAAAATATTTTAAACCGCAAAAAAAAAATGAAAATCTGTTTTATGGGTTTAAAATTAAGTTTCTGGATAATAGAATAATGATTTCAGAATATAAAATTTATTTTTATTAAAAACTTTGAGCCTTGTTAATATACAACGACAAAAAATCACAATATTTTAAGTTTCTATTGCATTAAGTGACTACTCTAACGATTTATAGTTCTGGAATTTTTAAAAAGAAATTACAAGACTTTTAGTTTGCAGTTTAGTAACAAAAAAACGATTTATTCAATATTTATATCATTAGAATAGGTTATTTTGAACAAATAAAAATAAAGAATACACACAGGTATATGGTTTTAATTAAGACATTAAGTGCAAGGTTTTTCTAAAACTCGCAAAATTCATACTAAGAATGTTAAAAAAATATTACATGGACAAAAGCCTTAATGGGTCTAATCCATTTAAATTTTGCTTCGAGATTATATGTGCATGATAAAATTTCATGAACAAGTTTATTTGGTATATTTCAGATAGATAACACAGAATATAAAATATTTTCCATTGGTTTATGCAATAAAAATCTTAAATCATGATAAAAACCATAAATCACAAGTTGTAAATCTATTAAAAAACCGAATTATGTATTGTAAGCATCAAATTTTTAAAAACGCTTACATATTTATTTTTAGTGTAATTTATCAGGCTTCAGTTATTTTATTATAGATAATAGATGATCTAAAGAAGCTTTTTAGAGCAAAAAAAATAATATAAAATATTTCAATATATTTTAAATAGTGTCCATATGTTATGATCTTGTATATGTCATAAGCCAGGGACATAAAATTCCATAATTGCCTTTAAGACTTACAATTTTTACGAGAAATAATATTTGCTTTATTAATAAGCAAATCCATCCCAACATCGTATCTGACTGATGCTCGTAATAAAAATTAATTGAGATGCATTATTTATGCTTTAAATGAATCAAAAGGCAAGACTAATATTATATTAATCGAAGACTGGGAAAAGTACCTTTTCTTAAATAAAATTGCACACAAATAAAATCCATAAAATCCACATACATTTTATTATATAAGATAGTAAAGATATAACGGCTATATGTAGTCTTATGTGAAAAATTCTAAAAATTTTAAAATATATCTATAATTTGCAAACAATCATTATTGCTTTGGATTTTTTAATTCAATGAATATTTAATGCTTTCTCTTCAATCCTTCTTCAATTATCTCTAAATTAAGTTCAAATTTTCTTTTTTCCATCTGCAGATTAGAAAGTATCCCTTCTAAACGTTTTTTATCGTTCTCAGCTTCTGTAGCATCTTTACCTTCAATCTCTAGCTGAAATACTAAATTTCTTGCTTTCACGTGTTCTGCATCAACCATATCAATTCTGAATAATATGTCACGTAAATTATTTTGGTTATATTCTAATGTTGGTTTTGCGAGTTCATATGCTTCTTCGTAACTTAAATTGGAACTCCTGATCGACCAGATAAAAATACATATAAAATAAAGCATATTCGTTTTTAATTCTGATTAAAAAACACATTAAAAGAATAAATTTTATAATTTACCCGTAATAGGAATATGAAGTGGCTTGACACATTATGTCTTAAACAGTCATAAATCAATTAAATTCAAACTTTATACAATACTATTTTAGGCACTAGGATATCATCTGTTAGAAATTATCATTAGCCAAAATTGTTGTAAACCAAATATGTCGTTTGGGATAAAGAGAAGGCTGACACATTTATAAATTAAAAGAGTAAAAAAATCAACCACACCAATAAATACGAAAAAAAATAATACAAAGTCAACAAAATATATGAAATATATTTGTATATATCAAGAATTCTGCTTATGTAGATATAGATTTGAGTAAAATAAAAACCGAATCAAAAATCAATATCTTTGCTGTTATTTTCTCTTATTTCATTTTTGAATAAAAGAAAAGACTATTTTTAAGTTACTAGATTATATAAAATTTATATTTCATCCAATGCTATTATATTTATTATCGTTTTCCTACTTTTTTCTATACAAAATACGAACGTTTCCATTCAATGAATAGCTTTAATTCCAATTTTCAATATAAATTTGATAACAATAAAATTGAGGGTGCCACTTGAACTAAAAAGTCTCGAAAGAAGAAGATTGTAAGCCTGAAGAAATCAAAGAAGTATCAGTCAAATCTGTTCTATAATTCAATCTAAAGTTCTGTTAGAATAGCTATAAATAGCTCGAAATCAAACACAGCAAAAAATAAAATTGATATTTTATAATATTAAGAAATTAGGGATGCCAAGGGAAGCGGAAGCTTTTGCACAATTAACCTTTTTGAGAAATCACTTCAATGTATAAGTCTTGAATGTAGAAGATATATTCAAGAAGACTGTAAGGATAGTATGCTTTAAAAGCGTATAGAGAAAATCTGTAATATAGAACAATCTAAAGTTTTGCGCGAGGAAACATGAAAATTTTTAACAAACACTGGCCCTCAAATTAGTATATGAGATAATTTATAAAACTTGACCCACAAGTCGCATATATAAGAGTTGATACTGCCAACTTAAGCCGAAGCATGCACAAAAAGAATATGCTTGAAAAAAGACACACATTAATAAGTCTTATAGGGAGGAGATGCATTAATTAGATTTTAAAGATGATAGACCAGCAAGAAGTATATAAATAGCTTTTTAAGAACAATCTATTATTTGCCCGAGCAAATTTAAATAGCTAGGAATAAAATTTAACCGTAAATAAAATTCGATCTAATATAAAATAGAAACTATAGTCTATATATTTAGGATGTTATTATTTGAAAATCAGATAAAAATTCAGATTATCGTAAACCATATTTTATAATATGGGATTAAAAAATTAAAATCAAAATTAATCGAGATAAAAATTCTTAAATGGATTATTTTTAAAGGTGGAATATAGACACCAAGACAAATACTATATAGAAAAACCTCACGAACCATGAGTAATTTTCTTAGTACGATCGATAAATATTATATAATTTTAAAACTATATTGGAGTAAATATTAAACACCGGATTAGTGATATGTGCTTCAAGGGATATAGAGAAACATTGGTATTTAAGTGGTAGACAAACTATATGCAAATTTTAGATTTGGACATTTACATAAATACGGATAAACAAATAGACCCGATTAAAGAAGACTGTTTCGAGAAAAAAGACAACATTGATTAAAAGTTTACTTCTTGGAGAGATGACTAGATTTAGGGTATCAAATTAAACTGTCATCTCTTTTTTGGGGGTTTCAATTTGATACATAAATTATGTAAGACCACAGAAGGTGTTTAAGTAAAATATAAAATTACAGGAAATTTTTTTAGGGTTTAAGGTATCAGTTTAGTTTTTTGTGTTCGATAAATACTCATAATAATCAGCTATGAACTAAATCACCCTTATTTAGAAATGTGGGACATGAATATTACCATACGTCATAACTTATGATAGGGTGATTATTAAATACCATAAGCCGTATACTAACGTGTATGGAATGCCAACTGAAGCAAATCATATGTAAAGACGATAAAATTTAGTAAAAACTTAGACCAATAAGTCTTGAGAGAAGAAGATGCATTGATAAAGATTTAAAAAATGATATCGATACAGAGAAGTATTAGCAAAATATGTTTTATAAAGAAATCTAAATTTTTGCTTTCATTCATTATAAAAATCCAAAAATCAAATTAACCCATAAATAAACATCAATTTTTTTTTAATCTGCCGTGAAAAACTGCGGTAGAATATGCCATAAACCATGATAATATACCTAAATATCCCTATAAGGTCTGAAACTCAAAAATAAACAAAAGATAGTAAACAAGCAGAGCCTAAACAAAAATCCACGATAAAATAACCAATTTATGTTAAGTATCAACTCAAGTGGCGTTTTTCTGTTTTGTTAATTGCATGAAGATAAAATTTTTATTTTGATAATTTTAAGTATATAATAGCAATCCCGAATATAAATAGCCGGAACAATATTTATATTTTATTCTTTTACAAATACACATAATTCACCGTGAAATTATCATAAAGAATGTTTTTTTAATTTGGGTTTTCTTCAAATGGTTTAAATAAGACATGGGTGCAAGAAATAATAGATGTTCCCCTAATTTATATATTTTCGTTGTTCGTAAAAAAATGAATAGAGTTTCTTTGAATTACTAGCCTCATTTACCATTTTCGTTGGTCTCATGCTAATCAAAAAACAGGAAATTGAAATATTTTATCACATCATAATCATTTTTTGATTTTACTATATTATTTTGTTTAGATAATCCACGATAGTATCCTATGCAGCTTTGTATTAATTAATCTTCCCAAAGAATACAAATGTAAAGGTTTCTATAAAGTGATCTAATAATAGCATAAGTACGTTAAATCATCCTCTATTTTATTACATATGGAACTATAATTACACAAGACAGACAGATTGATTTAGCATCGACAATAAAATAAAAATAACTTCAAAGCTATCGGCAAGAAATATTATAAAAAAAATATGGATCCCTTATAAACGTGCGAATTAATGAAATTCGCAAGAAAATAAGAATCGAAATTATTCTACTTATAAAAAAAGCACTATCAATATTTCGTGAATGATATTTTATCTATAAATGTTGACAAAAGTATGAGATATTGTCAAGATATAATGATGAACATTTATTTAAATAGCTTAATAATACACAAAGCCTATTGTATGCAACTATTATTTTTACATTTTTTTGGCAGATAAATCTTCACGTTGATTTAATTATCTCGAATTTTTATAATTATTTTGTAAATCATCATATTTGCTCATATTTAATTTATTTTATAAATACATAGAACAACGCCCTAAAGGCTTGAAATAAAATAAAAAAACATTTTAGCAATGAAAGGATAATAGGTTATGTGTTTAAACGTAAATACTATGTCTATTATATAAATCTAAAAAAATGAAAACATTTACAGATCTTATTTAAGGTTAAAAAATAATTTCAAAAAACATTAATGCAATTATACCAAAAAATAAGGAAAAAATTGATCGACGTTTATTTTATTTATTTATATTTGTTTTGAAAACAATTGATAATTAACAGCTATTATCCCATTTAAATAAGGTAATTTATATAATATACGTGTTTTTTCGTCCTGTAAAATTTTATGAATTTAGTTTATGATCATGTTTAATTTTGTAGTATATGTGCATATATTTAGCTTGGAATCGATATATATAATTTCACTAGGTGTATTTATTATTTATTAAATTTTTATATACGCTTATTTCCAATTTTTGACAGCATTACAATTGCATTATGGCAATATTTGATTCTTAAGAATATCGGTTGATTTTATATATTTATTTATATCAATTTTGTTCTTGTGTGTCCAATTTTGGACTTCCCCACCCATAATTTCTACTAGTTAATTGTTTTCTTATTTCAAAGCTAGCGAAAAATAAGTCCCATTGTTAAATTTTTATAAAAAAGACAATATATGAACATAAATTTATATAAAATCTATTAAACAGTAAATTCAGATATAAACGTTTTTTAATCAAACTGCTCACATTTATATTAATATTTCATTATCCAATAATTTAATTGATTTATTATCATGATAATATATGTCTATTAGATATTTGAGAGACTTTTAGATCTAGAATTCCTGTGATTTATATATTGCATTCTCTAGATTTTTACAGTCATATAACACAATCGAAAGCCTAAAATTTCAAACAAAATAATTTTAAAATAAAAATGTTACCTTACAGATTAAAAAATGCTTATAATACTAGTTTTTACGCACAAAAAACAGTTAAATCTTAGATAGAAAGTTTTATTAATTAGAAAATGTTTCTACGGGATGGAAAAATTTTTTAAATAAAAATTTTAATTCGAAAATATTACAAAGTTAAATAGCATCGAATATGAAGACTAAAACTTTAAAATTAAAGTAAAGTTTCTTTTCGTAAATTTTAGTACATTTATTTATTGAATTTTAGATCTTTTTTGGGGATTTAAACAATAAATTCACGAAAATTGTAAATGATTTGTTTGAATATAATTTGAAAGCAATGATCTATTAAATTTGATAGTCTTATTTGTGAAGCTATGGTTCTAAAATCATTTTTTTTTCTTTTTTTTGGTGTACAGTAATGCTTATTTAAGATATAGATAACAGATTTTAAGGATTCTTTTGTTTTTTCTAATAATTCTAGCAAATATTTATCATGTAAAAATCCATCTAATTTACTAAAATAAACATCAAACATATATAATAACAGAATTGATTGATTTATATTTCTGTGTATGTCGTACATTGTTGAAAATGAATACGACCAAGCACTAAGAAATGTGAGCATATATCTTGGACCAATATTATCTCTTTGCAGTTTGAAGTTGGATTTTATAATGTTATTTGACGAGCTTGTTGTTTCTATTTCTTCGCAAAAAATTAATTTTAAAAATGATATATGGTAGAAAAGATAATCTTTTTTATAAGTTTTATCGATATTCTTACCGAAGTCAATTATCTTTTTCAAAGAAATATCGGATTTCATCAAAGAACTTTCTTTTTCCACTAATAATTTATAAATGACATGGAAACGAGGATTCCATAGGAATCTTGTCGCATTGATTGTTAGGATTCTCATTTCATATTGTAATAAAAAAAAGGATTGTAGTGATATTGAATCTGTTAAAATTAGTGAAAAATCAAACTCTTTCGAACATAAAAGTTCTATAATCTCGATCCAATACAAAAATAAGATATCATCAACTAAGTGTGCTTTCTGTAAGTTTCGAGTTTTATTTTCAAAATAAATATAAGACATGTTTTTTTTATCAAAAATTAAAAATTCTTGCAGAATTACTAAAATTTGGGGTGTGTTCTTAATTTCATTGAATATATTCTTGACTTGAATTTCTACATCGATTTTGTAATCTATCCCTTTATACTCTTTATTACTATAATGCTCACATTTATGATCTTTAACAACCATGTTTATACTTTTTAAGAGATTCAATAGATTATTTGTATTTTTTACTTCGTTAGAGTAATTTTTTAACAAAAAAATATTTTCAACTCCTAAAATAAAAGAATTCAAGGTAGAATAAAAACTAGAAGCATTTGTTTTGCTCTCTAAGAACTCAATTCTTTCTATCTTCGATCTAATACCACTATGAAAATCATTTATGTGACGTTTCTTTTCAGAAATAATTTCTTTAAGACATTCACAATCATTTTTTATATGCTGCGATGTAGTGACTTCAAACAGATTTTCGCTGTTAGATATATGACTTTCCGTTGGATTTGCGTCGATAACACTGTTACAATCGCTTTTATTGGAATTAAAACAACTGCTTCCTATAGTTGCCGCATTAGATTCAAAAAAATCAGGTTGACTATTTCTGTTTTCGGTCTTGTTAACGCATAGTTTTCGTTTCTTTCTTTCAATGGGCTCTTCTTTATCAGTTGTTCCTTTTGGAGGTATCAATGTGTTTATTATATTTAATATCGTATTCGTAAGGCTATTATGACGCCTATCAAAATTTCGATCACACGAGATGTGGCTATTTTTTTTACACTGACTATTCTGATCCCTTTCTTCAATTTTAAGCAGTTCTTTATTCATTTGTGGAATATCTGATTTTTTGATATACTGCTGTGTTTTGAAAGAACCTCTATTGTACGATGTTTTTATAATATTTATATCTTTGTTGACAGATTTTTCAGATTCCCTTTCACTAATGTCCGATTTGTTATCGTTTGAATCTACAGAAATGTTCAATGGGGATTGAGAGTACTTTTTTTGATTGAGCAAGGTTTGAGGATAATCGGAAAAGTATGATAGACTTTCATCATCGAAAGAAAAAATATTTTCTTTTAAAAAAAATTCCATATCATCATCATTTATTATCTCTAAATTGGTGTCCCTATAACAAATATACATTTGATCTGAGGTATGAATATTCGATTCTAGCTCATCTAGCGAATCATAACACGGAAAAAATGGGTCCGTTTGCCTTTGTAGGAAAGGATTTTCCGTGCAAGCAAGTTTAGCTGGTTCTTGGTTATTAGTAATGGAATTAGAATATAAGTCATAATAATTAGGTGGACTTTCAGACGTAAATTCATATCTGCTAGCACAATAGTTTATATTTATAAAGCAGAACACGGCAAAAAACATCTATTCTACAATTACTTCTAGGGTTCTAGACATATTTTTTTTGTGATCATTGTAAACTTGATCTTGGCCGATCATTAAAATTGATAAGAAGTAAGTAAGCAGAATTTGGTTTTATATCAATAAAATATTGAATTAAAATTTCGTACTGTCTCTCTTAGCTTTTATAATATCATTTTCATAAACACACGGGAAAACTATGGGCTTTAATCTATAGTTGCCTTTCCTTTGCCCGTTTGCGGAACTTTTTTTATGTATTATTTGCCATGCTTATCGCAAATCATTTTATTTCTTGATGTAAATTTAGATGTATCTGCTATCGATTCAGCCTTATTGGATTTATATCGAAAAATGTTCTATTCTTTCTAAACTTTAAAACCTGCACGATTTAAACATGCAACATGAAGAAAATATGGGATTTTTGTGTATTAAGTTTGATATCAAGAAAATACTGTCCGCAATATTGTATTTAAATATTTATTCCATTACATCACATTATTGTCGAAAAATCAAATATAATCTAACAATAAAGTGTCATTAGAACCTTTAATCATGATATTTTCTAAGAAGGAGACATCCTATAATACGCAAAGTTGTGGATATATTTTTAATTTCAATGATAATTTGTATTATTATACTTTTTTATATTGTTATTTATTAATTTACTGTGTCTTATTGCTTTAGATAAATATAGCTTACCGATAAAAATTATCACCACTGTGTTGTATTTATTTAATATGCTTAAATACATATAAAAAAGTCATAATTAATAAAAGAATCAAAAATCACAGGATAATATTTTAGCTCATCTATATATATGTTTTATAGTTTTAAAATACTTTACACAGTAATAGACGATATCATATTTCAAAATTAAAATAATAAAAAAGTATTCTCTTTATGAACATACAGGAATTCTGTCCATGCTATTTCTACCACATACTACCGTGTGTCATATTTTATTGTTTTATCACGTTTATAATTATATCATACTATTTAAATTGATTATTTTTGTTACAGTACCTTTATTTCATTTGAATATGTAAAAAAATACTCCAATTCTTTACAGAGCATTCATAACCAAATGCTCAAAACACGGAATGCTGCAATATATACACATGGTTTGGACATTTAAATTATTGAAAACCGAGTAATTGTATTTTTTATGGTTTAACTTCGTCCGAATTTTAAAACCTTGCATATTTTTTTATGGAATTTTGTAACCCTCCCTCCCAAGTCATTACATATGGTCCAACAAATAAATATGAATACTAACTAAAAATGATGTACATAAATATTGATTTCCATCATAATATTTGTTGATAAGATGCAGAAAAATAACAATAAAAGGTTATGAATAGCAGCCACGAGGTTTTTCAACGCCGCGATCTTATATTTTCTCACAAAAATAAAATTTAATTTAGAATGATTTTTTCATTTTATTATTACTGAAACACAACAGATTTAATCTCATAACTACAACAAGTTTTATCTACGGGTAATGGAAGAAACTATATTATAAATATTTATGTACTTATTTTTCGTATAAGAAATATAGATAATTTACGTATATTACTGTTCTTGAAATACATGAAATATCTAAATACCGCAAACTAAATATTATTTAATCATAAAAATATGAGTAAAGAAAAAAACATAGAAAATTTATAGAAATAAAAACATAAAAAATCAGCATGCAAATTAATGAGATTTTTATAAAATGCGTATTTATAACAAGAGTGTTGAAAATACAAAATTTCTTTAAGCAACTTAAATGAAAATTTTTCATAAATTATTTATAAAAATCGTGATAATTTAATTTTATAAAAAATTAGAAATTCATAATACAAAGCTATGTAGATAATATGATTTCCCAAATCACATAGATTAATAATATAAAAATAAAATAAGCCAATGAAAAGAATTTAGAAATATAATCTCTATACATACATCAAAAACATGTTCTTCCGACTAGAATTAAAAATTATTATATAAGTTTTTTATGTTGTTCAATGTATTTAACCCTTCTATCATAATATTATAAATACACAAATAACCCGAGATCAGCCTTAGCAAATGGAATTATACTGGTGAGCCAACTTTTATATTAAAAATATAATATATACATTTTATTTTAAATATATTAACTTAAATTTACTTTTATACTATAAAAAGGCATATTCAATTTTGTAGACCACACAAAAGAATATTAAAAGGTGCCAGAAACTGTATATTACGTCACTTAAAAATTATTTAAAGAATAGAAATCTTCGTATAAGTCTTCTAATACACACATGACTGTAAAGTTTTATGTAAAAAAAATCTTCTTCAGCTTTTTGGAAAATTTTAATCATAAGAATTGACTTTAAAATATGCGAAAGTAAATTTATATAAAATATACATTCTTTTCTACATCTAAACCCGATATACTTATTTTTTCGGGATCTATTGTTGGTTATATAATAATTCCGATAAATCCATTATGGGCTGAAAATACTTAAATTTATGAATAAAGGAAAATGACAGATATAAAATGTTTAATAAGTGTTTTTTTTTTACTTTTAAATATATTTTACTAATTTATTGTCGATTAAAAAAATACGTCAAGGCTGAAAAAAATTCCAACTATATAATCAGCGAAAATTGCTATAATATTTTCGTTATGTTATGACGATAGATCTAAAAGCAACTTACCACTGTTATATATAATAATCATACACAAAAATTGTGAAAGATATACAAACTTCTATTACCAAACAATTTATTATAGCAATAATGATGGTCTCATGTTCTATATTAAGGCTGATGGGTTTTTTACATGCTACTAACAAATATTTTTATAGTATATTATAACACATTAACTATATATAATTTTTCAATTCATCTACGTTTCGTGTACAATATCTTCACTTAAATATTTTATAAATCAACTATTCTACAAGAAATATTTTCAAAATTCAAAAAATATGAAAATATAAAGTTTTCAAATTCTGTAATAGTATATGCGTTGTAATATCTATCAAACAATAATTTTATTTAATTACAAGAAAAATACATTGTATGTCACCGAAAAAGCATCGCAAATTATTCTTCTCGTTCCAAAGGTTGTGAAGAATCTCAAATTTATCAAGGAAAGTTTTCATGAAGGCGTATTTTACATGAAATCCGTTTTCTAATTTTTTAAATTCAACGAAAAAAAAATCACATTTATAAAGATATATTTTTTAAATAATAAAAGCTTCATAAACAGATATCTGTATTTTTATCAAGCTTCTATTTATAAGCACAATCCTTTTCTACATAGATATATTAGAGAATGGTCCATGAAGATTAATTATATAATGACAGTTATATTGTGGTCTATGAAATTTTTTGACCTGCTGTATTTTGTATTTATGTCCCTATGATTTTTTATGCTACAAAAATAATATTTGTGGGTATAATGGAAATTCAAGCGATCTAAAATCGTATTATTTGAATTAATTTTTGTGCGTAAAAAATCAATATCTTATATAGATATTACCATAATTTATAATTTCACAAATTAAAAAACTCATAACATGTTTTTATATGATAATGTATATTTAAATACATCCCTCGTGTCCTGTAAAAAACATTTTGATGCAAAAGCACTAAAATATCGTGTTTTTTACACCGTATACTATTTATTTTGAACAATACTTTTCTATATCATTCAGATTTCCATAAATTAAATAAAAGAAAGTCCAAGCGATATATAATTTCTTTTTTGTTCTTTTTTTTTATTTATTAGATTAGCCTATGTTTAGAAGGTTTTATAACAGTTTGAATTTTTCATCCATCACTTGATTAGATAGAAAATTCGTTTTTTAGGCGACTCTTTTGCACATTTTGATACGATAAATCCTAAAAATACCGTCTATTTTTTTTTTATTATTACATTTTGATTTTTTAAATATTTATAATGCCTGGAAATTAATTTTTGCATAAAGTTCTATGGTTAAGCTAAATATTAACTTTTGCAATTCATAGATGTGCATGTTTTTATACTATATTCATGTTATCGAAAGAAGCAAGAATTTGGTAGTATGGTCATGCCATTCTGAAGATTTTTTTCAGCAATAGTTTCTTTGCCTTAACTGAACTATACTACCGATTGACCAAGTATTTTAATAAAATTTGTGTTTTACCGCTTTCAATTTCTAAATACGCAAATTTATTTCTGCATTGTCAATACATACTTTGTATATTTTGCTTAAATATGTAAGTTTTTTATCTTAGTATCTCTATTTAAGTTTTTTTAAGCTTTCAAAACTTTTAAAGAAGGATAATTACTATTGGTTAACTTCATGTAATTATAAAATATTAAACAAAATAAAATTATGGGAACTTATGATTATATATTATTTTTTATGCTTTGCCCTTTTTAATGCTATACATGAAAAAAATATTATTATTCCGATCGAAAAATCAGCATTTTAAATTTAATTAAAATACACAAAACTTATTTTTAGATTATTATACATAATAAAATAATTTTATGGTATCTATAAAAACCCATTATTATCTATTCACAAAGAACATATATCTCGCTCGTTTTTATATTTATTTTTATGCCTTATATCAATGACAAATTTATCCTAGAAGCATTATGCCACGAGTTTATATATCTTTTAATTCGACGAATGGTCTTTAATATTAGATTTGTAAGGTACTTAAGTGGTCCTATAGATAGTTTAAAAAATTAAATGATGATATTTCTGCAAAATAGCGTGATCATAGAAGATAGAAATATGTAATTTTGCAAACATATCGCATAAAATATTATAATAAGCTGCTGTTTTTCCTATTTTAGATGTAAAAAATAGAAAAAAAAATATTTTAAGTAAAAAAACCCTTTACACATTAAGACTCCTCAATAATTTCATTCTAACACTGGATTATAGGATTCTTATTTTTTTTATTCTAAGGTTTATAAAGTTAATCAAACTTATTTTGGGTAAATAACTATTTTAAAACATGTGTAATAACTTAAAATAACAATAAATGTGTCTAGATAAAATGTTTGTTGGTTAAATATTATTATGGCTGACTTTTAATCTTTTTTATATAAATCTTGCCATATAATATTTTTTTTACTAAAAAGGTTTAAAATTTAATCAATAGAATTTTTTTTCATAAAAAAGGCAACAAATTTACATTTTTCTAATTTACATACAGTCAAAATTATTGTTTTTAGAAATGTTCACTCTAAAAACAAAATAGAACTTGTTTTTCATTCTATTTAAGTATTTTAGTTATTTCAAACTTTAAGATCTTCTTTAAATCTATTGCTTATTTTAAATATTTTATATTAAAATAATTCTTTTAATTTACAACTGCATTTTTTATTGAAAACATACTGTATTAAATTTTCGCTGTCTCTAGAGCTTAAAAAATCAAGAAATATCGTCGAGTACTAAAAGGCAGATAATCCTGGGATTTTAAATCTAATAATTCCATCAAAGACAAAAACATTGAGCAAAAAACATTATTACAAAAATAATGATTTAAGAAATATGAAAAAAATTTTGTTATTATTATAAACCAATGTTAAAAAATCATTAGAACTTTTTTTATTTTTACAGTAAATTTACACTCTTTTCACTAAAATAAGTTAATTTATATAAACAGAACAGAGAAGTTTATCTAAATCATAATTTTTTCTAGAAGAAATTTTAAAAATAAATTTTGAACTCTAAAAAATAGATTTGAAATTTGCTATGCTTATTTCATTTCGCAATCATGTTAACATATGTAGTTTTTTATTGTAGAAAACATCAGTTGAAAGCCAGATTTATGTAATATTTATCAAAATATATGAATTATAAAAAATTATTAAAATTTCGTGCAAAATCATGATTACCTTCCAATAAAATCGAATAGCAAAAAAAAAACTTTATAAAATTGCTAGATAAAAACGAATAAGTTTGTAATAATAATGTGTAGTTTTTCACTGTTTTAAATCCGATCCCTTAATTCCGTTATTTGCGTGCTAAAAATAAACGAGGCTGAGCTACTAAAAAACATTGGCGCTTTTTCTTTAAATATATAAACAGAATAATAAATCTATAAATACAACGGTTTAAATGCTTCCTGACAATTTTACAAGATTAAAACTAGAATTTAAAATGTAGATAAAAATAAAAGAAAATATTTAGTCATCGACACAAAAATGTTATTGGAGCTACTTGAAACTTAATGGAATTATTAACTTCATTTTATTTTTGTCTATTGATGACAATTGTTGCATTATAGAGATTCCTTTTTAGTAGGCATGATTTTAAAATGAAAATATATATTTAATGATTTTATTTTAAAAAGTATTAGCCAAGTTACATTTTATATTCCTTGCAATCCCTCTTCATAAAAAAAACAAAAACAAAAAAAAAATTTGAATAGTTCTTGATATCAGTAGATAAAATGATTTTATATATATTTTATTATTTCGGTTTTAAAAATTTTTATTTATTTAATCATTTAATATTTGTAAGTTTTTGCTTTATTTTTAAAACAAATCATTATAATTTTTCTGAAGGTGACAAATAAAGAAACAAATTCATTCTAACATAAATAAAATTGTAAATAAAAAAATGAATACATGTAATTTTTTACGAGATTAAAATAATTTTAAAGACTGTAGTTAGCACAAAATCTTTAAATTAAAAAGATAATTTTTAAAAAAACACACCGAAGTATGATCGATAAGTAATAAAGATTCTTATGAGTGATTTATATTTTTTCGATGCGTCAATATTTCTGAATTCTTCAAAATCTATTAAGGCGATGGTTAAGTGCTTACAATACACCATTTAGAATCACCAATTCAAATGATTGAAGATTCGAATTATTTTGCTTAAAAATGTTGCAAAACAATAAATAGGGTAATTTGAGCTGCTAGCGGCCAGTAATATAGAAAAAATAAGTCTAACAACTTAAAATGTAAGACAGAAATAAAAAATACACTTATCACGGCGGTAAAACCATTGGTACGAATTCCGAACGCGAGTACAATTAATCAAAGCCATAATTAGTATGATAGGGTTGTTTACCGTAAGGATAAACCGATTGTCTTGATTTTTTATAAACTTTTAATCTTGGTATTTTCAAATTCTCTATGGTTGATAAATTAAGGTTTTTAGTATTTAAGGGCTGTATTTATAGTCATAATTTTAGTTTTTGTTCTGAGGCACATCTTGCTTGATTCTCTGTACGCACAGCGTATTTATACTTTCGGCTATCTTCTTCTCTTATAAGTCTTCTTCAATACCTTCCTCCAAATGAGACCTATTAATTCAACTGTTTTTCTCAATCCCAAGGTTTGAATATATGCCTCAACCTGGTTCGTGACATCTAGTTCCTTCTGGTACCTTCTATGATATCGTGTCACCACACCGTCCCATGTTATAACATATGAAATAATTTTTGTCTTGCATTTGTATATTAATGATAGTTCAGATGCTAGCCCATCCTATATCTCAATTTTTCGTTTTCAACTATGTTTATGTTGTCAATACTTGTCACTCCAATTTCGATCAAAGTGATGCAGTTCTTCTTATTGTCATATACAAAAATATCAGGTCTGTCATTCAATAACTTGATGTCTGTTTAAATTCTTGTATCTACTTTGGTCTCTGCGAATTCGTTTTCTATTATTTCTTGTACAGATTGTCTGCGGATTTTTTTGGTTTTTTTGAAATTGTATATTCTTGCCAACATAAAGTGAAGACATCGTATAATTTCTGTCTTCTTGTATAGTCATGACCAAGCATTTTTTTACATCTGCTTGCTAAGTGGTCGACAGTTTTAATTGAGTCGTTACAGTGCGAGCACCTTGATCTATCTCCAAAGAATACGTTTCTGTCCTGAATAAAGCAAGATCTCGCCTCTTCTAATGGTCTGATATTTTCATTTTGTAGCCACTTTGAGGATCCTAATATTTCAAGCGTTGGATTTTTATTAACATCGAAGAGTTTTTTGTTGTATTTTACACAATGAACTCTCTTTTTGTTTATATTCAAGCGCAGGAAGGTATATGTCAACGAGGCCATATTTTGTTCTGAATACTTCGTTTATTACGGATAGGTGTGTTGCATTTTCATTTTCAAATTTAAATATTGCGGCTTTTCTGGGTGGTTGTCCTTTTTCTTGGTTTGATGAAATATAAACATGAATTATATTTGATTAAAATGAGACTTTGAGAATTTAAAATTAGAATACAACATAAACACAGAAAAAAAATTGTATATAAAAAATATATATTTAGAAGTATTTATTTAAAAAATAAAGGTTTTGTGTTTTAAACAAACTCACTAATATGAACTTGATATAAAAATAAGAAGTATACATAATAATCCCAGCACATTATTCTGTTTTAATGAGCCTGATATCTAATTAAGTTTTTAATATTTTGTGCAATTTAGCTTGATGTTGCTTTTAGTAAAAAAATATGTTCGGTTTTACTCTTTTAGTTAATTTATATGACCAAAATTTGTAATTTGACTTGTTTGCATTATTTTAATAGTTATTGGAATAGTTATTGGAATACTTTACGTTCTATGTATATGATTATGTAATTATTGGGGCGTTTTAATAGGCATTAGCATGCTTATACAATTATTGATAAATTTTACAGTGCATTTTTTTTTACCTCCAATATTTGTGCTTTATATTAAATACTTTCTTCTTTTCTTTTTTCAGAAAGGGTCGCTAAGCTATTCTTGCTGTATTAATATATATTTGTACACTTAAAAATTCATTTAGATGCATTCTTTTTCAAGTGATAAGAATATTTTAGTATTTTTATTCGTAAAACCCATAAAATAATTTAATTATACCTTTTTGATATTTATACTGATTTATGTATTAATTATTAGTAGCATTGTCCGATTTTTAATTTCCAGTACGAATTCACGTCTTTGTTTTCCATATTTATTCACATTTGCTTGCTTTCTATTATTTTGAATTGTTTGTTATTTTTTTTTGAATATATTATTTTCAATTTGGTTTTTACAGCTTCAATACACACGCAAGAGGGGTCACGTAAACCCCTTTTGTGCATGGCCAAAGAAATCAATCAAACCTATTTTAAATTTAACCTGGTAAAAAAAGAAGATAAAACCAAGAATATCATTTTCCCAAATATATTTAAAATTATAAATAAGATTACAGACATTCCAAGACAAAAAAATTTGAGGATATTGTTTTCTTGGTGGAAAAAGAAGGAAATTTGATTTAATAATAGCAACAAAATTTTAAAAATGTTTAATATTTTGGTTTTTTTGATGCAAGAATCTAAATTTTAGTTCATTAATTTATTTACTCTTTTGTATTTAAACTATGTATCAGGTAGTTCATAACATAAAACACCTTACTTATAAAAGTCAGTATCAAGATGAAATGTATAAATTATACATTTATGTATAAGATAGATGCAAAAAGGCAAAAAAAAATTATTTTACAAACAAAGTTTAGGCATAGTCATTCACATTTTTGTGTTAAACATTATACAATTTAAAGAGAATAATAATGATAGAATGTATGAATGTTGACATGAAATAATTATAATAATTTTAATGCACATTATTATATTTTTCTTATTTGAACATAAAATATATCAACCTGGCATCGTTAAATTTCTTATAAATAGTAAAATTCGGTAACAAGAAAGAAAATCGGCACTAGAATCGAAAAAAATATGAAAAGTTAAAATATTTATAAATTTTCTACTTATTTAAAATAAATATAACCCTGAGTTAAAATAAATTGGTCTATCTGTGCGTTTCAATTTCCTTCTCATGGTTTATATGCTATAATTAAATATTTGTGTAAATTATGCATCCGAATATAATAGAAAATAAGAAACGAAAAGAAGTGATACAAATTTTCATAACTATAATTGTTATTTATAAATTTTTCTTCTATTTTAAAATCGATAATTATATCAAAAAAAGAATTGATTACAATGATTTATAACCTTAAAAAGAGATTTCTCAATGTTTTGGTCATCTAAAACGGGTTTTATATGATGAAAAAAGAGATATTCTACTGTTGCAAAATTTGATAAGGAAAAAATTTGCATATGGTTTTTTATTTTTATGCCTCGCACAATTCAGCATAGGATATCGTTACATCATAATTATCTATTTTATAAATATATAGAACGGTTCTTTCATCAAATTATTAGATTTATTTTATAAAATTTACTGCAATGGTTTACCTTAAATAACACATAGTAAAATACTTTTTTGATTCAATTTCAGATATGCAGATTCTGATTCAATAAAGTTTCTGTTTATAAAAGTTATAAAACGACCTAATTTATGATTTTGTGTTTGAAAACCTTTTACTGAATAGTTAATTACCGCTAAATCTTATTGAGGCCTCGGAATTCACAACAAAAAGTATATCAACAGTTGCTTCATCATTAAAGAAAAAACTTTTTTTTGATACTGTAAAAGACATATTATATGTGCGCTATAATTATTAAAATATTTAACCTGTAAGAACGCATTTAATAAATGGTTACTGTACAATATATTTTACAAATATTTCTTGACCTAATATAGATTATATTTCACTCTGTCTATATTTTAAAGCCCCAATAATGTTTCTTATTGAAAATTTAAATCTAGAATTTTATGAGCCACTTTGTAAATTAATTGAATCTAATTCTAAATCAAAATTTAAATAATATGGTTCTAATTTACTCATGTTGATAATTGATTTTGGTAGAAGTAATGGCAAGAACATACGAAATTCATACTGTTTATTAGAAAATTTTTTCAGTGAAGATCAAGTATCGACTTTTTCGTTTGGATTAATGTCATCTTTACGTGTTAAAGGTTTATGAAACTCCATAAAGCAAAAAATATTATTTGCAAAATAAATTATCTAAATTTTTTTCATGTTTAAATTTTATGTGAATACATAAATAATTTTTTTATTATGTGTGATTTAATTTTTAACGTCGCTTTTGTAGTAAGAAAATAAATGATACCCAAAATATACTGCTATTAAACATGCTTGGGACTAAAAACCTATTTAATCAAGTGTTTTTTATCTTAAGATCATATATTATGATCCTGTTCAGTTGCTTTGTAATCATGACGTAAACATTATAAAATCATATTTGGTTCTATAAGCGCTTTTTTATAAAACAAAAAAAAACTCGAAATAAAATTGGTAGATGAAAATACAGGCAAAAATTGAAAATCCTGCATTCGATATACTACTATTAAAATAAAATAAAATTATGATTAAAAAATAGGAGCTTTAAGCATAATTTATTCTTCAAAAATATTTAAGCATCTTCTTTACCGGGTTTCTTATAAAATTTTAGATAATTAATTCTTCAACATTCGCGCCAAAGATTTTAGATAGCTGAAAAATATTAAAAATTCATCCATAATATCGATTATTATTCTGCTAAGAATTTGCATAGAAAAAAAATGTTAAAACTTGAAAATACGAGAATCTCTAGCTATTAGGTCATATTAAACTTTTTAAACTATCAAAGACAAAAAAGGGCACTATATAATATACTAAATCTTTATAGAGCAACTATGTATGTTCTATATTCTTTCAAAACAAAAAAAAACCCAAAAAACCAATAATTTCATGGTTTAAAATAGATATTTTACCGGATAATGATGTCCCAGCTTATTCGGCCTACAATCAAATGACTACTTTATATATTCAAACCCTTTATATTAAATCCAAGTATTCTTTATTATGGAAAAAAATAGATTTGCATGTTTACACTTCTGATAATATAGAAATGAATAAATATTTTCGCATTAGAGCATAAATATCAAATATATTTAATTGGAATTTAATAGCATTGAGTAAATATAGCAAAAAAAATTTTGATTGTTAATTTTGCATTTATGCGAACAAAAGTATACTGATAACAACTAGTTATGGTTATAACTATGAAGTATTGGTATATACCAAAGCAATTTTTTTTTATATTTTCATTAATAATGCAGCCAAGCTGTTTATAATAATCAATTTTAGTTCTAAATGCTCTAAATCATGCAAAGTATATTATAATTCATTTAACAACAACAGAGAAAATAAGATATACTTCAGTCTTTGGCAAAAGGTGATTTTGTGGAAATAAAGTGGAAAATATTATATTAATCATGCACTAATGCAAATATAAATAATAAAATGATCTAAGTATATAAGTACCCCTATGTCCTATGAATGGTTTACTAGAAGCAAATGATATATAAGCTTTGGATAAATAACAATAATAGTCTATTTCTATATATATAAAATGTATTAATATATTTGTACGAGAATTTCATGATTCAAAATATATTATCATTCTATACCATTCTTTATTTAACATTGAACTACAAGAGATTATTGTTCAGATTACACGTTTAAAAGTCAATTTAGTGATTTTAATATTTATTTCTGTAATTCTTTCAAGAAATCCAATTTTAAAATTAAATTTTTTTTTACTGCTTATAATTGAATTTTCTATTATCAGTTTATTTTCAATATTTTAGGTACATGAAAAATTGTAAATTAGAACTAAGCAAAAAATGCTACAAATACGGCCGTTTTAACTTTTTGTTGCGAAGAATCTAAAATATTTTGAGGAAATTGCGAGCATCTTGAGGAAAAAACTGAATTTGCACGGATCTGTAATATATATACATTTTTTTATTGTTTAAAAAAATCCAATAGATAGTCAACAGTAACTAAATAGTATGAAAGTTTAATAAATTTTTCTACTAGAACACCAAAAATCTGCATGTCATCGATCTATTCTTTCTAAATCATTTTCGTAAATAAATAAATCTTGCTATATATTGGAGAAATAATCTAATATATTCTCTTGTTTCAATATTTTTAATTTTCTAAATTACAATCTGTATAAAGAATCGACTATTTTTTTCTAATTAAAAAAAATAGAATAAATGACATTAAAAAAGAGAATTTACACGCTGTATAAATTATAAAAGAGTAGATAAATGTTCATTTTTTGTATTATTTCTTGATTGTATCGATATTTTTAGGATGTACATTTTTCGGCCCCTCCAAGATAAATATTTTCAGTTTTTTATAGAATTGTGATCTAATCAGAATTTATATGTTCCTTGAAACCAAGAATAGAAGATTAAAATAGATTATATATGCCAAACATATAGATAAAATATTGAAAGTGCTCTTTGCAATCTTTGGATATCTAAGGATAATATTTAGCATGGGTGAAATCGATCGTAGAAGAATATTATTTAAATGACACTTAAAAGGAAAATATTTTTGAAAGAATTAAAATTTATATAATAACTTTATATTAATGAAACTTATGTTACTCCACTCATCGTTTAAATCCAAGGTTGAAAGTCTGATCTAACGTCATATTTTCTTGATGATGAAATTCGTCGACGCGATTTAAAATAATAGGAAGTATATTGAACCCTATCGAAGAACTCGGCTTGTTTAATTGATGTGAATTCACAAAAAAAAATGAAAAAATAAAGGATTAAAATAGATAAAACAAAAATTAAATTACCCATCAAGCTTTATTTTTATTTAAAATATAAATCATTTATAGTAACAGAGTATAGGCTTAAACATCAGAAAGTTCGACCCGCTTCGTCCAATAAAAAATTATCGTTAAAAAACAAAAAAATATGCATAATAATCATAGGCACAAATTGACAACGTCATTTATACCGAATTTAGTTGCATGTTGAAATAAAGTTTGTGAATATTTCTCAAAAATAATGAATGTTATAATTCAACTCAAGGCCATTAAAAAAGAATAAATTAATTACCAAAATATAAATTGCATGAAATATATAATAATAGGATCTGATATTTACAGGAAGGCGTTTCTGATGGATCTAAAAGAAGTCTTTATTATATATCATATAATTAAAAAAAACGTTAAAAAAATGCGGATACATTATGACTAAACCCAAGTTCGCAAAACAAATATTTCTTTATATTATTTTACTGTCATAATGTATTCCATTAGCCATAAAAAAGATTTAAATTTAATGTAATTTAAAAAACAACTGTTCCTGAAATCATAAACAAGAATTTAGATAAAGAACCAAATTTTTAGAAGTAAGCAACGAAAATATGATAATATAACATAATAAGATATGTTTTTATAAATGTATCGAAACACCAATATGTTTACAATTAGGAAAAAATCGAATATACATTATTTATTCGACCTTGAAAAATTATTCTTAAAAATTATTTATATATATAGAAGTGCACAGGTTCCTCTATTTATCTTTATCCATACAATTTATGTTTAAAAACCGTCATTTTATAGATCATAATCTTACTTATATACAAAAGGCAAAGATGAAACAATTCAATTTGTTGAGAGGCTTAGAGTCAGTAAATTATTATTCAGAAGCCAAAAAATGTTTTTATAGCATTTTTATATACATTTTATGCATAGAAGGCTAAGTTTTTCCTAATGTGTATAAAAATGGCTGTTTTATTCTGATATTGCATATATCGATATCTGATCTGCAAAAAATCACAGTATTCTAATGATTTTTTATTATGTATATTGTAATCCCTGGGATTCAGCTGAATGAAATTATAAGAAATTTAGGGAGAAATGATTTTATTTTGGTTAAATTTACGACATGCAAAAAAAGGTTTGATGGATAGGGTATAAGTGGAAATAATAAATTCGAATAATCACAATCAGTAAATAATTTTCAGAAAAAAAGGGAAGCCTTGAATTTTTCATAAAACCTATATTAAATTTACAGGAATATTTATTTATTCACATTATATAATCCTTCAATTTTAAGCCGAAATAATTAGGAATTGTATGCATGAATCCTTATTTATATTATATAGAGCCTTCCCCTATTAACAGATAGAATAGCAATCATTTTTTCATATAACAATATAAATTTTCTTCAGGAGCTTTATTTTCAAATTACCAAATAAATTTTTTATTTTATAAATTAGAATCTTTTGATAAAGTACATAAAGAATATTTATGCCTTAATATATTTTTTAATAAGTTTTTGAAAATTTTCAAATTTGAATATTTGGTCATTCTTATTTGTTGATGTGGTCATCAGCAGATTAATTTTTTAAAAGTTAACCAGATAATGATGTGTAAATTTAATCCTTAGTTTCTATTTGCAATCAAATTAAAAATATTATTCTAATAATCGATTAAATATATTTTTTAAATGAAAAAATTTCCGACTTTTTTGCTTTTTCGCTATCTATAAACGCCTCTATCTACCGATTTTGTTCAAAGAAATAAAATAAAAAGCGCAGATTTCTTATATTGGTAAATATATTGGCGTTTAATACGTGTTAAAACCCCATATTTTAAACATTATCATAATAAACCGTTTCTGAACCCGCAACTTTAGTACATACAGCAAATTTGCAATTGTAAATGGATTTGAAATACATATTTTCGAAGCGTTTTAAACCATTCATTGTAAAATCTGTATAAAAACTTGATGCCTTATTTAAATTTAAAGTTAAAAAAATAAATTTATCATAAAATTATATATAAAAAATATATGTAAAGGCCTGTTTTATCCTTTTAAATGCTAAAACCGTTATAGTATACCACTGTTATATCACTAATGAAATTTGATATATATAAAAGTTATTTTGAATGGTTCAGATAAGGGATGCTTTTGTTAATGTATAGTACTCTACGATTTTAATTTGGTTTTTATATACATTACAATATGATTTGTACCAGAAAAAAACCTAGAATAGAATATTTTTAGTTTGAATTCACCAAAATCTCTAAACAGCCATAAAAATACAATGTTTCTTATTACTATATGTTGTTGCTATACTTTCTATCTGTTCTCTTCACAAAAAAAGTAATTCGAAAAGTTATTTAAAAAAAATCATCCTATTTCTGATATGCAATATTTATTTTATATAGATTCTGTGTATTTTTTTCTGAATATGTGCATTATTTCTATAAGAATATTTTTGATATCTTTAATTGATAAAATATTTATTTTTGCTGTTCTGGTTCACTTGTTGCTTTTAGAAAAATAATTGTAAATTTATGCGCGTTTTTTTATACCATATCTAAAAATATAGTTACCTTTGCTATACTAAAACCTGGTTGTAAAATAAAGATAATAATTTTTTTTTCTGTTTACTCAAGAAGACCATATGTATCGCATTAGATTAACATCTATTCGGTTTCATGATTATGAAATAAGTTTGTAAATAAATTCATAGTTTTTAAACATTTATCTTATAGTAAAAGATCAAATAGTGACATATAATTTGTTTCTATAAAATAACCTTTCTTTTTTGTGTATCTTGAGCACAAAAAGAGCTTTCACTGTCTTTATATTTTGATTTATTTTAAAACATATCATCTTGTTTGTTTGGTTCTATGTATTTTACCCAGATTTTTTTATCCCTCAAAACCCCTTCATTGAAAAAAATATTTTTTAGTATATTCCTGAAAAAAAAATTGGTTTTACGGTTGAATGTAATCTAATGTGTCGATAAACCTTGTTTAAATTAACTTTACATGAAATTCTTTTCAAAATTTATATCGTTTTGAATCTATAAATTTCTTGTTTTGTTTCGACTGTCTAAATGTTCTTGTATGCAACCATCGTTGCGTGTGTGTTTTTACTTGAAATATATTTTTCTTGGATGCTATATATTCACACGTATATTATATATACTTTGGTTTATTTGTAATAATATTCACAAATTTACAATTTAAATTGATTAAAAATATGCAAAGTCTTGAATATTTTGTTTTTAGAACCTTAGAATTGTGTCGTTTCATCATATTCAACATAATACAGTTTAACTCAATTCTATGCGTCATCATCATATAGTTATAAATATATTTATATTTGACAATTCCTTTCTACCCACAGATTGAATAAAAATTATTTTTATTGTTTGATTTAATCTTAAGAATGGCTTTATATCTATTGTTTGAAGGATGATATTATAATATTTATGCATCCAATTTTTTATGTTTCTAGATTTTTTTTATAATACAATTTGTTGTTAAAGCTCAGTTATCCTATGCAATATAATTTGGGAGGATTTTTGAAAGGGGTGAAATCCTGATAATATATCGGTGGTTATTTTTATATGTGTGAAATTATATTGACTATGATTACTACATTTACTAGTATTCTGTATTTTATTCTACGTAAGAAGCAGATGTATTTTATTGTGGTCGAAAGCCTTCTTGATCATCAGCTAGCCCTAGAGGCAAGGCTCGAAATATTCTGTTTTTTGGATTATGTCTTCAACCATTTAAATTAATATGATAGTACAAAAAAGTATTTGTGGCTTTAATATTTGATGAAATGGCTTCTGCTATATACCTTTTTATGTTTTGACATTCAAATTATTGTACTGTCATATAATTCTGTAGTTGTTTGGTCATCTCATCGATAGGTGACTTTACTTTCAATACTCCAAATATGATGCTTTTGATTAGATAAATATACAGCATAGAATTAAACACTAATAGGCTCGTATTTTCAGGCCAAAATTTGCGTTCACGATATAAATTTTGCAAATATATAGAAAAAGAAAGCATAAAAATCGGATTAATTTTATATTAAAAATTATAAAATAAGCCAATTAAAAAAAATTTTTTTTTGAAAATTTGATGTAATTGCGCAATATTTTTATCAAAATCTAAAGCTATATCCATTAATGTTGATATAATCCATAAAAATGGTATTCTAAGAACCCAAAAATGTATATATAAAATTTGCATCCGTATTATTTAAAATCTTCTTAACATATTCCCTTTAAAAATTATTTTTATCATAAATTCATGCTTTAATATATATCCTGATCCTTATTTTAAAAACTTAAATAAATCTACAAATCATAAGACATTTGCAAAAAATACTAATACCCAGTGGAATTTAATCGATTTCAATAGAAATGCTTTTTTTGTATAAAAAACAGTAGATAATCTTTCCACAAAAAAATCGGCTTCATGTTTATCTAAGATATATACTATATTGATTGTTCTAAATTTTATTCTAAATCTTACAATAAATTTTTAATATGACTTTAAAAAGTGTATGATAATGATTTATCAAGCTAAATAATTCCTAGATTGAAACACGTCGCATGCTATTTTTTGTGATAAGTAAACTTCCATTTCAAATATTAAAAGCGTTAATAGCTTTTAACTATATATGACACACACACATTCGATTACTGAAGTAAATACACATTTAAATCGGTTTAAAAATATAGGTTGACGAGTTTAGAACACGAAAAAAAAATATATAACCCTAGATTGCCAGGTCAATATACCCATAAATAATTTTTTTGGGATTGACTATAAATATATATATAAAGGCTTTTACAGATAATATTGATTTATATATAAAATTTATACAGTATTGCCAAAATATTTTCTCATGTGAATTGACCAGCTATAAAATATACAAATTTAATGGTTTTTTCCAATAATATGGGGGCGAAATAGTATAATTTTCAGCATAAAAAGAAATGACTTAAAAAAAGCATAATTAATTAATATTATATATCTGAAATCCAATCAAGTTCTTTATAAGTAGTCTTTCATAATGATCTGATGCTAATAGAAATAAAGAACTTAATTTGAAATAATCATATGGAATGAAGGTAATCAAGAAAAAATATAAAAAATTTCTTCATTTTTGTCAATATTAAATCGAAAATACATACATTATTTAATAAACCTTTGTGTGATTTATTATATATTTATATTATTTAAAAGAATATAAAAACAATTTATGTGCGTGACTAGTCAATATATATTCGCGTATTTTCTAAGTTTAAATGTTCATTATAATTCTATACTAAATAATGCTTTATAATACAAACAATTTAAGTGAAATTTTTAAACTTCGAAACAACCATCTATTAATCTATCTATTTATGTGAATTAATTCAAATAATTAAAAATATTTTATTTTATAAACACTCTTGCGGTTTGGTTTAGATCATTTAATACCTATTTATCCCAAGTAAATTAACAGATTTATTTAACATAAAGATAATCGCTATATTGAAAAAAAAATATTAAGGAAAATAATAAAGCTATTTATATTCTTATATTGAATGCCAAATAGGTATTTTGCAGTCTAAATTGCGAATTATCTAAACATTCGCGAACGAAGGATTAAATTTACGAATGTTGTTTTAAGATTTTGCTTTCAATACAGTTTATAGTACTGAAGATATGCATGTAATAGAATAAGAAACTAACCATTTTATGTAATGAAATAATCTTCGCTAATAAACGATGGTATATTTTATAAAAATTAAATTTACAGAGAAAAGTCACTCTCGCAGCCTATTCTTGACAGTATGAGTGAACGCTTACTACTAAATTTGTTCAAATATAAATTTTTGATCGTTTATAATGTTTTTCTAGCATAGGAATTCGAGAATGTAAAAAGATTAAGCAAACAATATTTTATTTAAATGTGTAAACTATAGAAGCTATTTTTGTGTAAAAATTGTATCACAATCAGCAATAGTCCAGTTTTAACCTTTCCATATTTTAAATTTCGAAACTGATATACTTGAATTTTATTATATATAATTACCTTTTTATAATTCAAAATGTCTAGAAATCTCATTTATTAATTAGCGAATATATTTTGAAATTTTATGAAAAAATGCAATAAATAATTAATCTGAAGAAAACCATGTAATCCACCTGTTAAATTTATAAAGCGAATTTTTTAAACTTGACAAAAAAAAATTTAAACTTTTGATTGTAAATAAATAGCAAAAATTCCTGAGTGTCATTTTGTAATTAATTTAAATTTGTGCATTGTCAGAGATTAAAAAAATTATATTTTGGTTTATAATAAAAAATTATAATACTTAGTCATTTATCTTATGCAATAAAACGTTCGGTTAATTATTTATAGGATTTTTAAATTTATAATAGCACTTATTTTTTATTTATGGATCTTATATTCTATTTATATGTTTATAGATTGCAAGTGAACAAAATTTGTTTCTATAAGCCTTGCATATTAACACTAGGCCATAATAATTTGTTTATGCTTTATTTATCACTCTTTGGTATATTTTATTTATGATAGTTTATAAAAAAAAATATGTTAAATGAGTTAAAAATCCCGGACGAAGTAGAAGCATACATGCAAGCTCTCACACTTGAACTCATCACATACATATTTGAGAGAAGAAGAGCAGTTGAAGAAGATATATCGGGGAAGTGTCAAGAGATGCATCAAGGAGTTGTGCAATATTCCCAATCGGCTGACCACATCTAAATACATAAAATTGATAAAAAGAAACTTGACCCATGAATAAATTTGTTTTTGGGAAGATAAAAATATTTGATTGATGCAAATAGTATAGATCATATTTCAGTCTGATGTATTAGAATATATTTCTATATTCTTTACAAGAAAATGTATTATTGGAATATCAAAGTATTCTTGATTTATATTATTTGGTTCCTGGACATTTTGCTGTTTTGCTATATATTTATATAAAAAAATATTAATTGGGTTGTGATATGGGCATTCAAATTTTTACCTCGTTCTTTTTAGGATAAAAAAATTTTTAGTCATATATAATGGAGAAGATCTTATTTTATGCATTCAATTCAATTTGTTCATAATTTAAGCTATTAAATCATAAATTTTTATAATTAAATCATGCACTTTTCATGATTTATATGTAATCAAAGATTTACACTTTGCCGTAACTCATATTTACTTTTCTAGAATCCTTTTAATTAAACCAAAATATTCCAAATTAAATGAACCTATCTCAATCAACACGAATAGGGATGCAAACATACTGGATAAGATGACATAAGACCCATTTCTGGTATCTTCAGATGTGCGGAAAATATTGGATTTGGTTTTAATTAACTTGATCTAATATTTCTCTTTGATATTTTCTTATCACCACAATCAATTGATCTACTTTTCATGCGATCAAAAATTATTTGATATTTTTGACGTCTATGACAGGTTTCTCTTGAAATTTAATTTAATTAGTAGCAAATAATACCAGAAATTAAATTAGGAAGACATGCTCCATTTAAAAAAAAAATATAAGTGTTTACAGAAGTTTCGTTTTTAAATATATTTTAATCGACTCACCTAATAAAATATTCTTTAATTGGGCGATGAAAATCTTATCACAGACAAAAACCACAAACCAAAGTATATAATAAATATATTGATTAAATACTAAGTTTTACATCAGAATTTTTAATATGAGAGGATTATCTGATATTCATAATGCATTTTGACAGTAATAATCCCAATAAAAATATGTATTTATTTTATTCAAAAAAAAATAACATTTTCTAGAAATATTTGGATAAATAATTGATTTATATTATATGCAGAAAGTACCCCTTTATGAATGCATTATACAACATTTTACTTTTGTGTACGACCATATTCAAAGATATAAGTTTCGTATCATATAAAGAATTACATGGAAGTCGATTTCTTCCGACTTTAATAAGCCACATATTAAAATGTTTTATTTGCAGCTTTCTAAAGAAAAAAACCGTGATGAAAACAAAGATGTACATTCATATTGCAGTGATTTCTTTTATATATGAAATAAGCAGTGTGCTTCTGTGGATTTTTGCAGTAAAACTTTCTATAATTTTAATTACCATATGCTTTCAAGCAAGATTAATATCAGCATGTGGTCTAAACTACTTATTCTTCAGAAAGAAACTAAATTATGTGCAATTTATAGGATTATTTATAATTTTCGGTGGGTTGGTATTTAACAGCAGTTTACCTCGAACCAAAATTATTCAAGTTGTATCAGAAAAAAAAATGGCTGATACATCTAATGTTTATAAAAATTCTTTCGGTGTCTTTGTGGCCGGATTTTTTACTGCATTAGGAGGTATTTACTTTGAAAAATTTATAAGAAGTGATATTAATAATTTCCACGAATACCTTTATGTGTTTTCTGGATTCAGTATTGCTGTATCTTTTCCCTTTGTGGCATTCGAATTTTATAAAAGCAAACTTTATGATAATACACCTTTGAACCTTGTAAGTTGTCTTAAAGAACGTTGGCTTTATGCTGTTTCTTCTGCATTTTGTGTTATCGGGTTTTTAGTGTCGTATATATCAACTAGAATGGACCCCATCAGAAGGTTTTTTTATTTTCAGTTGATATCGAGTGTTTCATCGATTATTGCTGATTATTACGCGAAAATATTCGTAATTTCTAAATTAACCATTCTTTCTATCTTTATTGTCAATGTTGGTGTCTTAATTTACGACTTAAAAAATGTAAAAATTATTCTGAACGATATACTAGCCTATCTGAATATAATTAAAAACCCAATAGATAAACAAAAATTAAAAGATATGAAATTAGGAATGCCTGGGGGAGATTGTAGTGAAAAAGATACTATTTTGAAAACTGTGGCTCCTTCTGATCTTTCAAAATAAATTATTTCATTCTTTTTTTCAAATCGAACACTTTAAATAACTTAGATTAAGATTGCTATTATTAAAATATTTAGCGTAAACCTAACTTAAATTTATGAACAGATAATTTATTTCAATATTTAAGGTTTCTTGCTAAAATAAGATCTAAAATTTCATTGTACTAAAATTAAATCTACAAGATTACGCATATTTAAATACTTTGTTTAAATCTAACGCAATAAATTCTACAGATATTTTATTTTCAATATAAAAAATACATGCTTGTATTAGAATATTAAAAATTCCAATCTATAAAAATATTATATGCATAATCAAGCTTATTTTAATAATAAGTTTAAACCTAACTTAATTTACTATGCTGATATTCTATTTTCAATATGAAAAAAACTATGTTTACTAAAATACAATTTAAAATCCTATTCTAAAAAATTAAATATATCATATCATGCTTATTTTAATATTTATTTTAAACTAGCTTTATTTATTGTACTGATATTTCTTTTTCATATAAAAAAGCATGCTTGCTAAAAATATATTGAAAATTCTATTCTTATAAAATTTAATGTACAAAATTACTCTTATTTAAATATTTAGTGTAAACCTAACTAAAATTTATGTATTGATAATTCATTTTCAAATTTGAAAGCTTTCTTGCTAAAAGACGATCTAAAATTAAATGTAGAAGATTTTCCATATTTAAATACTTAATTTAAATCTAACTTAATAAATTCTACTGATATTATATTTTCAATATTGAAAGCATTCTTGCTAAAAGACGATCTAAAATTCCATTTTACTGAAATCAAAGGTACAAGATTTCCTTTTTATAAATTTTTCAGAACATATTAAAAAATCCTGTTGGAATATATTTGGTTCACTTTTAATTTACTCACGTCTTTATTTTAGTAATTTCTTATTCTCGTATTGCTTCTTATTAATGGTAATCTGATGTTTAAAAAATGTTATGCGCTTCAAAAAATAATAACATTTCATGCTTTTTCTATTAGATCTACTAGGAAAATAACAACAAATTCACATACATATAAATTTATGATACATCGATTGAGCTCTTCATATAAGATTTGAATATAAAAATTCCTCTGATGATAATGCTAAAACAAATTAGGCTATTTTTTAATATAATAAAACAACAATATTTCGAATATATATAGTATAGATTGACAGAAAGCTTGTGTTTATGAAATAATTTATTATATCATATTATTATTTATTTGATATATAATATTTTTCATTTTGAAAAAAAGGTTAATTAAATTGTCTAGTTCTATTTAATTTGAAAAACACGCGTTTTACCTGTTTTGTATATTTATTTTCACGTACACTAAAATTTGGAATAAAAAAATTAATGTTTTGTAATCAGTAACTATTACTTATGTTTACAAAAACAACTGATTTAATATACAAAAATTTTTAAAGTTCGTGTAAATTTTTTCCAAATCAGAATTGCACATACAGAAGCTCTTACACCAACTAGAGGATAAAATAATTATTTTTTTTTTCTAGAAACATTCATCAACGCTGCCTAAATAATAATTCCATATTTTTATGGAGCATTGTTCATATCGAATACGTTTTTTTTCAGAATATAATTTATGTTTTTATTTGATATTTATTAGAATTCACATACTTAGTAATTATCTGTGGATATTTGTATTATTATAATGTTATACAATGTCTTCCATTTAAAATATAAAATAAAACACCAGAATATCCTTAAAAAGACCCGATAAAACATTAAATCCTTTAAAATAAAAATAATTTTAAGATTTTTAAAACATATAATTATGTAGTAAAAGTCCTACTAATTAGCTTAAAAAAGATTTATAGGGGTATATTTAAATTATTTTAGATATAATATAATTTTATAGATATTGTATTGATTATAAAAAACTGTTCTTGAAATTGATAAATCTCTATGATTGTTTTTAAATAGGTGGCAAATTTTAGAATACTTTGCTTACTTAAAATACACACCACAAGCATAATAATAATTTATTTTTTCTTTGATGGTTAATAAATACTTTTAAATGTTGTGGCTTTCAAGATTTAATATATGCAAGAAAAATAATAAAATTGTAAATTCAAATTTATCGACCCTTGTATAAAGAAATGAAAAAATTTCTAATTATCAATTAAAAGTTGATTTATTCTTTATAGATGCGAGCGATTTATATTTACATACAATTTATTCTCGATAATATGTTGTAAAAACAATTTAAAAGAAAATTTCTATCTAAAAACCAACCCCGTATTTTCAGCTTTTATATGGTTAAATTAATATATGGCATTTAAAGAATCCAGGGGGTTTCTAGTATCTATTTTTTAAATATCCTATCTTTAAATTTCTATACACTATAATATTAAAATATCTTCTAATTTTTCAATGTTACATATATAACTAAGCACTCTCAACGATAAACGCTTAAATTTGTATAAATAGCCTAAAATATTAATAACTTGAAACCTTTTAAATAATATTAATGTGAAAATAAATTATGTAAATTAAAAAGGTGTTTTTTTCACAATTATAAATTATTTTTTTATTCCAAACTAAGAAAGAGCCCAGAACTGTTTTATATTTTGTTCGTACATATTCTCTAGGATACTGCAAGATTCATCTACTTATTAGATATAACTTTAATTTCGCAAAAATATTCAATTATTGTAGTCGGGTTACCCGAGAATATAAGACATTTTTACTGGTTTAGTTAATTTAGCATGACCATAAATAATAAGATCATTTTTAAATATGGATTGCTTAATTTTTATTTTTTAATGTGAGCGTATAAAAATCAGATTTCATAATTATAATTATATTTGAAGAATTATCACCCTATACTTTTAGTAGGTTTTTTTAGCACATGTGCATTATGGTTTATGACTTAAAACATAAACTATAAATTAATTTAAATGCATTTTTTGATAATTATTACATCTAATGTTTTGAGAATTGGTTATTTTAAAAAATACCTTTTTGGATTTAGACGCCATTTTTTATTATTTATTCTTCGAGCGCTATATCAGTAAATATAATCAAATGCGTATCATAAGAACCGAAAATTTTTACACTACGAATACGCTTGCAATAAGGCTAAGAAATACCAACAAAGTTACGTTATGTTATCCATCTGGTGGTAATTGATATTATATATACATCAGAAAATATGATCTATTTTGTCAAGGAGTTATTTACATTGATAGAAGGAGCTTCTAGATGAATAATAAATGTTTGTAATGCATTTTGCATTTGCCATCTTGTAAACTTCTGAAATTAAAGCCCTCATTGCACAATTTACTGTGATGAAAAGTCTCTTAGATAAATCTAAAAATAAATTTCGGATATGGTATGATACACTTCATGTACAGGTGCTTTAGGGTATTTATTTCTAAAAATATGTATAAAAACCTTTGCAAACTCTTTTTCTTTACATATAAAGCTTTTCATCTTTGTAGGAAAAATAACACAATAGTTTATATATTTTTAATCATAACAGGCAACAAAGAGTTTTTAACAAAAAAATGATTCTGTTGAGAAATTATAAATGTACCTTTAATATCACTTTCACTGTAGAAATTATAGTTTTTGTATAGATTATAAAATCAAATGGATTTCTATTTGAATGTTATGATTACTATGATTTTACATCTTTACTTTATTAAATTATTTATGCTTTGTTCACCGTTTAGGAAGTAAAAAACGATCACTTTTGAAATTTCTTGCAAAGGAATTACTTTATGTTCTTTAAAAGTTCTATTTTGTTTAATTTATCTACAATATGTGATGATTTCGAAATAGGAGAACAGAGAGTACCCTTTTCAGTTCTTATAATTTATTCGTAAATATTTTAACATCGTTTTTAAATAAATCATCATAATCTATTATGTGTATAAAAAAACTTGGTTTTTTATGGTGGTTCTTTAAAAATATTAGATATTACATTGGTAAAATCCAAATGAAAGAAAAATTTATATAGATTTTATATTAATAAATACAAAAAAAATGTGGATATGGTTGAAATAATGCTTGGGGAAAATTTTATAATAACCAAAATTATTGTTATTTTAGTGTTTCAGAGAGACCATTGCATTTTTAAATACCTTCAAATAATAATATTACGTATAATTATGATTACTTAACAGAAATCCCGTCAATTTATTAATGAGCCCGAATTTATTTTAACTATGAGAATGAAATTGTGCACCATATAATTATTATTAATTTTATGTGATTTTGAGAGAAAAATTTTAAAAACTTATACGACTTCTTCAATATGGTGGCTTAAAATAATAATGATCATATAACTTAAAACCAGCAAATAAAATGGCTCCACCAATAAAAATAAGATTCATACATTCTAAGAAACCTCTTCTCTTTCCTTTGATCCATTTCTTTTCATAAAGGAGATACTTGCTCATGACTTTTTTAATCTTATCACATGAATCAATTTTTTTAGCGATTATTTTTTTTTTGAGTGAGCATTGTGAGCATAATCCATCTAAAACTGAATCATCATTATTTCTATTACGAATAATTTCTTGTGTTTTATTTCTCAAATCCATAAATGAATCTTGACTGAAAATATCATTACCATGCGAAGAAAATAAGAAATTTTCTTTGCTCGGTAAAAATTCATTTTCATTCGTATCGATTTCGCTGAATTCAAGATTATTATTTTCAAATTTACTTGAAGTATTTTTGTTGCAATCTAAAGAATCACTTCGAGAATAATTACAGCTATAGAAATTCCCTGTTTGATCAACTTTTTCATATCCTTTAAACATGGTACGGTCATTTACACACATTTTACGATTTAGCATTTGTAAAATTCCGGCCATATCTTTGACTGTAAGCTCTCCTTTAACAGCATTAACATCACATCTATTTATGTATCCTTTATTTACCTGCTCTTGTAACTCATTCTGAACATCCTTTTCAGTAAGAATGGTTTTCTTATATTTTAATAACAATTCCGATAACATTTTTGGGGTCTTCAGAAATATCATTCTACTTGATCTTATGCAATACAATTTCGATTTCTTAGGATTTAATACGAAATAGATCATCAAAACAATATCTTTGAATTTCATTTGTTCAAATGCCAGACCAAGGAGAAAATTAAATAAATATACCAATAAAAATAAGCCATCTAGAGGCATTTTTACTCGCCCAAAATATATTTCTTCTCAATAAAATTTTAAATCATAAAAAATGCAAATTTCATGCATACCAAATAAATAATTAGTTCTTTGCTCCTAGCTAAAAACCTTTTTTTGTGAACAAAATTATATATGACCACGTTTCGCATGCAGATAAAAATCTAATTTATTTAAATTAAACGGACAAAAATGGATTCACTAAATTAAAATTCGTTTTTTATTTATTGTAAATTTATCTTCCTTAGACAAATTATTTTTAACTGCAGTTCATGATGTTTTCAGTATTAAATACAGAAATTTGTATTTTTAATATTAACTACAGTTCATGATGTTTTCAATAATAAATATAAATACTTATGCTTTCAATATTAACTAGGTTCTTATGTTTCCACTATTAAATACAGTTCATGTAGTTTTCAATAGTAAATACAGTTCATGTAGTTTTCAATAGTAAATACAGTTCATGTAGTTTTCGATAGTAAATATAAATACTGATGCTTTCACTATTAACTGCGGTTCTAATGTTTTTAATATTAACTGCGGTTCTTATGTTTCCACTATTAAATACCGTTCATGTAGTTTTCCATATTAAATATAGTTCTAATGTTTTCCATGTTAAATACGGTTACTGATTAGTTTTCAATATTAAATACAGTTACTGATGCTTTCAATATTAAATAAATTCTTAGTTGAGTTTTAAATGCTTTGTGAATCTATTTTGGGTTGTATTTCGATTACAAATAATTAATCACATCTCTATTCACACATAATCCCAAATATTTAGGTTAAAACTGATATATTTCGAATTCAAAATGATCATAAATTGGAAAAAAAGATTATTGTATTTATGTGTAAATTTTGGTGTTTTATTTTTAGATTTATTCTTCAAGCTTAACTTGATTGGATTCTCGTGCACACATCGTATCTATATTCTAGGCTATATCCTGACTTTTTTTCGAAACCTATTAGTTTTAGCGTTTTATTAAATCCTATATTTTGAATATATGCCTTGATATGGTTTGGTTTGTGAATTCGAGCTCTTTCAGGATACTATTAAAAAAAAAATGTTTTAAAATAACATATAATCTTTTTATTGTTTTAAAAAAGAGCCCTTGCGTTATTTTTGCAAATAATGATTTTTTACGCTTAAAATAATCATAATATAAATATATTTAAGGTTTAGTATTTTTAATCGTGTTACTGGTTTATAAATACCCTAAATCATAGTAAAGGGGCATATTTTTGTCCATCATAGCCAATAAATATTCATAATTATATATTTTATCCATTAAAAATGTGAACAAGGTTTAAGTTTCATGCTATTGTTCAATAACAGCAGAATGGTGATTTATCTGTTTAATCGCCAATGCATATTTTGAAGCCGTAAATTCGATGCAAAAGAGTATTGTAAAATTTGCCTAAATACGCTATGATGACTTTATATCCGATAAGTTATCTTTTCTTTAAAACCATTAAATTTTGAAAATGAGACTTATTTACATAAAATAAAAATGGTCTTCTAATTTTTTTGTACTCTTTTGAGTATTCGGCACAATTAAATTTATTTGAAGGTAAGTTTAATTTTTCATCGGTAAAATTTATCTTATTACTGTTACTCCTTTTCAAAATAGAAATCTTAAGATTGCGCTATAAAGAACCATATTTACACCTCTTTCTACCTAATAATTTAACAACTCTTCTCTATTCATCTTCTTACTTCAAGACCAATCATTCAAGTGTCTTTATCCACCTTTTTTTTTGTTGCAGTTAGATAATTTATATCTTGTACTATTGATCGTATTATAGATATTTTGGGGGTTCATATAAAAAGTGAAAAAAAGATTAACTGTTTAACATGTCAATAGTGTCAATAGTGTCACCAATGCAGGTGAACGACCCAGCATACCAAAATGTCTTGATTACTTGAGTTGAGAAATCGAGTCGTGTTATTTTAGTCCTTTGATTAAGTGTGTGTTCAAAATTAAAAGCTTTATTTTATTATGGGACGGTCTAAAAATATTTGCGTGCCTCTTATCTCTAGGAAGAATAAAAAAAAGCTTATTAATTTATCAATTCTCTCGCGACTGTGGAATCAAATATTTAAATTGAATATTTCGGGTCGAATGTTTACACCACTCAATCAATGTCAGCCTAATAAAAAAACCATGTTGTTTTCTTTGCCCTAATTATTATATTAGAAACCTATTATGAAATTTTAACTTTAAAAAATATTTTTTTTTGCTAGATTTCAAATTTTTGGCATCTTTTTGTTTTTTACAGATAATATACCAGGATTCCATGCATCTTAGTAATAAAAGGTATGGCAAATTATATCTAAAATCATGATGATATATATATCATAGATAAAATACTATTATTTCTTTGCCAAAATGTAATGTTTTTGGTACATAGATACAATTTAAAAGAATTATGCAAGGACAATTATTTTTAATTTTTTCATATCTACAGACTAAAAAAATATAATCCAGTTTATATTTGCTGTTATATTCGGCATTTTTTTTCTGATATTATCGTGCATAAAAGATTCTCTGATTTAAAATATTAATAGCTATCTTAATATTGGATTAGTAATACGACTAAAGTTTTTTTATCAACGCTTTCGTGAAAAAGTAATTATATTATTCATTTAAAAATACCAAAGATTGAAAAAACAGAAGCGTAGTCTAAATTTTTCTGAAGTCACAAAAATACATTTATTTGTATATCAAGCGGCAAGTATATTATGGATATATAGACTTAAGTTTTTATGAAGCTTTAAATTCATCATTATTAGTATAATTGTGCATTAAATCTTATATTTTTAAAGGATTCATGTTCTTAAACAACACAAAATATCAGCTAAAATTCATTTTATGCTCATATGTCATTTCACAAAAAATTGTTAAAAAAAAGAAGTAATATCTTTCATTTAGATAAATTTTCCAATATATCTTTTATTAACAAAGAAAAAATTGGTAAATAATATGGATAATGCTAAAACAAATATTCATATTTGTTATGGACTCTATATTTTCTGCGAATAAATATTTGAATATGACGCAAACTATTGAACTTAAAATCAAGGCTATTCAATATTTTTTAAATGCCTCAAAAAAAATACATTTTACAATGATCGAAACATGAATACAGTGCAAACGCGAAATATAATTTTATAAGTTAAATATACCTTTTTTTTGGAAAAATAGGATACATCTCGAATTTAAAATGTATTTAAACCATCTGTAAATATTTTCTTTTTAGTCTACTAATTATTATACCATTCTTTTACCAAATCAAGACCTACCAAAGACCATCTATTAGTTTCTAAAACATGTTTGGAAGTCTGTAAAATATGAATTTCCTAACTTTTCACATAAAAATCAGTGGATAATTTTTTATTGCCATAAATGATCATGTAATTTTCAAAACACCACAAAATAATAATCCATTAAATATAATAAAAAAAACAAAAATAAAAAATCGGATATATTTTGATAAATATATATATAATAAGATGTGGTAATATGCATTTTAATTGCAATATACCTTTTAACTCTAAAAATTGTTGAAAAACCCAATTATCTATTAAATAAATAATAATAGATTTTTATATGGTATCAGGTTCCTCTAAAACGTCTTTTTTTTAGTTAATTTACTGATTTCGAATTAAAGTTTTGCGTAAAATCTTCTTTTTAAATAATCGTGTAACTGTTGATCATAAAATATCTACAAGAAAAACATATAAATATGACGTTATAGCAATTTATTTTATTTAGGTTGATTCTCTTCTGCAATCATTAAATAAAAATTAAAAAAATTTCGTGCTAAAAGATACTCAATATAAAAACTGATAAAATAATGAATTTTTAAAAGACCAGAATTACATATAATAATATTTTTTCGGTTTTTATACCATCACTTTAAATAAAATGTTTAAAAATAAATACTTTTCACTATGTTTTCGTTTACAAAACTTAAAATTTCCTCAAAAAAAAATGTTTTAAATAGATCAATTTTGAACTATAATTTTATTAAAACTAGGTATCGCAAAATTGATCAATATATTTATAGCTAGCGGGTAAGTTTTTTTATAGATATCAAAAAAATGATTGTAACTTATTGCGAAACTCCTACGCATAATTAAAAAGAGTAAATTACATGCAAATTAAACTGTTATTGTGTAAATTTTTTTACACGCGGTTACAATTAAAACAAATTATTTCTTGGTTTTTTGAAAAATAGGTTAATCTTAAATAGAGGTAGCCATGCTGCTTGATAAAGGTCTGTTAGTATTTTTTAATGCTGCTCAAAGGGGGTTTTAATTTATATATCTGTCCTAATGGTTGTCTACTTCACATGCGAAAAACAGTCGCTACTGGTATTGAGCCTTGTGTTGGCTTTTGGGTTTCTGTTGAAACTTATAATGACTAAGTAGTGTTTTTACTCGTGGATAATTCCTAAATTAGTTAATTATATATAAAATTTTTTTTGTAAGGTACATTTTATTCCCACTACAAATAATAATATTATGATATGTAATTGTTTTATTAAAATAAATGTCTTTAAAGATAAAATAATTTTTTTTTCTGGTTATAGATTTAATATGAAGTATAAAATAATATTAAATTTAAAAATCTATGCTTGAGAATTAGTTGCTCTAAAATAAGACTGTTTTTAAGGGTCAAATTTTCTAAACACTAGGTGATTTAATAATCCCATCGCTTAACTTATAATAGTGGCAAATATTGTTGGTGCTTAATAATAGACTAAAATAATAATACAACTATCGAATATAAGTTTCTTTTTACCGTGAATTTTCTAGATTAGAATTGGTATTTTCTATCTACATTATATTTTATAACATAATATTTATCTTTTATACATTAAATTAAAGGCGATAAATGCAATTTTTATAATTTAAATTTAGATAGACTAATAGAAAATTAAAAAAAATAGCACTTAAGACAATTAATGGGATTCTAGTGTGTAATCTTTTTGATTGTCAATTTTTAGATATCACAAATTAAAAAAATAGATGGGAAAATGGAAAGGACAAAAAATACAAAAAAAAATTTATATAAGGCAACTTTAAAGGTTAAATATTTTTATATATCTTGGTTGCACCCTTAATATTTGTATACGATCTTTACATAAAAAATTATGATATGCTGAAAATAAATGTCTAAAAGAGAAACTTTTTTTATACAAAGTATAAATGAATCATATTGTGATTCGTAAGAAACGTTTACATGGTTTAAAATTATATAAAAAGTAGATAATATAAGAACTTGGCATTTCAAGATAAATTACTTTTAAATAAAATGAAATATCAGATGAGAAATAGGTAAATTAAAATCATAAATCTAAAAACATTTTTAAAGACGTCGAAAGTAATATTAGACCCAAAAAATATTTGAAAGCACAAAATAACTTTTATTTCTGTTTTCGGAATCGAGGAAGAGGCGCCTTTATACGGTTAAGGCCAAATAAATAACGCAAATACGAATATATTGTACAAATATGCGAATACAGCCGAAATAATCACATTTGTATATAAATATGCTGATTATGATAAACTTTATTTGGTTTAATCATGAAACGGTAAATCAAGTGTCTAATTTTGATTCATGCATCTAAAATGCTCACATAAACTATTGAAGGAAATCGATTAGATGAAAAGCAATGTGTCCCAGAAAATATCAAATAGATAAATACACAGATGCAATATAACTTTTTACAATTAATTATAAAAATATAATATAAAATCATTTTTTTATTGGTATCTAAATTTATTTTTTATAACAATTTTTTATACTTTTTATTTGGTTTTCGAATTGTAGTTAACCATAAGAACTTGATGTCGGATAGAAAATAAGGATATAAACAAACCTTTTAAAACAGAGTCGAATAAGGACTTTTCAGAGCCCAAAAATATTCAAGGCATATTTAAATTACGACCCTGACGCATATTCTAAACAAAAATACGAGAATATATGCCATTTTTAAGAGTAAATGTGTAAAACCAATATAAAATTAAAATTATCTAGAATTATTATATCAGAATATTTTAAACATAACAAAGATTACGCAAGGATATACTATTATCTTCGAAAATTTGGGTTCAAGTAAAATATCGAACCCGGGGAAATATTTAACTTGTGCTACAAAAATAATATAAATAAGGACTAAACAATTTTATTATATGCTAAATAATAACATTAAAAAATATTTTTTTAATTATAATAAAGTTTAACATTGAATTTAATTAGAGTTTTCTATAAGTAATTATGCCGATTATTGGTATAAACAAGACTTCTTGAGTCGTTTTATACTCTTATCAGCTCTTATACATTTTCTTCTTTTTTAGTCAAACTTGAATTCACTGTTAAATCATTCAATAGTCTGTGTATTAGCTCTGAAATATTATTTAAAAACTAGTATTTGTGGAAATCAGTGCTTTGTGTATGATATTCAAGGTTCTTAAAGCATGTGCAAAACTTATATTATACCTTCATATACGAACCAGTCTTTTGAAATGTTTTTTGAATTTTGTAAAGGTATTTATTTTTATCGTTTGGCTTACCATCTTTAGATTATAATATTTTATTGTTCACACTCACTGCATCATAACAGTCTTTTAATTGGATTATATTTATCAAATATAATATGATATATGATATGTTTGTGTTATGATAGATTATTTTCATCTTCTCGCTTCAATTATAGTTATTAGAATTATAATTCACAAGAAATTTGTACCAGGTTCTGATTTGCTTAAATTATTTTTTCGCCGGGGTATATTGAACTTGATTGAAACTTGTTGCCGTAATAATACTTATGCATAATATTTAGATTTTTATAAAACTATTTTTAAGCTTGCCGCGATTTGACTATTTACCATTTAAGCTCTTGGTTTTTCTTTTTATCTGATTTTTTATATAATTACAATAAAAACAAATACTATAAAAAATCCTTTTATTAAAAAAAACAATAAAAATAAAATGTATTTGCACCAAAGTATCTTTTGATTACTTTTATAATTTTTTCATATCATAATTTACAAAGAATTTCGATTTTTAATTTCCAAAAAGTAAGGTTTTTATTTGAGTTTAATGTATTCTTTTCTAATACACTATCGTGGTGAAAAAAATTTTAAGAAAATATTTTGTTTCTATTATTATGTAGCAAAATTTTAATTTATGTAGTTTTAAATCAAAACTTCATACACAATTAAAGTATACCCGTCGGTTTTATACATTGCGTTGTGGTTGACCAATAAATACAAAAATTATTATAATCACCAGTAAAAGCTTATACATTGAGATATGTGATTTATCTTGTTGATTAACCGTTCAAGTAATTGTTATATATGTCTAAAAACGTAAGTTATGCAGAGCATGTTTTTTTTTATAAAAAAAATGAGCTTTATACTACTATTAAGTAATTCACCACAAAAAAAAATTGTTTATACTTAAAACACACGTATTCATCAATGTATCCAGCGGGTAATTTTTTGTGAAATGCCAAAATATCATCGCGCTTTTAAAAGAAAAAAATAAAAACAGCATAAAAGTCTCTTATATACATAAATAAACAAAAAAATGGGCTTAAAAAATTTTCCTTATCTTTAGTTTTAACGTAGAAAAATAAAACTATAAAACATGCTCCTTTAAAAATCAAGATTTTTAGATGCATTAATGGAATTTTAATTTTATCATATTTATTTCGAATGAAGATTCCCGAAAAAATTAAATATATGTAGAGTTTTTATTAAAATCAAATATAATCACCTTGAGTTAAAATTTAAATAATTTAAGTTATAATTTTTTCAAACTACAATATCTGTATAATTCAATCTACTTGTTTTTCTGACTATCATAAAAATACAAATGTTAAAAAAAATAATATTAATGTTTTTTTTTGCTGTCTGGAAGTTCATACGTTTCATTAAAATTTCATATTTTTTTGATTTATTTATATTAAAATATCACTGTTCACCTATATTCCTGCACATGTTATAAAATAATTTTTCATTTAGATGATTATTTCTTATATATAGAAGCCTTTTAATATCTTTTGATGAGCACCTTATACGAATAATATTCAAGTATAGTATCTAAATCAAGCCATTCGGTACCTAGTTTCAAAATTTTATGCCTAAACTTAAATATTTTAAAAAATTCCAAAAGTTATAGAAACAGGCACATATTTTTAGGGCCTTAATTTATAATTAAATTTTAAAGAAATGCATTTAAAAATATAAAATCGCCTATAAAAAGATAATTAGTCCACCAAATTAGTGTATGTTTTTAATATATTTGACCTTATCTATAGATGAACTATTTTTCAGATTTATAAATATCGCATCTGACAGATAGCGAATTAATTTCAAATCGGGAACCCTTATGCGAGTAAATATATAATATAGTTCATTTACTTTTCAATAGTACAAGATAACACATATTCTAATGCTATATCATAACTTTTTCTTAAATTAGCGCATGCTTAAAATAACTTATGTCTTTCTATAACCATTTTCTTATATGCATGCTCAAATTCGCCTACTAGATAGTGAAACCCATATACACCTTTTCTTTGTTTCCGAATCAAGAACTTTTGAACTATAAGCACACATATACTCACAATTGACAATAAAATGTCTTTTTTTAAATTGAAATAGATGTATTTAATTTATTGTTCGAAATTCTACCGTTTCTTTTTACTGGGAAAGCATATCTTTACTTTTTGGGTTTCGCACAATTTCAACTCAAATAATATCATTTTATGGTTGTTAATGAGCTATTTTAAAATTTAAAAGAATATTTTTTGACGTTATTTGGTTGTAAAGCTTTTATTTCTTAAATGATCACTAAAGGTGTTTAATAATACAAAGAATTACTTTAATATATTTCATATGATTTAATGTAAAAATTTTGCAGCTAACTATTAAACTTTGTTCAATCTACAAATAAGATAATACATCAAACCCCGTTCGAAAATTTATAAAAAACTATTCGGGTGTATTGGCATAATTACACAATTCACTTTTCATTAAATTTTTGCCAATTCTATGTAAATTATACTAAAATATTATTATAGGATATATTTATTAATTAATTTCCACCATTCGATAATTCGCACGATGAGGGAATGTCTTTTTTTAAAAGATTAATTTATTACCGAATTACCTTATACATCAAAAATATGTTATTCTCACGTTTGATAGCTATATGTTAAGAATGGTAAAGCTATAAAAATAATTTGGTCTGAATTTCAGCCATTTTCGTATCTAGGCTCAAAAGTGCTTTTCGATACATAAAGGAATTATTTAAAGATCCAGATGTACACAAAATTTCTCGAAGAAAGATTGCATGATATTTAATTACTATTTTAAATGTTTTTATTGTTTCAAACAACATATGAATCTTAAGGAAAAAATTTAACATTCTATTATTTTTAAATCGTTAATGTGTACACCCAATTGTTTCGAAAAGAGGAGTTATGATTATAAAGATTTTTTATTTTTATAAAAGAGCATATAATCTAAAAGAATCTTTTAATTCCATTTTTTTAGATAAAAAACATTTATAATAATTTGACAAAAATACTTTTGCGTTCAAAGCAATTATATGGATATAAAATTTAAAAGAGTCTAAAATGTTATAAATAGTTGTAGTATTAAGATTAAACTTATTGTATGATAAGTAATTAACAAATATTTTTTTATTATAGGAATCGTTATTTAACATTGCATGTCCTTCTAGTGAAAATAAGTCTCAGTGTATTTGATCTTGAAAGGGATCATTAGGTGTGATTATCAGATGTGAATTTAGTTTATTCACTATAAATCTTTCAAAAGTCATATTAACTTCTGTACATGACAATAGTATGCTAAATCTGACAAATTATATGAACCAGGGCAAAATTTATAGCACATTTTTAGTTATTTGGAAAGAATACACATGAAATGCATTAAATTTTTTAAGAAGATATATGCAATATTTAAGTTTTTACATCTAAAATGATTTCGGAGACTTTAATTTTAAAAAATACAGCGAATTAATATTTTTTTACTATCTTGTATTTATTAGTCTTGATTCATTTAGTTATGAGTAAATTTACTTCGGAAAGGTTTTGTATGAACGTTCATTATATAAATAAATTTAGGTATGATTCTTTGTTGAATTCATAATATGTACTCTATTTAATTATTCTATGGTTTTAATCCGTTTAATTATATTTTCGAATTGAATTATCGTTCCTTGGATAACAGAGTTTAGATAAATAGAAATATGATAAAATTGTTTCCCATTTTTTATGTTATATAATAAAACAAGTTTTCTTCTTAATATATTATTAGAAGAAAGAACAACATTGTGAGAATAGATATACATGTAATAAGTCATTTTATTACATTTACAAGCAAAAAACAAACAGAATAAATATTATAGTTTCAAATATTTTTATTCTTGGTATGTTCATAAAATGGTGTGACTCGTAAATATTATGACCAGAAATAATATATAAAACATGAAATTTGGTTTAAATATAATATAAAATATCACAACATTAATCCGCATCAAATAATTTTTTCTGGATAATTAATGAATTTATATCTTGATTAGGCTTAGCAAAAAAAATAACATGAGTCATTCAAAAAATTTATGTTTAAAGTTTGAATACCACGAATTATATTTAAGTTCGAATATAACAAAAACAGGTTGGTTGGGGTTTTATAACACTAGAATAGTTAAATTTTCCAAAGGAAAATAAAGAAATATTTATTTGATCATAGGCAAAAATTGAAATATGAAATTATCGTTGCAATAATTCAAATTATTTCGCATCTTTATTTTCTTGTAAACAGCCTTTAATTTCGTATAAATAGAATGGAGCCGTTTTTATAAATCACAGCGGATTTTGTTTGATATATTATGGCATTATTTTATTTATTTATAGGTTAGTTTTCTTTTTATCGATTTTATCTATTTAGACGTGTTCAGCGTGTAGGGAATATTGCACAACTCCTTGATGCATCTTTTGACACCTTCCTCTGATCTATCTTCATCAACTGCTCTTCTTCTCTCAAATGAGATGAGTTCAAGTGTCATGCGGAGTGTGAGAGCTTGCATGTATGCTTCTACTTCGTCCGGGATTTTTAACTCCTTAACATATTTTTTAATATATTATGGCATAACTATATTTTTAATATCTTTTTTGGTGATTTCTTGGATCTTGATTTTTTGAGAATTACACTACGATCTATGTTATAGACTGATTTTCATGGGAACTCATGAATAGATATTTAAAAATCTTGTGTTCAAATTTCCCGTGTCGCCTAATTGGGGTAAAGAAACAAGAGAGTCAAGTTATTATTCCAATTGATTGAGATTCAATTTTTCCAAAGAATTCTAAAAAAGTTTTTTTTAAGTGAGAACCGAGATATATGATATAAATATAATTCATAAAAGAACTCAACGTATTAAATGAAAAATTGACATAAAAAAGGTCTAATATTTCACAGTATTATTATTATATTTGCCTCAAAGTTTTCCAGGTTTAAAAAAATATATAATTGTTTGGAAAAAATCATAACAGACATGTATAAAAATTCTAAATCGAGCGCTTTTGAAAACATTTTATTACAATGTATATTGAATTTACGAAATTTTATTGGACAATTTTGGATTAGAAACTTCATTGAGCCAAAAACATATAAAGAATGATATACGCATTGGAAATCGCTTTATAATTATGTTTTTATATTGAATTTTCTAATTTGATTTCCATTCCGAATAAATACATGTGATATAATTTAGAATTGTAAGTATCAAGACCTAACTGGATATAAAATACCTATAAGAGAATTTTTTTCGGTATATTTCAATCAACCTTGCATTTTTGATGATTAATTTAGCTTTTAATCTCTGAAAATTTACCCAATTTATCTAAAGCTAAGTATAATATTTTTATAAGGCATTGAAATGATAGAATTTGCTTCCATTGTATAATATCCAGAGGCAAGTCTTTGTATCCAAAGTTGGAATAGAACATTTTATGGCGCTATATTGGCGCATAATTTATTATTTTGAATCAAGTCAACAAAAATACACCATCGAATTTAAATTTGAAATGAAATTCTTTATCATGTATGGGGAAGTTATTTTTATATAAGAATTTTTAATTTATCAAATCCATGAAATTTAGCATGGTGTAAGAAATCAGGCTATATACTTTGATTCTTACTTCGTTTGTATAGTATTTTTAAAAAAGAGAAACAATTTACATCTTTCTTAACTAGAGTAAGGATAAACAAAAAAAACTTAGTTTTGAGCCGAATGATATAATATCATATGGAATTCATTTTCTAAATTACATTAAAGTAATGGGGGAGCAAGGAAATGATACGATAAATCATTCGCAAATAATAAAATTAAATCTTATTTTGTACTGGCAAATGGGTTTTAATAATTTGTGAAAAAAACAAATAATAAACACCGTGTAAAGCCAATAGAATTTAGATTAATTAAATAGCAAAAACGGCTCTAACGATTTGTTAGATTAGAACTATTTAATTATTAGGAAAAATCATTCGCCATATAAGAATTATAGAAGAGAATGAAGATTGAATGTGGCCACTAGAATTATTTAATCTTCTTTTAGAAGTAATTCTGTTCCATTTTCGACATTACATTCTCCAGAGCATTCAACCATGGCCTCCTTGGCGAAATCACCATTTTTGAACATACGCTCAAACACTATTTTCTTTTTAAGAAAATAACCAGTGAGTGCACCAACAAATAACCGCACTTTTTTATCATTAAAATTGCCATGGAGTATAGTAAAATGAGATTTAAACGCCTTGTTGTTTACCCATTTTTCAGTTGCAGGCCAGACTTGATTATTAAACTGTTCCACTGCAGATTCTTTGACTTTTCCTCTGCTTAGAACATCCCTGGCGATTCTTACCTCAAGGCTCTTTCCACGGCACATAGACATTTTCAAATTCAATATTTTGAAGTTGGGATATTTTTGAGAATTGCTTACCAATTCTTTTTTTATTTTTTTATGGCTGTTTAAAGGAGTATACTCTTTCATATTAAATACCTTTTCGTTAAGAGTATTGAATGCATATATACCTTCGATAATAACAACGCTTGGTTTGGGATTTTTAGTGAGGATTGGACCTACGCTTTTCATCGTAAAGAAGCTGTAGTCATAGTGGTAAATATACTCGTCCTCATCGTGTATTCCTTTCATTATGGATCTTATTTTTTCCCAATCCAATGATGCTGGATTATCGAAATCGTATCTGCCTTGTGAAACTAATTCGATTTCACTCGCGGTCAAAGACTTATAATACTTGTCCAACTCGATTAAAACACAGCTAATTTGATTTTCCATTAACAATTTGTATATATTGTGAGTTAGCGTAGATTTTCCACTCGAGCTTGATCCTTGAACACAAATTACATGTTTTTCTGCGGGGTCGTAGTTATCCCCAAAGCACTGCTTCAATATATCTACAATAGATTTTCCTGCAGGTGATTTTATACTTGTCAGTGCTACTTTCTCGGTTTCCGATAATTCTCGCACTATCATTTTCGGTTTGTCCTTGTTAGATTCTGCTTTTGGTATTGCTGATGACTTGATCGGCATTGCCTTTGAAATTTTATTATATAACTATTTTTTTCTTTTTGAAAATGATGGTGCCCGATTTTATAAAGGGGGAATTTCATTTCTGACCAATTGCCTTTGGAGGTAAAACAATTGATGATAATGATTTCAATCATCATATTTCCATAATATTAAATTGAGCATCGATGAAACGATGTTTTGTGATCTTACAAAAAATTATTTTTTATAGTTCTCGATTTCCGAGAGTTTAAGAAAGCTGAAGATAAAGTTTGAAAATATATTTTACTAAATCATGGTTTGCAGTTATATTTTATCGTTTAATAACTCTTTGTTTTCAAACCATACACTTAAAACATATGTTTCATGTTCAGATATTAATTGTAACATTGTAAAAAATTAAAATATGCACTAATTATTTTGAATGTGTCATCTTGACTAAAATAGCCACTAATATTTCACTATCCTAAAATATTATTGTTATAAATTGTAAGCAAAAAAAGTTCATCATTTTAAAATTTGTATCATTTAAAACATAAAATTATAGCAAATTTCATTCGTATTTTCTAGATTACATGTTTAACTAAAAGGATATTCCTTTTTACTCGCAGTTCTTTTCCTTAAATTTGAACAAATAAAGTTAAAGTGATACTAGGTATCATGTATATCTATGTTAGGAAACATTATGCTATTTTTATTAGAGAATAAATTTATTGTACTTTTATATTAACATGAAGCATTTGTTCATCTTGAATTCTTTTTAAGCCAAAGAATATTTTTATTGTTTTGTAGTCATTTAGTATTCTTGATTTTTTTTAATAATAATAACCTGATGAGATTGTTTTTTATTATTGTGAATTTGTTATATAGTACATATTCGAATAATATTTAAGCGGTACTAAAGGAAATTTACCTTCAAAAATAAAATATCGTTCATTCTTTTTGTAATCTAATTAAACAAAAATATAACTTCAACTCACGAGCAAATACAAATCCCGTTATTTTTATTTTTTTAACTTATATATTTCTTAAAATTATAATAAGGGATTTTCGTATATTATTCGAAATTTATTTATTAACATGATATTTAAAATATGTCTTCACCATTATATGTTAATGAAAAGAATGACTATAATTAGTTCCAATGTTGTTAGACAGACAGCAAATTAGAGTGTAAAACAAATGGTAGAAAAGGCGACAAAATTTTAAAAATGATAACGAGAGACCAGGCTATGAAGAATAAAAGTCTTCGATTCAAATGCAAACTGCAACTATAATGTCTTAATATGTTATTGGATATCAGAAGAAAATATCTGAACGATGAAAAACCCCCCTGAAATAAATGCCAGGGCTCGAAATTAGTGATTTGTATTATAAATAAATTGTTTTAAAACGTGCAGATGCTAGAATTTCTGAGATCAGTAAATTTCAAAAGAAAAAATCATCAAGTAACTATATTATGATTATTCAAATATTATATTTCGAAGATACAAATAATTGTATATTTTAGATTTATAAATTTAAAATAAACAAACATTAACCAACTATAGATTATTTTATTACAATCACGATCTGAACACACAAATACTTGTATATTTTAATTTTCAAATTTCAAATAAGCATAAAGATAATTATTAAGTATTTATAAAGCATTAAATATTTTTTGTTGAGAATTCTGATACTTAAATATTTTAGATGTATATAATCAAAGGAAAATGATTGAGTCCATATTAATAACCACGCCAATTATTTGTATGTATAAATCATAATGTGAATAGTTCCATTAAATTTACATTTAAAATCTAATCAATACCAGCTAGAAAATCCATAAATGACTATAAAAACAGCTAAATAAGAAGTATATACTCTGAATTAAATTTGAAACAAACCATGTACGATTTCATACATTTATTGGCTGATCGCTTCGACCGGTATCGATTTTTGAATGATGCAAAAAAAAATATTTATGACCCTTTTAAAAAACCTTCCGTCAACTTTATGCTAAACAAACAAAATTATTGTAAAAAAGATATTAAAAAAGCTTTAAGGATGGGTATAACAGAAAAATTTGCGAAACTGCGGCTGTAATCGAGCAAAAAGATGTGGTTGCACTGGAATATGTAGGAAACACATTATTCTTTCACGACACTTGAACTCATCTCATTGAGAGAAGAAGAACAGTTGATGGATATAGATCAGGGGAAGGTGTCAAAAGATGTATCAAGGAGTTGTGCAATATTCCTAATGGGCTGACTACGTCTAAATAGATGGAATTGTTAAAAAGAAACTCAGCCCAGAAATCAAAAATAGTAAGTGGTTAATAAAGCTTTTATACAGTGAATACACCCATCAATCCACATTAACATATATCTTACAAGATATAAGTCGACCATTTTCTTTAATCTAGTTCTAGGTGGAATATGTGTTTTATTCATGCCCATCCACCTTAAATCGTGTTTAGTTGACACCATGCTTTTGGTCTTTATAGTTTACTATGAGATGCTCAATAAATTGGTCTTTGATTCCTATATATCCTACACATATGTCAGAATAAATCTGGAAGATTTATCGACATCTAGGTAACTTGCTGAAATTATTTTGTACTTAAAATGATCTTATCCTTCTCCTCTCAATTCTATCAACCAATCTTGTTATCCACACACCATCACAAAATCCCCTATATAACATTTAAGCTTCCAGGATTTCCTTTCATCAATTTAAACAATAATATCTTCATACCTATAGTTTCAATCAAATTGTAATATATTGGTGCCACCTATTCTCTCCATTAATTTATAATATTTTTTCTTGCTGCTTGTTAATATATAACAAATGATATCTTTAGATGCTTTAATCAAAGCGCGCCAAAAAATTATATTTTCATTTTATGTGAATTTTAAAAAACAGTACCATGACGCATTATTCATGTTTTCTTGTCCAACACCTCCTTTCATATGACACAATCTGCTCTTAAAGTTATTATTTATCATGTGAGTGCTAAATAAAGTATCCATTTGATCTTTTATTACAACTTTCTTATAAAAATAAATTTTATTCTACTCGTGTCAGTTTTTTTAAAGCTATTTTAAAGGGTTAAAATTAATTTTTTATAAGGTCATGCAAAAATCGATATTAGTTGGGTAATAATCAATTTATTTTGTTCGATCATTACCCGAAAGAGCTCGAAGTCACAAACTAAATCATGACATATATCCAATTTATAGTATTAAGAATCTCTTGGACAATAGGTATTTAAAAAGGAGAGGTATCAAAGAAGATGTAAGAAAGAGGATGTAGCGCCAATATTATAAGCACGATATACGCACAGATAATATATCACGTTATGACGGATGAGAAAATCGTAAAAAAAAATATCAAAATTCGAAATATATTTTTGTGTTAACTTTGGTTTTATAATTTTAGTTTTTTTTATCAAGCTTAACTTGAAGAATTACCGTGAGCATATCATATCCATACTCTTGGCTATATTCTCTTCCCTTATATCTTCTTTGATGTCACACTTTTTTCAAGACCATTAGTCGAAAGGTTTTGTACAATCCGAAGTTTGGATATATGCCTAGATTATATTTTCAACTATCAGCTCTTTCGGGTATATTTTATGATATTGTGGTAGAGTTACATCCCATGTCACGACATATGGTATAATATTGGTCTCATAGTTACAGATTTATGACAATTGAGATGCTATTAAATCTTATTTTAAACATCAAAATTAACTCATGATTAAAATGTTTTTTTGGATCATATTAAGGATTGGGTGGTTTCAAAATACCATAAGCCATATATTAAGTAGTTAGGAATTCGAAATGAAGTGGAAGCATGCACTCAAAAAATAGGATTGAGGAAGGCACTTGACTGATAAGTATTGAGATAAGAAGATGGTAAAGATGATGTGTTGGAAAGAAGTAAAAGCTAATCCTTTCTATGATGCAATCTAAATATTTGCGTGTACAACATTAAAAATCTAAAAATCAATTTAATTAATAAATAAAAATCAATTGGATCATAATAATTTATAAAATTTTACATCCCATATTCATTGTAATTAAAAAAAAGCATAAATGTTAATGCAGTCTTGAACCCAGAAAAAAAGTCTTGTTAAGTCATATTAATATATGTATTCCCCAGGTATTTAAATAAGAAAAGGAACACAAAATCATAACATGATCATACAAATATATGAATTAAATAAATTTCATTGAAAAATATCATCACTTAGTACCTATTATGATTTCTCGTGATTTTTTTATTTATGATGAGCTTATCCATTTCAGCATAATCACTAGGGGAACTTAAGAATTAATTAAAAAATTTTTGGGATCTTGATCCATGTTTATACGAACAATTTTTTTATACCAAAAAATTAAAAAAATATATATTTCTTTATTAATGATAAATTTTCACACTGACGTGCAATACACATATATTAATATGTAACATTATTTTTAAATTGTTGCAGTAATCACCCTTCTATAAAATTTTATGTTCTACGAAGTTAATAATGTATAAAAAAGACATAATCATGTATATATCAATATGTTTATACACAAAATTATCATGATTGTGCTTCATTAATTCTTATACACTGTGAAAAACTATATTTTATTTGTATATTGGGCCTTCTGTGGAATATAGGAACGATCACATCATAAGATTAAAAAATAACATCTTTAATAATTTAAATTGATCAATATATTAAGAAAAATTATTGTATTAGTTTAATATTAAACCAACATAATATGACTCTGATGAGGAAAAATAAACTTTAATTGATCTAAATCGATATAACCTAGAATACTGTAATTTTTTCTCTATTTCAACATCAATTTATGGTTTACTGAAGAATGGGAAAACATGATTGTTATATGAAGTTATCAAATATTCCCTTAAAAAATCAATAATTACTTATCAACCGAGGGTTTTGTTGTGTTAATTATATTGTAAATTTTTTTCATTATTTCATGTAAAAAAGCACCATTTTTTCATATGATTCTCTTCATAACAATTTTAGAGGTAAATTCTATGCTGTGTTGTTATTAGATTTAAAGGTTTTATAAATGTATATAGTGGCATTAAAACACTATTTTACTCAAATAAAGCTTTAAGACACATTAATTACCACCCAAAAGTTTTTAAGTTGCTTTATATAATTCATACCCATACCCATTTCTGTTCATCTGTTCATCAGAATATTTGAATAGTTTATACTAAACAGTATATAAACCATAAAAAATTCTATTATTTTCAGTCACAAATCAATAAAACAAATAGTTGTCTTATAATACTCTTCAACTTACATTTAGACATCAATATACCGACTGTTAATATGAATTTAGACAAATACAAGTTTAATGATACTTAAGCAGCTTATATTATTCATTTATAACATATGAACCCAAACGGAAGCAATTTTTTAACTATATGGTTATATGTCTAATTAAAATTAAATTATTTGAAATTTACCTATTTTTTACCACGTTTATCTTTGAAATTTTCTTTATATCATCTTGTTTAATATTGTTCTGATCAAAAAAAGCTGTTTCATTTTAGACTTTCTACCAGAAATAACATTTAAAAGAATAAAATTGATTTAAGTTTAAAAAATTGTATTTAACTAATAAAAAGAATATTTGAAGAATTGGACCATGAATATAAAAAAATCATGTTTTTGTTTTATATTAGTGTAATATGCAGATATTTTACATCAAATCATTGTATCACCCCTGAATGCACATATACAAGAATTTTCAAGTTTTTAAATTTCTTATAATATTATTTTAAGCATCTAACTACATAAAAAAATTGCGTTCATATCTAAAAAAAAAAATTTTTGCTTCTGATAGAATAAAATATATATTTATATCCGTTTTTTATTTTAAACTTTTCCCTCAATCATCGATTTCATTTCTAGTCAGAAGCAATATATAGATCGCTTTTTGGTTTTCTTTCTTTATGCCAAAAAATTTTTTGTAACAATGATAAAATAAATTTTCGAATAGAAATAATTACTTCTGATATTGGTGTTCATACTGGATCCTAAAAATATGTGATGTTCTGAGTCCGACAGAATTTATGGTATATTTCTATGCACTTGATTGCAAAAAAAATAATTCAATTATAATATATTCTGAAAACAAATATAATACATAAATTATGGATTAATTGGTTAAAATTCGTATAGATGGTTTTAGAATAAGATACCGAAATAAATGATTTAATTTCATATTATTTCACTAATTTGTAAATTTAGAGTAAAAAACTAACTTTAACAGAAGAATACACACAAAAAATAGGTCTGAGATTATGCTTGAATAAACAAAATACATATAAATGATATTGTATTAGAAGAAATTTGTCAAGAGACCGGAATAGACGAAGATGATATTGGAAAAGGTATAATGGGTTTGATAAAGACACTTGAATTTATAGATCCTTTAAGGATAAGATAATGAGTAAAATTTTGTGAAGAGATAGTGAATGGAAGAAGTATAATAGGTCGATGGATATATTTTAAAAACCAATTATATTAATAATAAGTTATAAAGAGAAATGTGAATGTAAACTGGTAAATTTGCCTAAGTTCATAGAGCTGATAAAGTTTTACTTGGTTGAATGCAATAGAAGGTCACAATATTAAACACACCCATAAAAAAAATGGTTTTTTCGTTTTACAAAAATTTGTGTATGAATATTTTCGGAGGTGATAAGAATAGGATAATTATATAATAACTAGCACTATGGAGTGAATTAAAGTTTTTTTTTGCCTCAAAGTAGTAAAAGGGGATAAGATAAAGTGACAGATAAATAAATTTTTAATTCTCAATATATATGTTTATCTCTTTTTTAGAGCTTTTTAAAAGTTTTATTGGTGGAAAAGAGTAAATATCATGAGCTGATCCTGAAGTATAATTGAAATAAATTATTTATGCAGTAAGAATTTAATTTTTAATTGATTTTAAAAGGCATATAAAAGGATCCGCTTGATTATAAATAGTGAAAAGCATTAGAATAAACATATTGATCAATAAATTAAAGTACAAAAATGCTTAAGATTACTCGTCATGTGCAAGCTAATGATTATTAATAAACACACATAGCAAGGATCTCGTGGGATCAACAGAAAATGATAAATATGAAAAGATAGAGGAGTGGTATAAATGTAGATTTATGATATATGCAGTTGGTTTGAAAGATATAAGTATCAGGTAAAATGCCTAATTTTTTCTATGCAATAAATACTCTAGGCTGATTTTAGGGTATAAAACTAAAAAACCCGAATTATGTTTTAGTGATTCTGTGGGTTGTCAAACACTTTAGGAAAAAATAAATAAAAAGTCAAAGTAAAAGGATTTTCAGGAAAAGTAATGGAAAAATGTGGTTATTAAGACCGACTAAAACATGATTAACAATAAATGTAAAAAATTAAGAAAGATATTTTGTGTCAATTATAATATTCTGCGTGTTTATGAAGTGCAGGGAAAATTACTGGGTATTTTGTTGCGATACTCACCTATAAACACCTTAACCAGGGATCAGGTTTAAAATAATAGCAAGATATGCAAGGAAGAAAATCGAGCCTTTTTAAACAGTTATAATTACGCTTTTCTTTACGAAAATTTTTGTCATAAATATTAAGTTTCAGTGATTATAGTGATCTTGATACAGAAGTTATTTTATATTTTACAATAAAATGAAACAGTGATATAAAAAAGATGTTCATAGTGAGATAAGAATAAAAAATACTTGTGGATCTTTGTCTATACTATAATCTCCGCCGTAAATATTTGAAAAGTTTGCAAATTTAGCTAAATTATATCGGTTAAGATACATTAAAGTAGAAAATATTTCATTTTTGCCCCTATTATAATAATGCTTGACGGTTTGAGCTTTGAGTAATACACTTTTAGATTAGTTACTTACAGTATATGCAACTAACTTTTCTAATATACAATTTCAATTTAATATATATTTAAATTATTTTATTTGACAATGAAATAAATAAATCTACTTCAAATATTTGTTTTGAGGCCTATACTAATAAATAATTTAAGAATCAATGTATTAATATTTTAAAGGAAGTTACAATCTAAATTATTAGATCGGAATGTCATCTTTAGATTGTTTTTTCGGTTTTAGAGCTGATAAATGATTATATTTTTTTTAATATTTTACTTTTATACTATTTTTTTTTATTGTGTAATTTAACTAAAAATTTAATGAATAGTTTGATAATTTATTTATTTCACTTTTAATATTTTATTTTATATTTATCGTAAAAATTATTTAATTATACGATTTTAAAAGCCTATTTATGCATGGATTCTGGTGGTTTTTATGAATTTTTTGCCATTATATATTACGATAATTTAAAAACGCTATTGTTAATATTTTTTAGTTCAAAAATTTCTATATAAGTCCTTTATAAAATATTCATTGGTTTTTCTGCATTCTAAGTATACGAAAATATTTAACAATTTACTATCATATAAAAATTAGATTCGATTCTAGTTTTAAAAATATCCTTAAATCATTTTAAGTCTATCCGTGAAGGTTTATTTGTCTCTTTTCTAAACTAAACCGAACGCCAAAAAAATTTATTTATACTCTACAATCATTATTATGAATAATATTTGCGAATATAAACCCTATATATTATTTTGATGGATATAAACAAATTATATTACAAAGTTGATTTTATGCCTTAGGGGGTAACCACAAACTACTTAAAATCTGGACTATTTAAAATTAATGGTTTCAAATATCTTATAATTCACATTTTAGGCATAATTCTTAGTGAAGATGTTGATTTTCTTTCTCATCTCATTTAACTAGATTTATGCCTGAAATCGTCGAATTTTATATTTTTGAATATGTTTAAATTTATATTTTTGTCACTTTTTTATATACACTTTTTAATCATGATCTTTTTTAAAATTTCAACCCATTTTTTTATGAAAATTTATAAATAGTGTCTTGAATAAATTCACAATCTATACTGAATATAGCCGTGATCATTAAGCATATCTAAAAACCCGTTTCAGACCTAAAAATACGATGTTGGGGCTTCGTATTATGGGAATCGTGGCGTTAATTTTTCCAGAAATTCTAAACTTAAAGCATCATCCGAAAAGCATACTCCATTGATGAAATTTATAGACGAACAGCAAAGAAAACTAAACTGTAAGATATAAGTGAACAATGTAGTTGTAAATAGAAATTAGACATTATTTACCAAACAAATACGATCAGAGACAGAAAAATCTACTTTTATCAAAAGTTAAATTGTAATTTTCTGATAAAGCCATCAAAACCAAGTTAATGGTGTTTTTTTACATCTTTTGTAGTTACCTGATCCGATACTATAATAAATAAATTTTTAGTTGTGTAAACAAACCAACAGATTCAAAATTTTTAATAAATCAATGGTTCAGTTCGATTAAAATGTGTCTTTAGAAGCAAAATCTACAGAAATAATCGAAAGCACATAAAAATGTGTTATAAATTGTTTACAGTGATATGATTATATCGAACTTATAGAAGTAAAGAACTTGAATTTGAGGCTTTAATTATTTTTCAGTGAAGGTACTAAATATAAAAAAATACAGTATGTATCCTGTTATAACCCTTCCAATCATGCCGAAAATTATTCTATTTCTATCAAACGGAACAATAAAGTGAAAATTACAAAAAGGGGCAATGCATGCAACTATATCCCACATATCAACCAAAATAAAATAATATATTAAATAGTTTACCACTCTAAATCTATAAAAATTGGGGAAAACCGCAGAGACACTAATCCAAAGTTTTAAAATTTCTGGTATGTAGCTTAAAAGGATCGGATAGAAAGTGTCGACACAGTTCAAGTAATTCCACTTCAGTTTTTCAGATTTACCTTCCAGATATTGAAATACCATTCTAAACTCATTGGAAACCAAAGTAAAATTTTCAGCTCCTAACAACTGTACAATCTCAGCATGTATTTTTCCAAATTCTGAAATATTACTATGAGAATATACATCGATGATGGGAAACTCCATATTCCAAACAAAATAGAAGTTTATAAGAACAACAGGAAACAAAAAGGACAATAAGTTTGGATTTATAAAGTATGGAATCATATATGATATAATTTCTAGTTTTCTTAGAAATATTGTGCTTTCAGTTGAGAGAAATAAAGAAATAGATGCTACTCTTTCGTATGTAGAAGATAATATGAAGCCATAAGATATATAGAATACAATCCAATTATTTGATAAAAACAGACAAACTAATAATATATTTGATATCATTGCTTTCAGTCTGAATTTTAGTGGCAAAAATGTTGCTACTATACCCAGGATTGAACATATATAGTACTCTTTATCGTCTCTTTTAAATAAAAAAAGATTAATGTACATTATTTGTGTGGAATGCTTTAAAACATTCAATTTTATTCTTGTTGGTAAATTCATTCCCAGGGTATTGATATACAGGCTATCGTATTATCATATGGAAAAGGGCATACGCAATTTTTAAAATATTCATTTACTAGATTTAACCATAGAGAAAGATATCACAATTAAAAAATATAAAGAAAAAAAATATGCATTGAAAAGCATTTTTGAAGGAACGTTGTAGGAATATCTATTTCTGAAATATGGTTTAAAAGCAGTCTGTTACTTTTACCAGAACAAATGTTAAAATTAACCAACGAATAAAAATCGTGAAGTTTTCTTCAAAAATTTAATCTATAATAAATACGCAAGTTATTATATTATAATGGTTTTTGTATGAAGCTTATACTAGCTATTTCATAATTTAATATAAATTTCATTTTATACAAAATTTTATAAAATAAAATTTATTGTAAATAATTCTGATTTGTAAAACATAATACTATTACATAAATAAGGCGATAAAAAAATCTTAGTAAAACTTAATGCTATAATCTATTAGATATGGATCAACAAGGAACAATTTATTACCAAAAACATCAATCCCGAACTTTATTGATCTCTTAGGAGTTTGGGAGTAGAGCCTCTTTTCGATTCACATATTATTTTGTTCATGCGATTAAATAATCATTTATAAATTCTAAAAATTTGATTTTTTTCATTGAATTATTTATAATGAAAATCCCCGCTTCTCATTCGCGAAAATAAAGCCGAAAAAAAGCTAAATAATTGAAAAAAAAAAGATATAAAAAATGCATTTATACAATAAAGTAGACTACCTGAATAATTAAGTGCTTTTTACCTTTAATAAAAATGAATTATATGAAAAAAAGCCATGAAGTCTATTAGATAAATAAAGAGCTTGTCAGTAAATTTGAAATATAAACAAATAAATAGTAAAAATTAAATAAATAAAGATATCTGCTGTTAAAAAAACTTATAAATAATGAAAAATAAAATTAAAAAGTTATATCCTTTAGGTGTAAATTACATATAAAAATGAAAAGACGGAAATGAGAAATGTATGAGAAAATATTTATTTTAACCATTGATTAAATTTTAAATGTATAAAATATACGAATAATCTCTATAAAGATGAAATATATCAGATTACGTTCTATTCTTACATCGCAGAAATTAAATCTCGCCTTGGTGTGCATTTTATTGAATTTAAAAGAATAAAAATGCGGATTTATAGGGGCCATAAATATATGAAACCCTATAATTAGCAAATAAAATTTAATAAACAGTACATTTTAAGTATCATATTACTTAAAGGAATTATAAGTGGCAAAAGAAATCGAAGTATATATTTAAACTATAGGATTGAGAATAATCTTGAAGTAGTAGGTCTTGAAAAGAGGAAAGATATCGAAGAAGATGTAATAAAAAAAGGTGTAGCCAAAATAAAAATTTGATGTGCCTACTGGAAACGAAATAAGATAAGTCAGAAAAAAAATATTAAATTAAAATCCTATACCAAACCATAAATAAAATTACATAAAGCAATGTTAAGTGCCATTAAATTTTATTCAATTAGATTTAATTGATAGACAACACCCTTGCTAAATGTGATAATAAATTACAACAAACATATATTTATATTTATTTGTATGTAAGCTATAAAAAATTATTAGCATAAAATTCTTTGTAAAAAAAATAATAGTTGATTTTTCGATAAGAAAGTCAGAAATATTATTAATTATGAGCTATAAATAATTGAAAACGCAAATATTTCTAGACTTATATTTAGCTTATAATTTTGAATATAAAAATAGCATAAAATTAAATGGTATTTAATTTCCGCTAAAGCGACGATATCAAATATAATTAATAACATAAATGCATATAATTTAGTATATTACGTAAAACAGATATAACGTCAAAAATTATATCCCCTAAATCGTTCATTTTCGAGTCTAGTTACTATTTATTAGCATAATTATTTTTATAATCCAAATAAACATTGATATATCTATTCCTTTATATGTAACTATACCCTGACAGATCCAAGCCATGACTGATTAATTTTATGCAGATTTATTTTTAACAGTCGATTGCTTGTATAAAATTTATAAATCTTTTAGAATCCTCAATTTATGTTATAGCCACTTTGATGGTATTTATTCAAGAAAGTTTATTTTTTTCTATGATTATTTAAAATAATGCGAAAAGTTAAAAAAATGATAGGCTTAAATTTCTCTACACATATAAATAAGTGGTCACGAGGCAAAAAGTCAATTTAATGGAAATAATGAAAATATTTTACGCTAGAAAATAAATTTAAATGGTAAAGTGTTCGCATTGAAGAGGCTGGAAAACTATATGGGATTCAATTTTCCAAATCATAATGAATAAAAATTAAATATATAAGAGACCTCTTAGATTATAACTTCTTGTCTTTGGTGAAAAAATCATGCATAGTGACGTAAATAGGAATTTATTAGTGACATTATAGAAGAGGAAACTAAAAATGTAAGAATAAAATATATGATGTGCTGAAGAACAGATTTTTTGACCTGAAAATAATAAAATTGAGGCCAATCATATCAAATTTAACCGAAGCAAAATGTATCCTAGATACAGAATACAAAAGTTTTGACCGATTTGAACTTTTAACGATCAGAAAGAAATATCCTTTATTTTTCAGTCTAAAATTGAAATAAAGATTAATAATTGTAAATTTAGATTAAACATTCTTTTTGGCCATAATTTTTATATTAATAAGTCTAAATAATATAAAATTTAAAATAATCAGGTTTCTGCTGTGATTGTGTTATCCTCATGTTGTTGTGTTTGTGAATTCTGAAACAAGATATTATTACAAAACGATTGAGATCAACCTATGTGGCATAAAGTCAATAATTATAAAAAGATATAAAATAAGGAAGCCCAATGGTGTATTTTTTGGTATTTATCCTGATTATAAGAAACAATATTATTCATCATATTGACTATATATTCAATAAATAATAAATTTATTTTATTATTTTATTTTTAGTCATCTACGCCGATCTTTGGCACAACAAAAAAATAGAGATAAAAGAATAAATTTTTAGCTACCCCAAACGCGTACCACAGGAGTGGCAAGCTCTTACTTTATTATTATTAAGAATAGCAAAGACTTTTTTGTATACAGGCGATGTTTTATATTATATTTTTTACAAAATTTAAATATAGCGTAATCAGCAAGAAAAAAATAAAAAAGTAGAAGTAAAATTGCATTTAGGGCCCATATTACAGTTAAAAATCAGAAAAAAACTATGGGTATTTGAAAAAAAAACCACCTTTATATCCATGCCGGAAATACATTGAGCACTGTAAGTTAAAAATGTAGTTGATGGGTTATACTAAAACGTGATATCAATTTCAGCAAAAGATGGAAGTAAACATGCATTGAATAAAATCTACCAAAAATGATAGCTTCAGATTATAAATACTACGCTTAATCGATTTACTATGATGTAAACGCGTTTGAAATCATCATATGGCGTATATAACACCCAAAGTTCGTATATCTAGTTGATTGATGCAACCCAGCAATTCATCCTCTTAGATTAATCTAACTAGGGATGCAGTAGAAGATGCTTTTTGTTGAATTTTAATTATAAAGTATCAGAATTTTTCATACCGTAAATAAACTACAATAATTTTGATGTTTGTTAATGCTAAAAAAAGTCACCTGCCTTGGGATGTTTTAAAAAAAATATATGTTTTATCTATCATAAAAGTTGTAAAATTTGGAATATTTACATTTGCTTTTTAGAACCCGATCGCCGTATAGTTTGATGGATTGAGGTTATATTTTTTTCATGTTTTTATAGTTACAGACTTGCTTGTCTTTTGATCTTATATTCAATCTATGCTAAATTATCAAATAATTTTAGAATAAAGTTTGTATAGTAATTACATAAAATATCACCTAACTAAAAAGATATACAAAATTCATTACTTGTTGGTTATGTTAATTTTTAGATATAATTTTCTAATAGAAGATTTTTTTAACCAGAGTTTTTCTTAATTAATTATACTATGTCTACATAAATTATAGTTCGTTCATCACTTAATTCTTGTTCTAAGATTATTTCATTTTAAAAAATTATGTCTTTATCTATATTTATATGCTATATATGCTTTTTTATAATTGGATTAACATTATAAAATGTTTTTTTGATTTTATTATTTCACAACATATTATACACCCTAAATTAATGCATATGCAACTTTATTATTTAAAAAAATAAGACTCTAAATTCGATTTATTAAGTTTTTTTTTGACTTAGACATCCCTTTTTGTGTTATAATTATTATTTTAAGATATTTTATGAATTTTTTGAATTCATAGCATAATTGATTCGTATCTGTTTAAATAAATAACAAACACCCACATATTTGTGATAATTATGTGCTTCAAAAAAAATAATTATTGGAAACCACTACAGTATATTGAAAATATAATATATTCGAAATTTATATTCTACTTACAAAAAAGGCTAACAAAAAATTATAGTATAATGTTTTAGCCCAATTATACAAAATATTAACTTTTTTGATAACAAAAATTAAAGATAAATACATGTATTATAGCTTATTTAAAATTCAATCATATTTTTACGCTTTTTATTTTGCAGCCAAATATAAACTATGAAAGAAAAATGCAGCTTAATATAATAATATATTGCCATAAAACTTTAACATTTCGTCTAAAAAAATTATTAGAGGTGTTATTCGAGTAAACTTTACCATGTATTTATATTCTAAAATTATCAAGTAAAAACTAGAAATTAAGATCTAGATTGTGTTAAAATAAACTACATTGTTGATGACAAGTAAATAAAAAAAAATATTATTATAAGCATCATAAAATTTGATTTTCGCTTTTATTTATATTTAAAAATGTTTATATTATTTATCTTTTAAAAAATTGAGCATCTATAAAAGTTACCATACATACATAAAAAAATATGATGAATAAATCCTCTCAACAGCATATAATGTACCTGTTTTATACAATAAAGGTTTTTTTTGAGCTAAAAGCACAATTTTCGAAGTAAATTGATTTATATTAATCAACATAAATTTATAATTATTAAATTTTTGTGACATGCCAGTAAAAAAAACGATTATTTTTTATTTATAAACACCATCAAGCCTAAAAAAACCTTATGTAATAGTAAAAATAGAATATAAATAAAAGATTTTGACAAGAACATTAGGGGTAAACATTGTTTAAAACATAATTTAAAAATAAAGAATTACCATTAAAAGAAAAAAAATTAGCTTACACAAATAAGAAAACCCTATAGATTATTATAAATACTTTTACATTTTTAATAAGACCCGTAAATATAAACTATGCTTTTAAATGATTAAAAAATGCCTAAATTCTACACAAAAAAACAATTTATATATTGAAGTAAAATTATTGTAAGAAATATATAATTTTAATTGCGGAAATTTATTATTTTCATAAGAACTCAGGAATAACAAATGTAAGTAAGACTAAAACAAAAAAAACTATACACATGAATTACAATCAAATAAAGAAAAAAAAAGCTTATATAACATAGAAAAGTCGAAATCTATAATATAAGTTATAATGAAATTGATGATACTGTTGAGTTTCTGATACCATGAAATGCATGTATCCTTTTAAAAAAGAAATCCTGCATAAAATTTATTTAATATAAGTCGTTTTTTATTGCACTTATATATGAGGAAGCATAGAAAAATACCATAAACGGCCTTTTGATTCTAAAAATAATTCAATAGAATATCGGCAGCAATTTATAAATCTTACAAATCTATAATTTTTTTGGATAACGATAGTATTTTTTTCAAATAAGAATTTTTTCTTAGATCTATCACGTCTAAATATCGATTATACACATGAAAAAATTTTCATTAAAAAATTATTCTTGTTATATTTCTATTGCATAGATTTATTTTTAATCTTACACACAAATCAGCTTGCTTCTCATTATAATCTATAGTGAAATTTGTTAAATCAACATTGTGTTTTTTTTAAGGCGATTAAATACCCAACACTGCTTTTATTTTGTATAATATAACTAATATTAAGCAAAATTTTTAACATATGACTAAAAACATAAAACTGGGTATACATCTCAGATAGTAGTTGTATATTAGTTATTTATTTTATATCCATATTTTTCCATTTTCCAGCGAAGGGGGTTGCCAGCTTTCACAAGATATTATTTCTATGCCAAGTGAAAATTTTACATAAAATTAAGCATTTCAAATTCAATACGGGGATCTAGAAGTTACTAGAGTGCAATCACTCCAAAATGCATAGCTAGAATGTCATTTTGTCTATTAATATATATTTTTCAGCATAATAGCATTAAAAAAATAGAAACTCTGTTCTATTTAATAAAAAATGATATCAAAATATGTAAGTTTAATTCTTTGGACTATTACAGGTGCAATTTAGTCGGAAAGAAAAATTTTGCGGACTAATAATAACAACCGCCGAAAACATTTTAATAATTTTAAATTCACTAAAAGAGTACTGCTTGCAACAGTAGTTATCTAGTTTGCTGTAAAGCTATGTTTTTTATATATAGAAAATCAATTAGATTTATATCGATCATTGGATTAACCGTTTACACAATTCAATTTTATGCTATTCGTTATTTATCAAGATCAGTTCATCATTAATATAAAAAAAGGTTAGATTTATATGTAGTGCATCTGTGATTTAAACGTATTCTTAAATACTAATTTTGATTTTAAATCACCATATATGCCAGCTCCTTTAAAACAATTAAATATAAATTCAAATTCGAATAGATCATTTAATATAGCAAAAAACATCACAGATAAATTAGAGTTTTAAGGAATATCTATTATTTCACAATTTAGGTAGTATTTTGGCAGAAGTTTATTAACAGCATATAAGGTTAAAAAATGAATTCAACCATTTCATAAAATTAAAAATTTGTTTTAAGCTTATAAATCAAGTTAGGTGTGCATATATGATTAATTCATACAAAAAAAAGATATAAAGCTATTAATTTATTATTTAAGAAGTATTCTCATCAGCACTATTCAACAGAAATAAAATATCTCTCTTTATCAGCATAAAAACTATTCTAAAGCAAGATTCATAGTTTTCTATTACCCCATTTTTCTTTAAAAACAATTTTACTCTTATTTGGTCATTTGCTATATTTTTCTCAGAATCAATTTGTCTTCTTACAATTTCACAACTGGTCCTGGAAATTTCATATCCTTCCTTAATATATGTCCAAACATCATCACATACATTCGCCAATAGACATTTTTCAAATATTGTATGCATCATATACATAAACTTTTCCATCAAACAATACGATCTGGTTATGTTATACATACACTTGACTGTGTTTTTCGCTAATAAAAGTCTATTTATTAAATATAAGAATCCAAGTTGATTTTCGCCCTTAATACTTGATTTGCAAACCGATGATTTGGCATTAGAGTCTGTTTGAATAAACACATTTTCTGTGGAGGGTTCATAGAAAATAAAGCGTGAAAAAATGAAAATTTTGAAACCCGAGCGTTCATGTTCATTTTCAGCATTCTCGACAAAAAAACAATAATATCTAGAATATTCACCTAAAACCTTTTTTAACTCAAATCTTAAAAATAATCTATACGTTTCAATAAATTTACTGCACCATAGAAACCAAGTTGAATCATACGTAAAAATTCTTAACTCATATTGATAGTAAAGAAATGTTTTATACTCATCAGAAACACTTAGATCTAAATTATAATTGAAATTTTCCCCATTCATTATTTTCAGAATTTCAATCCAGTATAAATACCTGATAAACTTTATAGGATCATGCTTCACTCGACCTTTTTCCTCATTGAAATAAAGATGTGACATTTTATAGATATCAAACAGTAAGAATTCTGGCAAAAAGCATAAAATTTTTCTGCTATGTTTTATGGCATTCAAAATTCCAATAACACTATTATGATTATAGTTGGGGACATTGTTATTCAAATCATCTCCACTAAAATCAATTAATCCATCCTTTTTTTGTATTATTTTTTTAAATATATTCAATAATTCATAAAGTTCCTTTGTGCAGCTTAATGTGCCTTTTGGACATTTTATAGTGTATAATTCTTCAATCTTCATTTTGAATTCTGCGAACTTTGCTTGCAATGTCAACCAGCTGTCTCGGTTAAACTCATAATCCATTTCTAAACTCTGTATTTTGAACCCTACATGATTATTCAAATGCCATATATCAATTTCCATATTACTATCAACTTCCTGAAAATTTTTACCAGTGACTTCTTTCGAAAATATGTCTGGATATTCTGCAGAAGATTGATTCTCGTATTTAGCTTTCGAAATGTCTTTTGCGAATTTCAATTTCTCTATGCAAATATTATGCGAATCACTAGGAGGATATGATCCATGTGAGAAAGCCCCCGTATTATTTGGCAATAAGACTAGCGCCCCGCCTAATTTATCGCACTCTATATGGTTATTACCCGTATTTACAGATGAATTTGATTTAAAAAAAAAATTTTTTGACGTTTTTGAAACTTTTATAGTACTATCATCGCTGGTTTTTGGATCTAGATTATTTTTAACCTCTTGTGGTGAATCTTTTATTGGCGGTTGCTGGGATCTTAAATTTGTAGAACCATTATATTCCAGTCCATTAATATTTAAATCAATGGGATAATATTTTTTACTTGATAAATTCGGTACAGTTTGAATTTGTGATTTTTCAAGCATTTTTGTATTTGATGCTACATTTTGTAAATTTTTTAAAGTCTTTACAGTGTCTTTAGTTCGAGTAGATTCGTTCAATACTTGCTCAAAATCATCTGGAAGATCTACTTGATCAAAATCCAATTCTACATTCTTGTTATGTGAATTATTATATTCATATAATTCCCGCAATTCTTCATCTGATAATATATAATTGCTTTTAGAATTATGATATTTTTTCATTATTTCTTCAAAAGCTTCTATTTGTTTATTCACATCGCAAAAGCAATCTGTTTTTTCAGTTTCAACACCAATAGATGTACTTACATTGTATAACTGAGTTTTTTTGCCTATAATATCATATAAACTTGTACCACCTGTATTCTCATCTGTAAATGATTCATTTGTCAAATGAGAATGTTGCGAAGATCCATGAATACAGCTGGTAATTTTTGGGCTACTGTGCAGAGTGCCATAGTAAATTCCGGTTCTTGCAGATCTTATATTTTGATAAAAAGCAAAAACTATTGAGTGTATCATTTTACGCATAATCAATAAAATTTGCTAACATTATTTATAGAAATGATAATATATATTTGGTAATTTTAAAATATTGTCGAAATTCCATTATTTGTCATTTTATTCGAAACTGTCATTCACATCATTTAAATATAAAAATGTTGATTCGAAATAAACTTATATTAGTTTATATGATCATATTGAGCTGCAAAATTCCCCATCTTTTCAATATTTAACATAATTTTCATTTTAAGTTAGTATTCATATTTACCGCTATTATATAATTTTTATGCTTTAACAAACAAGGGCTCTATTGATTAGCTTTCTTTGTGAGGAAAATATAAAGTCAAGCATGATTTGATTGATCACATACAACATAAGTAAAATATACTATTAGATTTTTTCTATACAAACCATATAAATTAAAATTAATTTATATGGTAGATTAATATTTATATGTCTCACATAAAACCCGTTTCAATTTGAAGCAAACGAAATTTACCTTACAATATGTCCCTGTTTTCAGATATATAATTTTTTTCTTTTGATTATAAAACAATTGAAATAAATTTATAGTCGGAAACTTATGGAATGGATTTTTGGTAAACATAAACTCTCGTTAATACAAATTATGTCAAATTTTACCATTTGTAGAAGTATGAGACCATCTTCCCATAAAAATATTTATACCGAAAAGACATGAAAATCCTACATCGTAAATTGTATGAAAGATTCAGTTACATAATTGGATATTTCTTTTAAAATTTAAATTTAGACTTAGAACATCACATTTGGTTTTACATATAAGTTGAAATATTTGAATATTATTGTCATAACATATGAAGAATCAATTTAAAAAAGTCCATATTTCACAATACAAACTTAATTGTTGACTTAAGATCAGAAATAAAAATTTTAATTTTAACTTGTAGGACAAAGAAACTTATTAACTTCCCATACTTAAGCTCGATATATGTCTATTGTTAAATATATTATGTTTTTAAAATTTGACGAAGTATATTGTTCTTAAAAAAATGTATATGATAAGAATTGATATTTTCGTAAATAATGAATATGTAAAATAATCATTCCATCTTTTAATTTGTTATTTTAAAATAAAAAGGGATTTTTAAAACATAAAGATTTTCATCGTTAATCAAAAATTAATACAAAGGAAACTCAAGCAAAAATATAATAGAGTATTAGAAATTAAATACAAATTTTAAATTCTTACGGAAAGTATCAAAGTTTTTCAAGATGAAGTTTCTCGTTTTTGATTTTTATATGGAATAAAAAATTCCCCTTTATAAAGCCACATGAGATCATAAAAAACTTAGAAAATACACACGCACAACCAATTTTTGGAAACGAATTGTTTTTTTTGGATCATCTTTCATATGTATTTATGCTGCCTCAATGACATTTTTTAATTAATTATAATAGTACAGGTATATCAAAAATTATTTTTCCAGAATAAATCTTCATTGAGAAATACTTTTCATTTTATTTAAATTTTTGTTTCGAAATAAAAAATTCACAAACCAGGCCTTAATTTAGAAGGAAAACAATCCAATATTATTAATATTATAATATCGTTACTAGGGCTTAGAATATCCAAATTCACATCTTTAAAAACATTAACTATGTTTTTTTAGGATTTCTCGTTTTAAATTCGTTTTCTATTATTACTAAAAAAATTTATAATATAAATTATTTTAAATTCTTAAATATACTTTCATGTTGCGAAATACGCAGTAAGCGCAAAAATACACAAAAATTAGACAAAAATGGTTTTTTATCTAATCAACATAAAAGAAATCCTTTCATATAATTTAAATTATTATAAAGAAAAATTCCGTTATTACGGGTTCTTTATAAACCGATTGTGTACAGCTGAAATTAATTTACTCATGTTCATCGTCAAAACATCACATAAATTCGGTTTTGTATAATTGTTTACACCCTTATAAAATTTTTGACTGATGATGCATTGTAATTTTCTGTAAAAAATTTAAAAATAAAAAAATTATTTGAATTCTACAGTTGGATATAATTCTTACAAGCATTTTGAATATTTTGAGTTCGTACTATGAAGTTATTATCATAATATTAATTTAAAATTAGATTTTTATTTTTTTATTTTATAACGCAAAATATCATTTTATTGCAAGAATATTTTCGGCTTTTTAAACTTAAAAGAATATATGTTTATGTTTTATATCTAAAAATCACTTATAAAGTTGAAATGTGCATCAAACTTTAAGGTTTCTGTTATCTTAATAATATATTTACACCATATTCAATTTCTGCACATAAATTTTTAAAAACAAAAAAACCGCAAAAATTGATAAGAGCATAAAAAACACATGATAATTTGATTATAAACATAAAAATTATGATAGCATCTAAATTTTGTGGTGAATATGCCAATGTGAACTTAAAATATATAAATTAGTGCCAAAAGAAGGAAAAATATAACGGAAAAACTGTGTTCTAACTTAAATATCCATATTCTCGCGGATAAAAAAATGATTTTCTGTCAAAACCAACCTAAACTATAAAAAATAACAAATATTAGAGGTAAGTTAAATACTATATTCAATTTTAACCAAATTTTAAACTGTTGATATGAACCGGTTTTTTTGCGTTTAAATATGTATGTTTGATTAATTTTTAAACCATTTTTGAAAGATTAAAATATATTTTTTCCATCACCAATAATAATAACAACCGGCATTACAAGGAAGTATTAATATGCTGGAATTAATATTTAAACATTTAGAAATAATTATTTTTGATTTATAAAGTACATTTTATATTTATACAAGTATTTAGTAAATGTGCGTTATTTTTGGTTTATTTAAAATAATCAAGATGAAAGTTTCATATATGATACTTATAGATTTTCTAAAGGAATTAAACATGTAAAGTATATTCTTGCAGTTTATTTAATTTTAGAAACAATATAATTGTTTATAAATTTATTAACACTACCCTGTAAAGATCTTGGACCAGAGTTCTATTGCTATTTCAGTGTTTTAAAACCACTTTTACAACATTTAGTCAACTGAAATATTTGGCATAAATTACTTATACATATAGCGTAATTATCATTCCTTCAGCCTATAAACTAACCCCACTATAATACAGCAAAAAATACAAGATTTATAAGTTCTATTTAAGACCTAAATAGAAAAATATCACACTACCTACGTTGTTATTTTATGTTTCTAAATATAAAAGGGGTGACCAATTAAATTTCGAAGAACTATTATATGGTAATCATTTATGCATATTTATAGCAAATTATAAATTTAGCACACATCATAAAATTTTTTATAAAATCGTTATTTCTAGATTAAATATATATATTTTTTTGATTATAATTTCTATATACCAGGATTATACAGTAAGATTAGGCAATAATTTTTTAGTAAAATAACAACCATAAAAATCATAACTTGATCTGTCAGCAAAGCGAAAATATAATTATTACAAGAAGAAACTATATAACATTAAATTAAAAGGCACAAAAACCAGTTTTATATAGAAAATTATTCTCTCTAAGCTATGTAGATATTAGTGCTGAAGGTATTTATATTCTTCGCCTCTTATAAACTTAATGAATAGGCACCGTTTTATCCTTACTAGAAAAAATAAAACGTGTAGAGATATTATGATAAGAAAAATGATTTTTGTTAAAAAAAAGAATAGATATTTCTGACATTTTGGTTGTATTCAGATATTTAAAATTTAAAATGATAAATACTTTTGCATCGAACGGTCGGGGATTCAAAAAAAATTATAAACCCTTATTTAATGATATTTTTGGTAAAATTTTATTTGGGTTGGGTATAAAAATTCGAGAAATATAAATAAAAAAACATCATGTGAATTAATAAGCATCATTTTTGATTCCTCTAGTTTAATGCAATACTATTCTGTACTAGGTATAGTCAAAATATAATTTAAAATTATAAGAAAATTAATGCATTCTTGAACATTTCAGATTTTAATTTACAATTGTAAATACTTGTGGATTGTTTTTTTAATGAATACAAAATAATATTTTACTTTATTACGTGAACATTATCGTGTTTTTGGCATTATAAGCCAGACTAGAAGAAAATATAATAATATTGATTTATATATCAGACTGTATTTATATCTTAATTTTATCTATATTTCATATATAAAACTTTCCGTTCATATAGATGTTTGTTTAAATCTGATTAAGAACTTTCAAATGTTTAAAAAGGTAAAATTTTATATAATTCTCTAAAAAGATGGCGCCACGAGTGATTATTTGCCATGGAAGTGGTCCCATATAGCCATTTTATATTTTTAGGATGATATACTAAAACATGTGGTGTGTTATAGATATAAAAAAATGGGTAAAATAAAATTTTATTTGTATGTAAAGAGGAAGAATACGTTGTTGAAAAATTCTTTTTTTTTTAAAAGATGATTCTGCCTAATTTGAAATATTTTTACCCAGAAGAACACATTTTTATTTTGATAGAAAAAGAAGATCTTGATTAATAAGCTTAAAAATTGTTTCATAGCACAATAAGTAACTTTGCATCACACCATTCCGCTTAAAAATTTCCTTGTTTAATTTTTCGATTCGCAGTTTACAGTATTTTAATGAATCAATCCGGTGATCATCCTTTTTATTTAATGTCACAATAGCTGATCGAATAAGTTCTCTGACTCTGTCTAGATCATTTATAAAATCACAGTAAAAATTACTCTCTATACATTCTTTAAAATATTTATCGGAAATCATAAAAAATAGCTTCATAAGATTAAATGATTGACTTATTCTGTATATAGCACTTCTTTTCGCTCCTTTGGTTTTTAGCCTCTTAATAAAATATAAAAATTGTTTTTCCCCATCACATTTTCTTGAATGAATAATTTCTTGTGGGGTCAAGTTTTCAGGTCGATTTATTTCTTCTTTACCTTCATAAAATAAAAATCTTGAAAATACTATTAGCTTGAATTCCAGGCGTTTTTTATTAAAACAGCTAACTAATAAATGATAAATTTTAGTGGGATCAGCCAGAAGACATCCATGTTCACCTTTTATAGTTTCTAAATATGTTTTCACAAAATCTGCCTTCCATACCCAATAAGTTGAATGGATCGTAAATCGGCGAATCATATGCTGCATTTGAAAGAATAATCGTAGCTTATCTGGATTTTTAACATCTATTTTATATATAAAATCATTCGAATTCATGATTTTTATGACATTTATCCAATATTGAAATCTGATAAAATTGTAGGGCTTTCAATATTGACATAGTATTGCTGAGAAATATCATGTTGATCAAAAAGAAGAAATTCAGGTAAAATTCTTACAATCATTGGATTTTTTGCAATTATAGTAAATGTCTCAATCACCTCTTTTCGTATATTCCCATTAAAATGCGTTACATTAATGCGTTTTATATCATCATAACAAGAAATTTTTTCAGAAAACGCCACTTGAAGAACTTTTACGAGGTCAAATACGTTGTTAATATTTTTTAAACTTCCAGATTCGGATTTTGCGATAAAAAGTTCTTGTATTTGTAACTTTAAATATGAAAACCTATCGTGTAACTCTTTCAATTGATTTTTATCAATCAGGCCATATCCTTCCACACGGCTTATATGATATTCTATAATATTATTTAATTTATATATATTCATTTCAGAGGTGATTTCGAAATCCTCGTTTGGTTTAATCGAAATGAGAAGAGATGATAATTTTTCTGTATAAAAAGCAGATAATCGCATCTATTTACGGTTTGAACCTTCAAAAGACGATTTTCAGAATTTATAGGGATTTTACAATCCTCAAAATCATATAATTCGGTAAAGCTGCTACCAAATGGATTTAAATCACGATAATCAGTTGCTTTATTAATCATCTCATAGCTTAAATCCGAAGTTTTTCTTCTTATTTTAGAGCTGTTGGGTAAATCATTCTTTGTGGACGACAAAACAGAATCGCTGGATCTTTTCAAACCATGTGAAGAATCAGTTTTAATACAAAGAGAATTAAAATATTTACTTTCCCCGTTCACATCTTTATTTCCGGTTTTAATTTGATTGTGGTTACTACTTTCAGCATGTGAAATAACATCCCTCAATGTTGTATCTTTGCTATTTTTGCATTCGATTTTACTATTATAGCATTTCGCAAAAGTATTTATATCTTGTGCCAGAGAAGATTCCCTTTCATGGGTTCCATCACCCAGGTTAGTGTGTAAATCACCAAAATCAATCGCATATTCTGTTGGCTGATCTTTTTCGAATTCACTCATTAGAGTAAATAAGTCACAAAGAGAATATATATCATTGAAGTCGCTTTCAAGATTTTCATTCTTCCCATATATATCAGTAATAATAATTTTTTCACATTCTAATTGGTTATTATAGTCGTTTCGATGTACATTTATTTCATTTTGACATCTTCGAGAGCCCATAAAAACATCTTTCGATACATATGATGTAGAAACTAGATGATGATTCTTTGTAATTCTAATGCCTTTGTTTACATGACGTATATCTCTATTTTCATTTATAGCACATTTGAAAAAATTAAAAAGCACTATAAAAATCATAGAAAATACTCGATTCGTGGCGTTATATTTTTTAGATAAAAATTAGACAAAAAAATATAAATTCAAAAGATGATTATTAATTTTAATTTACCTAAATATGATAATTTAAAATCAATTATGTTTAACTCTAATTGTGCATATGAATTTTATTAAACTGTACTTCTTTAACATAAATAAATATATTTTTCATGTTTTTTTTTTGCAAATCTTGATCTTTAAATGAGGGAAAGGGTCAATAAACTTATACATGAACTTAAAATTGCAATATGATTTTATCAGAAAATATGTACAACTTATTATGGTTGTTTATATGGCACGGAAATAATGATTCAATATGTGAAGAATATGATAGAATCGTTAGATAAAAATAACTTTTATATTTTATTATATATATAAAATGCCTAGATTAATCGATTGAAAGACCCTATAATAGCGGCAGAAAAAAACCGAAGAGCGATTCTCTTTATTGCACCAGATTTCGATTTGTACTAGGCAAAAAACAAAAATATGCCATATATTTATTTGGTGGCATTTTAATAAGATTAAAAAACACTCAAATCGCGACTATAATCGACGGAATCTTGAGACTGTATTTTTTTGATGATATTTGTTTTTCTCGTATTATTTCATAATATTTAGTATAATTCCCATTGATTGTGACTAAAATATCGCAAAATTTATGAAGATTTTGATCGCATTTTTATAGGCACATATGGCGCAGTCAGTATTTTATATTTGCTCCATGTTATTTTATGCTCAATACTCACTAGTGGTATCTATAAAATTATTTAAACAAAATTTTACTTTATTATTAAAACATTTTAGCCATAAAATTAAGCGAAAAAAATAAAACCGAATTATTCAATGATATAATTATATTATTAGGTTTAGGTGATTGGAAGAAATAGAAGTCACGAACCTGATCGAGGCATATATACATATCTTTGGATTGAGAAAAACCCTTGAATTAATAGATTCATTTGGAGGAGTGATATTAAAGAAGATTTCGGAAAAGAGGCAATAAACGAAAGTATAATTACGGATTGCTCATGGAAAATCAAGTTTGTACCGGTAGAGATTAAAGAAGATTTCGGAAAAGAGGCAATAAACGAAAGTATAATTACGGATTGCTCATGGAGAATCAAGTTTGTTGCGGTAGAGAACAAAAGCTAAAATTATAATCATAAATTTAGCCTTATAAATAAATACAATTAGATTTAGCAATATCCTAATAAAAGATTTACCTACACTCTTTCTAAAATAAATTCCTTTTTAAATTTTAGTTATATATTTAGCCGACCTTAACTATACCCTCTCGAATTTCTGTTCATCTAAAAAAATATGACAGTTTCGATCTTAAAGATTAAGCCTGTGTATTTTTAATGCAATTAGCTACAATCAAGGTATAAATAATTTATATTTTCAAATAGAAGAGATACCAATTTTTTAAGCTATTTTAATCATTGAAGGCGGAGAGCCAAATGGCGTCCTTTTTTACGAATATATATTTATTTATTGAGATCAAATAATGATAATTAATTTCATCCATAAGATACACTGAAATATTAATTTCTTTATAACATTGATTAATATATATCTAGGTTTTTCTAAATACGAAAAACCAGGAACTATAAAGGATGAAAATTCAATATTAAATATTTGAATATGTATTTCTATTTACAATTATTTGATGCAATCGTGGTTATAAATTTTAAATTATATATCAACAACTAGATTCATCGTTTAGAAGTGCAGATTGATCATATATATTTAATTGAGCTGCTCAAAAATTTTAAATTGATAGATATAGTAAGGTAAAATCAATTGAAAAGCTAAGTTTTGTTATATTCTGTTCAATTTAATAATATGTATTTTAAATTTACGAATCAACTTTTAGTAGTGTTTTATGATTTAACAGAACACCCCGTATAAATAAATTATCTAAAACACTCTACATTATTATTCTATCTTTATTTTGGTTTCATCGGGCTTATCGAGATAGTTCAATTTTGAAAAGGCGTTTGAATCATGTTTTTTTTGTCTCTCTAAGTTACACATGTCAATTTATTACCACTTTAAAATAATTAAATCAAAATCAATTAAACGAAATACATTAAATTCCATATAATATAAATGCGAAAAATACAATTAGTTACTTAATTTAGTAAATTAACATAAAATGCTCAAAAGAGATCCGAAAAAATAAAAGATAGAAAAATCAGCATAATTAAGGTAAAAAACGTAATTGCAGTTTGTATATTTATAAATTCCCCCTTGATAATAGTGTTCTAAAATTGAAATTTAATTTTTCATTGCCATATCAAAATTTTAAAAATATAATGAAAATAGTTTTGAATAATCTATCAGAAAATGATAAATAAAGCAAATTTAGTTTAGTATGTAAGAAGGGTGAAACAGAAAAACCAGGAGATGTAACTACAAATAAAAATCATTACATTTTAATCCAGCACCAAAAAATAAAGCAAAAAACGAACAAAGTATAAAGAGCAAACCAAAAAAAGCAGCTAAAACTCTAATATTCGACGCCAACCTTACAAGCACTATTTCATCCAAACACTTATAGATACAAGAGGTCTATTTATAAATTCTGATACTTTCAAACAAATACGAGAATTGTTAGCTGAATTTCTTAAAAATTTACAACGAAAAGATCAATATTATTAAAGTCTTCAACAATAGAAAACAGCTTCTTCAAAAATCTTTCAGGACAAGGATGGAAAGAAAAAACCAATGCGAAAATATGGCACAAATGAAGTAAAGAGAACTACAAAAGAATATAAAGACTCTGAAGTTACAAAAAAAATCGCATATAAATATTGAAGAATACAAATAAACGTTTATAATCAATTTAGCAGACCTTATGAAAGATAACATAATGTATTTCTCAAGAACTAGAAAGATAGCATCCTACAGGCAAATTTCCAAATTTCTTTAAGATATAAATGAAGTTATTATAAACTATAGTATAAACCCCCATTCATAAAACCTTATAGAAATATCAAAGCTCATTAAAACAGCACTAGAAACATACGAAGAAATGACAAAAAACAGACTAACACAAGTAAAAATTACATACAATCAAAAAAATAGTGAATAGCTAGATTACCTATAAAATACAGAATTAACATCATATATGGTAAATAAAACGGACATAAGTAAACAGAAAGTAGGATTTATTAAATAAGATAATGTGACATTATCATAAAATCCTTGATAAAAATGATGATGTAAAGCAAGTAATAATCATCAATATAGATAAAATAAAAATATACGCAAAGAAAATAGATCAATGTAAAAAAAAGATGTATATTCAAAAAACAAATAATTAATTTTAAAATCAAGGAGGCAATTCTACAGATCATATCAGAAACTAAAAATAAAAGCACGTGAAGATCAAATTACGGATTTTCGGTCGAGAACGTGGAGTAATGATGCAAAAGCGAACAACTATGACGGTTACTTATTTGATTATATGTTAGATAACAAACAAGGCATATGCTTTCCATCATAACTAGAATTTTTAGTTATCTTATAATTTCTTTCTAGTTATTAAACTGCCGGTTGTGATATAACTACAACCCTTTTTTATAAAATTTACGACTCAACACTCGAGTTTGTATCGAATTGTAAATAATGTTTGCTAGAAAAACACCGATTAATTCAAATGTTTATATACCGGGATTACATATATTATTTCGAACAAGAATAAAAAAAGTAGATTCAAATTATATCTTTTTGCTAACTTGTCAAATTGATATACAATCACCTCCAAGATCACCAAAGTAAGGTCGTCACTGCTGTTAAAAAAATACATTGAATAAATCAATCCTTTAACGGATATAACTGAGTACAGTACGAAGAGTATAAGGCGCCAAAGAGCAAGCCCACGTATGTGATCAGTCAATAACCAATATGGAAGAAGCTATTTGAAAATTTTTTAGATGTACAAAATGACTTTTACACAATACACTACAACTATATAATAAGTTAGATAAAAACACAATCGGAAAGACTGGATGAAAAATTAAATACTAAAACATTAGAAACAGGGTCCTCACTCTATGATTAAATGGCAAAGAAATCATCAAAAAGAAATTTCTTAAGGGAATACATCAGGATTGAAAGTTTTTCCTCGAAATTATTTTTTTTATGTATGGATTCATCAAGCCGAGAACTAAACGCTAAATATCCGTCTGTTAATGTTCCTGTAAATGAAAGTTCGTTTATAATAAACCATATACATAAAAATATGATTATAAAGCCATGTTAAGGAATTAAAAATCGCGGACGAAGTAGAAGCATACATGCAACCTCTAACACTCTGCAAGACACTTGAACACATCTCATTTGAGAGAAAAAGAGCAGTTAAGGAAGATAGATCAGGGAAAGGTGTCAAAATATGCATCAAGGAATTGTGCAATATTCCCGATATGCTAACCACGTCTAAATAGATAAAAAGAAAATTAACCCATTAATAAATATGATAAAGTCATGTAAAAGACCATGAAAACTTAGAACTAATATCACAAGAAGCTATTAAATTTTTTACAGATATCGTATGGAAATCAGTGAAGAAAATATATCAACTAAACACGTTATTATAAAAATCTAGCTACAGTTATTGATGTAAGAACGTATGTAATTACCTTGGAATTTTTTGAGACTCAAATCAAAATTAAACCCTTAACCATGGATAATATAAAATTTAAATTATCCATAGGGCATAGGACTTATGTCGAAGAAGATTGAACGCAAAGAACATGACAAAATCGATTTATGAATATGCTCTTTCCCTTATAAATTATTATATACTAGTAATAAAGCTTAAACTGGAATTCTATATAATTAGATGATGATATAAGGAAAATTTTGGTGGAAAACAAAATACATCCCACGTCCAGCAAACAAAGGCAGACTATACTGAAAAAGAGATGAATTAGTTATAGGTTAGATTAGATTATTAAAGAACATAAATTGGAAAAGATGTTATTTCAATATAACAGACTAATGTGATTCGAAAGCCAACTATCTAATAAAAAAGCAGCTTTTAAAAAACTGAAAAACAAAGTGAAATTCATTTAGAATTAACGAATTTTCCTGAAGGTTAAATATATTATTATAGATATTAATTGGTAAATAATTACTGCTAAAAAAAACTGCAATCTTATTATGTAAAATAAAGAAAAAAAAATACACAAAAACTCTTCTGAATAAGCAAAAATTCAAGCATTGAATTTAGAGAGAGATAAAATAATTTAGAAAAGATATATTAAACGTGCAGAAGAAGCTCGATTTTGATACATATAAGATAGAAATATATTCTTCGGGATAGATCGAAGTGCCTACACTGTAATAAATCATATAAAATAGTTAACCAGTTGGCAATCAGATGTAATGGAATAAAATGTCATGTTTATACACGACATTCCATTAAATAGTAAGATTTTTTTATTTTTGATGTCAAGAAAATACAATTGAAAAAACAAAGAAAATCCGTATATATATGGTGCAAGAAATGATGAAAAATGAATAAATGTTGAACCGTGATTAAAAACAAATATCATATTAAAACGTATAGTTCTGATGAATTTATTTATGACAAGGAAAATAATTTTATAAAACTGATAGAAGTAGGTGTCTCTCGCATCGATAACATAACTTTAGTAGAAAATGTTAAATTGAATTTATATGATATACTTGAAAATTAACTGTCTTAAATCTATAGTTGTATTGAAAAAATAATTATATATTTAATAACATGGGATGGGGTGGTTACAAAATTCCACAAGAAATCAATGAAAGAACTTTAGATATCCATGGAAGTCGAGGAATATATACAACGATATAATTGAAAATGATTCTTGAACTTATAAGTCTTGAGAGAAGAAGATGTATCGATGATGATATGGTAGATTAAGAGATGGAAAAAAATACTTGGTGAAGTTTGATCCAAGGATTGTATCACGCATCTGTTTATGAAAATATAAAAGTCAAGATCAAAAATTAACCCACAAATAATTTTATGTTCCAGTTTAGTATGCTATAAAAAATTTTTCACCGGTTAAATGGAAAGCAATTGCAAGATTTTTAATAATAAATTTAATAGATCTCGAATTTATACTCATTCAATTATGAAACCAAAAGTTAGACATGATATAAGACTTTTTTTGATATGTTAATATGGTATGTGAAAATTTCTTACGTTGGAAAAACCCAAGTTCTAGTTCACACTATGTTTGATTTAACAGCGTTATAAAAATTAATTATAAAAGTTTTTTGAAAAATATAATAAAATAGAACAGAATATAGCCTTGTGAATAGATATAATATGCATATGGGAAATCAATCACGTTATACTTAAAGAGACTAAATAAAATACTAAAATTAACCCATAAATATAATTATGATATAATATTCTTAAGAAGCGCAAAAATATATTTCTATTATAGGAATACTGCGTTAATTTATATATACAGTCACAAAGCCAATCTTTTAATGGCATTAAATAATCTTTAAGGACAGATAAATAATTTATTATGTATTAAAACAAACTCAGAAGAATCCAAAATATAACATTGAGCTAATGTTTATAAAATATAAGGATTAAATTTTTCTTTTATATGTATGCAGAAATTTATATCCAAACCTAATTGATTAACAAGTTACATTATTAAAAGCTATATATATATCATTTAGCCCTGGATTTTATGTGTAACATAAGTTATTTCAATTGTCTATTTATCTGTATTTCTGTTAATCCTCATATTACAGTTTGTAAAAAATGCACAGATCTACTGATATTGCTGAGCCTCATTACATATTGCATTATTTAAAAAATATTTTCACAACTCGGATAACTGTGTATTTTATAAATTATATATCCATTTTTAAAAAATATTTATTTTTTGGAAGACAGTATTCATTGATGGCATTATTAATATCTTGGCGAATTTAGATAAAATATTTCTATAATATTTATTTTTCTATTGTTATATAGAGAAATAGATTTCTTGCCCTTTTGATAACATACATGGTTTTTTGCTGGTTTTACTTTATGAATTCTTGCATGTTTTTTTGAATCGTTTTTAATTTTTGAAAAATTTATCTATAAGGATTACAATCAGATTAGAAAATAGAGCCATACGAAGGCATTTTACATAGTTTCTATGCCATCCAAATGATGTATTTAGCCTTCAAAATTTTTTACCGAAAGTGTTATATTCGGAATGTACCTAGTTTTATAAGATGTAAAATTTTCTATAATAATTCTGTAAATACAATACTTAAGACCCCATCTGAAAGTTTTTTTTTCAAATTTTTTGCATATACAGTGATCCAGAAGTTATATTTTTGCTAAGAATAATTATAAGACTTAAAAAATCAGTATAGACGTATGAATAGTTTATATTTCATTATAAAGCATTTCACTGCACAAAAAAACATTTCCAATATACTCATAGGGCTTTAATACCTTGCAGTTACGTTTAATAATCGAGATAGCAGTTTTGCGTCAAAAATAAAGTTTATGATTAATCTTATTACATGTGAGTCCACCTAATAGTGTTTGAAATGACCCATAATGCTATTAGAGGCATTTATTACTAGTTTTTTATGACATCAAAGACGTGAGATGGGGTAAATTCACGCCTTCAAGCATTTAAACGCAATTTCAAGCCAACATCTTGCACTAGCTAAGATAGCTACGCTATCAAAATCCACAAAAACACGCAAATATTGTATTAAAATTTTTGTATCTTAGCGTTTAAGCACTCACATATATTAGTACGTGTGTATATTTGCAAATAATTTACTTCTTTAGTTGAAATGTAAAATAATATGATCATAATGATGCTTTTCACATATTTATAGTCAAATATGATACACTATATAATTTGTACAAATCTTTGTTGAAAAGGAGAAAAATTTCTGTATGCTTGAACAAATTAATTTTGAAATAATGCACCTTGCATGTTTTTCTGATTTTTTCTACCTAATATGGGTAATTCCATGCTATAAACCTAGATACATAAAAGCATAGTGTGATAACTACCGAAAAATAGTCTTTAAACGTTTATAATATAATTTTTTTTATTATAGATTGTCTACGAACACACTTTAGGCTTATAAAAGACATCAGAAAATGTTTTTTATATATCATAAAATATGACATTTAGTTGTTGTCAATGTTTCTTTCTAGACATATTCTAAGAATTTTTCATTTACAAGTAATCTACAATATACTCTTGGTTACCTCATTATATATGCCCAGTACGAACAAAAAAAATTCAATAGATAGAAATATATGATTAAAATAATTAAATATAAAACGTTTTAAATTTATTTATGGGTTTAGTTCATCTTCATAACTTTTGCTATTTTTAAACAGCAAAACTTTGGGTGTATTATTAGTTAGTTATTCATATATTTTTTTAATGATTATATTTGAATTTAATGATGCTTTTATTATCCTATAATATTTGCTACCTTTTAACCAAAAAAACCTTTGATGTCTCTATAGGTAGTTTTATCAAATATTTATTTTCATAAGAAATTTAAATTAATATGGTTTTAATTTATATGTTATAGTTTTCATGAATTTCCTGTCCAAAATAGACTTTGATGAATCTATATGGCAGTTCATGTTCTACTTATCGATTCACATACCAATTAAAAAATATTCTCTATATATTCTACTTTCAAAAGTTGTTTTTTTAAACCACATAGATAAACTACATTTCACACTGTTGACAACCTTGTTTGATACATTATCTCTTTTAAATACAAATATACGCGGTGTCTTCCTAAACCATATTTTTTTATTCATATACCCACCTTCTTTGTAATTACTATTAACTTTTATATTTTTTATATTTTTTTACTCAATTATTTTTTCTTTTTAGTAAGTTCACTTATGACCAATAGATACTTTTGCTTATCTAGGGCAAAACGCATATGATCCTTCACTTTTCCAGTAAATAGTTTAACTACCGTGGATTATACCTGTTTTCGTATGCAGTTGTCATTATGAAGTTGGGATGAGATTCATCTGCTATCCGTTGCCAGTTAATTATGTTACCATCACCACTCCAGACTTACCAATCTCTTAGCTGAACGAAGCAGGCTCATTTAATGTCCAGGCACGTTTCAGTGTCTTACACAACAGCCTCCTAATTTATTGCCGGCTATTCGGTCTTTTATGATTTTGCTTTCTAGCTCTGACTTACCGCCCCCTTGCAGGTATTTGTCATTTTGAAATCTAGGGCGTTTTGCGTTCGAAACTCTGGCCTCTTATCTAAACAATAAAAGTATTCTTATATTTTTATTTAAAGAAAGCAACTATACACGGTTCTGAAAATTAGATTGAATGGCTATGGTCGAGTGGGTATTGACTATAGCTAATTTAGCAAGCATTTGACCTAGAGTCTTCAATTAGGTGATTTAAGGTATAAATTTTTCTTGTGAAAAGAAATAGTCGAACAAAAAAAGGCAATCGATGACACCTAGCTAGAAGGAATACAGCAAAATCTTGTAGGCCGCTTCATGGCTAACAAAGCTTTTAACTTTTTACTATACTTGTTAATGGGGCTGAAATGACTTTTGATGATTCCCGTGCGCAAGTACAAGTAATTGAAGTATATTGTTATGATTGGAATGTTTCTTGAAGCGTCGACCTAATCGAAGTAGTCAAATTATAACCGTTAAATTTTTTTTTCAAAAAAATGTAAATTTTCAACAAAAGATCAACTTTATTTTAAAAATTAGAGAGCATTGGGGCAAGTTCTATTTAAAACACATTACAAAAAAAAGTTAATGCGTTTTTCTGAAAAATTATTATTTTTTAAATTTGAAAATATAAAGTAAATCAATTTTATTATATAATTTATACATTTAAAGGTATTTTTTACATGTTTTTTCGTTTGAAATGAACTTTCGAAGCGAAGTTTATCGTTTTTGGGTAATATTATTGAATTTTACTTTTTAACTGTAATTATTTGATAATTTTCTTGATTCCTATGCATATATTCTACCCGTTTCCATGTAAATAAGATTCTTTTTAGGATGATATATTTTAAATACAAATAATTTTTTATGATAATATACATACAAATTTTACTATGATAGATATTTATTAGCGTTTTTTTTATTGAGGTTGCTCATGTTTGTTACTGTATCTAATGTTTAAATCATTAAAATTATGCTTATCCAGATTTTTATTATCTATAATCGTCGAGGATAAATTATCAGATTGATTTTTGAAATAAAACGAGGATGCCATTGCTTTAATCAAAAAATATGCCATAATATCATGTTGCTAGAATTTTTCCCTCATCGTAAAATGGTTGATATTTTTCCGCTAAAAATGTTCTTATTCTTGATTCTTAAATATTAGGAAGAATGTAATTCAGCTTATTAAAATAATTTATATCAAGCAGTGCCAACATGGATGATATATAAATTAGGAAATCATATGTAATAATGACTGGTCAAACCAAAAAAAAATTCACACGGGCAGCATCATACATGCAAGATAAGTTTTTTTAAAATAAATTTAGAACATTTATAAATAAAGTTGTATACAAATTTGATATCATAAAATCAGTATAAGTCTGCAGAAGCAATAAAACTTATGAAAAAAGTGGTCTCTAATTTAATATCATCTGAAACCCAATATTCAGAAATATATTTAAAGGGAAAATATTTTGAATCAGATAATAAGAAATTTTTTCTTAAATGGTTATCTATATGTGCAGCTTATCTGCAGAAAGCAATCTGGTCATCGTTTTTAAACTTTTTTTGTATATTAGCCCTTGATGACAATCAATGGCTTGACCCTTACAATTTTTTCGGAAATACCTACATCTTCGCATAACTCAACAACAACATCGACATCTTTATAACAACGAGGAGCTTCTTCAACAAGACCGCTTTCGGTTCCGCACATAACATATATTTTTGAATCATTCAATTCTTTTCTGACATCTTCATACTTAAATGTCTTCAATGAAACCTTTCTTGAAAGAACTCGACCAGCACCGTGACAAGAAGATCCCAATGTCTTTTCCATTGCTTTTTCTGTACCAGCCAAAATATAACTTGCAGTTCCCATTGATCCACCAACAAAAAACGGTTGTCCTACAGAATTATATTTTTCTGGAATGCTTGCATGATAAGGAGGAAAAGCACGTGAAGCACCTTTTCTATGCACAATCAAATCACATTCTTCCCCATCAATTTTGTGTTTTTCTTTTTTAGCTATATTATGACAGACATCATATATAAAATTGAATTCAACGTGTGGAAATAATTCTTGAACTGTACCCCGAGCTATTTTATCAATTATTGCCCTATTACAAAATCCGAAATTTGCAGCACTACCCATAGCCTCTAAATAATCTTTACCCATTTCATTATGTACATTAGAATAAGCTAATTTCTCATCAATAAAATTTGTACCCATGGCGCTAAACTTCTGAAGAAAGTCTGTGCATGTCTGATGCCCCAATCCTCTACTTCCGGTATGAATAGTAAAAATAATTTGATTAACCTTTGTTATTCCCATCGCTTTTGCCTTTTCTTCATTATAAATTTTATCTACGTATTGAACTTCAAGATAATGATTTCCAGAGCCTAAACTTCCAATATTATTAATACCACGGGCTTTTGCTTTCTGTGATATTATTTTACTATTTCCTGCAACTCTTCCAGAATCTTCAACAAGGTTGGCTTCATTGCTATCTATTAGTTTCATATTAACAAGAAAATCCAGTCCCTTCTCTAAAATTTGATTCAACCCTTCATGAGTAAAATCACCCATACCTTTAAATTCTTTATTTTCACGAAAGTACTTGATGGGTTCTGAAATATTAGCATTAGTTTCATTGAGATGACAGTTACCACCATAAATTTCATTTTTTCTTTCTTCTATTATAGCATCACGTTTAGCATTTTTATTCTTTTGAGTGGTTGAATTTGTTGTACTTATGCCAGAAGGCACAGCATCAAAAAGCATTTGAGATAATTTAGACTCAAAATTTTCCAAATCAGACAAATCAAGATTTGTAGACACACACCTCACACCACAATTAATATCATATCCCACTCCACCAGGGCTGACAATACATTCCGGATCATTGAAATCGAAACCTGCCGCTGTACCAATAGGAAACCCATAACCAGAATGAATATCCGGAAGACCAACTAACATTTTTATAGATGGAAGTGTCGCTATATTTGATAATTGTGTAAATGAACTAATAGACTCTAATCGATCGTATTCATCAAAAAGTGTGGGTTGTAATAAAGAAGGTATGTATATCGTTGGTGATACTTTCATTGATGGTTTCCATTCTTTGCTAAGTGTTAGTGTTGTTGATGTTGAGGCTATGTGTGAGAACATTTTATTTATGGGTGTTTTTAATCATTCGAAATTTTAACTTTAAACCGATTATTTAAATAAAAAGCAGATTTTTATATGGATTAATTAAATCAATCAAAGAGTATGCATTCTTGATTCTAGATTACTATATAGGTGCTTTAATATTGAACTAAAAGACATCACTGATATAGATGATCGTATAACGAAAGTTTTATTGAAGAATCCATGTATTTATAGCCATTAAACAAAGAAATCTTTTAAAAGCGAGGAACTTGAAATGGTCTGTCTAATATTCAAATTATAATGCGCAAAGAAACTGTTCAATTCTAGATAAGATATTGGTTGCTGATAAACGAGGCTCACAAATATAAGCATCTATAAATAAAATGGACGTTGAGGCAAATCACATCTTTCACTGATAAACGAGGCTCACAAATATAAGCATCTATATATAAAATGGACGTTGAGACAAATCACATCTTTCACTGATAAACGAGGCTCACAAATATAAGCATCTATAAATAAAATGGACGTTGAGACAAATCACATCTTTCACCGTTAAACGAGGCTCACAAATATAAGCATCTATATATAAAATGGACGTTGAGGCAAATCACATCTTTCACTGATAAACGAGTAACTAATGGTAATTACAAAACGGAAAAGCTTGCATCTAATATATTGAAATGAAACAATAAGGAAATACAAAGTGTAGAATAAAGATAATTACGTTGATCAAAAATCTTTTAACATACACAGAAACTTAATGATTGACAATGCCGAAACGACAAAAAAGTAAAATTATAATATAAAGCCAAAAGAAAAGCAAGATATAATATGTTTCACGGGGAAATTCAAAATAAAAAACTGTGTAGAGGCATATATAACACTAGATAACCTTGAAAGTAATTATTTAAAAGCTCTTGATCATTGTTTCAAAAGAAAACATGAGTAAATGGCAAGATAAATTCATTTTAAATTCAAAAGAGCATTTAAAGTGAAAAATACACACATTCAAGAAATAGTAGAAAATATACTAGCAGGAACAAACTATAAATTATAATAAAAACGGATTTTAAATTATTGCATGATTTACTAGATATTTTTGTTTATGATTAAAAGAAAAACCAAATTCAAAAATAGAAATTGGGAAAACGAGTATCTATAATCGGACGAATGGAGAAAATATTAAAACGTGAATTTATAACTTATAAGCTAAAAAATCCAATATAATCTACAGTCGCTCAGCATCAATGGTGCCATATGTCGTATGAGGGATGATATGGTCACTAAATACCATAAGTCGCATATTAAAGAGTAAGGAATTCCAGCTGAAGCTGAAAATACGTAAAACAAACAATTAATAAATCCATTCAATTTAGAAGTCTTAATTGTGATTTTTTATTTACCGACGTTGTTTTGATAAGGTCTTTAAAGCAAGCATTAGCCAATTTGCTCTAAAAATCAAGCTAAGGTTTCTTATGTTAACCACAAAAAGTCAAAAAAATATTTACTTATAAATAAATGATAAACTTGACGCATAAATTTGATTATACGCAGTCTAATTTGTTTTTGTAAATAAATACTTATTTTATAAAACAAACTATATCCGTATTCAAAACAATCGCCACTTTTTTTCTAATTTCCTTATAAAATTTAATGGTTTACAATTACTCGCACTTGTTTTTACAAGAATTTCTTTGCTTACGAGCTTCTGTTTAATTTGACATACACTATTTTTTAGATATGAATCATGTATTTTTATATCAAACAATAACAGTAATAAATTAAAAAAAAGAAATCTTCCATGTAAAAGGATGCCGTCTATTGTTGTATATACAAATATAGTAAACAATTATATATGTCAGTGGTTATGTGGTGTTTATATAGTTATATGTCTTTTTATTTATTAGTTACTTTATGTATTGTGGTTTTTTATTTTTCTCCAAACATGAAATGATTGATTTTACGTAAGCAGATCATATTTAAAGTCTTGTTTATAATCTTTTCACCCACATCTTCTTCAATTCCTCTCCTTTTCTAAAGAACAATTAGTTCATGGATGGACTTTAAACCTATATATAGTTGAATAACTATTGAATATTTATAAACAAGCAAAAAGATTTACTCATTTCCCATACTATTTATTTTACTTGATCCATAAAACATTTGAGACGAAAACTATTTTTTTTGAAATAAAAAGAGCTAAAATTATGGGTAAAAATAAACTTATTCAATCGATTTCTTCCTAAAAATTATATATTAATATGTTTAAATTTATTTTAGGCATATTTATGCTTCACTCTCGATTCTTTTTTTTATCCTATTTGCTTTATTGTACAAATATTTTTGATTAATATATTTTTTGGCCTGTATATTTTTAAAGTGCAGATGGGAAAAGAAATTCATCGGTGTGATGTTTGTTTCATTCTGGCTTGTCTAGATGCAAGTTTTTTATTTTATTTTATTTTTATCGGGAAAAATACTTTTGAGCAGATTTTATGTCAAATAAGTTTTATAGACATTTATATTGCAAAAAAACCACGAAAAAATATTTTTACTGGGTAAAATATTATCAATGAATCACAAATTGCGTGTTTTTTTTTGGAAGGCTACATACAAAAAAGAAATTAATTTAACAAAAAAAACCCAAATAAAATAACTTTATTAATTTAAACTTATTTAGCTGTCATTAAAACGCAAACTTATTTTGACTTTATAAACATGATTATTCAACCAAAAAAATGTATACTTAATCGAAGTAGTTATCACTAAAGCACATTTTTTAACAAATAAATATATTGCATATTTTTTGTTTGATAAAAATTTTGAAAAATAATTGAACAGTGAATTTATATGTAGTACCAACTCTCTTGCGTTTGCGCATACAACCTGTTTGCCTTAAAGTTTATGGAAGATTTTACATATTCACAGATATATCTCGCATGCAAATTAATAAAATAAAAAAATTGAGTTTGAGATTCTATGCACAAATTTACTACGTAGGGTGATAAATTTGAATAAATAAACTTTAATATATTATTAACGGTATACGTGAAAAAATTTTACGCTTAAGTATATTTCAAAATCATATAACGATGAAAATATTTTATTGAAAAATAAAAATTTGTCAAAAAATTAGGAGTATTTTTGTAATCAATAAAACGAACCTAGAGCTTCACGAAATCACGTGAAAAAAATTTTAAACATAAAATTGTATAACTTTTGGATATAATAAGACTTGTTTTATCATTATAATCACATCTAATGCTAAAATTTATTTTTTATATATAATCTATTCAATAGATGTATTGGAAGCCAAGAATATATAATCCCCATTTTATCTGCCAATAATGCGTACTTAGCTCTAAAAACGATCTTGGAGTTTCAAAAAAGCGGTTTAGGTATTTATATAATAGTGTTTTAAATTAGTAATAGAATTCGAAGATTTTCTTGCAAATAGATACATGTTTTTTTAAAAATCAAAAACAAATCCCGGCATTAAATTCAGTCACACTGGTTCTAGTTCAAAAGCTTTTATTGTATTTGAAATATATATTCTAGGGCTGTAAATACCCTTTCTATTTTTATTATAAACAAAACATGGCTTCGTATTATTGCTTAAAAAAATATTAATGAATCCGGATCTAGCAGTAATCTCATACTAATGTGTAAATGCTAAATATAGGGGAGCGAAGAATGTTGTAAGTCGGATTAAAATCTTGTTTTTTCTAAAAATTTCATCTACATTTAGGATATATATTTGTACTTTGAAAAACGAGATAAATATTAAATGCAAGATAAAAATAGACTAAATATAATTTTTCATATTAAAAGATATTTTTTATGCATAATTATTTTTTAAGGCAATTAAGTGACATAAACCAAGCTATCGATCTTTCGGCTGAAAACCGTGAAAATAGATTTCAATCATTTGCAAAATGCGTTTACATAAATATAACAAATTCAACTAAGTTTTAGAGCAGATTATGTTGCAGACGAACTATAATTTTTATAAAGATATAAAAGCGTGGAATGAATGAACCTGCTCCTTAATGAAACGCAAAAAAAAACTTTAAATATATTTGTTTTTAAATAAAATATTCTTTATAAAGATTCGTAATTATTGTGGTATAACAAAATTTTTATTATTACATAAATTAGGTTAAACCAATTCAATTTTAGGCTAAATAAAAAAAATTAATATTCAATATAATTTTACATTATCTACACAATTTTTTGAATCATTACCTTTGATTTTAGAAATATACGTGAAATAATATATTTTTTATAATTGAAAGTGTGCCTTGTTGCCAACATGCATATTTAAATTGCACTTTTTAATTATCGAGGGTTTGTGTTATTTTTGATAAAACATTTTTTTATTTCTCTATAAGATTAGCTCTGTCTTGCAAAATAGACCTCGTAAAGTAATTTTACACAATTCTGTGGTGGGGTTTGCAAAAGTTATGTCCGCCATATTAAATTCAAGCCTTACTAAAGCATATGCCTCAAGTAAAAATCTTTATATTCAATTTACAAATTAATTATAGAATATTCAAACTATTAAGTTTTCATATAGTCATATTCTATAAAAGGTATATACTAGCCGATAAGAGCGGTGATATAAATACATAAATACATAAATACATAAATACATAAAATCATCACAAGAAACTACATAAATACATAAATACATAAAATCATTACAAGAAACTATATCAATCCAAAGCATTTATATAGTTAATTACATTTATATAATGCGTGAAAAAATATAAGTGTAGTTTTTTAGAATCTAAATCCATAAATTTATTATAAGATTTTATTAAAAAATCTCGGTGATATCATATAAAAACTAATTTTAATAGAAAATATGTGATTACGCGCAAGAAAAACAATTAAATCATAAGAAATTATATAAAATGATAGAATACATTCATAATCATATGCATAAATGAGCACAAAAAACCTTTAAAAACTTTATACAATAATAAATTGCGTTCAATACAAAAATTATAATTAAAATGTTTTTTTATATAAACGATTTTCACATGTCTCATGCAAAAGAAAAAAACCGTCAACATGGTTAAAATAGGAAAGTCTCGACATGATAAAACCATATTTTTATATTCATGTGATTTTATAAATAGTATGATATTTATTTTACAAAACCAGAAATACATAGTTCTACCAATGAAAATACATTAAATACACTTAAATTATATGAATTAAAACATCCCTATTGCTTAATTGATTTTTATTTTATATTTTACACAGATATAAAAGATATTTGTGTTATGTTTAAGCTTTAAATAAATTTAAATATTGTATTTGAACATCAGTCATATTCCGTTTCAAGTCCTTTTTATTACTTTGCCCTAGATTGCATCAATAGTTCACTAGCCTTTAAATTTACATAAAAACGATAGATTTGGGGTTTCAATATATGAAAACCATCATAACTTCTATTAAATTGCTTGGAAAAATACACCGGCTATTCGTCGCAATCATTCTTAAAGAAAGATAATAGAAAAATATCAGAGAACAATTTTTATAAACATAAAAAAACATTAAATATTATATATACTTGCGCGGGCTACAGAAAAGTATAATAAATTTCCTAGAAAAAATGCTTTAAAAACACGGAATTCTTTACTTACTAAATTAAAAATTTATTTGGGGTTTCTTCTCGATAGAAAGATTCAATATATTAATATTAGTTTCTTAAGATTTTTTGGTTTGAAAAAATCGAGTAATAAATTTTTATTCGTTATTTTGCTCAAAATCACTTAATGTATATATAAAAAATTTACAATTTATTTGTTGATTATGCGGTAAAATTTGTCTGTTCGTAAAATTTTAAAAAACTACGATAATAAATTGTATATAGCTATTTGGGGTTTTTTTCTTAATGATATGGTGTTATAAAACATGCAATATAAAAAGATTTGATTTTTTTTAAGTTTTTGAATGTTATTGTCGCAGCTTTTGCTTTAAAAAACCGTCTATTAGGTATTTATTTTAGAATTACTTAAAAAGAAAAAAATATGATGTAATTGAATAATATATAATAACAAATTACACAATTTTCGATTTCCATCATTCTTTAACGCATACTTATAACATTATAAATAATTTATTTATTTAGCTTGTTTATTTATAAGCATTATAGATGATTTACGTAAAATCTTAAAAAAAGTGTGCATAAATAGACAATAAAAAATAAAATAATGCCCAAAAAAGGTTTTTTTTAATATTCTGTATAGTAACTTAAAATTAATATATTAATGCAGAAAAGTAAGTTTTCGCAAAATGTACTATAAATCATCTACATTTCTTATATAGTTGCACAGAAATATAATTTTATTATTATAAAATTATAACAATAAGCAATTTGCATGTACCTTATTATATAATGTCTTTAAGGCCAACTTATTTCTTTTTTGGGATATATATTTCATCAATTATATTTAAAAAAAACACAATCTTTATTCTGTTTGTAGATTCTTTAACATCTACGTAATTTAATTTATGCAATTTTATCTCAGTGATATTCCAAGTTGCACAAAGATCGATAATTCTTTACAGAACTTAAAAAAGTACTCTTTAAATAGCTTTTGTATTAATTAGCCACCATGTCTTCATTCGGTGTGTTAAAGGCATTATATAGTTTGAACCTTTAGTAATTTTTGAATGCATGAGATCGCATTCATTTGGCATTATTTGTTATATTTTTAATAATTCGAGGTCTAATAAATTCGAAATAATGTAAAAATTTTTATGTTTTCCCTTTTAAGTTTTCTAAAGACTACGGTTTTTTAGTGGAATTCTACACATCAAGATATATTTTTTATAATGCTTTTGATATCTCCGGGGTGTTTTTAGCAAAAAAAAATGTAATATTTTTTTCGTACCCTTATTTTCCTCTAATATTGTTATTGAACGCAAATAAATTGATATAATCATCTTTAAATCTATACACTGTTACATTTAACCATAACTATCAAATTTTTAATCCATTTTTATATATTTGTGCTCAATTCATCTTAAGGACTTAAGATTCCTACATTTAGAACCGATAACATGATAAACACAAAATGTTTCCAAATAAATGGTTTTTATAAATGAAAACGTCGTCTAATGGCACACTGTATTTTCTTTGTCTCCAAATATGAAGGATCTCGAATTGCATGGTATATTATATATCCAGAGAACTAAGACTTTGTTTATTTAAATTCCATTATGGTTTTGTGTCCTCGACATATACGGTAATCTTTCCTAGTTCATTTATATAGAGGGCTAGATTTTATCTATTGAAAGCATTAGAATCATACTATTTTTATAAATTAAAAAGACAATGTTTTTATACCACCATGTAACATAGTGCTGAATTAGTGTTTATAATTTGAAAATAATTTTGTAGACACATATAGTTTTTTATTACTCTCCATGAAAAATGTTAAAATGATATAAACATCAAGAAAGAATTAAATAAACAGATTAAACCCTCATAGGTTCACCATAGTTTATTTACGAATAAAAAGAAATTATTTTCACACATATTATGATATCTAAAAATCCAAACTCGGATATATATGCAATTTATTTTTCGTAAAGTCATATTATTATATTAACATTTTTTAAAATTTAAACTACTTATGATCCATAGAAAATAAATCAAGCTACCTTCAATGCCAGAAACTAAAAACACAACTAGAAAATAATTAAATCTGAAATTTCAAAAAAAGCTTATTGGCACCTAATTCTTGTTTTTCATGTAAATTTGATACATAATTTCTTGTTAAATTTAATTTATAACAAAAATCTTCTTAAAACTTTGCAACTCAGATATAATCACTAAAAAAATTAAATTGTCCATATATACTACCCACATCAGCATAATTTTAAATTACAGTCGCTTTCCTACATTCAATTCACATTTAAATATTTAACAGGTTCAAATTTAAATACTAATCTAAACTGAATGTTTTCAAATTGTTTGTACAAAAAAGCTTATATACTATTAAAGGGTTTTTTTAAACTATTTTATTTATTTATGGGTTTATTTTCTTTTTATCGATTTTATCTATTTAGACGTGTTCAGCGTGTTATGATTATTGCACAACTCCTTGATGCATCTTTTGACACCTTCCTCTGATCTATCTTCATAAAATGCTCTTCTTCTCGCAAATGAGATGAGTTCAAGTGTCTTGCGGAGTGAGAGAGCTTGCATGTATGCTTCTACTTCGTCCGGGATTTTGCACTCCTTAACATATTTTTTATGATATTTTGTGACCACACCACACCATCCCAAGTCATCACATATGGTATTATTCTTGTTTTACATTTGTAAATTAAACCAAGTTCATTCGCCAAGATGTCATACTTCCTATATTTTTCATTCCCAACTTCAGTCAAGTTATCAAGGCTAGTTATACCTATTTCAATCAGCAAGGGGTATTTTAAATATACACATATAATAAGAATCATTATTTTCGTGTTTTTATTTGATTAATAGCTCAAAGAGCCCCAATTCTTTGGCTTGTTTTAATGAAAAGGAGTAAGTCTATTTTCCCAT